>NC_052152.1:84820110-85509088 GCF_902713615.1 Scyliorhinus canicula
ATGCAGAGCATTATTGGCAGAATTCGCACAATCATCTAGCGAACACAAACGATTGCTCTTAATATAGTGGACTGCATGCAATGCTCTATTGTGCTTTTGAACTATCTGTTAATGTGTAAATTGTGCAGTAAACTATTTAAAAATATCAACCAATTACTTAAAATTTTAAAAAAATTAAATTATAACATTCTGTATTTACATTTGGTATCTACTGCCAGTAATATGTACAGTACATGTACACTGTAATTACTAAGAAATACACATTTTTTCCACAAAAATTTTAATTGTACCCTTTTTTCCATATGTATTTTTTGAAAATTTTATTTATCCGTTATGAAAATTAAATGATAGCATTGTAGTTGTGGGTGGGCCCCCTTTGTCTCCTGGCAACCATATTTTTAGACCCAGTCCGCCACTGGGTGAGAGACAGGGGTGGGGGTGCGTGTCCCTGCGATGAGAGGTGGGGGAGTGTGCACATATGGAGAGGGTGGGGATGTGTATTGGTGAGAGAGGTAGGGATGTGCACGTGCGTGAGAGGTGAGAATGTATGTGCGAGCGCAAGAGGAGTGGGAATGGTTGTGTGCATGAGTGAGCGAGAGGGATGGAGATGTGCATGTGTGGGCGAGCGGGGTATGTGTGTGCGTGAACGAGAAGGGTGGAGGTGTCTGTGTGTGTGCGCAAACAGGAGAGGTGGGGTGTGAGCAAGGGCTGGGGGGTAGTGTGTGAATGTGTAAGAGAGAGGTGAAGATATCCGATATGAGAATCAGCTTTCCAGCATCATCCTTCCATTAAAAATGACAAAGACTTAAGTATTTTTAAAATAAAAAACCTTTTAATTATTACCAGATTACCCACTCCTAAAGTGGTTACAACTTCCAGGGGTTAATGTGAGGGGCCATGTAGCTGCCAAATGTATTTGACTGTGCGTCTCTTAATTCCTATTTAAGATACAGATTATAGCTAGAAACAATTTGGATTTCTGTGTTTGCATCTATTTTGTGGCAAAAAGAGCGTTAACATTATGAGAACTGGGAGATCACGAGGGATTCTGTGGCTCAAAACGTTTCAAAAACCTGGAAGAAATGAATTCTGCAGGATTTATTTTACTGTTGTTCCTTTTCCACGGCAATATTTCCTTACACACTTTACATGAGACAAGTATATCTATTTTCATCAGCCGTTAACCTGCTTTATTTACCAATGCCACTAACTGCCCCTCAATTTCAGGTCTTGAAGCGTTAGAGTACCTTATGGGAACAGTGGAAGTGACAGAAAAAATGAAAATGAAGTATCACTCAACCATATCCTTGCGGGCAAAACTCAAAGTCCGCCTCTGCATAATCCAGAGGGATGCTAGACTGATTTACATAGGAGGACACATTGAACAATCGTGCACTTGAAAAGATAGGGAAAGAGTTTTACAAGGATTCCGAGCCTCCCAAGAATGCCACTGTTTCCAAGCAATAACCCTGATGCTTCATCCCGTGCCAGTGCTCAATATCCCTTTTCTTCCTGGGCATCACGGTGACGCAGTGGCTAGCATTGTTGCCCCACAGCGTCGAGGACCCAGGTTAGCTCCCGGCCCCAGGTCACTGTGCAGAGTAGGTGAATTGGCCATACTAAATGGCCCCTGAATCGAAAAAAAATAATTGGGCACTCCAAATTTATATTTTAAAAATATTTTCTTCCACAAACCATCAGTTATCAGGCTGGTTGCTTGGGGACATGAGATATCTTGGGTACACAAGGCTCATTACTTGTGTAAGGAACCAGACCACAGAACCTGAGGAATGCTATAATCAGAAGCATGAGGATGTTTGTGTGCAGTGCCTGTTGAAAACTGCTGTTTCTTAGCAGATGTGCAGTTTGACACCAGTCTTTAACACAAAGTTATTAGTTGAGAGGGAAGCAGACATGCTACCATCTGCAGAGGACAGCACATGGCTTGGCCATGTTGTCACTGCTATTCTTATGCAGCTAAATCTCAGCATTCACATTGCTCTACCAGAGAATAGAGTGCAAGCGTGAAGCTATTTTCAACGAATATTTTTTAAATTTCCCCTGTCACACATGTGGACACTTTCTGACTTTTCCAAACAAATAATCTTTCCATAGATTTTATTCAAAAGATACATATATATAATATAAAAAAAGGGTTGGGGGGATGAGGCTGTGGGAAAGGTGAGGGGGGAGAGAAAGAGAGAGGGGGGAAAGGATTTAAAGAGAACCCCCCCCCCCCCCCCCCTGGCCAACTCCTCTGCAGCGAGAGAGCGGAGCGCAGGCAGCAGCACACGGGCAGGAATATTTGGTCACATCATTTATAAATGCTCACAGGTGGTGCGGATAAGCTGCACACAAGATATTGTCTCGCCTTGGGGGGGGGGCAGGCAGGGAAGGATAACACCGCCTTTCTAACCCTCCCCTGGTTCCCCCCCCCCCCCCCCCCCAGCATCGCCGCAATCCCGATGCAGATAACTGGGTGGGGTGCCCTCATCTCCTCTCCCCACCCCACCGCCCCCCCCCCAACCTCATCCCACCGACTCAGGAAGGGCAACGGTTCTGGCTGAGTCCTCGAATGAAGAGCACCCTCGCGTGGGGAGTTGGCGTGACTGGTAATCCAGTCTGCTAAACTCCCGCACAGCAGGCTCGACTTTCCCATTCCCTACCCCACCTCGCGCTAACCCCCACTCACGCAGGCAACCCGACCGAGCGAGAGCTCGAACTCTGTACCCAAACCCCCACCCAACATCCCCACCTCATAAACGACGCAGGAAAGGCAACAGGCTTGGGATTGAGGGTGATTTAGCGGTTTGGATCAGAAATTGGCTAGCTGTAAGAAGACAGAGGGTGGTGGTTGATGGGAAATGTTCAGCCTGGAGTTAAGTTACTAGTGGTGTACCACAAGGATCTGTTTTGGGCCACTTCTTGTTGTCATTTTATAAATGACCTGGAGGAGGGGGTAGAAGGATGGGTGAGTAAATTTGCGGATGACACTAAAGTCGGGGGAGGTTGTGGACAGTGCGGAGGATGTTGCAGGTTACAGAGGGACATAGATAAGCTGCAGAGGCTGGCTGAGAGGTGCAAATGGAGTTTAATGCAGAAAAGTGTGAGGTGATTCATTTTGGAAGGAGTAACAGGAATACAGAGTACTGGGCTAATGGTAAGGTTCTTGGTAGTGTGGATGAGCAGAGAGAACTTGGTATCCTCGTATATAGATTCCTGAACGTTGCCACCCAGGTTGATAGGGTTGTTAAGGCGTGTGGGTGTGTTGGCTTTTATTGGTAGAGGAATTGAGTTTCGGAGCCATGAGGTCATGTTGCAGTTGTACAAAACTCTGGTGGCGGCCAGCTTTTGGAGTATTGCGTACAGTTCTGGTCGCCGCATTATAGGAAGGATATGGAAGCATTGGAAGGGTGCAGAGGAGATTTACCAGGATGTTGCCTGGTATGGAGGGAAGATCTTATGAGGAAAGTGCTGAGGTGACTTAATAGAGGCATACAAGATGATCAGAGGATGAGAAAGGGTGGACAGTGAGAGCCTTTTTCCTCGGATGGTGATGGCTAGCACAAGGGGACATAGCTTTAAATTGAGAAGAGATAGATATAGGACAGATGTCAGAGGTAGGTTCATTACCCAGAGAGTAGTAGGGCGTGGAATGCCCTGCCTGCAACAGTAGTGGACTCACCCACATTAAGGCATTTAAATGGCCTTGGATAACATATGGATTATAAGGGAATAGTGTAGATGGGACTTTAGATTGGTTTCACAGGTCGGTGCAATATCGAGGGCCGAAGCGCCTGTACTGCACTGTAATGTTCTAGGTTCTAATTGTAAAGAAATATCAGCAGAGCTCAGGCTGAGTGAGTAAATTGGGTGAGGACAGGGGCTGAATCGGCGTTGAAAATCCTGGTAAGCACGGGGATTTGGTGGAGGGGGGGGCGGGGAGAGAGAAAGAGCAGGTCAAGGGGAGACACTGAGTCTCCGGGTTTATGTTAAAGTGGGTGAGTCATGTGCAGTCCCTTCCTCACCTGCACACAGGAGAGAGAGGAGCGCAAAGGGCTATCACAGGGGAAAGAATCCAGGCACCCAGTCGAGGAACCATGCACATAAACTCAAGGTGCAAAACAAAACCAGGACACGGAGGTGAAGGAGCAAGCAGATTCCCCCCAACTCTGGAGATGGAGAGAGAGAAGAGTGCGTGCACTTGATCCAGAGAGAACACAATATCGAAACCAGAGGAGAGAGCATGAGCTAGCCAGGAGAGAGAAAGTGAAAGACGAGAACGCGGAGCAAGTCAGAGGGAGGTAGAAGAGCGTGAGTGAGCCACGAGGGAGCGGAGTGAGTGAGCCACAGAGGGAGCGAGTGACGTTGCAGCCCACAGAGGGAGCGAGTGAGTGAGCTCCAGAGGGAGCGAATGTGAGTGAGCTCCAGAGGGAGGAGAGAGCGTGAGTGGGCCAGAGGGAGAGAAAGGATGAGCGCCAGTCACACATGGGGAGAGCACGAGCGAGCCACGGAGGGAAGAGGCACCAAGCCGAGAGAGACAGCGTGAGCGAGCCACAGAGGGAGAGGTGATCTATTTTCTATAGTTTTCCTCATAGTTTCAAAGACAGCCTGAGTTCCCCAGTGAAACTGTCAAAGTTGACAATCAGAGATTCCATCACAATGGGCCCTCCTGCAATGTTCACAGAGTTAATGTTCACTGTTTGTATCTTAGTCAAAAATACAACAATATATTGTATTGTAACTTATATTATAAACTTGGTTACTCAGGAGCAATCATAAAACATTTAATCTATTTTCGACAATTTAGCTTCGAATGGTTGAATTTAGCAATCTGAATTTCCTTTGTTTACCTCAAGGTGTTAATGACTACTAATGGCCTGCATGAAGACCTCACACCAATTAGGGTTGAATTCTTCCATACTCCCATTGTGAAGAAGCTTTTTGGCAGGTAACCCAGTGTACCCAATAGTTTTGAATTTCTTACCATCCATTTTATTCTATGCTCTGTATCCAGCGGCTGGTTAGCACAGGGCTAATGAGCTGGCTTTTAAAGCAAACCAAGGCAGGGCCAGCAGCACGGTTCAATTCCCGTACAGCCTCCCTGAACAGGCGCCGGAATGTGGCGACTAGGGGCTTTTCACAGTAAGTTAACTTGAAGCCGAATTGTGACAATAAGCGATTTTCATTTCATTTGAACTCTTCCCCCGGTAAATTGCCTTCAAATGAACATGTGGGAATCTAAATTCAAAGCTTTCAAATATCAACTTGAAAATCTAGAAAGGGAGAAATCTACATTGGAATTTCAACACAGGCAGACTAAAAACCCTAGTTCTTTCGTTCTCCTTTGCTTGATGCATGGGGAAGGTGGTGAAATAATTTCTCCTGGAGTACAAAGCCCAAGTAATATTTCTGCTGCAACAAACCTTGGCAACTAACATAATGTTGTCTATTCCGTGATGTGAGATTCTGGTTGGTGCTTCAAAGGTATCACATTTCTGTGACTATTCAACTTCTGAAATGAAGGTATATGATGCCTTGCTGGCCAGTGAGGATGTGAAATGAAATTTTATTACAGCTTTGGGTTATGCAGCTTGGGTAGCACAGTGGTTAGCACTGTTGCTTCACAGCACCAAAGTCCTCGGTTTCATTCCCGCTTGGGTCACTGTTTGTGCAAAATCTGAATGTTCTCTTCGTGTTTGCGTGGGTTTCACTCGGGTGCTCCGGTTTCCTCCCACAAGTCCCGAAAGACATGCTTGCTAGGTAAATTGGACATTCTGAATTCTCCCTCAGTATACCTGAACAGGTGCCGGAGTGTGGCGACTAGGGATTTTCACAATAACTTCATTGCAATATTAATGTAAAACTACTTGTGACAATAAAGATTATTATTATTGTGTCCTCCTCTCCTTCCGCCTCTTTGTACAGCAACTGTAGGCTTATGAATGCTCCATTGCCATACTAATGCTCCTCATCCTCCAGTCAGACCTAGAAGAACACAGGGACAGAATTGTAAGGACAGAAAGAAATCCTGCAAGAAAAAATCCTGCATATTCAAATAAGATAGAAATTATAAAGCAAGCAATTGCAGCAACAACCTGGCTCAAAAAGCACCTCAGCATCCTAAAATTATTAATCAGAGATTTGTTTTGATGGAAACAAAGATTGCTTTAATACCTGTGATGTTGCTTACTGACAGTTCCCACCATAATCTATTGAGCAGATGTAAGAAGTAACAAATCAGACACTGGTACAATCAAATGTCAGAAATAGTCCTAAATCAGTCAGTCTAAGGATTCTCATACTTGGCACCTGCCTGCCCTGCATATGAGCAATTAATTTCATCAAGGGGTCCTTATACATGTGTTAAGCTCCTAATTTACATTCTGAAGGAGCCTTTGCTTTATATATTCATCCAGCAACACCTAAAGAAAGGAGTCCACACATTTAACAATGGGACCAACGTTTGTGCACATCTGGTTTTTTGGTTTTGAAAGAAACGGAAGAAAATAGACTGTTTGGAGATGCAAGATAATATTCTCACATTGCAATAGTGAGTACATTTCAGAAGATACTTTGTTGACTGTATTGCTCTGGAAAGTCTTGAGAATGTGAAAGGTGCTATATATCTGAAAGTTTGTCTTTATATACCAATGAGAGACTGGACTCAGAAGGATATTGGCTAGATTTATAACATAATTGCCTGTACTACCAAACACTGATGTAACCAAACATAATTTTAAATTTTTGCTCCCAGTCTTGTAAAAGAATGTTCACTATTGTGTGGAAGTGAGCTTAAAAAATAGATATTACAAGGGTTCAATGAAGAAAGTTCACAATGGAAGGTTTCATCATTATACAAAGCTGCTATTAAGCATTGGAACTATTCCTAAGGAGTTCAGATGGCCAAGGTCCCTTGTTGAATATGCTAAATTGTATGAAGAGATTAAATGTTCTATGATTGTTTTTGAGTAACCAAATTTATAATGTATGGTGATCGACCATAGTATAATATATTGTTTTTTAATGATGCAAAGATACAGTGGAACATCATATGGTCAGATTGAGATTGCCTGGAAGAGTGAAACATTGGTTTCTGTCAAAAATTAGCAATTTTAAATGTGTATCCCTGTGGCCTCTGTATCTTGGTTGATCATCTTAACAAATTAGGTGAGTAAATGTAACTGCTGGAAGGATTACTTTCCCCAGACCAAATCAACTGAAAGAGAGACTATTAAAGGAATAGCTTAAAGAAATAAAGCAATAATGTCAGGGGAGTCAGGGAGAAATGTGAATAGCTTCTAAAGCAAGACTTCCAAACTGAAAAGGTACTGAGTGATACTTCATAGATTTAGAAGCCAGTGATTGTGTTCATATCTTTTTAACTGAATTGTGATTTCACACCAGGAAATGGAAGTTGCAATATTGAAGATATGCACTGTATAAAGTTAAAAACGTAATACCAGTGCAACATCATTTCAGGATTGAATTTTTGGATGGGATCAATTTCTCACTATTTTTCTGTCCAAAATTTCTGCTCCAGGTGTGAGAGGCTATTTTCTATATCACTTTTTCACTAGTATACATGTATAAAAGATATGAATGGCATAAAGACTCCATTGTGTACACCATTAGTCATCAACCCTCCTCTCCAAGTGTAAGATCAATGGGAAAAAGCAGGTCATTTGATTTCCTTTTTAGGAGCTTTGAGCTGCATTTCAAACTGTCAGAATGAGGGACTCCCTAGCTAGTTGCACATTTTTCATTGTCATCCACAGTAGGGAATGCTTTTGCAATATGAGTTCCCAGCAGGGCTTCCCCTATTTCCAAACTTTTTGGAGGGTGTGCTTAGAGGGGAGAAAATGAGAGTCAGGTAGCAACAAAGAGGGATGATGAATACATGATCCATGAACACTTACCATGCAAATCCTATAAGGGATTGAGTGAGGACTTATCTTCCCAGCAACTTTGCCTCACTAAAGATGCCTGGAGGAGGTTTGCCACTTGCCACCTTGTGTGAGAAATTCATCAGTCCTAATAAATTATTTTGAACAAATCTGGATCTCACAGTTAACATATCTTTCAGTTTATGCTTCATATTGCCAGTGGTTACTTCTGCTGAAATAAGCAGTGAGCCATTGAACCCAGATTAGTTTTTATTAATTTTTATTGTATGTGGGCTTCATTGGCTAAGCCAACATTTGTTGCCCATCCCCGATTGCCCTTAAGAAGGTGATGGTGAGCTGCCTTCTTGAACTGCTGCAGCCCAAGTAGCTGGCAAGTGTATTCACAGATATCTTCACCACCTCACTCCTCCACTCTGAGGACCCCACCTCCTTCAAGAAGACCACCATAATACCAGCACCAAAGAACAAGATAGCCTGCCTCAACGACTACTGACCAGTGGCCCTGACGTCTGTTATCATGAAATGCTTCGAGTGGCTAGTCATGAGACACATCACTGCCAGCCTCCCAGATGGTCTTGATCCACTGCAGTTTGCCTATCACTGCAACCGTTCCACAGCAGATGCTATCTCCCTGGCTCTACAATCAACACTCAAACACTTTGACACAAGGACGCCTATGTAAGACTGCTATTCATACAGCTCCGCCTTCAACACCATTATCCCAACAAGACTAATAACCAAATTCCGCAATCTTGGACTTGACCCCTCCCTGTGCAGCTGAATCCTTGACTTCCTCACCAAATGACCGCAATCTGTCAGGGATAGGCAACAGCACCTCCTCCACAATAGTCCCTCACAACCGGAGCCCTGCAAGGCTGTGTGCTCAGTCCTCTACTGTACTCTCCTATACATACACGACTGTGTGGCAAGATTTAACTCCAACTCAATCTATAAGTTTGCGGATGATACAACGTGGTGGGGCCGTATCTCAAAATCAACAACAAATCAGACTACAGGAGGGAGATAAATCACTTGTTATGCATGGTTGTACCGAAAACAACCTCTCTCTTAATGTTGGACCAAGGAACTGACCATCGACTTCAGGAAGCATAGCATGACACACACTCCCGTCTGCATCAATGGCTCCGAAGTGGAGATGGTCGAT
This sequence comes from Scyliorhinus canicula, assembly GCF_902713615.1. Lineage (NCBI taxonomy): Eukaryota > Metazoa > Chordata > Chondrichthyes > Carcharhiniformes > Scyliorhinidae > Scyliorhinus > Scyliorhinus canicula. The sequence continues at coordinate 84,829,183 of NC_052152.1, forward strand.
AGTTTTAAGTTCCTTGGGGTCACCATTACCAACAGTCTGTCTTGGTTCATTCACGTTGATGCAACAGTCAAGAAAGCCCAACAAGGTCTCTACTTCCTATGGAAGCTAAAGAAATATGGCATGTCTGCATCGACCTCTCACAAAATTCTACAGATCAGCGATAGAGAGCATCCTATCCGGCTGCATCTCAGCCTGGTATCGCAACTGCTCAGTCCAAGATCTCAAGAATCTGCAGAGTGTGGTGAACTCAGCCCAACACATCACACAAGCTTGCCGCCCGCACATTGATTCTGCATACACCTCCCACTTACTCAGGAAGGCAGATAGCATTGTCAAAAACCCTCCCACCCGGGCATTGCCTTCTTCCAGACCCTTCCATCAGGCAGAAGGTACAGAAGACTCGCAAAGCCTCGCAAATCCAGACATAGGAACAGCCTCTTCCCCACAGCTACAAGACTCCTCAACGACTCCCTTCTGACTGATCTGTTACGTGTAAGAACACTATTCACAATGCTCTATGCTGCTCCTTGATCATGTATTTGCTTTGTTTGGCCCCTTGTTCCGCATTGTAATTAATCAATGTTTGTCGATGTATCAGTTGTCAATGTTCTCTGTTGATTATTCTTTTGTCTACTATGTACATACTGTGTACATTCCCTCAGCCGCAGAAAAATACTTTTTCACTGTACATATGACAATAAATCAAATCAAATCAAATAGGTACACCCACTGCTATTACAGAGAGTTTCAGGATTTTGACTCAGTCACGGTAAAGGAACGGCGATATATTTCCAAGGCAGGGTGGTGAGTGACTTAGAGGGGAAGTTCCAGGTGGTGGGGTTCCCATGTACTGCTGCCCTTGTCCATCTGGATAGTGGTTATGAGTTTGGAATGTGATATCTCAGGAACCTTGGTGAGTTCCTGCAATGCATCTTGTAGATGGTATACACTGCTGCGACTATGTGTCGGCGGAGGGAGAGAATGATTGTGGAAGAGGTTGCAATAAAGAGCGCTGCTTTGTTCTGGATGGCGTCAAGCTTCTTGAGTGTTGTTGGAGCTGCACTCATCTCTGCAAGTGGGAGGGGTTGAAGGCGGACATGGCTATGCTCCAGGAGACGCACCTGAAGGTGGCGGACCAGGTTAGACTGAGGAAGGGCTGGGTAGGCCAAGTGTTTTCATTCGGAGCTGGATGCAAATAATCGGGGGGTGCGATCCTGGTGGGAAAAAGCGTGTCGTTTGAGGCGTCAAAGGTGGTGGCTGACAGTGGAGGGAGGTATGTGATGGTGAGCGGCAAGTTGCAAGGGGAGCGGGTGGTGCTGGTGAATGTCTATGCCCCAAACTGGGACGATGCGGGTTTTATGCGGCACATGTTGGGCCGCATTCCGGATCTGGTGACAGGGGCCTGATACTGGGGGGGGACTTTAATACAGTGCTGGATCCCCCATTGGATCGATCCATGTCCAGGACGGGCAGGAAGCCCGCGGCGGCTAAGGTGTTGAGGGGGGTTTATGGATCAGATGGGAGGGGTGGATCCTTGGAGGTTCGCGAGGCCGAGGGCCAGGGAGTATTCATTTTTCTCCCACGTGCATAAAGCCTATTCCCGGATCGATTTTTTTGTTCTGAGCAGGGGGCTGATTTCGCGGGTGGAGGATGCCGAGTACTCGGCCATAATCATTTCGGATCATGCCCCGCACTGGGTGGACCTTGAGCTGGGGGAGGAGAGGGACCAGCGCCTGCTCTGGCGCCTGGAGGCGGAGCTGCTGGCGGATGAGAAGGTGGGCGGGCGGGTTCGGGAGTGTATCAAGAGGTACTTAGAGGCTAATGATAATGGGGAGGTCCGGGTGGGGATGGTTTGGGAGGCATTGAAGGCGGTGATTAGAGGGGAGTTGTTTTCCATCCGAACCCATAGGGAGAGGGGAGAGCAAAGAGAGAGGGAGAGGTTGGTGGGGGAGATGGTGAGGGTGGACAGGAGATCCGCGAAGGCTCCGGAGGAGGGATTGCTGAAGGAGCGGTTCCCTGTTGAATTTTACAAAATGTATGCAGACATGCTGGGCCCCCTCTTGGTTAGGAACTTTAACGAGGCAAAGGGGGGGGGGGGGGGGCTTTGCCCCCGACTATGTCACGGGCGCTGATTTCCTTGATCCTTAAATGAGACAAGGACCCCCTGCAATGTGGATCATATAGGTCGATCTCGCTGTTAAATGTGGATGCCAAGCTGTTGGCGAAGATCTTGGCCACAAGGATAGAGGACTGTGTGCCGGGGGTCATTCATGAGGACCAGACGGGGTTTGTGAAGGGAAGGCAGCTCAACACCAATATACGTAGGTTTTCTGAATGTTATAATGATGCCGGCGGTAGAAGGGGAGGCGGAGATAGTGGTAGCATTAGACCCGGAGAAGGCCTTTGATATGGTTGAGTGGGGGTACTTGTGGGAGGTGCTGGAAAGGTTTGGGTTCGGGGAGGGGTTTGTCAGTTGGGTGAGGCTGTTATATGAGGCCCCGATGGCGAGCGTAGCCACGAATAGGAGGAGGTCGGAGTACCTTCGGTTGTACCGGGGCCGAGACAGGGGTGTCCCCTGTCCCCCTTGCTCTTTGCGATGGCAATTGAGCCCCTGGCCATGGCGTTGAGGGAGTCGAGGAATTGGAGGGGTCTGGTGCGGGGTGGGGAGGAGCACCAAGTGTCACTATATGCAGATGACTTGTTGCTATATGTGGCGGACCCAGTGGGGGAATGCCGGAGGTGATGAAGATTCTTAAGAATTTGGGGGCTTTTCAGGGTACAAGCTCAACCTGGATAAGAGTGAGTTGTTCGTCGTGCACCCGGGGGATCAAGAGGAGGGGATTGGTAGGCTCCCACTGAAAAGGGCAGGGAGGAGCTTTAGGTACCTGGGAGTCCAGGTGGCTAGGAGCTGTGGGGCCCTACACAAACTTAACCTCATTAGGCTGGTAGAGCAAATGGAGGAGGAGTTTAAAAGATGGGACATGTTGCCGCTGTCGCTGGCGGGCGGGGTGCAGTCAGTCAAGATGACGGTGCTCCCGAGGATTTTGTTCCTGTTCCAGTGCCTCCCCATCCTTATCCCGAAGGCCTTTTTAGGAGGGTCAACTGGAGTATTACGGGATTTGTATGGGCGCATGGGACTCCGAGGGTGAGAAAGGTGTTTTTGGAGCGGGGCAGGGATATTGGGCGTTGCCCAACCTCTGTGGGTACTATTGGGCTGTCAACGCAGCGATGGTGCGTAAGTGGGTAATGGACAGGGCAGGGGCAGCATGGAAGAGAATGGAGATGGCGTCCTGTGTGGACACGAGCCTGGAGGCGCTGGTAACAGCGCCGTTGCCGCTCCCTCCAACGAGGTATACCACGAGCCCGGTGGTGGCGGCTACCCTCAAAATCTGGGGGCAATGGAGACGGCATGGGGGGAGGTGGGGGGGCTCGATGGAGTCCCCGATACGGTGGAACCACCAGTTTGTATCAGGGAGCATCGATGGCGGGTTTCTTGGCTGGCACAGGGTAGGTATTCGGAGGTTGAGGGACCTGTTTGTGGGAGGTTTGCGAGCCTGGGTGAGTTAGAGGGGAAGTTTGGGCTCCCCCCGGGGAACATGTTTAGGTACATGCAGGTTAGGGCGTTTGCCAGGCGGCAGGTGGAGGGGTTCCCTCTGCTGCCCCCACGTGGGGTACGGGACAGGGTGCTCTCGGGGGGGGGGGGGGGGGGGGGGGGGGGGGGTTGGAGGAGGGAGGATTTTGGACGTGTACCACGTCATGCAGGAGGTGGATGAGGCCTCGGTGGAGGAGCTGAAGAGTAAATGGGAAGAGGAGCTGGGTGAGGAGATTGAGGAGGGGACGTGGGCGGATGCCCTGGAAAGAGTGAATTCCTCCTCTTCCGGTGCGAGGCTTAGCCTGATACAGTTCAAGGTGCTACATAGGGCCCACATGACCGGGACGAGGATGAATAGGTTTTTCGTGGGCGAAGACTGGTGTGCTAGGTGCTCGGGGAGCCCAGCGAATCATGCCCATATGTTCTAGGCATGCCCAGCGCTGAGGGAATTTTGGAAGGGGGTACCAAGGACGGTGTCGAGGGTGGTAGGATCCAGGGTCAAGCCAGGCTGGGGACTCGCAATTTTTGGGGTTGCAGTGGAGCCGGGAGTGCAGGAGGCGAAAGAAGCCGGTGTTCTGGCCTTTTGCGTCCCTAGTAGCCCGGCGGAGATTTGCTTCAATGGAAGGATGCGAGGCCCCAAGCGTGGAGGCCTGGATCAATGATATGGCGGGGGTTCATCAAATTGGAGAGGGTGAAATTTGCCCCTGAGGGGATAGTGCAGGGATTTTTTAGGCGGTGGCAGCCTTTCTTTGGACTTCCTGGCAGAACGGTAGGAAAATAGGCCGGCAGCAGCAGCAACCAGGGGGGGGTGGGGGGGGTGGGGGGGGGGGGGGGGGGGGGGGGAGGGGGAGAAATGTTACATGTGTTATTGAATATGCTGGATGCTTACCCCTTTCTTCTTTTTTGTAGTTGCTGAGGGGGGGGGGCGGGGGGGGGGGGGTTGGTTTTGGGGGTTATTGTGTTTTTTCTCTTTTTGTTGTTGTTAATACTGTTTTCTTGTTGTTATTTTCTGTTTTTGATATTTTTTGAAAATCTCAATTAAAAAATTTTTTTTTTTTAAATCTATGCAAGTGTGGCGTATTCCATCACACTCCTGGCTTGTACCTTGTGGGTGGTAGATAGGCTTTGGGGAGTCAGGTGAGTTACTCACCGCAGGATTCCTAGCCTCTGTCATACTCTTGTAGCCACAGTTTTTATATGGCTAGTCCAGTTCAGTTTCTGGATGTTGATAGTGGGGATTCGGTGATGGTAATACCACTAAATGCCAAGGGACGATGATTTGACTCTCTTATTGGAGATGGTCATCAGCTGGCATTTGTGTGGCACAAATGTTACATGCCACTTGTCAGCCCAAGCCTAGATATTGTCCAGGTCTTGCTGCATTTGCACATGCATGCCAGGCCATCAATATCATCTTTGGGGGAGCTGGATAATTCATCCATTTTTGGATGATTCCGAGGCAGTGATATGAAAGAGCTATGCAGTTCAGTCCAGTTTCTGGATTTCACAACGTTGACAGGCAATGGATGGTATTCATATGGCATGGCAGATTTCTACTGTGGAGCTGCATGAGTCTGGTTAGGTTCGGCCTGAAAATAATTTGTTTTACAATACAAATTGAAAACAAAATATCTACTTTTATGGAAACAAAATGTGCAAAAAAAGTTTTTTATATGGAAAATGTTTTTGCACATTCAAAGCAAGGAACATTTACCAATGGGTCATAGGGAAATACAGCTCTCTGAGACATGAACTATTAGCTTTATTGGTTCAATTTTTCTTCTCAGGTTTCCTCTAAAATGTCACTCTGACAAATCCCTATCACTCCCCAAGCTAATCCCTCTCCAGCATTTCCTGTTGTCAGGCTCTCTTCATTATCACCTTTTCCAATGTCATCTTCATTCTGGTGAATCTATGGAAAACAAAAACACACATGCAATTTGAAGCAGTCAATATCCACATGCATCAAGACCTGGGCAACATTCAGGTTTGGGCTAAAGTAATGACGTTTGTACCATGCAAGTGCCCGGCAATGACTATCTTCAGCAAAAGAGAATGTAACCAATTCCTCTTGACACAGGGATGAGACATTTCCACCTTTTCGTGGAATTCCAACTTTTTAATTATGGAATCTTATCCGTTAAAATCTTTTTTCCAATTTACACCTACCTTCCCTCTCCATTATGTGCTTAATCCAACACAAGATTACATTGTCAAGATAAAATCTCTGGCCAAGTGTGACAAATGGAAGATTTTAGGAATATTGGCTTCTAAATATTGGGACAGTTTAAGGTTTAAAAGCCTGGGTTTTATTCATGGGATGTGGGCATCGCTGGCTGGGCCAGCACTTATTGCCCATCCCAGAGGGCATTTGAGAGTCAACCACATTGCTGCGGGCCTGGAGTTACATGTAAGGCAGATCAGATAAGGATGACAGATTTCCTTCCCTAAAGGACATGAGTGAACCAGATGGGTATTCAACAATCAACAATGGTTTCATGGTCATCGTTAGACTTTTTAAATTCCAGATTTTTATTGAATTCAAATTCCACCATCTGCCTTTGTAAAATTCAAACCCGGGTCCCCAGAGTATTACCCTGGGTCTCTGGATTATTAGTTCAATGCCAATACCACTATGCCACTGCCTCTCCTATAGTATGTTTGACTGCAGTGGTCATGTTTTTAAAAGGGGTTTTGTTTTACTTCGAGGAAACAACTGATGACATTGACTGGGAAAATCCCTGGGAGTTAATGTGCTTTTGCAGCCTGCAGAGATATTTTGTTTTGCGGCTTGGGGAGATGAGCTCATTGCTGGGTGGCGCCCAGAATACAGAGAGACAGTTTGTTTTGGAAAAGCTTTGGGAGAGAGGAGGTGAATTCTAATCTGCCTGAAAGTTAGTCCACAATTCTTTCACAATAGGATAGTTAGAAAATAGTAATCATCCTTAAACAGAACAATGGGGTATGACGAAGCTGAAACCTGCCAGGTGAACCAGCCTTTTGAAGACATTCAACTGGAGAATGAAGGGGATCTATCAAGAGCCAAACCTGTTTTATAAAGCAAATATTACTCTATACCACGCTAATTGAAGACAGATTGAAAACTGAATGTTTCTTTCCTTGTATTAACGGGAAATTGAGTAGTAGTCTTAAGGGGTAAATGTAAGCTTTTCTTTTCAGGTGCGAAGTTAAAATGTTTAAGATTTTATTCATAATAAAGTTTTGTTTTAGAAATACCACAGCCCTATTTTTTCATGCAATCACTCCTAGAGCGAAGTATTCTTTCTGCACAGTCTTATAAATAAACTAAAATATTGGCGTTTTGGTCCAGTATCTGAGCCACTGTTGGGGTCTGGTCTGGGATCTTAATACAACAAATTAAAATTTCTTACCTATTTGACAAGGGATGTGATAAATACTTGTTTTTCCCACCATTAAAAACTGAGCTCAATGTTAATACAGTCAAGGAGTGAGTCTACTCATTTTCTGTGTCTCCAACTCTCAAACTCTGTTTCTTTATGACACTCCTTTAAATCTATCTCTAATCAAACATTTAGTCACTCGTACTAATTCTTCATGCTTTGCATTGGTGTCAATATTTAACCAATTAGCATTAAAGGCATAGATGAAAGTAGTTCTTGAATATTATTATAGATTTGAATATATAGAGATAGAGAAATACAGCACAGAACAGGCCCTTTGGCCCACGATGTTGCGCCGAACTTTTGTCCTAGATTAATCATAGAATTTTGGACAATTTTTCATGGCCAATCCACCCAACCTGCACATCTTTGGACTGTGGGAGGAAACCGGAGTACCCGGAGGAAACCCACGCAGTCATGGGGAGGATGTGCAGACTCCACACAGACAGCGACCCAAGTCGAAATCGAACTTGGGACCCTGGAGCTGCGAAGCAATTGTGCTATCCACAATGCTACCGTGCTGCCCTTAAGAAGTTAACCTACACTCCATTATTCTACCCTAATCCATGTACCTATCCAATAGCCGCTTGAAGGTCCCTAACTTTTCCGACTCAACTACTTCCACAGGCAGTGCATTCCATGCCCCCACTACTCTCTGGGTAAAGAACCTACCTCTGACATCCCCTCTATATCTTCCACCATTTATCTTAAATTTATGTCCCCTTGTAATGGTGTGTTCCACCCGGGGAAAAAGTCTCTGACTGTCTACTCTATCTATTCCCCTAATCATCTTATAAACCTCTATCAAGTCGCCCCTCATCCTTCTCCGTTCTAATGAGAAAAGGCATAGCACCCTCAACCTTTCCTCGTATGACCTACTCTCCATTCCAGGCAACATCCTGGTAAATCTCCTTTGCACCTTTTCCAAAGCTTCCACGTCCTTCCTAAAATGAGGTGACCAGAACTGCACACAGTACTCCAAATGTGGCCTGACCAAGGTTTTGTACAGCTGCATCATCACCTCACGGCTCATAAATTCAATCCCTCTGCTAATGAACGCTAGCACACCATAGGCCTTCTTCACAACTCTATCCACTTGAGTGGCAACTTTCAAAGATCTATGAACATAGACCCAAGATCTCTCTGCTCCTCCACATTGCCAAGAACCCTACCATTAACCCTGTATTCCGCATTCATATTTGTCCTTCCAAAATGGACAACCTCACACTTGTCAGGGTTAAACTCCATCTGCCACTTCTCAGCCCAGCTCTGCATTCTATCTATGTCTCTTTGAAGCCGACAACAGCCCTCCTCACTATCCACAACTCCACCAATCTTCGTATCATCTGCAAATTTACTGACCCACCCTTCAACTCCCGCATCCAAGTCGTTAATGAAAATCACAAACAGCAGAGGACCCAGAACTGATCCCTGCGGTACGCCACTGATAACTGGGCTCCAGGCTGAATATTTGCCATCCACCACTACTCTCTGTCTTCTATCGGTTAGCCAGTTTGTTATCCAACTGGCCAAATTTCCCACTATCCCATGCCTCCTTACTTTCTGCATAAGCCTACCATGGGGAACCTTATCAAATGCCTTACTAAAATCCATGTACACTACATCCACTGCTTTACCTTCATCCACATGCTTGGTCACCTCCTCAAAGAAGTCAATAAGACTTGTAAGGCAAGACCTACCCCTCACAAATCCGTGCTGACTATCCCTAATCAAGCAATGTCTTTCCAGATGCTCAGAAATCCTATCCCTCAGTAACCCTTTCCATTACTTTGCCTACCACCGAAGTAAGACTAACTGGCCTGTAATTCCAGGGTTATCCCTATTCCCTTTTTTGAACAGGGGCACGACATTCGCCACTCTCCAATCCTCTGGTACCACCCCTGTTGACAGCGAGGACGAAAAGATCATTGCCAACGGCTCTGCAATTTCATTCCTTGCTTCCCATAGAATCCTTGGATGTATCCCGTCAGGCCCGGAGGGACTTGTCTATCCTCAAGTTTTTCAAACGCGCAACACATCTTCCTTCCTGACAGTATCTCCTCAAGCTTATCAGTCTGCTTCACGCTGTCCTCTCCAACAATATGGCCCCCTCGTTTGTAAATACTGAAGAAAAATACTTGTTCAAGACCTCTTCTATCTCTTCAGACTCAATACACAATCTCCCGCTACTGTCCTTAATCGGACCTACCCTCGCTCTAGTCATTCTCATTTTTCTCACATATGTGTAAAAGGCCTTGGGGTTTTCCTTGATCCTACCCGCCAAAGATTTTTCATGCCCTCTCTTAGCTCTCCTAATCCCTTTCTTCAGTTCCCTCCTGGCTATCTTGTATCCCTCCAGTGCCCTTTCTGAACCTTGTTTCTTCAGCCTTACATAAGTCTCCTTATTCCTCTTAACAAGACATTCAACCTCTCTTGTCAACCATGGTTCCCTCACTCGACCATCTCTTCCCTGCCTGACAGGGACATACGTATCAAAGACACGCAGTACCTGTTCCTTGAACAAGTTCCACATTTCACTTGTGTCCTTCCCTGACAGCCTATGTTCCCAACTTCTGCACTTCAATTCTTGTCTGACAGCATTGTATTTACCCTTCCCCCAATTATAAACCTTACCCTGTTGCACACACCTATCCCTCTCCATAACTAAAGTGAAAGTCACAGAATTGTGGTCACTACCTCCAAAATGCTCCCCCACTAACAAATCTATCACCTGCCCTGGTTCATTACCAAGTACTAAATCCAATATGGCCTCCCCTCTGGTTGGACAATCTACATACTGTGTTAGAAAAGCTTCCTGGACACACTGCACAAACACTACCCCATCCAAACTATTTGATCTAAAGAGTTTCCACTCTTACTTTATATATCCTTCATACCTAGGAGGTGCTAAAAGGTAAAACCAAGCCTAGGATCTACTAAAAGACAAGTAAATCAGATAAAACTAACAGATTTATGAATAAGTTTTCAAGGTCATGGTCTGGTGTTATATTTACTTCATCTTGTATTGCCTGTATGAACTTCATTGAATGCTGAAATACTGGGGTCATTTTGGGTAATTTGGTACAAATGCATTGGTCCATGGTCTTGATGGTAATAGAAGGAAAATAAGGGGAAATTAATGTTTCTACCCACTTTAAGTCAATTAATTCCATCAATTTAAAGTGCCTACAAGCATTTTCATTTCACTAACGTCGGAAAAGGTGGTATAAGAAGTGGCCTCTCATGTTGCAGTGATTTTTCACAGGTTGTGGGTGTCACTGGCCAAGCCAGCATTTACCCACCCTGTTTTCCATTGTGAATGTGATGGTCAGCTGCCTCTTGAATAACTGCAGTTCTATGTGGTGTAGGTGCACCCACAGTGCTGTCAGGGAGGGAGTTCCAGGATTTTGACTCAGCCACAGTGAAGATAGGCGATTTAATTCCAAGTCAGGATATATATACACGTGGTAATATTCCATACATCTGCTGCCTTTGCCTTCTAGAAGGTAGAACTCGCGGTTTTGAAAGGTACTGTCCAAAGAGGTTTGGTGAGTTGCTGTAGTGCATCTTGTAGAGGTTAACTCAGTCCTTAACGGATTAACATCTTTAGTTAACTGACTGCAATATTCACCACAATGTTAAGCCTCAAGTTGCTCTTCCTGTTAAATTATCAGCATTCCAAAACATTGTCCCATTTAGGATCATAGGACTTAGGAGCAGGAGTAAGCCATTTGGCCCTTTGAGCCTGTTCCCCCATTCAATATGATCATGGCTCATCTGGTTGGTGTCTAAGCTCCACTTTCCTTTTGCCCCCCACCCCCTGACCCAATAATGCTCGGCTCCCTTGAGTACCAAAATGTAACTCAACCTTGAATAAATTTAAAGGCCCAGCCTCCATAATTTTCAGTGCAAAATAATTCCACAGACTAATGACGCTCAGGGGAAAAAGTCTCCTCAAAAAGTCTCCTAATGTCTTGAACAGTAGACCTCTTATTTTTAAGTTATGTCCCCTAATTTTAGTTTCCCCACAGGAGAGAATATCCTCCAAGTATCCATCCTTTCAAGCCCCCTTAATAGTTTATATGTTTCAATACGATTACCTCTCATTCTTCTAAACTGCAATTGGTATAGATCCCAACTAATTTCTGAGTACTTACTTATAAAAGGGTACCATCTGTATAGCATTACCACACTGAAACACCCCCCACCCCCGCTCCATCATTTAGACAGTTTCACATGCTTTGTCTTAAATTTAACATTTTAGCATTGCAACTACTAAGCCTAGAAGGCTACTTAGTACCCACCACCAGAGAGCGTCCAATAATAGAATGAATTCCTGTCAGATGGAAATGCTGGACCGTAAAATCAAGCTTGGCCAAGCCATCTTCATTTACTTCCAGGGTGCCCAGGTCACCTGCATGTCTACAGTGGATGGAAAGTGCTTTGTTTTAAAGAATCATAGAATTGTACATCACAGAGGAAGTCCGTTCAGCCCATTACATCAATGGTGCTTCTCTGAAGGAGATATTGATGTAGTATAATCTACACTTCACCCAAACTTTCTCTTTCCTTTTGTGTATATTATACCCATTTCCTTATTAAGTTCTGTCTTCTTCACTGTTTTAGAACATTCCATGCCCTAATAGGTCTCTGAAGAAAGCACAAAACTCCTAAGATCTCTTGTTTCATTTAGCACTGATTTTAAATTTATAATAAGGTATAGATAACCACTGAGATAACCACTACTATAAGTATTGATCCAAGTCCCTGAAACAAATTTTACCTCAGGCACTCTGATCTTTGTAGTCTGCCATTTTACAGCCCACCTATGGAAGAGGCATTATGCATAATGGCTCAGATCCAATTCTGTTGGGTGCCCTCAAAAAGGTGTCTTGACAGAGGAAGACCTAAAAACACTCAGATCTGCTTCATTAAAAAGACTACTGTTGACTTGCTCCTGTTTTCAGGTGCACCCCCCGCCCCCCCCCCCTTGGAAGAAGCCCTCAATAAAATTACATGGCCATGTAAAATATTCCTTAATAAGAAAATTATCATCCGCTTTTCCCCTGTTTGTGTAGAATTGAATATTGGTGCATTGAAAAAGAAAAAATAATTAATTACAAAACTTTACAAATTAATTTCATGAAATTGCATATCTCAGAAATAAAATGACATCCAGAACCAGTGTACTTTTACAAAAATTGTGTTTTATTTTCGACATCAGTCATGAAACAGAACTCACCTCTTGTTCTCTTCTTGTGCTCCAGGTGTTTCGTTGTCTGGATTGTAATAAGGTCCAGCACTGATCCAACCTGAAACAAATAATTTATACTCGATCCTTTTACAAAATATTATTTACAATAGAGAAAGGCAGCATCAAAGAGAATTTAGAATGGCTAGATGAGCTGTACAATTGCAAATGTATTTTTTGAACATGATACAAGCTTAAGTAATCACATCTGCTATTAATAGATTGCATTTGATCAGCCTTGAAATGAAGAATCTCAAATCTAAACTGAAACAAATGCATACCCTCCTACTTCCCCTTCCTACTGTTTCCTTATATTTTGGCACAACGTTCCAGGGCCTACTGGTCGGGAGATATGAGATGTGGGCAGCACAGTAGCACAAGTGGATAGCACTGTGGCTTCACAGCGCCAGGGTCCCAGGTTCGATTCCCTGCTGGGTCACTGTCTGTGCGGAGTCTGCACGTTCGCCCCGTGTCTGCGTGGGTTTCCTCTGGGTGCTCCGGTTTCCTCCCACAGTCCAAAGGCGTGCAGGTTAGGTGAATTGGCCATGATAAATTGCTCTTAGTGTCCAAAACAAAAAGGTTAGATGGGGTTATTGGGTTATGGGGATAGGGTGGAAGTGAGGGCTTAAGTGGGTCGGTGCAGACTCAATGGGCCGAATTGCCTCCTTCTGCACTGTATGTTCTATGTTCTATGAAACCAGAGGGTTTGGGCTCACAGGCTGAGGTGGAGCTTTCCTCTTAATGGTCACTTTTTCCCTTCAGAATCAGAGCTTAAAAGGACCCCTATAATGATCAATGATATGAATAAGTATTTGTTCATGGAGCTAATAATATATGCAGGAAACTTACAAATACACATAATTTTTACCAGCGTCCTTCATTTTACAGTGCAGGGGAAGGAGGCAATGGGATGGTTCTATGGCTAGCAATGTCAATTGAGCACAGACAGCATATATCGATATATGGCAGGGTTTGCCCTCATGAATCGTTGCATCTGCGTATTTATGTATGGGTTGCTCAAGACACACAAAAGTAATGTCCCTTTGCGTCTTATCTATGACTGATTCTGCTCAGCATGCATTGGGAAAATGGCAGTTCCGAGCATGTTTTCCAGATATACGGTGAAGGATTCCTTCACATTTGCTAAGACCATACAGAACAGGGATTTCGATAACATTGCTGTGTACATGTGCTCATTTGACATTGATAGCATATTCACCACCGTTCCACTTAAAGAAGTCATAGAACCCCTACATTGTAGAAGGAGGCCATTCAGCCCACTGAAACTGCACCGGCTCTCTGAAAGAGCACTCTACAGATGTCCACTCATTCTACCCTATTCCCATAACCTAACTTGCACATCTTTGGATGATGGGAGAAAACCCACGCAGTAACAGGGAGAATGTACAAACGTCACACAGATAGTTACCCAAGAAATTGAACACAGGTCCCTGACACTGTGAGGCAGCAGTGCTGACCAGTGGGGCACCATGCATTTAGGGGCAGCACGGTAGCATTGTGGATAGCACAATCGCTTCACAGCTCCAGGGTCCCAGGTTCGATTCCGGCTTGGGTCACTGTCTGTGTGGAGTCTGCACATCCTCCCGTGTGTGCGTGGGTTTCCTCCGGGTGCTCCGGTTTCCTCCCACAGTCCAAAGATGTGCAGGTTAGGTGGATTGGCCATGATAAATTGCCCTTAGTGTCCAAAATTGCCCTTAGTGTTGGGTGGGGTTACTGGGTTATGGGGATAGGGTGGAGGTGTTAACCTTGGGTAGGGTGCTCTTTCCAGGAGCCGGTGCAGACTCGATGGGCCGAATGGCCTCCTTCTGTACTGTAAATTCTATGAAATTCTATGCCCCCATAGCTATTTGTGCTAAAGCACTATAGCCAGGTGATCTGGATCTATCTGTATTGCATGAATCAGTATTTACCGAGCTGATGGACTCGGCAATTCACGCAGCTGAGTTCAGCTTTAATAATAATAATTTTTATTGTCACAAGTAGGCTTAAATTAACACTGCAATGAAGTTACTGTGAAAAGCTCCTAGTCGCCACATTCCAGCGCCTGTTCGGGTACACAGAGGGAGAATTCAGAATGTCCCAATTACTTAACAGCACATCGTTTGGGACTTATGGGAGGAAACCAGACAACCCGGAGGAAACCCACGCAGACGCAGGAAGAACATGCAAACTCCGCACAGTGACCCAAGCCAGAAATCAAACCTGGGACCCTGGCTGTGTAGCAACAGTGCTAACCACTGTGCTACCATGCCGCCCTTTAATGACACCGTTCATACCCAAGTAGATGGTGTTGCCATGGGATCCCTTGAGAACCCAGCTCTCACAAACATCGTTGTTGGGTTCCATGAGTATGTATCTTCGATGGAATGACTCCTACCCTTTGCATAATTCCGATATGTGGATGGATATATCTGCCACATTTAAAATCTGCAGCAGTATGTAATAACTTACTTACATGTCTTGCACTCAAATTCACTTCAAAATGGAGCAGTCAAAAAGAAACTCCTGTTCCCTGACATACTAGTTGATAAATTTGCCAGGGTTCTCTGCCATGGTCTATCGCAAGCCTACCTTAACTGGTCAGTACACACGTTGAGATTCTTACAGTTCCACATGCTACAGGATTGGTCTTCTCCTACATTAGGACATTGCTTGCCCTTCTGCATATCATCATTGTCTTAGAAGATCATGACTGGACTAAAATTAGTATCCTTAAGGATTCCCAGACGCTGATATAACATTGCACTTGCAGACACCCACGATCATATCCTACCATTAGCTAATCACCTGTTTAAGGTGGATATCAATACAAGCTGTATTGTCACATACTTTGTTTCTAATAAACATTCATGAATTTTATTTCCCCATCAGGAAGCAGAAATTTATAATTATAATCGTTATTGTTCACAAAGTAGGCTTACATTAACATCGCAATGAAGTTACTGTGAAAAACCCCTAGTCGCCACATTCCAGCGCCTGTTCGGGTACACAGAGGGAGAATTCAGAATGTCCAATTCACCTAACAAGCACATTTTTCGAGACTTGTGGGAAGAAACCGGAGCACCCGGAGGAAACCCACGCTGACACGGGAAGAACGTGCAGACTCCGCACAGACAGTGACCAAGCCGGGAATCGAACCTGCGACCCTGGCGCTGTGAAGCAACAGTGCTAACCACTGTGTTACTGTGCTGCCCTTATATGAAATTATGTGAAAAAACTAAACAAATAAGAATCAAACAAAAATGAAGCAAGAGTTTCCTCAGACTTCAGTTTAGAAACTGGCGACACTTAAATCCTGCAGTGACATAAGCATCAAACCTCCTTACTATCAAAACAGGCAATGCCAAGAAAAGGAGAGCCAAATATAAGACTTCAGGCATATGAATAGAAGGGAAAGAGGAGACTATATGTAGCTATAAAGTAATGTTTCATACCATGGTTAGGTCTCCAAAACTGTGAATGTGAAGGCCATGCTTTCCAGGAGGCAGTCCAGTAAATTCCCCTTTTACAAGCACACATTCAGTTACCTACAAAATCCAAATTCCACATTCAACAAATGATGCTGGTATCGGAAAGACAATTTGACAACAGCTATTGTGCGCAATATAGATTGGAAATTAGCAAATGGAAATACAATGCCTGACTTAATACAGATGAGTGGCAAACACTGTTTTTAAATGTTGCAAGTTCATCAAATATCCTGAAAGTTGTATGACAAGGGTCCATCTGTACATATGCAATTGAATTGTGGTTTGCACAAATTAATGACATCTTCACCAATTTAAACTGCAAAATGAGGTTATAAACATACATTCAGGAAGTCATTAGGATTTTGCAGCTGACTTAAGAAATACAACAAAGAGTGCAAAAGAGGACCTGAACATTTCAGAATAAATTACCATTGCATCCCAAAAGATATAGCCAAGATGCACAAGAGTTCAGTAACCAAGTCAACTGGATTAAAAAGTGGCACAAATGATAAAAAACACCAAAGATGTAAGTGACAACAAAGTTTTCTATATGGAAGGATATAAAAATGAAGACAAGGAGATGAATGGATGTGATGAATGCAGGAATTTCAAATATATTGTATTGCATTATCTGGTACAGTAAAGGTTAAAGCCTGGAATAGTATGCGACTGCTGCAGTCATGTTTTTTAAAATCCTGGTTTGAAGACAGCTAGGCTTTTTGGAGACAGAGGTGCAATCAAAGCATCGCAGTTTGGGCTATAACTTTATTTATATTAAGAGGGTTCCTGCGGAGTAGTTAATTCGAGACATTATGTTCAGCTGTAGTTTATTAAAGAATATTTTTATTCTCCTCCTTTTTCACATTTTCTTCTCCAAATTTACCCACCAACAATAATCAGCAACAAATATGTCAACCCCCAATAACAATAACAACGATCCCATCCTCCCACCAACCCCCAACAAGAGCCCGCATGTTCACATAACAAATGACAAAAGGAATCAGGGATTACCCATAGTCAACCCTTAATATACACAGACCCCCTCCCACCCATCCCCCCCAACTAATGTTCGATGTTATCCAGTTCTTGAAAGTGCATAATGAATAATGCCCATAACTCATAGAACCCCTCCGTCTTTCCCCTCAGTTCAAACTTAACCTTCTCAAGAGTCAAGAATTCCAACAGGTCCCCACGCCACGCCAGGGCACAGGGTGGAGAGGCTGCTCTCCATCCCAACAGGATTCGCCTCCGGGCGATCAACAAGGCGAAGGCTACGATATCTGCCTCCGCACCCGTTTCCAACCCTGGCTGGTCCGACATCCCGAATATGGCCTTCCGGGGACCCCGGTCCAGTTTCACATGCACCACCTTGGAAATTACCCTAAAAACCTCCTTCCAGTAATCTTCTAGCTTTGGACAGGACCAAAACATATAAACGTAGTTAGCGCCCTCCCCCCCGTGATGGTAACACATATCTTTTACTCCTTTTTAAAAAAAAATTATTTTATGTCAAACTTTCACATATTATAAATAACAGAAAGGAAAAATAGACCCCCCCCCCCCGCCCCTTTACACAAATATAAAACAACAAGAACAAAAGTTGCATAAACAATAAACGTTAACCAGTAAACAAGAGTAAATCCCCAACCAAACGCGAACATCCCCCCTGCCCCCCCGTTGCTGCTGCTGCTGACCATCTCCTAACGCTCCGCCAGGAAGTCTAGGAACGGCTGCTATCACCTGAAGAACCCTTCCACAGATCCCCTTAAGGCACCCTCTCTCCAATATCCTGGCCATGTCGGTTAATCAGGGTTCCACGCTTGGGGCCTCGCATCCTTCCACTGAAGCGAATCTTCGCCGGGCTACTAGGGACGCAAAGGCCAGAATACCACCCTCTTTCGCCTCCTGCACTCCCACCCCAAATATTGCGAGCCCCCAGCTTGGCTTAACCCTGGAATTCACTACCCTTGACACCGTCCTCGCTACGCCCCTCCAGAACTCCTCCAACGCTGGGCATGCCCAGAACATGTGGGTGTGGTTTGCTGGACTCCCCGAACACCTCACACATCTGTCCTCACTCCCAAAAAACCGGCTCACCTTGCCCCCGTCAAGTGCACCCTGTGCGCCACCTTAAATTGTATCAGGCTGAGCCTCGCGCAAGAGGAGGAAGAATTTACCCTGCCCAGGACATCCGCCCACATACCTTCGTCAATCTCCTCCCCCAGCTCCTCCTCCCACTTACCTTTTAACTCCTCCGCCAGGGCCTCCTCCTCTTCCTGCATCACCTGATAAGTTGCCGAGATCCTACCCTCTCCAAACCCACACCCCCGAAAGCACCCTGTCCTGGACCCTGCATGCTGGCAGCTGCGGAAACCACCACCTGACGCCTAATGAATGCCCTTACCTGCATCTTTCTGAAGGCATTTCCAGGGGGGAGCCCAAATTTCTCCTCCAGCTCCCCAAGGCTCGCAAACTTCCCGTCAATGACAGGTCCCCCATCCTCCTAATACCTGCCCTGTACCAGCTCCAGAACCTCCCATCCATTCTCCCCGGGACAAACCAATGGTTCTCCCGTATCGGGGACCACACTGAAGCCCCCACCTCCCCCCTGTGGCATCTCCATTGCCCCCCCAGTTTTGAGGGTCGCCGCCACCTCCGGGCTCATAGTGTACCTCGTCGGAGGGAGCGGCAGCGGTGCCGTCACCAGCGCCCCCAGGCTCGTGCCCACACAGGACATCATCTCCAACCTCTTCCATGCCACCCCCTCCCCCTCCATTACCAATTGCGTACCATCGCCATGTGGCAGCCCAATAGTACCCGCAGAGGTTAGGCAACGCCAGCCCCCCCCTGTCCCTGCTCCACTCCAGAAACACCCTTCTCACTCTCGGGTCTTCTTCGCCCACACAAACCCCATAATACTCCTGTTAACCCGCTTAAAGAAGGCCTCAGGGATCACGATGGGGAGGCACTGAAACAAAACCAAAACCTCGGGAGCATCGTCATTTTAACCGACTGCACCCTACCCGCCAGGGAGAGCGGCAGCATATCCCACCTTTTGAACTCCTCCTCCATTTGCTCCACCAGCCTCGTTAAATTGAGCTTATGCAGGGCCCCCCAGCTTCGAGCCACCTGCACCCCCAGGTATCTAAAACTCCTTTCTGCCCTTTTTAGCAGAAGCTCACCAATCCCCCTCTCCTAGTCTCCCCGGTGTACCACGAACAGCTCGCTCTTCCCCATGTTGAGCTTATACCCGGAGAAATCCCCAAACTCCCTAAGGATCCTCATCACCTCCGGTATTCCCCCCACCGGGTCCGCCACATACAATAGCAGATCGCCAACATACAACGATACCCGGTGTACCCCCCCCCCCCCCCCCCCCCCCCCCCCCACCCCCCAACCCCCTCCAGTTCCGAGACTCCCTCAAAGCCATGGCCAGGGGCTCAATCGCCAGCGCAAAGAACAGGGGGGATAGAAGACCACCCCTGCCTCGTTCCTCGGTATATAGCCGGAAATAGTCCGACCTCTCCTGTTCGTGGCCACACTCACCACCGGGCCTCGTACAGCAGCCTCACACCCAGCTGACGAACCCCTCCCGAACGCAAACCTCCTCAACACCTCCCACAGGTACCCCCACTCCACCCTATCAAAGGCCTTCTTCGCGTCCATAGCCGCCACTATCTCCGCCTCCCCCTCCATCATCATAATTACATTCAGGAGCCTACGTACGTTGGTATTCAACTATCTCCGTTTCACAAAACCCGTCTGATCCTCGTGTGTGACCCCCGGAACACAGTCCTCGATCCTCATAGCCAATATCTTTGCTAGTAGTTTCGCATCCACATTAAGGAGTGAAATCGGCCTATACGACCCACACTGTAAGGGGTCCTTCAGAATTAGAGAAATCAGCGCCCTACTTTGTGGGCCCTGATGGAGATCGCTCTCCCCGACCACGCAGCCTTCAGCCCGCCCGACCACCCCTACCTGCACCTCCCCGTTATCATATGGCACTCCAGGTTATCTCTCTCTACAACCCCCCGGACCCGCCTACTCACCTCCTCGTCCGCCAACAACCCACCTCCAGCGCCCAGCGGGCGCTGGTTCCTCTCCTCCGCCAGCTCGAGGTCACCCCATACGGGGGCATGGTCCAGAGATGGCTATCGCCGATACTCCAGTTGTCCTCCAGCCTCAATATCAGCGCCCTGCTCATTACAAAAAGTCAATCCGAGAGTAGGCCTTATGAACATGGGAGAAGAATGAGAATTCCCTGGCCCTCGCCCTCACAAACCTCCACGGATCCACTCCTCCCATCTGGTCCATAACCCCCTCAGCAACCTGTGGCCACTGCCGGCCTCCTGCCCCGTCCTAGGCCTAGAGCGATCCAATGCCGGAGTCCAGCACCACGTTGAGTCCCCCCCCCCCCCCCCCCCCCCCCATTATCAGCCCTGTCTCCAAGTCCGGGATCCGGCCCAAATGCGCCGCTGACCCCGCATCGCCCATTCGGAGCGTATACATTTACCAAGACTACCTGCACCCCTTGCAGCTTACCACTCACCATCACATACCTGGGCAGACACGGAGCATGGTGGTTAGCATAATGCTTCACAGCTCCAGGGTCCCAGGTTCGATTCCCGGCTGGGTCACTGTCTGTGCGGAGTCTGCACGTCCTCCCGTGGTGTGCGTGGGTTTCCTCCGGGTGCTCCGGTTTCCTTCCACAGTCCAAAGATGTGCGGGTTAGGTGGATTGGCCATGCTAAATTGCCCGTAGTGTCCTAAAAAAGTAAGGTTAAGGGGAGGGTTGTTGGGGGTATAGGGGTGGATCGTGGGTTTGAGTAGGGTGATCATGGCTCGGCACAACATCGAGGGCCGAAGGGCCTGTTCTGTGCTGTACTGTTCTATGTTCTATCTCCATTGTCTGCCACAATGCTCAACGCCTCAAACGACACCCTCTTCCCCACCAAAACCGCAAAACCGCCACCCCCCGATTTTTTGCATCCATCCCCGAATGGAACATCTGCCCTACCCACCCCTTTCTCAGCCTTACCTGATCTGCCACCCGCAGATGCGTTTCCTGGAGCATGACCACATCTGCCTTTAGCCCCTTCAGGTGCGCGAACAGATGGGCCCGTTTGACCGGCCCATTCAGGCCTCTTACGTTCCAGGTTATCAGTCGGATTAGGGGGCTGCCCCCCCCCCCCCCCCCCCACCGATTATCCATAACCCTTTCTAGGCCAGCCACGTGCCCGCGCCCCCCGCACTTCCCGTTTCCCCCCAGCGGCATACTCCCGACCCAACCTCCTTTCAGACTCCAGCTCCCCCTTGGCCATTGCAGCAGCAACCCGGTTCTTCCCCCCCCCCCCCCCCCCCCCCCCCCGGACCAGGCCTCCCCCTTGCTGCATTGCTCCCCCCATTGCACTCCCGTGAGTCAGCCGAATCCTGCTGACCCCGGCCACTCCCGTCGCTCCATCGACCCCCCCCCCAGTGTGGGAATCTCCCCTCCCCCCTCCTGTCCACCAACGGGCTCTCCCCACCCCCCCGACCCCACCCCCTTGTACTTTTAGCACGGGAAAAAATCCGCGCTTTCCAGCACCGGCCATGCCCCTTTCCACCCATAGCGCGGGAAAAAGCCCGCGCTTTCCACCCACCCGACCCCGCCCCCTCTGGTACAGCTCCCTTTCCAGGCCCAGTCCCAAATCCCCCCCCCCCCCCCCCCCCCCCCCCGGCGGGCGCCATCCCCATTTCCAGCCACCGACGCCCACAGGCTTTTTACCTGCCCCCCCCCCCCCCACGAACCCATCCGACAGACAGAGAAGGAACACTGCCCAACCTAACCACAAAATCCCCCCAAAACACAGCACCACATTCCCCCCCCCCCCCCCCCCCCCCCACCCCCAGCCCTCAATCCAAGTCCAGCTCTTCGGCCTGAATAAAGGTCCAAGCCTCCTCCAGCGTCTCGAAATAATGGTGACGGTCCTGTAGGTGACCCACAGTCATGCCGGCTGCAACATGCCAAACTTCACCCCTCTCCGGTGCAGCACCGCCTTAGCCCCATTGTACCCGGCCCACTTCTTCGTCACCGCCGCGCTCCAGTCCTGAAGAAATCCAGACCTCAGCGCTCTCCCACCTGCTGCTCGCTCCTTCTTGGCCCACCTTAACACACAATTCTCTGTCCCCGCGACCGGTGGACCGCACCACCACCGCCCACGGCAGTTCGCTGGCTTGGGCCTCCTCGCCAGCACTCGATGGGCCCCCTCCAGCTCCAGGGGCCACTGGAAGACTCCCGTGCCCATCAGCGAGTTCAACATGTGACTACATAGGCACCCACATCCGATCTTTCCAGTCCCTCCGGAGACCCAGAATCCACCGATTCTTTCTTCTCAACTGGTTCTCCGTGTCCTCGAACTTCGCCTGCCATTTCTTATGGGCGGCTCGTGCGTCTCCACCTTCACCGCCAGGCGGCCAAGATCTCGTCCTCAATCTCCGAGACCTTTTGCCAGACCTCCGGATCCCTACCCCTTGGGCCGTCTGCGTCTCAAACAGCTTGTCAATTGACGCCTTCATCGGCTCCAGCAGCTCTGCCTTCAGCTCCGTTGAAGCAGCGCTGGAGAAACCCCTGCTGCTCCTGTGACCCACTGCGCCCACCATGCCTGGTCTCTACCCGCCACCTCTTGGTCTTCCTCCCTCGCACCTTTCCTCTGTTCCAATTCCACTTTTTTCACACATCCACTCCTGGTAGAATCCATTACAGTGCCGGGGGAATATTGCTGTCCCCTCCTGGGAATCGTCGAAAAAAGTATAATTGGGGGCCCTAAAAAGAGCCCAAAGTCCGTTTCTAGCAGGAGCTGCCGCACGTGCGACTTAGCTCCGCATAGCCGCAACCGGAAGTATCTTCTACTCCTTCAAAGAATCGGCTTCATCCTCGCACATCGTGAGGTGTGCTCTGTATACCACCTTCAGCTGTATCAGCCCCAACCTTGCGCATGAGGTTGGAGGCATTCACTCTCCGGAGCACCTCACACCAGACCCCCTCCTCTATGACCTCTCACCAACTCTTCCTCCCACTTTGCTTTGATCCCCTACAGTGGTGCCTTATCCTCTTCCAAAATAGCTCCGTACACCGCTGACACCACCCCCTTCTCCAGTCCCCTTGTCGTCAGCACCTCCTCCAACAATGTGGAGGCCGGTTCCTCCGGAAGCTCTCTATCTCCTTTCTGGCAAAATCCCGAATACTGCATGTATCTAAACATTTCTCCCTGCTCCAGCCCATACTTCGCTTCCAGCTCCTTCAATCCTGCAAACCAAACCCTAAGAAACAAATATTTTTGCGTCTTAATCCCCTTCTCTTCCCATTTCCGGAAATTTCCATCCACCTCCCTGGCTCAAATCTGTGGGTTCCCCAAATCGGCAGTCCGCTGGACCCTGCCCCTAACCCGATGTGTTGGCGAAACTGCCTCCAGATTTTCAATGAAGCCTATTATTTCCGGACTCCTGAGTATTTCCCTGGAGCTATCGGGAGCAGCACTGTTGCTAGTGCTTTCAGTCCCGACCCCCTCTCCTCCATTCTGGCCCACTGGGAATCAACCCCTCTGACCCAGGTCCACAGCTTCTCCACATTTGCCGCCCAGTAGTAGTACATCGGGTTCGGAAGACCCAAACCCCTGCCTGCCTTCCCCTCTGTAGCAGCACCTTTCTCACTCTGGCCACCTTCCCTCACCATATGAACGAGGTAATCCTTCCCTCAATCTCCTTTAAAAATGCCTTTGGCAGGAAAATCGGGAGGCATTGAAAGATAAACAGAATCGCAGCAACACATTCATTTTAACCGTCTGTACCCAACCCGCCCAGGTGACAGTGGAAGACCATCCCAATCTGCCCAGATCGGCTTTCACTCTCCCCACCAAACTAGGAGTGCTGTACCTGCAAAGCCTTCCCCACTCCCGGGCAACCTGCACCCCCAGATACCTAAAGTGAGTCCCTGCCCTACGGAATGGCAGCCCCCCCCACCCCTGCCCCTGCCCCCACCCCCGACCGAGACACCACAAAATACTCACTCTTGTCTAGGTTCAGCTTGTACCCCGAGAAAGACCCAAATACTCGCAGTAGCTCCAATATTCCCCCTATCGACACACTCGGTTCCGACACATATTACAGTTAGTCGTCGGCATATAAGGACACCCTATGCTCTATCCCCCTCCTCTCTTCCCCCCACCCCCACCCCCCCGCCGCCGCACTATTCCTTTCCATGCTCCCAAACTTCTGAATGCGATGGCCAATGGCTCAATCACAAGTGCAAACAGCAGGGGGGACATAGGACATCCCTGCCTCGTCCCCCAGTGGAGAGAAAAGTATCTCAAACTGATGTTGTTTCTGTGGACACTCGCCTTCAGCTCCTTATATAGTAGCTTTACCCAGTTCGCAAATCTTGGTCCAATCCCAAACCGCTCCAGAACTGCCATCAAGTACCCCCATTCTATCCGGTCAAATGCCTTCTCGGCGTCCAATGCCACAACCACCTTTGCTTCCTTCCCTTCAGCCGGTGCCATAACGACGTTCAAAGCCCTCCTAATGTTCGAAAAAAGCTGCCTCCTCTCACGACCCCGTCTGATCCTCACCTATCACCTTCGGGAGGCACTCCTCCAGCCTACCGCCAGTACCTTCGCCAATACTTTTGTGTCCACATTCAGAAGTGATATGGGCCTATACAACCCACACTCCGTCGGATCCTTATCTTTTTTTAGCAACAATGAAATCGATGCCTGCCCCAAGGTTTGTGGCAACACCCCCTTCCCTCTCGCCTCTTCAAACACCCCACCATCAGGGGTGCCAGCTTATCCTTAAATTTTTTAATAATATTCCACTGGAAACCCATCTGGCCCTGCCACTTTCCCCGACTGCATCCTCCCAATCACATCCTTTATCTCCTGCTCCACTATTGATCCTTCTAATGTAGCCCTGTCCCCCTCCCCTAGCCTCGGGTACTCCAACCCATCTAGAAATTCCTGCATCTCACGGTTTTCCTCGGGTGGCTCTGACCTGTACAACCTCTCATAAAACGCCTCAAAAACCTTGTTAATCAGCTCCGGAGCCACCACCAACTTCCCCGCCCTATCCCTCACCTGAAGAATTTCCCTTGCCGCTGCTTCCCTCCGGAGCTGACCTGCTAACATATCTTATCTTCATGTTCATAAACTGCACCCCTTGCTCGTCTCAGTTGGCGCACCGCCTTCCTGGTAGACAGTTGGTCGAAGCTGGCCTGTAGTTCCTTCCTCTTTGCCAGCTTCGCTGGGTCCCCATCTTCTGCATAACACCTATCTACCTCCAACATCTCATCTATTACCCTCTGCCGCTCCAACCTCTCCTCTTTGTCCACCCTGGCCTTAAACAAAATTACCTCACCCCTCACCACCGCCTTCAGAGCCTCCCAGACAACTGCCTTCGACGCCTCACCCGTACAGTTGAAACCTACATATTCCTTAATTACCTTTTCAATTTTCTCGCAGAACACTTGGTTCCCCAAAAGCCCCACATCCAGTTCCCACCCGACCTCTGCGCTACCCCCTTCTCCAGTACCATATCCACCCAATGCAGCGCATGATCTGACACTGCAATTGCCCAGTATTCCGACCCCTTCACCCCAGCCAGCAAAGCCTTCCCCACCACAAAGAAGTTGATCCGTGAGTATACCTTATGGACTGCTGAGAAAAACGAGTACTCCCGTTTCCTTGGGTGCAGGAACCTCCAAGGGTCCATCCCTTCCATTTCCACCATTAGCCCAGCCAGCGCCTTTGCCCCCCCCCCCCCCCCCCCCCCCCCCGGACGGGACCAGCGAGCGCGGCCGTGATCTGTCCAACCTTGGCTCCTGCACCAAGTTCCAGTCCCCCCCACCACAATCAGTTTGTGTGTGTTCAAGTTGGGGAGGCCCCAAACACCTTCTTTGCGAATCCCACATCGTCCCAATTGGGACTGGATACACTTAACAGCGCCACTAATCTCCCCTCCAGCGCCCCTGTCACAATCACATATCTACCCCCTGATCTGCCACCACCTTCTCCATCTTCTCCATTTGCTGACCAGCACCGCTACCCCTCGAGCCCTTCTGTCAAATCCAGAGTGAAACACCTAACTAACCCAGCCCTTTTTAAGTCTCACCTGGTCCTTCACCCTCAAGTGAGTCTCCTGCAGCATTGCCACATCGGCTTTCAAACTTTAAGATGCTCAAGCACCCTTGACCTCTTGACCAGACCTCCTAGCCCTCTCACGTTCCACGTGACTACTTTAACTGGCGGTCTCTCACACCCCCCCCCCACCCTTCTTATCCACCATCATCATACCACCGGGCCCTGCTCCATAAGCCTGACCCGCCCCTGTCCATTGTTAACATCGAACCCCTTCCCCCTATCCCAAGAACCCCCCCTACATTTTCCCATGAAAACACATCTCCCAGCATCAATCCCTACGCCCCCCTCTTGCTCGCCTCGTAGGCCCATTGAAGCCTGCTACCCAGGCTCCAACGTCCGCAGCCCTCCTCTCACCTCACCTCCGTTCACTAGCTGACTTTAGTTAGCTCGTGCGAGTGGCTTCCCCCACCAAGATACATCATCCCCTTCCACCTAGTTCCAGAGAAAGAAAAAACAAAACCAACAATCGAACCCATACAATTCACTAACATAAGATTGAACCGTCGCAACACAGAACGCCAATCAACCCAACCATTAACTTGAACTCTGTTACAATGCAAAGAGAAATAAATTACAATACACATCAGTAAAAAGAAAGTTGTAGCATTTATACATTTTCCAGCTGCCCACAGTCCACAGTCTCTCTTCCAGCTCTGCTCCTCATGTCTGTCCCAAGCTTTCTGCCCTCACGAACGCCTCAGCCGGTTCCGCTGTCTCTAAATAAAAATCTTTGGCGTTATACGTTACCCTCTGTTTCGCCGGGTACGCCATACCAACCCGCACCCCCTTTTTGTACAGTGCCGCCTGAACGCCGCTCTTCTCTTTGCCAACTCAACCATCAAGTCCTGATAGATCCGAACTCCAGCACCGTCCCACTGCACTTCACGCTTCTGCTTTGCCAAGTTTAACACCATCTCCTTCATGCAGTACTTATGGAAGCAGATAATTACTGCTCTCGGCGGCTCATTCACCTTGGGCTTCGGCCTTAATGACCGATGAGCTCAGTCCAGCTCGTACTGGGAGGAGTTCTCACCCTTCCCCATCAGCTCCGCCAACCTCTTAGCAAAGTACTCTGTTGGTCTTGGGCCCTCTGTCCCTTCGGGCAAGCCCATAATTCTCAGATTGTTCCGTCTCGAGCAGTTCTCCAAGCCCTCGAGCTTTGCTCGGAGTCCTCTGTTGACCTCCACCACTCTCCACCAATTTGGCAGGGGAAGGGGAACCGGACTTGTAGTCCAGCAACTAAGGTAGCCGATGTTCAGGATGTCAAAGTGTGTAGTGAGGCAGTGGGGAAGGTAGCACTGACAAAGGAGAGTACTTGCAGGCATGGAGATGGGTTGAAGTGTGTATAGTTCAACGCAAGAAGCATCAGGAATAAGGTGGGTGAACTTAAGGCATGGATCGGTTCTTGGGACTACGATGTGGTGACCATCACGGAAACTTGGATAGAAGATAGGCAGAAATGGTTGCTGGAGGTTCCTGGTTATAGATGTTTCAATAAGATTAGGGAGGGTGGTAAGAGAGGTGGGGGGGGGGGGGGGGTTGCATTGTTAATTAGAGATAGTATAACAGCTGCAGAAAGGCAGTTCAAGGAGGATCTGCCTACTGAGGTATTATGGGTTGAAGTCAGAAATAGGAAAGGAGCAGTCACCTTGTTGGGAGTTTTCTATAGGACCCCCAATAACAGCAAAGATGTGGAGGAACAGATTGGGAAACAGATTTTGGAAAGGTGCAGAAGTCACAGGGTAGTAGTCATGGGTGGCTTCAACTTCCCAAATATTGAGTGGAAACTCTTTAGATCAAATAGTTTTGATGGGGTGGTGTTTGTGCAGTGTGTCCAGGAAGGTTTTCTAACACAGTATGTTGATTGTCCGGCCAGAGGGGAGGCCATATTGGATTTGGTACTTGGTAATGAACCACGGCAAGTGATAGATTTGTTAGTGGGGGAGCATTTTGGAGATGGTGACCACAATTCTGTGACTTTCACTTTAGTAATGGAGAGGGATAGGTATGTGCAAAAGGGCAAGTTTTACAATTGGGGGAAAGGTAAATACGATGCTGCCAGACAAGAACTGAAGTGCATAAGTTGGGAACATAGGCTGTCAGGGAAGGACACAATTGAAATGTGGAACTTGTTCAAGGAACAGATATTGCGTGTCCTTGATACGTATGTCCCTGTCAGGCAGGGAAGAGATGGTCGAGTGAGAGAACCATGGTTGACAAGAGAGGTTGAATGTCTTGTTAAGAGGAAGAAGGATACTTATGTAAGGCTGAGGAAACTAGGTTCAGACAGGGCACTGGAGGGGTACAAAATAGACAGGAGGTAACTGAAGAAAAGATTAGGAGAGCTAAGAGTGGGCATGAAAAATCTTTGGCGGGTAGAATCAAGGAAAACCCTAAGGCCTTTTACACATATGTGAGAAATATGAGAATGACAAGAGCGAGGGTGGGTCCGATCAAGGACAGTAGCGGGAGATTGTGTATTGAGTCTGAAGAGATAGGAGAGGTCTTGAACGAGTACATTTCTGGATTGGATTGGATTTGTTTATTGTAACGTGTACCAAGGTACAGTGAAAAGTATTTTTCTGCGAGCAGCTCAACAGATCATTAAGTACATGGGAAGAAAAGAGAGTAAAGGAAAGTACATAATAGGGCAACACAAGATAACCACATAATGTAACCACATAAGCACTGGCATCAGACGAAGCGTACAGGGTGTAGTGTTAATGAGGTCAGTCCATAAGAGGGTCATTTAGGAGTCTGGTGACAGTAGGGAAGAAGCTGTTTGTGAGTCTGTTTGTGCGTGTTCTCAGACTTCTGTATCTCCTGCCCGATGGAAGAAGTTGGAAGAATGAGTAAGCCAGGTGGGAGGGATCTTTGCTTATGCTGCCCGCTTTCCCCAGGCAGCGGGAGGTGTAGATGGAGTCAATGAATGGGAGGCAGGTTTATGTGATAGACTGGGCAGTGTTCACAACTCTCTGTAGTTTCTTGCGGTCCTGGGCCGAGCAGTTGCCATACCAGGCTGTGTTGCAGCCCGATAGGATGCTTTCTATGGTGCATCTGTAAAAGTTGGTAAGGGTTTATGTGGACATGCTGAATTTCCTTAGTTTCCTGAGGAAGTATAGGCGCTGTTCTGCTTTCTTGGTGGTAGCGTCGATGTGGGTGGACCAGGACAGGTTTTTGGAGATGTGCACCTCTAGGAATTTGAAACTGTTAACCATCTCCACCTCGGCCCCGTTGATGCTGACAGGGGTGTGTATAGTACTTTGCTTCAGTATTTACGAATGAGAGGGGCCATATTGTTGGAGAGGACAGTGTGAAACAGACTGGTAAGCTCGAGGAGAGACTTGTTAGGAAGGAAGATGTGTTGGGCATTTTGAAAAACATGAGGATAGACAAGTTCCCCGGGCCTGACGGAA
Source organism: Scyliorhinus canicula (assembly GCF_902713615.1). Lineage (NCBI taxonomy): Eukaryota > Metazoa > Chordata > Chondrichthyes > Carcharhiniformes > Scyliorhinidae > Scyliorhinus > Scyliorhinus canicula. The sequence goes on from NC_052152.1 coordinate 84,858,529, forward strand.
TATATCCAAGGATTCTATGGGAAGCAAGAGATGAAATTGCCCAGCCGTTGGCAATTATCTTTTCATCCTCACTGTCAACAGGGGTGGTACCAGGGGATTGGAGAGTGGCGAATGTCGTGCCCCTGTTCAAAAAAGGGAATAGGATAACCCTGGGAATTACAGGGTTAGTCTTACTTCAGTGGTAGGCAAAGTAATGAAAAGGGTACTGAGGGATAGGATTCCTGGGCATCTGGAAAGACACTGCTTGATTAGGGATAGTTAGCACGGATTTGTGAGGGGTAGGTCTTGCCTCACAAGTCTTATTGAATTCTTTGGGGAGGTGACCAAGCACGTGGATGAAGGTAAAGCAGTGGATGAAGTGCACATGGATTTTAGTGAGGCATTTGATAAGGTTCCCCATGGTAGGCTTATGCAGAAAGTAAGGAGGCATGGGATAGTGGGACATTTGGCCAGTTGGATAACGAACTGGCTAACCGATGGAAGTCAGAGTGGTGGTGGATGGCAAATATTCAGCTTGGAGCCCAGTTACCAGTGGCGTTCCGCAGGGATCAGTTCTGGGTCCTCTGCTGTTTGTGATTTACATTAATGACTTGGATGAGGGAGTTGAAAGGTGGGTCAGTAAATTTGCAGATAATGCGAAGATTGGTGGAGTTGTGGATAGTGAGGAGGGCTGTTGTCGGCTGCAAAGAGACATAGATAGGATGCAGAGCTGGGCTGAGAAGTGGCAGATGGAATTTAACCCTGAAAAGTGTGAGGCTATGCATTTTGGAAGGACAAAGATGAATGCGGAATACAGGATTAACATAAGAACATAAGAATTAGGAGCAGGAGTAGGCCATCTGGCCCCTCGAACCTGCTCCACCATTCAATGAGATCATGGCTGACCTTTTGTGGACTCAGCTCCACTTTCCGGCCCGAACACCATAACCCTTAATCCCTTTATTCTTCAAAAAACTATCTATCTTTAACTTAAAAACATTTAATGAAGGAGCCTCAACTGCTTCACTGGGCAAGGAATACCATAGATTCACAACCCTTTCGGTGAAGAAGTTCCTCCTAAACTCAGTCCTAAATCTACTTCCCCTTATTTTGAGTTTATGCCCCCTAGTTCTGCTTTCACCCACCAGTGGAAACAACCTGCCCACATCTATCCTATCTATTCCCTTCATAATTTTATACGTTTCTATAAGATCCCCCCTCATCCTTCTGAATTCCAACGAGTACAGTCCCAGTCTACTCAACCTCTCCTCATAATCCAACCCCTTCAGTTCTGGGATTAACCTCGTGAATCTCTTCTGCACACCCTCCAGCGCCAGTACGTCCTTTCTCAGGTAAGGAGACCAAAACTGAATGCAATACTCCAGGTGTAGCCTCACTAACACCTTATATAATTGCAGCATAACCTCCCTAGTCTTAAACTCCATCCCTCTAGCAATGAAGGATAAAATTCCATTTGCCTTCTTAATCTCCTGTTGTACCTGTAAACCAACTTTTTTGCAACTCATGCACTAGCACACCCTGGTCTCTGCGCAGCAGCATGTTTTAATATTTTTCCATTTGAATAATAATCCCTTTGGCTGTTATTCCTACCAAAATGGATAATCTCACATTTGTCAACATTGTATTCCATCTGCCAGACCCTAGCCCATTCACTTAATCTATCCAAATCCTTCTGCAGACTTCCAGTATCCTCTGCACTTTTTGCTTTACCACTCATCTTAGTGGGGTCTACAAACTTGGACACATTGCCCTTGGTCCCCCAACTCCAAATCATCTATGTAAATTGTGAACAATTGTGGGCCCAACACTGATCCCTGAGGGACACCACGAGCCACTGATTGCCAACCAAAGAAACACCTATTAATCCCCACTCTTTGCTTTCTATTAACGAATCCTCTATCCATGCTACTACTTTACCCACAATGCCATGCATCTTTATCTTATGCAGCAACCTTTTGTGTGGTACCTTGTCAAAGGCTTTCTGGAAATCCAGATATACCACATCCATTGGCTCCCCATTATCTACCACACTGGTAATGTCCTCAAAAAATTCCACTAAATTAATTAGGCACGACCTGCCCTTTATGAACCCATGCTGCGTCTGCCCAATGGGACAATTTCGATCCAGATGCTTCGCTATTTCTTCCTTGATGATAGATTCCAGCATCTCCCTACTACCAAAGTTAAGCTCACTGGCCTATAATTACCCGCTTTCTGCCTACCTCCTTTTTTAAACAGTGGTGTCACGTTTGCTAATTTCGCATCTGCCGGGACCACCCCAGAGTCTAGTGAATTATCACTCGTGCATTTGCAATTTCTCTAGACATTTCTTTTAGCACTCTGGGATGGATTCCATCAGGGCCAGGAGACTTTAGCCCCATTAGCTTGCCCATCACTACCTCCTTAGTGATAATAATCATCTCAAGGTCCTCACCTGTCATAACCTCATTTCTATCAGTCACTGGTATGTTATTTGTGGCTTCCTCTGTGAAGACCAACCCAAAAAACCTGTTCAGTTCCTCAGCCATTTCCTTTCCTCATCTCCCATTATTAAGTCTCCCTTCTCATCCTCTAAAGGACCAATATTTACCTTAGCCACTCTTTTTTGTTTTATATATTTGTAGAAACTTTTACTATCTGTTTTTATATTCTGAGCAAGTTTACTCTCATAATCTATTTTACTCTTCTTAAAGCTTTTTTAGTAGTTTTCTGTTGCCCCCTAAAGATTTCCCAGTCCTCTAGTCTCCCACTAATCTTTGCCACTTTGTATGCTTTTTCCTTCAAATTGATACCCTCCCATATTTCCTTAGATTTTCCACGGTCGATTTTCCCTCTTTCTACCGTCCTTCCATTTTGTTGGTATAAACCTTTGCTGAGCACTGTGAAAAATCGCTTGGAAGGTTCTCCACTGTTCCTCAACTGTTTCACCATAAAGTCTTTGCTCCCACTCTACCTTAGCTAGTTATTCTCTCATCTTATTGTAATCTCCTTTGTTTAAGCACAAAACACTAGTGTTTGATTTTACCTTCTCACCCTCCATCTGTATTTTAAATTCCACCGTATTGTGATCGCTCCTTCCGAGAGGATCCCTAACTATGAGATTATTAATCAATCCTGTCTCATTACACAGGACAAGATCTAGGACCGCTTGTTCCCTCGTAGGTTCCATTACATACTGTTCTAGGGAACTATAAACTCCTCCTCAAGGCTGCCTTGACCGACCTGGTTAAACCAATCAATATGTAGATTAAAATCCCCCACGATAACTGCTGTACCATTTCTACATGCATCAGTTATTTCTTTGTTTATTGCCTAACCCACCATAATGTTACTATTTGGTGGCCTATAGGTAGGGTTCTTGGCAATGTGGAGGAGCAGAGAGATCTTGAGGTCTATGTTCATAGATCTTTGAAAGTTGCCACTCAAATGGATAGAGCTGTGAAGAAGGCCTGTGATGTGTTAGCGTTCATTAGCAGAGGGATTGAATTTAAGAGCCGTGAGGTGATGATGCAGCTGTACAAAACCTTGGTAAGGCCACATTTGGAGTAGTGTGTGCAGTTCTGGTCGCCTCATTTTAGGAAGGATGTGGAAGCTTTGGAAAAGGTGCAAAGGAGATTTACCAGGATGTTGTCTGGAATGGAGAGTAGGTCTTACGAGGAAGGGTTGAGGGTGTTCTGCCTTTTCTCATTGGAACGGAGAAGGATGAGGGGCGACTTGATAGAGGTTTATAAGATGATCAGGGGAATAGATAGAGTAGACAGTCAGAGACTTTTCCCCCGGGTGGAATAAACCATTACAAGGGGACATAAATTTAAGGTGAATGGTGGAAGATATAGGGGGGATGTCAGAGGTAGGTTCTTTACCCAGAGAGTAGGGGGGGCATGGAATGCAGAACCTGTGGAAGTAGTTGAGTCGGAAACATTAGGGACCTTCAAGCGGCTATTGAATAGGTACATGGATTACGATAGAATGATGGGGTGTAGATTAATTTGTTCTTAATCTAGGACAAAAGTTTGGCACAACATCGTGGGCCAAAGGGCCTGTTCTGTGCTGTATTTTTTAATGTTCTATGTTCTCCGCAGCTCGTCCTCCATCGGGTGAGCTGGTCGCTATGCTGCGACACGGCTTCCTCCACTGCCTTCATCTTCTCGCCCTGCTCTCACCTCGGCCGCTGTCTTTGCCACAGCTACCTTCACCAGGACGATTGCCTCCTCCACCAATGATTTCAATGGGCCCGCCGTCTCCTTCCTCAAAGCCTCCATATGCCTCACAAACTGCTTTTCCAGCTCCACCGCCATCACCTCAGGCATCTTTTCCACCGTAAGTAGTGCGGCCCCACCATGCGGTCCAGCATCCGCCATCTTGTCAGCGCTTTTGCTGGCCTTCTCATTCAATGGCCAACTTGGGTTTTCTTCCTTCTTCCTAGTTGCTTTCCGCATCCCCTAAAGACTTATTATTTCTTCTCCCTTTCTTCAATACGAAAATAACTAAATTATTTTCACAAATTTTTTCCCAAAAATTCCAAAGTCAAGAAATCTCGTCTCCCGGGGACCGGACTTCAAACTCCTCAAAGATCCATTTTCAGTGGGAGCCACCCAGTGTTCTCTAGTCCCCCTCTACATTGCATTCTGGACTCATGCCTGCCACCTCGATTGCCTCGCCACATGTCAAGCTACGCCCACGCATCCGACCTCTGGGCCGATGCCTCCCGCTCCGTCCGCTGGACACCACTCCCGCAGGGCTCCTCACCGGCTCCAAACCGGACCAACCCGACGCCTATGGCCCTCATGGCCAAAGAAACCCGGGAAGAAAGAACCACGGGGAAACCCCCAAAAATGTCCGAAAAATCGCGGACCAGAGGGAACCTCTTCCCGACGCAGCCACTCCGCTTGCGAGCGCCACCGGAAGTCTCTGTTCAGCTGTAGTTAATGGGAGGAACCAGGGGTCGTCAGGTGATGATGTTTTTCAGAGTTAGTGTTTGACTGGAAGGGGAACGGAGAAGGTTTCTGCATTATTCTGACAAAAGTGTCTGGTCTCTTTCTTTCAAGCAGTCTCAAAAGATCTCTCTTTCTTAAAATGACAGGACATCTCTTTACAGCAAGTATTCCTGATATGTATTTAAAAGTGGATCATGATTTGAGTGGAAATAAAGGTAGCGGGTAATGGTTATTGTGTCACAATATCAATTTGCATTGTTTAAGGGGTAATTGTAAGCTATTTTCATGTGTGATGTTGAAGATATTTCAATACTATTCCTATTTTAAAGCAGACCAAGGCAGTCCAGCAGCATGGTTCAATTCCCGTACCAGCCTCCCCGAACAGGTGCCGGAATGTGACGACTAGGAGCTTTTCACAGTAACTTCATTGAAGCCTACTCGTGACAATAAGCAATTTTCATTTCATTTCATTTTACATGAAATTACTCCTGGAGCAAGGTATCCTTTCCTCAGTCTTACACAATCAAAATAAAATGTTGGGGTTTCTGTCCAACATCCTAGCCACTGTTGAGGTCTAGTCCGGCATTGTAATACTTATGAAAGAGCACGAGAACTACATTGAAAGAATAGACATGTTTTCAGATCAAAATAACATTTTGGAATTTTTTTTAAATTTAGATTACCCAATTATTCTTTTCCAATTAAGGGGCAATTTAGCATTGCCAATCCATTTACTCTGCACATTTTTGGGTTGGGAGGGTGAAACCTATGCAGACACGGAGAGAATGTGCATACTCCACACAGGCAGTGACCCAGGGCTGGGATCGAACTTGGGTCATCAGCATAGCGAGGCGACAGTGCTAACTACTGTGCCGCCCCTGATATTTTGGAATTTAAAAGGTGAAAGAGATGCAAGACTTAGAAGAAGACTGGAATGCAATTCTGCAAATGGAGATTGGCCCAGGAAAAATGGCGCGCCATGTCCTTGCTCTCAACAAGACAATAGATCAGCCATTAAAAACAATCAACAAGTTGGAGAAAAATTTCAATCCTAAGCCACGAGAGATAGTTGAAAGCCACAAATTTATTACTAGACTGGTGACGAAGTGACTGACGAGTATACAGTGGCACTGAAACATTTGTTACATTGTAACTTTGGCAAGTCCTTAGACCATGTATTGAGACAGATGTGTGTGTGGACTGGTGAATGAAAAGAATCTAATCAAAGGTATTAAATACACACCTTACATTTGAGCTAGCATGCAAGATTTTATTTTAGCATAAAAGGTATCAAAAGGTTTTTGGGAGGAATTTTCATCATTTCCAAGTGACCAGAAAAGCTTCTGCCCACAGCAAGAAAGTTTCCACCAAGCCTAAAGCAGGGAGACCTAGTCAAAATACAGCAGTTTATTGATTTATTATCCCTATAAAGTCATCCATGTGGCACAGGCAGGTCAACACAGGCAGACCTTAATTGTCAAAAGATGAGCCATATTGCAATGTCCAATATAGAAGAAAGTCCTTCAAGTTGTCCATTTGTTATTGTGAGATATGTCAACTAACCAACATTAATAGGTAAGAAATGACTGTGTGATTGAAGCTTGACCACAAGAATATTTTTCCTGTTGAGATTATCAAAAAGCTTGATTAGCTATTGAATAACTATAGCAACATTTTCAAGGACAGTTACGAAGGCATATTCGATGTGGAAGCACACAACTGAAGTAAACCCAATGAACGTCCAAGACTGGAAAAGTTTGTTATGCTCTCAAAGCCCACGTTTAAGAGGGTCTAAAGAAGATAGAGAAATACAGTGCTAGTGAAAACTGATGACAATGATTGGCGAACACCAATTGCAGTTGTATTCAACAAAACCATGAGTCTGTACAGAAAATCAACCGGACAGTGGATGATGAGCTGTATCCATTACTGACCTCCCAAGATTTATATGTAGAGTTAGTAGGATTCAAGGTATTCACACAATTGGATTTATTTCACAGTTTTACACAGCTGAGTCTGGATCGAGAAAATAAACTATCTCATGATAGTCACATGCATTGGGTTATCCTCCTAGATGCAATTGCCCCATGGTTTGAAGTTTTCTCCAAAAATCTTCTAAGCTACCATGGAGTGCAAGGAGTGTGCATTGCCTGTGCAATCATAGATCATAGAATTTACAGTGCAGAAGGAGGCCATTCGGCCCATCGAGTCTGCACCGGCTCCTGGAAAGAGCACCCTACCCAAGGTTAACACCGCCACCCTATCCCCATAACCCAGTAACCCACCCAACACTAAGGAACACTAAGGGCAATTTATCATGGCCAATCCACCTAACCTGCACATCTTTGGACTGTGGGAGGAAACCGGAGCACTCGGAGGAAACCCACACACACACGGGGAGGATGTGCAGACTCCGCACAGACAGTGACCCAAGCCGGAATCGAACCTGGGACCCTGGAGCTGTGAAGCGATTGTGCTATTCACAATGCTACCGTGCAGCCCTTGAGAGTTCGGCTCAAGTTAGAATCAGAGCATGATGGGAAATGGAATGAGAGTTTGGTCAAGTTAAAAATCAGAGCTTGATGGGTAATGGAATGTCAAGTTGTACAGCAATGTGAAAGTGCCTTGTTAAATGTATTGTTCCTGTGAGAACGCGTTATCACGACCATGACTGTCTGTGAGAATCTGTGGTGGGAACGAAACACAGCCGGGGAAGATTCATTCCTCAGGACTTTTGATAAAGAAGTGCTATGCTATGAAACTAACTGTATTATTAATGATGGGAAGAAAATAATTACTTAAAGGAGGGGAGTAATGAGCTAATTGTATCACTAATGATTGAAAGGCGTGATGGGTTTTGTAAGAATATATAGTCAACTGTAACTAAGAGAAATTAGCTTTTTTTCACTTGCTGTAACCGAGTTACAGCTGTGTTGCAGCCCCGCGGTAAATAAAAAGGCTCTTTTAAGTTATCTGGTGTTCGACTGATGATTACCTCTGGACTGCAAAAATTGAGTATTATAATTTGGTGGAGAATGCGGGCATCTCTAGTGCGTCGACAGAAGCAGACGGTGTAAGCAGCAGATCGCCTCCGGATGCATAGGGGAAAATAGGGCCCCCAATTGTGAGTATTTTTTCACTTTGGTTTTTCCCCTTCGCTGTCCCGGTTGCGAGCCTGTCCTACTGCCTGCTCTGGAGACGTCCCTACGAGATTCAGGTCAGTCCGGCGAACCCCAGAAACTTAAAAAAAGCTACAGGTTTGAGTCCCTGAGGATCAATTCCTCTAAAACAGGGGTGGGCAAACTTTTCCGTGCAAGGGCCACATTCAGAAATTCACAATTCACAAAGGGCCGCATAGTATATTAAGTAAAATAATTACTTCACCCGGTTATGATTCTGGGCGCCTCATATAGAACATAGAACAGTACAGCACAGAACAGGCCCTTCGGCCCTCGACGTTGTGCCGAGCAATGATCACCCTACTCAAGTCAACGTATCCACCCTATACCAGTAAGTAACCCAACAGCCCCCCCCCCCCCCCCCCCCCCCCCCCCCCCCCATTAACCTTAAAAAAAAATTTAAAAAAAAAAAAAAAAATTTTTTTTTTTTTTAAATGACTTGGTGGGCCGCAGAAATACCTTTGGCGGGCCGCAGAAATACCTTTGGCGGGCCGCATGCGGCCCGCGGGCCGTAGTTTTCCCACCCCTGCTCTAAAAGCTACGGGTTAGAGTCCCTGAGATTAAAATTCCTCAAAAGAGCTGGGTTGGAGTCCCTGAGATTAAATTCCTCAAAAGAACCGTTAAAGTCCTCTAAAGAATAAGGGTTGGAGTCCCTAAGAAATAGTTAAAGGAGGTAAAGAGATATCGATGCCAACATGGTCCTTGTTATTACCTAAAACCTTTGCGATAAAAGGTTCCCGTTAACTTTATAAGGCGGGTGACATAGAATCTTTACGGTGTCACCTTCGAGCTGTTGATTGGTTTGTACGGAGCGCGATAACTCCGTGATTTAAATTATAATCTCCTGCAGATGCAGATAACTCTGCTTAACAACACAGGGCAAAAAGCGTGCGGACCCTGGCATAAAACATCACCCACATAATCTCCTTAATCAATTGGACAACGGGGCAGGATAACCCTGTGATAAATTTAAAATTGGATTAGTGATCTAGGATCGCTATTAAAATTGTAATCAGAAGGACCATCTGGCATCAGATAAAGGGTATAATGGATAATACGTTAGACACCACTTTTGAAAGTGGCAGTGCACTGCAAACGTTTTGTGAACAGTATCCGGAACACTCTAAGCAGCTGAGATTATTATGGGGGGAATTGCATTAAAATTTAGGAGAAGAAAAATGGCCACTGGGGGGAAACTAATGCATTAAAATTGGGTATAAAATTGACAGAGAAAGGAATAGTTAAAACAGCCACGGTCTTGGAAAAAAGGAATGCGCATATGGGAAAAGAACCAAATCATTAGGCTATCCGCCTTGAATCTGTATATTAATCCATGTGAGTTTAAGTTTAAGTGGGATAAGGTGCTGTCAGGGACTGCGAAGTTCCCAGATCTTATCTCCCAGAATTCTGACATAATAAACTGCTTTGTTACTGATACTCAGGCCTTCACGTGAATATTTTCACCCGTAACATTTAGTCTAAGTCTGGAAGGATGTTGCTGAGCTGGACGCCGCTCGAGCCGGTGGACAAGGCGAGTAGTCAAACCTTTGACCGCCAAAAATTAGAGTCACACGGCAAGGCGGACAGACGGTGAGGTAACATCCAACGAATCTGGTATCAAGGCCAAATGAGTAAAAGAGTCAGTTTAAAAATTTTTTTTTTGGTTTTTAAAGAGCAAAATACTCTGGTAAAAAAAACAATGATGAAAGATGGGTGTGATTTCTGTGGAACAGATAAAAATGGTGAGATACACAGAACTAAAGATAAGACAAATAAAGTTAGAAGCGCAAATGACATAAATTAAACCTTCACACCATTTGGAAGACAAGGAATTGAGCTCTGACTCCTTTAAGCATAGCAATAAAGCGGGTAAAGATAGCGGCTGTACAGATTGTGCAAACTGGCAAAAGACATTACAAAACTGCCAACAATTACGGCTAACGACTGTCCCGGAATGTCTCAAGGAGAAAAAAAAATCAAATTAAGTGAAGTCCAAAAGATCAGAAAGGGGCTAAAACACTCAGTTAGTTTTTGTTCAGGAATATCTGAGGATGACTAATCCCCCTCCCAAAATGGTTAGAAACATAACAATGGATACATGTCGAGAATAACTTAAGATCATTCAAGCCGTCCAGATAAATTCGGCAGTAATTCAATTCATTTGAAATAAAAGAAAAATAAACATCCAGTAAAGTCTCTTTCCAAAAACCGGTTAAATAACGAACATTGAAAATTGAAAGAAAGGATGGATAATGTTTGAGGTCACGTTGCGGATGGAGATGGAATCATGCCAAGTTCTCCAAGACTTTCGATTCTGTACAAAAATTTAACCATTTCAGCAAGCAGGTCATCTGCACAAAGAAATATACGTCTCTAAGAATAGCTAATGCCTCTAAAATTAATCAGTGGAAATTGACTTAAATGGAATAACACAGATAAAGTTTTCGAAGGAGAATGAAAAATTTTGTTCAGTACTTTAATTGAGCTATGTGAAAATTCTGTCTCGTTACTCTGATATTTGTGACCTGTGAGAATGTGTATGCTTGGTCTGTGAATGTTAATATCTCTCTGCTACGATTTATCTTCTGAGAAAGTAACCTTGGGTTTATAATCTGGAATTTTAGAATAGGCTCCAGAAGGACTTTTACTTAACTGTAGAAGCCAGGTGTTTCTAAGACACCTCATATAGGAAAAAATAGCTGTTTAAGCGTAAAAATTAATTCCCAGTTTTAAAATTAAAGAAAACACCGTTTGAAATTAGAGTGAATTTTATCCCATGATTATACAAGCTGAAACATTTTAGACTATGATTACCTTGCTTTTGATGGATGGACGTTGAGTCAAACATGTGTTCGAGTCTGGCCCAGGCCAGTTGGGATTGTGCTGGGGTGTGATCAGATCGCTTGGGACAGATATGAGATAGTATACCATGGACAATTTTGTCGCCATTTTAGAGAGAGAGAGTTAGAGAAAGAGAGACAGAGGAAGGGACTGAAGGAGAGAGAGAGAGCCAGAGACAGAGAGAGGGACTGATAGAGACAGCGAAAGTTGAGAGAGCGAAAGCGAGTCAGGGAGAGGCAGAGACGGAGAGGTAGGCAGATAAAGAGAAAGAGCGACAAGAGTTCCAAAGACAGACAGAGTTACGTAGAGAGGGAGAGCGATAGACAAGAGAGAGAGGGAAAGAATTCATATTTAATTTTCCTAGTTTGACTTTAAAGAGAGGGAAAGAATTCATATTTCATTTTCAGACTTTGACTTTAAAAGTTATGTTTCAAGCTGTGATTATTTGAAAGCTTCAAATTGTCTACGCATTGCCTTTAAAGATTATAGTTTGAGTACAGTTAACAATTTTTTCTTTTCAAAGGCTATCATTGGCATTTCCAGGGTAATTTTGATAGACAAGGAATTTTAATCAGGGTGCAAAATCACGTATGTAAGAATAAAAATATATTAGTTTTATGATGTTCAGTGGAAGTTGGGATAATTGAAATACATATGACAAGTTGCAATGCATATGACATATGATCAAGCCAGTGTTTCATTATTTCAGGGTTAAAACTTCCCTGACACAAATAATCATCAGTAGGGTAAAACTAACCTGTCTCACAACGCAGATGTTTTAATTATGAGAGTGCAGAATTAAGTATAAAGAACAGATGGGTAAATAAAATATGTCCATGATCATGTTCGTCTGGGAAAGAACAACGATACAGCGCAAAATTGGTTCAGTCAAAGATTCAATAACATTGTATTTGCTATTTCAAAATTAGCTTGGAAATTAAAACTTCAGAAAAGTAACTCTGATTAAAGCAACTCCATAGAGAGCACATATCGTTCTGAGACTTGATAACGGGAATTTGACAGCAATCTAACTTTTACTCCCAGTCCATTTGAGTGAAAAATATTTTTTTTAAACGTTTAGAGATGCGAATGGCATCATTCCAGTTTATCCACCCACTATACGCCCCTTTTTGTCTCTGCAAGAAAATTAAACCTTTCAACAAGCTTTTGTGTATAATCCAGATGTCTTAACACTCCCATGCTGGGTTTGCCTGTGAGCTCTGGCCTTTTAATTCTGATAAAGTAATGGAAAGTCCACACAGCTGAAGATGCATTTTAATTGGAACTTACAAATCTTAAGTTTTGAACTTTCAGATTTTTTTCAGATTAATTAAGCCACTTTGGTCCCATGCAGAATGGATCTTTGGTGTTAGAACTAGGAAATATAGTGCAGATAATTACAAGTAACTATAGGTTGCCACGATATTTGCAGAAGCGTCAGGAAATTTTGAGACACGTGAGTTATTATAAATGGATATGAAAGGTTTGACATATATATATAAGGACAACTAACCCCTGCATAACACAAGTGTTCGGCCAATACAGGAAAAGATTCATACGGACAACATTTAACACCTGGTGACGACCAGGACACTTTTCCTTTCAATTTTTAGGTTAAACATTCAGGAAAGGCTGGCATGACAGCAGCACCTGTGGAGACTTGTGATGACTCTTGAGATCTCAGAACCACTACAAGCACTTCAAGGCACTTGAACATCATTGACTTATTGACTTCACGTACACAGGATACATGTGCTCTATGAACTCTGGTGCTTTAGATAATTTTATTGAATGAGATATTGCATCCAGCAGTCAGGGACTGGACCAAGGACATAGCTTATTTTAATGCTTGACTACAGCTACATTCGGGGAAGACATCGGAATGCGTATACAAACTTGTGTCTGCTTCTCGCCGCGTCCGGTATTGTTCTAACATGAATTAAATATGTACAGTGTTTTAAGTAAGGTGTTATGAAGCGGGCTTGCCAATGAACGGGTTTGCCACTAGATTTGAGGGCATGACGATCTACACAGGGTTAGAAGAGGTATAATCAATAATGTAGTGACTGATTTAAGCAAGAAACTTTTATGGTACATTGCTAGACATGCAAAGGTTGAATGCGACGTAGAACTTAGATACTTAATGAACAAAATGGCTGAACAAGCACATTCCCTGTAAACTGTCTTATGAGACCCAAGCACGCTGGGTAAGTACAGGCAGTATCCGCTAAAACAACAAGCTATTCCCAGTCTGGGCTCTCATTCAGTCACGGGCCGTACTAGGCCAGCTCCAAACTCAGCATCTCACCATTGGCTCGACAGAACAAGTATGAGATTTTATCTCTTGAACAATCCAAAGCTCCATTCCACCATTGCACCCACTATTAATCCCTGCAAAATTCTTCACCCAATCCACCCCTTGGGCAAGAACACCCCGACACGATTGCATTCCACTTATAAAGATTCATCTGTCAGGGAGGACCTGTCGGATGCCCCTCTTAACGACCCAGACCTGACCATGTTCACAGATGGAAGTGCTTCCATCGGTGAAAGGGGGAGCGGTTATCAGGAAAACGCGATAGTAAATCAGGGTATGCGATAGTAAATCAGGACGGGCAAACCTTGGAGGCAGCAGCCTTTGAAACCCCGTTCTCAGCCCAACAAGCCAAGTTATTTGCCCTAATTCGGACCTGTGTTCTCGGAAGGGATTTAAGGGTGACTATTTATACAGACTCTAGATATGCCTTTGGAGTCACGCATGACTTTGGCCAAGTATAAGAAAAAAAAAATAGAGAATTTTTGACATCCGCCGGCAAACAGATTTCACACAACGCATTAGTTTCTCACTTGCTACAGGCCCTGATGTTGCCCAAACAAATGGCGGTTATAAAATGCACTGCCCATACATCGGGTAAAACCCCCAACAGATATAGGAAATAGACAGGCAGACCACCAAACCAAAGAAGCCTCCCAATGGAAGGAGATGGTGGTGCCAAGAATTATGAGTCAGACTAAAAGCTCACCAAGCCAGTCTCCCTCGGAAAAGCCAAAGCCAACTATTGCCGACGTCATTAAGTTGCAGGATGCTCCTAAAAGTATGAAACAGTTGTGGGAAGAATTGGGGTGTCATTATGATCACGTAACTAAGTTGTGGGTCACCCTGGCAGGACAAACTTGTCTGACCGACGCCTTGGCAGCCTGGGTCACTGAATGTGTTCACTTTGCAACTCATTGTGGTGCACGAGCTACGGGTGATATATATTGCTGAAGACTTGGTGGCATCCAAGCTGCAGGAAATAGTACAAAACATTAGCAGTCGTTACCTGGTATGTCAGCAATATAACCCTGGAAAAGCAATACCCTGTGAAATGGGCAAAACACTGTTACCGGAAGGTCCCTTTGAGACACTCCAGAGGGATTACATTGAGTTGGAAAGATACCAATGTTATAAACATGTATTGGTTATTGTTGGTGTATTTAGTAAGTGGATAGAAGCTTATCCCACTGTAGATAACAAAGCTTCCACGGTGGTAAACGTTTTGATGCGAGAAATTGTTCCTAGATTTGGGATTCCACATCGATTAAGCTCTGACCTCATTTTGTGGGACAGATCAATAAGGAATTTTGTACTCAGCTGGGAATAAAACAATTACATTGCGCGTACCGACCCCAGGCAGCGAGAATGGTAGAAAGAGCTAATCAGACATTAAAAAACGAAACTGGCAAAACTACAGGCAGAGACTAGAGACTGGAGCCACTTGGCTCAAAATATTGCCTATTGCCCTCTTCCAGATACGTGCAAACCCGGCCGGAAAGACACGACTGAGTCCTGCCGGAATTCTATACGGCAGACCCTTTCGCACCCCCTGGTATCAAGAAAACAATGACTACTGAAATGGCCAACTATGTGATAACCTTAACTAAGGTGTTGAAAGGCCTCCATTCACAGGTGCGAGCCCCTTATGAGGAAATACCTCCCTTCTGTCACTATTAATCCGGGAGAGTATGTCCTGATTCGTAATTGGATTAGGAAAGGACTGGGGAAAAATGCCTGAACCCACATCCGTCATTGTAAGGCCTTAAAGTAAAATGAAAAATAACCTTTTTGTTTCCAAGCCCTAGGTTACAGTTCCACCCAGCCTGTAGGATGAATTACCTACTTATCACCATGATCTTGATGGGACTCTTGGAGACAAATGGGGAGGCCAAGCAAAGAACCTGTGGAGGCAGCGGAAAACGAGTCCATCACTAACAAGATTTACATTAGAATTTACAGTGCAGAAGGAGGCCATTCAGCCCATCGAGTCTGCACCGGCTCCTGGAAAGAGCACCCTACCCAAGGTTAACCCCTCCACCCTATCCCCATACCCCAGTAACCCCACCCAACACTAAGGGCAATTTATCATGGCCAATCTACCTAACCTGCACATCTTGGACTGTGGGAGGAAACCGGAGCACCCGGAGGAAAAACCCACGCACAACGGGTAGGATGTGCCGACTCCGCACAGACAGTGACCCAAGCCGGAATCGAACCTGGGACCCTGGAGCTGTGAAGCGATTGTGGCTATCCACAATGCTACCGTGCTGCCCACTTGTGTCAGGACGATACTTTGCGCTGCATCAACAACGACCCTGAGGGAGGAGGATCCTGGAATGTGACCTCGGTGGACGGATGTTCGACCTACGTGTGACGACCGCACCAAACCCTGCTCCTTAATGGAAGAACTGAAGGAAGATTGCCCTGCCATCGGATTGGATGTAGATGGGACTATAGTTGCAAAAACAGGCATAGTACCGCCAGGACAAAAGTATAAGGGAGAGATGTGTTAGTGAGAACAACCTTATAGGCAGGAAAGTGAAAGGGATCAAACATTAATCCTTCAAAGGACAAGGCGTAACGTAAGCGAAAGGCAGTAAAGGGAATTACATGTAAACACGTATCTGGGGCGGATCATGGGGTCTTATCTGGTGCATGGATTAGTGGTTCTGGGAATTGTAATACTTATAATAATCATGCTTAGCTTCCTAATGAAATGCTTGTGTAAAAGTGTCAGTGAAGCAGTAATTCCTCAACAGTTAATACAGCAACATGAAGTAGGTCTAATGGATGAGAAAGAAGATGCAGAGGGGAGGAGGAAATGATAGAAGTGCAGTTAGATGGGAAAGACTAAGGCAAGTGGCTATGGATTAGAAAGTTATCATGAAAAGATAAAAGGGGGGAATGAGAGTTTGGCTCAAGTTAGAATCAGAGCATGATGGGAAATGAATGAGAGTTTGGTCAAGTTAAAATCAGAGCTTGATGGGTAATGGAATGTCAAGTTGTACAGCAATGTGAAAGTGCCTTGTTAAATGTATGGTTCCTGTGAGAACGCGTTATAATGACCTTGACTGTCTGTGAGAATCTGTGGTGGGAACGAAACACAGCCGGGGGAATATTCACTCCTCAGGACTGTTCTGATAAAGAAGTGTCTATGCTATAAAACTAAACTATATATAATGATGGGAGAAACATTAATTACTTAAAAGGAGGGGCGTAATGAGCTAATTGCTATCACTACTAAATTGAAAGGCGTGATGGGTTTTGTAAGAATATTATATAGTCAACTGTAACTAAGAAATTTGCTTTTTTTCACTTGCTGTAACTCTGCGTTACAGCTGTGTTGCAGCCCCGCGGTAAATAAAAGGCTCTTTTAAGTTATCTGGGTTCGACTGATGATTACCTCTGGACTTGCAAAAATTTAGCATTATCACCCTAATCAGGGAGGCATGTTGATCAAAAGATGAAGAAAATCCTCCAAGTGCGAAAGAGTCATTGATCACAATGCAAAGTTGAAAAGGAGAAAGTGTGCTTTTTGTGCAATCCAGATAGTTTATCTGGGCCTAAAAATCAATGAAAAGGGGTCACAGCTAGTAACGGTAGAGGCTACAGTCAATGTTCAATAACCCCATGGTTCAATACTACTTAATTTCTGTGTCGAAAAAAGTATATCAACAAATGGTTGGGCAGTATTTGACCAGAGTTCAGACAAGGAACTGAAACTGTTTCACAATTGTCACAATAATTGTGTGATCAGGACTGCATTACTGGAGTTGCAGAATGGTGGTACCTGGTGCTTCACGAGATAGCATTCTGGCAGAACTCCATATTGAACACATAGGAATAGTCAGCATGAAATCCACAGCAAAAATGAGCAGCACATGGGCACAGTGGTTAATATTGCTGCTGCACATTGTCAGTGACCCATATTCAATTCCAAACTTTGTGACTGTGTAGAGCTTGCACATTCTGCTTGGGTTTCCTCCGGGCGCTCCAGTTTTCTCCCACTGTCCAAAAATGTGCAGGTTAGGTGGGTTGGCCATGATAGAAATGCCCCTTAGGATTCAAAGATGTACAGGTTAGGTGGGGTTCCGGGGTTTCAGGGTTGGCGTACCAGAGCAAGACTGGATAGTATTCGCTGTTGTCGAGTCAGGCATACTCGATGGGCCAAATGGCCACCTCCTGCACTGTAGGGAGTCTATGAAAAGGACTTGTAAATGGTGTGGTTTAACCACGACCTTGTAAAACTGCAGAAATACGCCATCTAAAACTCCTGGTAGAGTCATCCATTTCAATGAGCTAGGAGACTTTTGTTAAAAAGGAAAATTATAATTTCTTGTGCTCATCGATAATTATTCGAAGTGCATTGAAATAAAGTACATGGATCAAAAATCAAATGTTGAATGAATAGTTGAGTTGTGGCCCAATTTTACTTGTCATGTATTACCTCAAGGAATTTCTCAGATAAAGGCCCTCAATTTAATTCTGCTCCATTCCCAATTTCCATGACGAAAACAGTATCAATTATACCTTTACCCTTATTTGCTATCAGAAATCAAATGGAGCAGCAGAAAAATCTGTCAAGGTAGTTAAACAAGCACTTAAGGAACTGCATTAGTGTTCAAATTTCAGATGTAAAAGCAGCTGGTTCATTTTCTTCAGAATAGAACAACTCCATACTTCACATAGGGTATGCACTCACATTTTGAAAAAGAGAAGTTTAAGGAAACATTTGAGTCTGGTTCTACTGCACTTAATTGTTCAGTCAAACACAAACAATTCGATCACAATGTCAGTATGATACAAATAAAAGAGAATCCGTTTTAGCAAAAATTAACATATTTGTGTTGAGTAGCCATCACAAGTCACATAAATGGGATGTGGTTCATAGTCATACAGTAAAGAGACCCTTCAGCCCATGGAGTCTTCACAAACAAAACTACACTAATCCCACTTTGCAGCAGTTGGCCCATAGCCTTGAATGTTATGACATTTCAAGTGCTCATCCACACATATTTTTTTAAAGATTGTGAAGTTTCCTGCTCTACTACCCTCCCAGGCAGTGCATTCCAGACTCTGACCACTCTGGATAAAAACATTTTCCTCAGCACGGTAGCATTGTGGATAGCACAATTGCTTCACAGCTCCAGGGTCCCAGGTTCGATTCCGGCTTGGGTCACTGTCTGTGCGGAGTCTGCACATCCTCCCAGTGTGTGTGTGGGTTTCCTCCGAGTGCTCCGGTTTCCTCCCACAGTCCAAAGATGTGCAGGTTAGGTGGATTGGCCATGATAAATTGAACCTTAGTGTCCAAAATTGTCCTTAGTGTTGGGTGGGGTTACTGGGTTATGGGGGTAGGGTGGAGGTGTTGACCTTGGGTAGGGTACTCTTTCCAAGAGCCGGTGCAGACTCGATGGGCCGAATGGCCTCCTTCTACACTGTAAATTCTATGATAATCTATGAAATACCCTCTACACCTCCTGATCCTCACCCTAAAATTATGCCCCCTCATTATTGACCCTTCAACAAGAGACACAGCTGCTTTCTATCCATACCCTTCATAATCTTATACACCTCAATCAGGTCCTCCCTCAGCCTTCTCTGTTTTAAAGGAAACAACCTGAGCCTATCCAGCCTCTCTTCATAATTCAAATGCAAAGAGGACAGGAGTCGACCCCTACGGTCCTATGCTCCGGACCAGGAGTGGGGTAAGAAGAAAAACGGTGGAAGCGGGGTAAAAAAAACAAAATGGCGGCCGGCGGAGGCCCGGAGGCAGTGGGCGCAGGAGCAGCAGGCGACTCTGCTGCGCTGCTTCCAGGAGCTTAAGGTGGAGCTGCTGGAGTCGTTGAAGGTTACCAACAGAGAGCTGATGGAGGCTCAGACAGTCCAGTCGCGATCCGGGAGCTGCAGAAGCAGGCCTCCGAAAGGGAGAATGAGGCCGTGGCCGTCGCGGGAAAGGTGGAGATGAACGAGGCGCTCCATAAAAGGTGGCAGGAGCGGTTCGAGGAGCTGGACAACCGGTCGAGGCGGAAGAATTTGCGGATCCTGGGCCTCATGGAGGGGCTGGAGGGGTCGGATCTGGCGGCCTATGTGGTTGTTATGTTGAACTCGCTGATGGGGGCTGGGTCCTTCCAGGGGCCCCTGGAGTTAGAGGGGGGCCCACAATAATTCTGGCTAGGGGCCCAGCCAAACGAGCCGCCGCGGGCGGTGTTGGTGCGGTTTCATCGGTTCGTGGATCGTGAGTGTGTGCTCCGGTGGGCCAAGAAGGAGCGAGCAGCAAGTGGGAGAACACGGAGGTGCGGATCTTCCAGGACTTGAGTGCGGAGGGTGGCGAAGCGGAGGGCGGGTTTAACCGGACGAAGGCGGTGCTCCACAGACGGAGCGTGAAGTTTGGCATGTTGCAGCCGGCGCGTCTGTGGGTCACCTATAAGGATCGGCACATTATTTTGAGTCCCCGGAAGAGGCGTGGGCCTTTGTGCAGGCCGAGAAACTGGACTCAACTGAGGGTCCTACGATGGGGGATGTTGTATAAAACTGTACTTGTATTTGCTCGGGTTAATGTAAGATGTGGGTTGGCCTTATGGTGGGTGGGGTGATGTTGTTATGTCTTTTTTGTATGGGTTTTTTCTGTCTGGGTCTGGTGGACGGGTTTGGGCAGGGGGGTAAACGGGGAGTTCGGGGAGCTGGTGGGGGGGACTGACAATGGGAGTTGCCCTAGAGGAGGCGGGGCTGGGCAGGGCGAAAGCGCGGGCTTTTCTCGGGTTTCCCGCGCTGGGAGATGGTGGGGGCGGAGTCGGGGCTGAGATGCGCGGGCCGTTGCTGGCTGTTTTCTTTTCCCGCGCAAGAGCGGGGTGGGGGAGGAGGACCCGCTAATGGGCACAATGGAGGAGGGGTAGTCCCACGTGGGGAGGAGTCGGAGGTAGGGCGGGAGTCGCCGGGGTCAGCAGAAGTTAGCTGGCTCACGGGAGTGCTATGGAGGGAGGGGCGCAGCTAGGAGGGGTCCTAGCCCTTGGGGGGGGGGGGGGGGGGGGGGGGGGGGGTACCGGGTTGCTGCTGAAACGGTCAGGAAGGAGCTGGAGGATGCAGGGGGTGCTGGAGGGGGGGATTTGCCGCCGTGGGGAACTGGCAGAGCGGGGTACGCTGGCCGGTGGTGGGCAAGGGATGGTTATGGCTAATCGGCAGGGGAGGGGGGCAGGGAGCCCTCTGATTCGGCTGATAACCTGGAATGTGAGGGGGCTGAATGGGCCGGTCAAACGGGTCCGGGTGTTTGCGCACCTGAAAGGGCTGAAGGCAGATGTGGCCATGCTCCAAGAGGCACACCTGAAAGTGGCGGACCAGGTTCGGCTGAGGAAGGGATGGGTGGGCCAAGTATTTCACTCAAGGCTGGATGGGAAGAGTCGGGGGTGGCAATCCTAGTGGGGAAGGTGACGTTTGAGGCGGTTAAATGTGGTGGCTGACAGTGGCGGGAGGTATGTGATGGTGAGTGGTAAGCTGCAGGGGGAGCAGGTGGTGTTGGTGAATGTTTACGTCCCAAATTGGGACGATGCGGGATTTATGCGGCGTAAGTTGGGCCGCATTCCGGACCTGGAGGTGGGGGGCTTGATCATGGGGGGGACTTCAACACGGTACTGGATCCCCCATTGGATCGATCCAAGTCCCGGACGGGTAGGAGGCTGGCGGCGGCTAAGGTGTTGAGGGGATTTATGGACCAGATGTGGGGGGTGGATTCATGGAGGTTTGCGAGGCCAAGGGTCAGGGAGTACTCGTTTTTCTCCCACGTGCATAAGGCCTATTCGAGGATTGATTTTTTTTTGTCCTGAGCAGGGGGCTGGATTCGAGGGTGGAGGATGTGGAATACTCCGCCATTGCCATTTCAGATCATGCCCCGCACTGGGTGGACCTCGGGCTGGGGGAGGAGAGGGACCAACGTCCGCTCTGGCGCTGGAGGTGGGGCTGCTGGCAGACGAGGAGGTGGCCGAGAGGGTTCGGGGTGTATCGAGAGGTACCTTGAGGCCAACGACAACGGGGAGGTCGAGTGGGGACGGTCTGGGAGGATTGAAGGAGGTGACTAGAGGGGAATTGATTTCCAGCCGAACCCATAGGGAGAGGGGGGAGCAGAGGGAGAGGGAGAGACTGATAGGGGAGATGCTGAGGGTGGATAGGAGATATGCGGAGACTCCGGAGGAGGGATTTCTGGGGGAGAGGCGTAGCCTTCAGGCCAGGTTCGACCTATTGACTACCAGAAAGGCGGAAGCTCAGTGGAGGAAAGCACAGGGGGCGGTGTATGAGTATGGGGAGAAGGCGAGCAGGATGCTGGCACACCAGCTCCGAAAGCGGGACGCAGCCATGGAGATTTGGGGAGTGACGGATAGAGCTGGGAAGGTGGTGCGGAGGGGGGTAGATGTTAATGGGATCTTCAGGGACTTCTATGGGGAACTGTACCGGTCGGAACCCCCAGTGAAGGGGGGTGGACGGGGCGCCTCTTGGACAAGCTGCGATTTCCGAGGGTGGAGGAGGAGCAGGTGGAAGGACTGGGGGCGCTGATCGAGCTGGAGGAGGTGGTCAAAGGGATAGGGAGCATGCAGTCGGGGAAGGCGCCGGGGCCGGATGGGTTTCCGGCGGAATTTTATAACAGGTGTGTGGACCTGTTGGGCCCCCTGTTGGTCCGGACCTTTAACGAGGCAAGGGAGGGGGGGGGCTTTGCCCCCAACTATGTCACGGGCGCTGATTTCCTTGATCCTGAAGCGGGTCATATAGGCCGATTTCGCTGCTAAATGTCGACGCCAAGCTGCTGGCAAAGATCTAGCCACAGGAATAGAGGATTGCGTGCCGGGGTCATTCATGAGGACCAGACGGGGCTTGTGAAGGGAAGGCAGTTGAATACGAACGTACGAAGGCTCCTCAACGTATTATGATGACGGCTGTAGAAGAAGAGGCGGAGATAATGGTGGCATTAGATGCGGAGAAGGCCTTTGATAGGGTTGAGTGGAGTATCTGTAGGAGGATTGGAGGGGTTTTGGTTGGGGAGGGGTTTATCGTTGGGTGAGGATGCTCTACGAGGCCCCGATGGCGAGTGTAGCCACAATAGGAGGCGGTCGGAAGTACTTTCGGCTGTACCGGGGGATGAGACAGGGGAGCCCCCTGTCCCCTTGCCCTTCGCGTTGGCGATTCAGCCCCTGGCCATGGCGTTGAGGGAGTCAGGGAACTGGAGGGGTCTGGTGTCGGGGTAGGGAGGAGCATCGAGTGTAGCTTATGCGGACGACCTGTTACTGTATGTGGCGGACCGGTGGGGGGGGGATGCCGGAGGTGATGAGGATTCTTAGTGAATTCGGGGGTTTCTCTGGGTATAAGTTGAACCTGGGCAAGAGCGAGTTGTTCGTGGTGCATCCGGGGGGATCAGGAGGAGGGGATTGGTAGGCTCCCACTGAAGCAGGCAGGGAAGAGTTTCAGGTACCTAGGTGTCCAGGTGGCTGGGAGTTGGGGGGCCCTGCACAAGCTCAACCTCACAAGGTTGGTGGAGCAGATGGAGGAGGAGTTCAAGAGGTGGGATATGTTACCGCTGTCACTGGCGGGGAGGGTGCAGTCCATTAAGATGACGGTGCTCCCGAGGTTTTTGTTCCTGTTCCAGTGCCTCCCCATCCTTATCCCGAAGGCCTTTTTTAGGAGGGTCAACAGGAGTATTACAGGATTTGTGTAGGCGCATGGGACTCCGAGGGTGAGAAGATTGTTCCTGGAACGGGGCAGGGATGGGGGAGCTGGCGTTGCCCAACCTCTGTGGGTACTATTGGGCTGCCAACGCAGCGATGGTGCGTAAGTGGGTAATGGACGAGGAAGGGGCAGCATGGAATAGGATGGAGGTGGCGTCATGTGTGGGCACGAGCCTGGAGGCGCTGGTAACGGCGCCGTTGCCGCTCCCTCCAACGAGGTATACGAGGTATGTGGTGGCGGCTACCCTCAAAATTTGGGGGCAATGGAGACAGCATAGGGGAGAGGTGGGGGGCTCGATGGAGGCCCCGATACGGGGGAACCATCGGTTTGTCCCAGGGAGCATTGATGGTGGATTTCTGGGCTGGCACAGGGTAGGGGTTAGGAGGTCGAGGGACCTGTTTGTGGGAGGTTCGTGAGCTTGGGGGAGTTAGAGGGGAAGTTTGAGCTCCCCCGGGGAACATGTTTAGTTACATGCAGGTGAGGGCGTTTGCCAGGCAGCAGGTGGAGGGGTTCCCCTTGCTGCCCCCACGTGGGGTACGGGACAGGGTGCTGTCGGGGGGTGTGGGTTGGAGGAGGAAGGATTTCGGACATATACCGGGTGATGCAGGAGATAGACGAGGCCTTGGTGGAGGAACTGAAGGGTAAATGGGAAGAGGAGCTGGGTGAGGAGATTGAGGAGGGGACGTGGGCGGATGCCCTGGTGAGAGTGAATTCCTCCTCTTCCTGTGTGAGGCTTAGCCTCATACAGTTCAAGGTGCTGCATAGGGCCCACATGACTGGGACGAGGATGAGTAGGTTTTTCGGGGGCGAAGACAGGTGTGCTAGGTGTTCGGGGGGCCCAGCGAACCACGCCCATATGTTTTGGGCATGCCCAGCGCTGGGGGAGTTTTGGAAGGGGATAGCAAGGACGGTGTCGAGGGTGGTGGGATCCAGGGTCAAGCCAGGCTGGGGACTCGCAATTTTTGGGGTTGCAGTGGAGCCGGGAGTACAGGAGGCGAAAGAGGCCGGTGTTCTGGCCTTTGCGTCCCTAGCAGCCCGGCGGAGGATCTTGCTCCAATGGAAGGATGCGAGGCTCCCAAGCGTGGAGGCCTGGATCAATGATATGGTGGGGTGCATTAAATTGGAGAAGGTGAAATTTGCCCTGAGGGGATCAGAACAAGGGTTCTTTAGGCGGTGGCAACCTTTCCTGGACTTCCTGGCAGAATGGTAGGGAAATAGGCCGGCAGCAGCAGCAACCCGGGGGGGGGGGGGGGGGGGGTTTGGTTCGGTGGGAGGGAGAACTGTGTACATGGGTTTGTGGGATGTGGCGGGTGTTATCTCTTTCCCTTTTGTTGTTTGGGTGTTCTTTTGTTTTTTCTTTTGTTTGTAGTTGCTTTTGAAGTTGGGTGGGTGTTGTTCTTGGGTTTTTAACCGCGGTTGTTTTGTTAATATTGTTGCGATGTTTATATTTTGCAAAAATGTCAATAAAAATTATTTTTAAAAAAAAATAATAATTCAAATGCAACAGCCTAGTGAATCCCCTCTGAAAACCCACCTTTCTGCACCTAGCCAATAGCCCTAGCTCACAGCACTTAAAGGTGCGGGTGCAGGTACTTACAAGTTTAGGGTCTGCCTCCACCACCAGCAAATTGAGCAGCAAATTTCAGACACCCACTACCCTCTGTGCAAAAAAGATCTTCCTCATGCCCCCTCAACATCTTCTGCCACTTATCTTGAATCGTGTCCCCTGGTTCTAGAATTCCCCACCAAGGGAAACTATTTTATCTTGCCCACTCTATCTCATAATTTTGTACATCTCAATCAAGTCACCCCCTCAGCCTTCAAGGAAAATAACGCCAACCTATTCAAACTCTCCTCATAGCTATACTTTTATAGCTCTGACAACATTCACGTAGGACCTTTGTCAAAGGCTTTGGTGAAAATCATAGAAACTACATCAACTGTACTACCCTCATCTACACACCCAACCACCTTGAAAAATTCAATCAAATTTGTTAGGTATGACCTACCTCTGACGAGGTATGCTGCCTATCCTTGATCAAACCGTGCCTCTCCAAGGAGTTTAATTTTCTCCTTTATATAACTAAAAGAATACCTGGTTGAAAATGATAAAATCATAAATGTCCACTTAGGTCACATAATCCCAGCGAGGGATGAATCAAAGCATAATCCATTTAGTCCAATGCGTATAGTAGTGTGTGAACCAGTTTTGATTTGTGTCTGAAGTACCAAGAGAAAGAATATTGAACTAAAGCCAAAACATTCCAAACCTTTTTTTTTAAGCAAAGTGGAAGCAGTCTAATGTATTTGTATATTATGAACATATACACAGTTCACAGTAGCATTAGACATGTGAACTGGCCAACTTGGGTGTCGGGGCAGCACTGTAGCACAAGTGGATAGTACTGTGGCATCACATTGCCAGGATCCCCGGTTCGATTTCCTGCTGGGTTACTGTCTGCATGTTCTCCGTGTAAGACCATAAGACATAGGAGTGGAAGTAAGGCCATTCGGCCCATCGAGTCCACTCCGCCATTCAATCATCGCTGATGGGCATTTCAACTCCACCTACCAGCATTCTCCCCGTAGCCCTTAATTCCTCGCGACATCAAGAATTTATCTATCTCTGCCTTGAAGCCATTTAGCGTCCCGGCCTCCATTGCACTCGGCGGCAATGAATTCCACAGGCCCACCACTCTCTGGCTGAAGAAATGTCTCCGCATTTCTGTTCTGAATTTACCCCCTCTAATTCTAAGGCTGTGCCCACGGGTCCTCGTCTCCTCGCCTAACGGAAACAGTTTATTTGCGTCCACCCTTTCTAAGCCATGTATTATCTTGTAAGTTTCTATTAGATCTCCCCTTAACCTTCTAAACTCCAATGAATACAATCCCAGGATCCTCAGCCGTTCATCACCCGCCATTCCAGGGATCATCCATTGTATGCATGGGTTTCCTCCGGGTGCTGTGGTTTCTGCCTAAAGTCCAAAGATGTGTAGGTTAGGTGGATTGGCAATGATAAATTGCCCTTCGTGACCAAAAAAAAAGGTTAGGTGGGGTTATTGGGATACGGTGGAAGTTAGGGCTTGTGGGTCGGTGCAGACTCGATGGGCCGAATGGCCTCCTTCTGCACTGTATGTTCTATCTTCGCAAGGACCTCTCAATGCAGTTGAACTAAAATAACATATGTACATTCTCAGTTCTTTAAACCACCATGTTTACCGGACTTCTTTTGACCTAGTCAGACAACACCGTCAGGGTTACCGTGGAAAACTGGGACAAACGGTACTTGTCAGTTGGGAGTAAAACAGAAAATAATGTAAATATTCAGCAGTTCAAGCAACGTCTGCGGCGAAGTAAATGTGTTTCCCTCTCCACGCACACACTGCCTGACCTGTTGAATATCTCAAGCATTTGTTTTTACTTTAGCTTTCCACAATCCGCAGCACAGGTATATTTTGCTTCTGCTCATTTAAAGTCTGCTTAAAAGGCATACGTCAGAAGTGAAGAGACTAACTTCAGCACTGCCATGGTCACCACAAAACGTAAGCAGAAAGTAATGAAAATCACAGGAGTTTTTGACCAAAACGTCCGATAATAATTTGGTTTCCAAAAAAGGGATAAAAATCTGCTTTCTAAAAAGTTCCATGGGTTAGGGGAACCACCACCACAATCAGAAAATAAATCCACGGCTAGTGGCAGGAAGGAGTCGGTTCATCTGGAGACATAATTCACTCGCCTCCCTGTCGGAATCAGGCGGGAAGCCAGGCACCCATCGTCTGCGGTTCAAACATTAACCGACACTCCCGTGCCAGGCACCCAGCGACACCGTCTACATTTACAACTCCGCCCGCGACTCACCTCCATCTTGAAGAAAACAACTCCGAATGCATTGACCTGTCCAATCATGACACAAATAGCATTGGCCATGTTTTCTCGGCTCCCATCTGGCAAAACTCCCAAAGGCACATGCGCAGAGCGGTAACTCCCTCCGCCCGCCACCCACCACAGCCACACGAGCAATTCCTCCGGCTGTTTCAAACGGTTACTGCGATTGTGACACTTTGCAAAACTAGTGCAACACGTTTGCTCAACAATCAGGATTTAGAATCATATAAATCCATACAGTGCAGAAAGCGGCGCCTCGGCCCATCGAATCTGCACCGGCCCTTCAAATTTGCAATCTCTACCCATGTCCACCCACCCTAGCCCATAACCTAAACTGCCCATCTCTGGACCAAGGGGCAATTTAGCATGGACTGCGGGAGGAAATCAGAGAACACGGAGAATGTATAAACTCCACAGCCAGAATTGAACCCATGTCTCTGGTGCTGTGAGACAGCAGTGCTAACCCTGAACTAATGGTTAATGTAACTAATTGCTACAGCACAAGTAGATCCAGGCCAGCACTGCATGGTAGGTGTTCTCACTTTGGCAAGATCCTTCCACACATATTGCTGCACTGCATTTTGTAATCTCATCCCAATAATTGCATAAATACAATAGTACTTATTTCCCTTGGCTTCCATCTTACTATCATCCCCACAGCTTTTTTGGCATCAGTGTCCACAAAGAATCAAGGTTCTAATATGAGATGGAAAGTTGATTAATATAAAATAGTTAGTTATGTCAGTATTTACTGACAGGGTTTCTCAATTGTAATTGGTTTGAGTCTGCTCAGTTAATTAACAAGATCATAAATAATCTATTGCAACTCCACCTTCCTACCACTACCTTTAACACAAATGATTGGAATTCTGTATCCCATCAATATGAATATTCTAGTGAAGATACTTCTCAGCTCTGCCCGATGCCCATCATTCAGACTGCTATCCCTCTGCCCGATGCCCATCATTCAGACTGCTATCCCATGTTCTAGCTCCTCAGCCAAGCAAGGGGAACATTTTTTAAATGTTTCAATTAAACCACTTTTTTGCTGAGCCATGAGAAATACAGGCCTTTTTCCTCAATCTCCCCTCAGAGAATTCAATAATTGCAGGAATAAGTCTAATAAACCTTCATTATGTTTGTTCTAGCAAAGTCTATCCTGCTTAGGTAAGGAGGCCAAAAACTCGTACTTTTGGAGGTGTAGCTTCACCAATCTGCTCCCGACGGTAGATTTTTTCTTAATGTACGCGTAGAGTGGAACTTGGTCACTAGCACAAGTAAACTTTCAAACCATCAGAAACCAACAGAAAACAGTGGCAGCTCCTTTTGATCAGTGACATTTGCCTTGTTCTCATTGTATGATAGATGAAGCAGCAAGCCAGAATTACCCTCCAAAAAAATGGATGACTTCATATTGCAAACTCCAATAACCCATTACCTCAACATAGTGGAGGTCCAAATTGGAAGTTGCTCAGTATCCAATATTTTGAAGATTTCCCCATTGTTCTCCGATAGCTCATATGAACAATAAGCATGTACAAAAGATCTGGGTTACCTCAAAGTCCAGAAATTCATCAAGACATTTAGATATTGAAAGAAAAGGACAATGCCTTTATTAGATTTGTTTGACAACACATTGTTCAGTGTTTCCAGCTATTGGGTTAATTCAAGTTCTTTTAGATCAACAAATTCCAATAGCCAAAAGCTTTCCAGGCTAACAAATCAAAATCCAACTGGATGTTACTTAAAATATCTGGATTTAAGATTAAACAATATATCTTTGAATTTCAAGCACAACATTTCAGACATAAATCATTTGGACCTAATGTCCTGTTTGCACTGTAGACATTATGTAACAAAGTACTGAACAACGTTGCTGTGCATTAGACTATTTTGGACCAGGAGTTAACAGGTAAATGTCAACCTATAGAAAAGTTACAAGTCAATTCTCTCCTCCCCACAGCCAAGTTTATTTCAATCTTTAGCAATTCCAATTACACCACAGGCTAAACGACTTCCAGCATTTCCTGTTCGAGTGCTCTCCTCATCTCCACCTTTTCCCAAGTCATCTTCCTTCTCATGAACCTTCACAAAAACAAAAAATAGTATTTAGGTATTTAATGGCAAGGCGATTGGAAAGCTTCGAGACCCGACAAGAGGAATGATGGTACAGCGCGAGTTCTATTATCTTCATTCCAGGTCCAACTAAAACCCACAAATTACCGTTTTGGTTTTAAAGCCACATTCAGAATAAATACCTGAACAAAGTTAGGAAATTTACATATATTCAAAAGTACTAGGCTAATATTTGACTTAATTTGCATTGAAGACTTGGCCCCCTTGAAAAAGGAATTAAATGCTGAATTGCATCCTATTACAAGGCCAGTTTTTATTTTTAAAAAACACTTACCACAAGTGTACGTCCAATAATGGACCTTTCCCCAGAAAGATGGAGTTGATTATCCTGGATTTCAATGGTAGCCACACCATCTCCATTAGCCTCCACATTGCCTAGATCACCAACATGTCTGCAATGAATCAAAAGTCATAATTAAACCAACTAATTTAATCTATACAAATGTTGAAAGCAATAAAAATTCCGAAACAAAAAACAGGTTCTTAATGACAAAAGAATAGCACTTCAGAAATCTTGGGAAGGCTTTTAGCAAGTTCAGTGTAGCAAAATTATAAAGACCTCCACACAACTTCAACTGGAAAAAGGCTGCAAGCAATTTGTTCCCTCATTCGACATAGTCTTGTACTAATAAACTGCACTGGAGCTTGGGCCACCAATTCAACACATTGATTCATTGCTTCAGTTCATCCTCATCCACACCCTACTATCATCATCGGTGGCACTGTTACTTCACAGGTTCGATTCCTGTCTTGGGTCACTGCCTGCAGAGTCTGCACATTCTCCCAGTGTGTTTCCTCCGCTCCCAGTGTCTGCGTGGGTTTCCTCCCACAAGTCCTGAAAGACATGCTGTTAGGCAAATTGGACATTCTGAATTCTCCCTCAATGTACCAAACGAGCGTTGGAGTGTGGCGACTAGGGGATTTTTACAGTAATGTCATTGCAGAGTTAATGCAAGCCTACTTGTGACAGTAATAAATTATTATGCACAAGGACTCCTGCAGCAAAATTTATTTTTGGCATTATTTTACAGCATAGGCTTTAAATTTCATTCCATTGGCCATGCAATCAGTACCACCATGAATTGCTTTCTCATGTCCTGCAATTGCCACAGGGAACTATTTTGAACCTCTGGCCATCATCAATACCCATGGGCATTTCATCTGTGTGTTTTCAGCTGCTGTATGATAGAATAAGGGATTGTAGGTTAACTTCTTAAGGGCAGCACGGTAGCATTGTGGATAGCACTATTGCTTCACAGCTCCAGGGTCCCAAGTTCGATTTCGACTAGGGTCACTGTCTGTGTGGAGTCTGCACATCCTCCCCGTGACTGTGTGGGTTTCCTCCGGGTACTCCGGTTTCCTCCCACAGTCCAAAGATGTGCAGGTTGGGTGGATTGGCCATGAAAAATTGTCCAAAATTCTATGATTAACCTAGGACAAAAGTTCGGCGCAACATCATGGGCCGAAGGGCCTGTTCTGTGCTGTATTTCTCTATATCTATATCTATATCCCTGGAAACTGGCCATTTTGGCAGAGATCTCCCAAAGCAACACAAAAAGCTGTGGCTCCAAATCTTTGCTGAACTCATTTGGCCCGCCTAAAATGTGTACATAATCATGCATTTTTGAAAGCATTCTAATACAGGCTTCAAAGATTAGGCCAGTGTTGCCCTTGATTTAAAAAAAAAAAAATCTTTATTCTCCTCATATTTAATATTTATCAAATAACGAAAAATCAAAAACAAATCTAACAACCATCACCCAGCACCCCCTCAAATATACAGACCAACACATCCACCTGTGCATTCCAGGTTTAAACATTAGCAGTCAATCAATAAACAGTGTAATCAAAACCATAACCCAAACCCCCCCCCAAGTTTGATGGCAACCAATTCACCAAAGTGCATAATAAACAGTCCCCATGAATTGAAGAACCCCTCCATCCCCTTCAGCTCAAATTTTACCTTCACGGGTCAGAAATTCAAGCAGGTCCCTCCGCCAAGCTGAGGCACAGGGTGAAGTTTACCTCCACCCCAACGGGACCTGCCTCCAGGCAATCAGCAAGGCAAAGGCGAAAATATCCACCCCCTCCTGCAGCTCAGGTCAATCAGACACACTGAAAATGGCTTCTAGGGGCCCTGGTTCCAAGTTCACATGTAGTACCCGAGAAGATACTGAAAACCTCCCTCCAATACTTCTCCAGCTTCAGACAGGACCAAAATATATGGACATGGGTTTGCAGGACCCCTCCCACAACACTCACATACACCCTTCACTCCCTCAAAAAGGGTCAGCTCATCCTCGCCCTCATGAGGTTCACCCTATATACAGCTTTCAGCTGTATCAGCCCCAACCTTGCACAAGAGGTTGAGGCGTTCAACCTCCAGAGCACCTCACACCACACAGTCTTCCATAATCTCCCAAACTCTTCCTCCCAGTTGCTTAATCCCTTCCTCAGACGTCCCGACCACAGCAGTGCCAATTTGTTTTATACTCCATTGGAAATCCATATGCCCTGCCACCTCCCTCAATTGCCTCCTATTCTCCCACCAACCTCAGATACTCCAATCCATCTAGGAACTCCCATCCCGTATCCCTCCCCCGCTGGCTCTGACCAATACAATTTCATAAAATTCCTCAAACACCTTGTTCCCGTACCAGCCTCCCCGGACAGGCGCCGGAATGTGGCGACTAGGGGCTTTTCACAGTAACTTCATTGAAGCCTACTCGTGACAATAAAGCGATTTTCATTTTCATTTCAATCTGGTCCAGGGCTTCCACTAATTTCCCCGTCCTATGCCTGGACAATTTCCCTTGCCAGCAGCTCCCATCGATGATCACATTCAAGAACAAAGAACAAAAAGATACAGCAAAGGAACAGGCCGTTCGGCACTCCCAAGTCTGTGCTAACACGATACCCCAACTAAAAAACCTTCAGCCCTTACTCGGCCTGCATCCCTCTATTTCCTCCCTATTCATGTACCCTTCCAGATGCCTCTGTTACTAATGTGCCTGCTACCATCACATCATCTGGCAGCACGTTTCAGGCACCCACCTCGAGAAATTTTCTCCCTCTCACTTGAACTGGTGCCCCCTTGTAATCGACATTACACTCGTGGAAAAAGCCCGATTATCCACAGTGTCTGTGCCTCCTTCCCTTAGCCTCCATCTTTCCAGTGAAAACAATCCTAGTTTATTCAACCTCTCCTCATAGCCAACATCCAAGACCAGGCAACATCCCAGTGAACCTTCATTGCACTCTCTCCAAAGCTTCCACATCCTTCTGATAATGTGGTGACCAGAACTGCACGCAATACTCCCAAATGCAGCTTAACAAAGGTTTTATATAGGTGCAACACGATTTCCCAACTAGTGTACTGAAATATAACTGGCTGATGAAGGCAAACATCCATGTGCCTTTTTAATCACCTTGGCCACTGGTGTTGCCACTTTTAGGCAACTGTACACCTGCATGCCCAGATCCCTCTATGTTAATGTTCTTAAGGGTTCTGCCATTTACAGTACAATTCATACCTAGATTTGATCCTTCAAAATGCATCACCTTGCATTTGACCAGATTAAACTTCACTTGCCATTTCTGTGCCCAAGTCTCCAATCTATCTACATCCTGTTGTACCCTCTAACAATCCTTGACACTATCAGCAACTCCACAAAATTTGTGTCATCCGCAAGCTTACTAATCAGATCACCCGAACATTTGCAAACTGCCTGCCCTCAAATCCCATCTCGTCCTCCCCAATCACACCTGGCACATAACCCGTGTAGCCAGTACATTCGTCAAATGTTTTGTATCAGCATTCAATAATGAAATTGAGCAGTGTGATCCACACTGCTTGCGGTCTTGTCCTTCTTTAGATGTCTGTGACAATGTTTGGGGCAGGGGGGTTTCACCCTTTTCCAGTGCCTTGTGATACATCACGAGCAATGAGGGACCCAAGCCGCTTACAGAAGTTAGCTGGGAAATAGTCCGGGCCCAGGACCTCTGGACTGTATGAACCCCGTGCACAACATCACCTCACAGCACCCCCCCCCCCCCCCCCCCCCCACACACACACACACACACACACACACACACACACAAGTCTTGCAATCATATCTGCTCTACCCTCGTAAACGTACCCAAGTTGTTCTTTAGAAAAACGAATAAGCAATGAATTGGTTCAAAAGGCTCTGCCCGACAACAAGTGGCGATTGCATTCCACTGGAATGTTTTCAGAGTTAAAAGGTTCCAGTTTGGTTTCACTTTTGCTTCTGGAAGCCTGGATGGAAGGTTCTAATTAACTCGGGGGAAAAAAAATCTAGCTAATCCTTTTCAGAAGGCCACTGATGGTGGACCTGCTCTCTAGCAAGTCTGGGTGACATGCTCAAGTCTGTATAGGCCTGAAGCTGAATGCAAGTTTTGATGTGAAATAGTGTCTCCCCAAAAAGATGACGATAATGATAATAATTATTATTATTGTAGTGTATCCCAAAAAGATAATATTTATTATTGTCACAAGTAACCTTACATTAACACTGTAATGAGTTACTGTGAAAATCCCCTAGTCACCAGTGCCTACTTCAAGTACGCAGAAGGAGAATTCAGAATGTCCAATTCACCCATCAAGCACATCCTCTGGGACTTGCAGGAGGAAACCAGAGCACCCAGAGGAATCCCACGCAGACACGAAGAACGTGCAGACACCACACAGATATAGGCCTGAAGGTGAACCTCAAACTGAAGGTCCCGTTTGATTAGTAGTGAAGTATTTTGCCAGAAAGCCCGCTACCTGTAAGTACTGTTTTCAAACTACAAGGACACTGAATGAATGAATGACTCTGCGAAGATAACCACTACCAGTTGTAAACCAGAGACTTTAATCTAAATAACCATCATTGGAGGCAAAGGCTCTTATCTTTGAATCATAGAATTTACAGTGCAGAAGGGTGTTCATCACCCCCTCCCACACCAAAAGGCTGTTTGTCTGTGTCTTGTGCTTGGGTAGAGGGAGAGGATGGGACAGTTAAGTGGGTTATCCAGTTGTATTTACTTCTATTTCATGATCGATCTTGATACAAATAAACAGATAGACAGCAATTATGTTTCAACATAAACCCAGTGACTAATTATTCTGCAGCTAAGGGCCAAAACCTGGAAATCTTGAAGAATCATCAGTTAATTCACTGTTGTGACTCTGGGGCAAGAGAGGCTGGAATTAACCATGCACTTGTCCACTGTGTCATAATAGCCTATTACATTAAAAGCAAAATTTTAAAATACCCAAAAGGGACAGCATGCACAACCACAGTATGGAAACCCAGTCCATAAAAAAACCTCACCTTTCTTCAGCACCTGGTCCACCATGAGTTTTCGAAAACGGGTTGTAGTGAGGTCCTGCACTGATGCAGCCTGTATTGTACACAGACAAAACAAACATGCTTCAAGTAATATTAGTTAGTTGACAAGAAAATGTTTCAGACACTTGGGAGTGGATTATAACACACATGATTCTAAAGGTTGTATGTTTGTTTACATCTAGGGGTTCACATTTTAGGAGAGACGCAGTATTTAGTGGCAAGTAACACACAACCTCCAGCCTCTGTTTACCATTCCAGCTGATGGAATGTGAAATCAATTACATCTGGAATTGAAAGCTAGTCTCAATTTTACCATAAAATGATCAATCGTCATGATAACCCATCTGGTTCCTTTAGGTAAGGAGTATGCCATCCATAACCTGGTCTTGTTTACAAGACTCCAGACCCACAACAATGTGGTTGACTCTAACAAACACCTCCAGGGGCTGTTTAGCTCAATGGGCTAAATCGCTGGCTTTGAAAGCAGACCAAGGCAGGCCAGCAGCACGGTTCGATTCCCGTAACAGCCTTCCCGAACAGGCGCCGGAAAGTGATGACTAGGGGCTTTTCACAGTAACTTCATTTGAAACCTACTCGTGACAATAAGCGATTTTCATTTCATATTTAGTAAGCCACTCTTTCTCGCTCAATACCCAGCCAAATTAACACCCTGTTCAAACATGTTAGCTAACAGGAAGCTACAATGCAGACCCAAGGAGAGCACAGATTGGTGGAAGTGAAACTTGCTTCCAAATGATATTGTAGATTCATATTATGTTAGATATTCTGCCTCTTCACAGCACACACAGTTCACTGATGCAGTTTATAGAAAGGTACCAGAAGCAAGAGCTCAGACACATTTTTCAGATTAATGCCTGCTCTGAGAAAAGTAATTAAGCAGTAGAAACGCAGGAGAAACATATTTCACCTGCCAGATGAACTAACTGAAAGATTTTTCCATGCGGTGGGAATCATTCCCAATATAGCAGAAAATTTGAAACATTTCCCGTTCTTGTCTCAGACAAATGCACCTTAATTCATGGGTCTGATTGTGGCACTTGACATGAACCAAAATGCATGGAACCTTTGGACATGTCAGACTAAAAATTATTTGTGCTGCATATAAAAGCAGCACAACGCATATTCAATTTCTGGTTGCAAGCTTCTGTACCTAGTGTACATGGAGGCATAGTAATTTACAAACAAACATCAGTCCTCACTGTTTTAACTGACCCTGATGCCCAGTTGCAATGTATGGCTAAACAATAATACATTATGCTTGAAGTTTTCCCTCCAGTTATATAGCAGTTTCTATAGCAGAGAGACCAAATAGGTCACATCTGTGGAGCAGATTAATCATGTAGGAGCATTCCTGCATCTTTCTATTCATGCACTGAAGCTCATGTAAAAGCAGACTAATTTTACTACTAATGAATGAGTGTAGTCACTGCTCTAGGAATCCTGAAGTTAATGTCTTTCTGGCTAACATGGTACTGCAATTAGTCATCTGCCTTTCACGCCACCAGATATCACAATGCTTGGTTCAGTTTTAATGCTTTTGGGGCAAAGGGAAGAGATTCTGTCTGTCAGCTTGGTCTCTATTAGCTCACTTACTGTACTCCAGACTTTGCACATCTTTGATGATTGCTCCTCATCATTTCCACTTGCCGTATTGTTGACATGGCTCTCATCCCGCCAAGCTCAACGCATTTGATATTCTTCAGCTTCGGACCCAACTATTGCCCTGATGCCTTTTTCCAGTCTGCCTAGAGGTCCCTTGCCTCATCCCAAGCTGGTCTGAACAGTGAGTCAATAAAAAGGCAAAGGAACAGAACCGAATGTCTTCTTATTTAAGAATTAGATGGCCATTTCAGTATTCATTCTTTTTTTTAAAATTCTAATTAAAAGACAATTTAGGATGTAACATCTTTCACAACCCAAACCATTTTACTGCTAATGAAGAGAGTGTAGTCACTGCTCTAATGTAGGAAACTTGCAAGTTAATGTCTTTCTGGCTAGCATGGTACTGCAATTAGTCACCTGCCTTTTGCTCCACCAGGTATCACAATGATTGGTTTTGTTTTACTTTATGAATATTACCATAAACTTCCTTCTTAGTTGATGGCTTGTCACTTAACCATGACTGCAGTTTTTATTTTAAATAAATCAAACCACTTATTTGACTTCCTTCCAAATCTGCACAGAGACATTTGTGAAATGGGGATCTGCTAATGGTTCAGCATGCTGGCAAGGTGACCTGTAATTTCCCTATTTCCCCCCCCCACCCCCGTTCAGATTTTCAGTTCTCTGACCGACCAACCAACCAACCCCCCCACCAACAACCTCTTTGGATATTCATATCTTTGCTCATGGCTATTGCTCCATCCAAGTATCAGGTATCACTTCTGCTATTTAACCACAATTCCTACAGTGCCATTGATTCCACACTAAACCTCAGAGCACCCTACCTAGGCCTACTCCCCCATCCTATCCCCATAACCCCATCTAACCTGCACATCCTTGGACACCAAGGGGAAATTTAGGACAGCCAATCCACCGAACCAGCACTTCTTTGGACTGTGGGAGGAAACCGGAGCACCCAGAGGAAATCCGCAGTCACCCAAGCCCACAATTAAATCCAGGTCCTTGGTGCTGAGGCAGCAGTGCTAACGAGTACCACCATGCTGCCCAATCTTGCACTTAGCTCCTTCCCCTTGTTAAACATTTCCATACATAGCATTTTACATAGAATTTACAGTGCAGGAGGCCATTCGGCCCATCGAGTCTGCACCGGCTCCTGGAAAGAGCACCCTACCCAAGGTTAACACCTCCACCCTATCCCCATAACCCAATAACCCCACCCAACATGAAGGGCAATTTTGGACACTAAGGGCAATTTATCATGGCCAATCCACCTAACCTGCACATCTTTGGACTGTGGGAGGAAACCGGAGCACCCGGAGGAAACCCACGCACACACGGGGAGGACATGCAGACTCCGCACAGACAGTGACCCAAGCCCCAAGCCGGAATCGAACCTGGGACTCTGGAGCTGTGAAGCGATTGTGCTATCCACAATGCTACCGTGCTGCCCTTTTGCGTGTTTTCTAATTCTGATGGTGCCATACCCAAAACATCAATTTTATGGTCTCCCCATAGTTTCTGCCCGACTTTCTGTTGCCAGTATTTTATTTTTGTTATACTATCTTTTTGAAAGTTCGAGGCCTATTGTAGTGTAAAAAACCTCACTTCAAATTTAAACACATTTACCTCTACATGGAAAACGTACTTCCATTCTAGTTAACTGTTAAAGATTGAAGTGTCATACTTCACATTAAGTTGTCAAAACAGCAAGTTCAGTTCATACCATTTGTATTATCTCCAAACGCATGAACATGGAACCCATGCTTTCCAGGAGTCAATCCAGTGATGCTTCCTTTTACAGTTACAGGTCCATCTCCCTGGAGAAAAGAAATTCCATATAGATGTGTGAGCATATTTGACAATTTAATAACCTGCCAAAAAGGCACTCGACATCAAGCCATCTGAGCTGCCTCCAAGCAGAATGGATAACTACCGGTTGCAAAATTATTCTTCATCTTTTGTTAAACACATTTTAAACTTTTAATGGCTGCTTCAGTGTTCCCGTTTGATAAGACTTCTTTTTAGTAGAAAAGTAGAAGAGGCTACTGGACTGGTGGCTGATAGCTTGTGTTTTTGCGGGACTGAATACCTTGACAAGATTAATCACATCCAAGATTTCTACAACGACTGCATTCAGCCTGCCTGGTGTATTTTTGGTTGAAACTACAATGCATGTTTACCCAGAATTTTTATATGGAAATTACTGCTGGATTCTGTTTTAACACTGAGACAGTTCAAATTCAGAGAAGAAGTTCATTTCAAAGCCACAGTTATAATACAACAGCACATTCATAGATATAGGTATATTTGCAAGCAACTGACTGGTAAAAGCAATCGTGTGGTAGAGGCAGAGAAAGGTTATGTACAATGATCATCACCACAGATGCATCCTGACCAGGTTTTTTAAAAAACTACAAACTTAGCAATCCAAATATTCTTGATCTTCAGTTTCCCAGTTTAAAATGTTGACTCAATTGTCAAGTTGTGATGGAACTGAAAATTCTACATTTAAAATTGGAACTAGTCACATTGGTGTGGTACAGAAACATTACAAATAATTTTGTCTTCCCATCCAACAATTTCTGGAAGGAATTAGCTCTAACCCAAAGATAATGTAGGAACTTATCAAATTTAGAGCACCACCTCCAAATATCAAACAAATCAATGGAGGCTATTTGAACTAACATTAGATAAGTACTGTTCATAGATATCTCTTTTCCATTTCCTTTACACCTTCAGAGCCACATAAAAGGGGCCAAAAGCCTATTTTGTTTGTGTTGTGTCTCCAACAGCACTCAGCTCAGCTGGCCCCACTCCATCACTCTTCCCCCACCTCCACGTCATCCCAACAAGCCCTGTAAATTCTCAAATAACCAATTTCCTCAGTCACAACTGAATCTGCCATCACTACACTCAGGCATCACCGCGTGTGCAAAATAAATTCTCAGGTCATCTCTGGCTCTTGACCTTTCCACCTCCAGAACCATCCCAGCCTCACCAAGATGAAATGATTCTCAAATCTTTGCTGCACTTGCACTAATGCCTTCACATCCTTCCTGAAGTGGAGGCCAATATATATTTTATAGAAAGGCACAACATACCGTTCTTGCTTTTGTACTCTACACATCAAAAATAAAGAATGGTACAATGGATAAGACTGAAGTTAACCATGAGAAACGATTTTGTTACCCTGGGCAGCACATATCCAGGGTAGCCCAAAATCTGGACCCTGTAATTTTTCTCTAGATTGTAGTCTCAAGGTACATGCCAAGGGCTGTCAAGATAATTATGCATCTCCAATTGCAATTTTTTTTTTTTTTTTTTTTTTTATATAGTTCTGCATGCCAACTTCTTTGTCCCTTGTAACTGACCAGTAATGTCCATTTTTCTAATTTGATGTCAATGCTTCAATTTGTTAAACCACATATTAAGAGGAATTGCAGTAATCCAAAGAGCTTTTGATAGGTGCGTTGGACCACCACAATTGATGCACATCAGACCACAGCAAGAACTTTGGCCTGAATTCAACTTAATTTACCCAACATTTGGTTCAGGGGGCACGGAGAAATTGTTTGTGATAAAATCATGACCATCCGGGACTTCCGGTTGCGGCTATGCGGAGCTAAGCCACACGTTCGCCAGCTCCTGCCAGGAACGGACTTTTGGGCTCTTTTCAGGGCCCCCAGCGGTACTTTTTCGACGTTTCCCGACGTGGGAAGGAGTCAGCAACATTTCCCCAGCAGTATATGGCCTGGACCAGGAGTGGGGAGAGTAAAAAAAAAAAGTGGTAGCGAAGCCAAAGCAGGTGTGAGGGAAGAAGCACAAGATGGCGGCGTGCAGAGACCAGGCAGCATGGATGCAGTGGGCGCAGGAGCAGCAGGAGGCTCTTCAGCGCTGCTTCAGGGAGCTTAAAGCGGAGCTGCTGGAGCCGATGAAGGCTTCAATTGATAAGCTGCTGGAGACCCAGACGGCCCACGGGGTGGCGATCAGAGGTCCGACAAAAGGTCTCCGAAAACGAGAACGAGATCTTAGGCCTCGCGGTGAAGGCGGAGGCGCACGAGGTGCTCCATAAAAAATGGCAGGAGAGGTTCGAGGAGATGGAGAACCGTTCGAGGCGGAAAAATCTGCGGATCCTGGGCCTTCTGGAGGGGCTGGACGTGGGGGCCTATGTGGTCACCATGCTAAATTCGCTGATGGGACCTGGGTCCTTCCGGGGCCCCTGGAGCTGGAGGGGGCCCCACAGAGTATTGGCGAGAAGGCCCAAGCCTAATGAGCCACCACAGGCGGTGTTGGTGCGGTTCCACCGGTTTGCTGACCGGGAGTGTGTGCTCAGGTGGGCCAAGAAGGAGCGGAGTAGCAGGTGGGAGAACGCAGAGGTACGGATCTACCAGGATTGGAGTGCAGAGGTGGCAAAGAAGAGGGCCGGGTACAATCAGACGAAGGCAGTGCTACACAGGAAGGGAGTGAAGTTCGGCATGCTGCAGCTGGCACGTCTGTGGGTCACCTACAAGGACCAACACTTTTACTTTGAGGCCCCGGAGGAGGCGCGGGCCTTTGTAAAGGCCGAAAAATTAGACTCAAACCGAGGGTTGGGTACGGGGGTTTGAGTGTAGCTGTGTTATATTTTTGGGGGGGGGGGGGGGGGTTCTCTGTTTATTGTTGGTTCTTTGTTGCTTTTAGGGTGGGTGGGGCACTGTTTTTTGCTTGGGTCTGTCGGATGGGCTCGGGGAGGGGGGGGGCAAGACCTGCAGTGTGGGGGGCTGATGGCGGGAAGGGGAGTTGGGGCCCCGGTGCTATTTCTTTTCATCCGACGTCATTTCGTCCAACGACACTTCGTCCACGTCTTTTGGTCCAACGTCTTTTTGTCCAACGTCTTTTGGTCCAACACATTTTGTCCGATGATTTTTTTTGTCGAAGACTTTTTGTAACTTGACTTATATTGCCAGAGTTGATCTCTGCGTGGATTATTGAAATAGGGATTATATAAACAGAACATTTACTCAGTCTAAATTTGAT
This sequence comes from Scyliorhinus canicula, assembly GCF_902713615.1. NCBI lineage: Eukaryota > Metazoa > Chordata > Chondrichthyes > Carcharhiniformes > Scyliorhinidae > Scyliorhinus > Scyliorhinus canicula. Next base: position 84,899,546 of record NC_052152.1, read on the forward strand.
CCGGCTCTGTAACTAGCAGTGGGGACATCACTGAAAACCGATGCTGCAATTTGTCATAATCACGCCATTCCTTGTGATACACCTTTCGTATGTGTTTTCTACAAGAGGGATGTTTGCACTTTACCTAGCAGAGGGTTGAAATCTTATATTGAATAATGTATATTCCGATCATGTACGGATTGATTCAGATTTTGCTGTGTTAGTGTACTTACGGGAATCAAGTTCCTTCCGACAATCAGTTTAATATCTGCGAAACGCAAAGCTGTCATTTCACATTTTGCAATACAAGTCAAGTCACAAAAAGTCTTTGACGAAAAAAATCATCGGACAAAATGACGTTGGACCAAAAGACGTGGACGAAGTGTCGTTGGACGAAATGACGTCGGACGAAAAGACGCGACACGGGGGACCCCGCGAGGGGACCGGGCCGGTAAAGGGAGCTGCGCCAGAGGAGGTGGGGTCGGGCAGGTGGAAAGCACGGTCGGGATGGGGGTTTGCCACCGTGGGGAACAGGCCAAGTGGGGGGCGCGGGCACGTGGCGGGCTGAGGAAGGGTAATGGCTAGTCGGCGGGAGAGTGGGGTACGTAGCCCCTGATCCGGCTGATATGTTGGAATGTAAGGGGACTGATGGGCCGGTCAAATGGGCCCGCATGTTTGCGCACCTGAAGGAGCTGGAGGCGGATGCGGTCATGCTTCAGGAGACGCACCTGAAGGTGGCGGACCAGGTTAGACTGAGGAAGGGATAGGTGGGTCAGGTGTTTCATTGGGGGCTGGATGCAAACAAAAAAAAAATTAAATAAAAAATTTTTTTTAAAAATCGGGGGGGGGGGGGGGGGATCCTGGTGGGAGAGGATGTCGTTCGAGGCATCGAACATTGTGGCAGACCGTGGCGGGAGGTATGTGATGGTAAGCGACAAGCTGCAAGGGGGAGTGGGTGGTGCTGGTCAATGTATACGCCCCGGATTGGGACGATGCGGGTTTCATGCGGCGGATGTTGGGCCGGAGTCCACATCTGGACACGGGGGGCTTGATAATGGTGGGGTGGGGGGAGCGAGCGAGCGCGAGAGAGAGCGCGAGAGAGAGCGAGAGCGAGAGAGAGAGAGCGAGAGCGAGAGCGAGAGGGGGGGGGGGGGGGGGGGGGGGGTGTTTTCTGGACCGGCTGAGATTCCAGAGGGTGGAGGAGGGACAGGTGGAGGGACTGGGGGCGCCGGTTGGGCTGGAGGAGTTGGTCAAAGGGATAGGGAGTATGCAGCCGGGGAAGGCACTGGGGCCAGATGGGTTCCCGGTCGAATTCTATAACATGTATGCAGACCTGTTGGGCCCTTTGTTGGTTAGGACCTTCAACGAGGCAAGGGAAGGAGGGGCTTGGCCTCCGACGATGTCTCGTGCGCTGATTTCCTTGATCCTGAAGCGGGACATGGATCCTCTGCAGCGTGGGTCATACAGGCCGATCTCACTCTTAAATGTAGACGGCAAGTTGTTGGCGAAGATTTTAGCCACGAGGATAGAGGACTGTGTGCCGCAGGTTATTCACGAGGATCAAACAGGGTTCGTGAAAGGGAGGCAGTTGAATACTAACATACGGAGGCTCTTGAATGTTATAATGATGCCGGCGGTGGAAGGGGAGGCGGAGATAGTGGTGGCAATGGACACGGAGAAGGCCTTCGATAGGGTAGAGTGGGGGTACTTGTGGGAGGTGCTGAAAATGTTTGGGTTTGGGGAGGGGTTTGTCAGGTGGGCGAGGCTGTTATACGAGGCCCCGGTGGCGAGTGTGGCCACGAATAGGAGGAGGCCGGAGTATTTTCGGTTATACCGAGGGATGAGGCAGGGGTGTCCCTTGTCCCCCCTGCTTTTTGCAATTGAACCCCTGGCCATGCGTCGAGGAACTGGAGGGGGCTGGTGCGAGGTGGGGAGGAACACCAAGTGTCGCTCTATGCGGATGACTTGTTGTAGGTGGCGGATCCAGTGGGGGGGATGCCGGAGGTAATGAGGATTCTTAGGGAGTTTGGGGATTTCTCAGAGTACAAGCTCAACTTGGGGAAGAGCGAGCTGTTCGCTGTTCACCCAGAGGACCAGGAGGGCGGGGGGATTGGTAAGCTCCCACTAAAAAGGGCGGAGAGGAGCTTCAGGTACTTGGGGGCCCAGGTGGCCAGGAGCTGGGGTGCCTTGCATAAGCTTAACCTCACGAGGCTGGTGGAGCAGATAGAGGAGGAGTTTAAGAGATGGGACATGCTGCCGCTGTCTCTGGTGGGAAGGGTGCAGTCAGTCAAGATGACGGTGCTCCCAAGATTCTGTTCCTGTTCCAGTGCCTCCCCATCCTTATCCCAAAGGCCTTCTTCAGGCGGGTTAATAGGAGCATTACGGGGTTTGTGTGGGCGCAGGGGACCCAGAGGGTGAGAAGGGTAGGGATTTGGGGGGGGGGGGGCTGGCGCTGCCCAACCTCTGTGGGTATTACTGGGCTGCCAACACAGCAATGGTGCATAAGCAGGTGATGGAGGGGGAGGGGCAGCATGGAAGAGGATGGAGACGGCGTCCTGTGTGGGCATGAGCCTGGAAGTGCTGGTGTCGGCACCGCTGCCACTCCCTCCAACAAGGTATACCACAGGCCCGGTGGTGGCGGCTAACCTCAAAATTTGGGGGCAATGGAGACGGCACGGGGGAAGGTGGGGGCCTCGATGGGGGTCCCCGATACAGGGTAACCACCGGTTTGCCCCGGGGAGAATTGACAGCGGGTTCCCGAGTTGGCACAGGGCAGGTATTAGGAGGCTGGGGGACCTGTTTGTGGATGGGATGTTTGCGAGCCTGGGTGAGCTGGAGGAGAAGTTCGGGCTCCCCCCGGGGAACACCTTCAGGTATATGCAGGTAAGGGCGTTTGTCAGGCGGCACGTGGCGGAGTTCCCACTGTTGCCGCCGCGTGGGGTCCAGGACAGGGTGTAGGGGGTGTAGGTTGGAGAGGGGAGGATCTCGGCAACATACCAAGTGATGCAGGAGGATGAGGCCTCGGTGGAGGAGCTGAAGGGTAAGTGGGAGGAGGAGCTGGGTGAGGAGACCGAGGAGGGGGCGTGGGCAGACACCCTAGGGAGGGTGAACTCCTCCTCTTCTTGCACAAGACTCAGCCTCATACAATTTAAGGTGCTGCATAGGGCTCATATGACCGGGACAAGGATGAGCTGGTTTTTTGAGAGTTAGGACAGGTGTGTTAGGTGCTCAGGGAGCCCAGCAAACCATGCCCATATGTGCTGGGCATGCCCAGCGCTGGTTTCTTCTTTTCCTATTATATTTTGTTATTGATATATTGAGAAAATTTGAATAAAAATTATGTTTTTTTTAAATCATGACCAACCTGCCACCACAGCATTCAACGGGTAAGCAATTCCCAAAATGGCCCCACTTTAACACATGAAAATTAACATGACCCCAAACATCAACACTAACCGCAAAAGCTCTGGATTGTTTTCTTATTTCCAAGTGGCAAATAACGCTCCCCCTCATTCTTGCTCTTCTGAAGGTACCAATTCATTTAACATACTTCCACAGATAGTCACCACTCTGGAAATTCACCAAAGCAACAGCTTCGGGGTACATAATTCCACCCTCTCCCCCCCCACCGCAAACCAAAAAACACTCAGGCTGGAGAGGTTTGGGACGGAACATTGTAATTAAAGCCCATTTATGCACCTTTTAAATCTAGTTCTATGTAGATCTATGAATAAAAAATATCCATCTATAACAGTGCAAAGAGGCGGCCCATATCGTGCAAAGAGGCGGCCCATATCGAACCAGAAACTATCAAAAGTGCACCTGGTCAATCCAAAGTTCAAGTCTCTGATCAAACCAAGCATCAGAAGCAGCAATTTAAAAAAACATTTAAGATAAAAGCAAATTATTGCAGATGCTTGAAAGAAAGTACAGGATGACATCTTTGTCTGACAGCAGGTCTGACAGTTTGACAAAGTCACCCAGACTCTAACATTAGCTCCTTTCTCACTCCACAGATGCTGTCAAGACCTGCAATTGTCCAGTATTTTCTGCTTTTGATTTTATATATTTTTTTTTTTTAAATGTTCCTTTGACCACAGAAAGGATCCGCCAACTAATTGATTTCAATTTCTCCAACGTGGATTAAAATTTTCCAATACCAGGATCATTACGGAGATTTCAGTTCTCAAGGCTACCAAATTCAGACCAACGAAGAACGCCTGCTGTTTAATTTGAAACCATCTATGTACTAACAAGGAAGCAAATCTCCTGGAACACCAACAGTCATCACTATCTTTTAATCTGAAATTCTCATGTTGCAGTGTTAATCTCATGTCCTCTCCACCCAAAAAAGCAGCTTTTGTTCCGGGGAAGCTGCAAAAAAAAAAATTTAAAAAAAATAATGACACTTAAAGAACCAATTGGAGACCACTTCCACACTGAATCTAACTTTGAATTGAGAAGCAGAACTGCTCTACAGAGAATATAAATATTATGTTTTCCTGAACATTAATTAATATTCAAGTACAGCCAGCAATAATTTAAAAGCAGAGACAAACTTAGTCCAAAAATCCAAATTTTTGCCTTTAGTAAAATGAAAGCTTCAAGTCATACTACAAAATCAAGTTGTACTGATCTATCATAGCTCAACTCATTATTACGTAGCTCAACTCAACTTATTACATAGTATACTCAAACAGAACCTGCTCATTTTAGACATCTATCTACAAATAAGACCAATAACTATATTATGATGTTAATGTGCTGCTGTAAAGTTTAAGTCCATTACAGTGAACTTCCTGTCAAGTGCAATAAAATAGAAGGATCAAATGACAGACAAGATGGGTTCAATTGTTGTATTCAACAGTAGTTGTTTTTGCAATTTTGACAGATCAAATAGTTTGGTTCGTCTCAAAGATAAAAACAGCTCCTGATTTTAAAAATCTAGCCTAGATTATGAATCTCAAACATTTCATCAATGTTGAACAGTATGTAGTGGTCCAAATAGCTGTGCTCATTTGTCATGTGCCAGAATGTTTAAATGTCTCAACTGTCCGAGTTTCTGAGGATTGATGCCGGTCAAGAGAAGCCATCTTTTTTCTGAAGATCAGCACCAGATCCTACCTGGGGCTATTAATACAGAGGGGGGGGAATCAGACCAAACGAGGGACCTTTCTGCTCCAGTTGATAGTAGTCAGTTGCAATGGGAAGTGTTAAAAAGTAGACTTATGATCAAACCAGAGTTCCTTCTTTTGCCCAATCTGAAAGCAAACTAGATCACCCTATCTGAAAGGAGATGATCAAAGCTAACAAAAATCATCAAATTGGTAGGACATAGCCTATAAAATATCACATAAATCCAGGGGTCAGATTGTGGTGGGTCTGCAACATATAACCAGTGAAAAGTGATTAAACAACTATTTGCAAATCAATTATTAATATGCACAACCTTCTTGAAATTTAGAACACTAACCTATACTAATTTTAAACTAATCATTCAATGCTTGTACCTTCCCAGTGGTAGCATTGTAACCCAGTTTAAGATTTATACGAACAAAACTTGCTCCAAACTGGTTTCAGCCCGCGTGCTAAATTTCAAGTAGCAACTGGGATTATAGGTATAGTTTTAAAATTGAGGCCAGAATACACTTGTCCAGTTCCAAACATCCACCAATCTTCAAAACCATTTCCACTCAGGTGTAGTACCATGGATAATGTTTTGTGCATTACCTCCAACATCCTCAAACTTTTGGTAGATTTACTTCACATTTCTTTTTTTTTTAAATATAAATTTAGAGTACCCAATTCATTTTTCCAATTAAGGGGCAATTTAGCATGGCCAATCCACCTAACCTGCACATCTTTGGGTTGTGGGGGCGAAACCCACGCAAACACGGGGAGAATATGCAAACTCCACACGGACAGTGATCCAGAGCCGGATCGAACCTAGGACCTCGGCGCCGTGAAGCTGCAGGGCTAACCCACTGCACCACCGTGCTGCCCAATACTTCACATTTCTAACCTAAAGCTATATAAACAGTTTCACTGCCAGCATGTGGCCTTACCACTAACTGCCGTTTACAAGGACAGACACTCCAGTTCCGCTCCTTCCTGACCTGTCAATTTTAAAGGTTATATTTATAGTTAAGTCAGTGAGCCATGAATTGCCAACTATACCTTAACTTGAAAAGTAAAAGGGAGGGGAAATAAAATCAGAATAATATACTTTGAACAGAGGTACTTCTGGAAACTAAGAAATCTGTTGCTCCCAAGTTAATCTTCAAGAAAAGTCAATAATGTAAAATGGAATTTTTACATTCAACTCAAATAAAATCTGGTTCATATTTATACATGCCAACTTAAAGGATACTCGGATGTTCTTTCTCCAGGTTGAGATCAGTATTTAAAAAAAAAAAATTTAGAGTACCCAATTATTCTTTCCAATTATGGGGCAATTTTGGCATGGCCAATACACCTAGCCTGCACATCTTTGGGTTGTGGGGGCAAAGCCCACGCAAGCAAAAGGAGAATGTACAAACTCCACACGAACAGCGACCCAGAGCCAGGGCCGAACCAGGGGCCTCAGCATCATGAAGCAGCAATGCTAACCACTGCACCAACATACTGCCCTGGGTTGGGATCAGTATTAATCAATTGCAAGAGTGAATTTGCAAGATGAATGTGGTAGCTGTTGGAAACCAATTGGTTGCAGAGCTGGACTGAAGGCCATTAAAACTAAAATGAGCCCCTCCAACCTGGTGGTGCATCAATTAAGCCACTTTTTAAAACCATGAGTCTCTGATATGTTGGAGCAATGTATTAAAACAAAAGCTTCCAAACCTCAGAAGCCAATTTGCATCTCAAGAAATATTTAAAACTGGCTGCAAGCATTTAATGAGAAAGGGAGGAAGCATCTACTATGAATGAATTGACTGGTTGTATTGAGAATACCCGACTTTTGAGTTAGCACTATTTCAGGAAAAGATAGAGGAAAGCTGGGAACTTTTAGGCCAATAAACCCACTAGCGACAGGCAAAATGCTAGTATATATGTTAGGGCCATAATTCAGGGCACTTAGAAAATTATTACAGTAAACAGATTTACAAAAGGAAACTAGCATTCAACAAACCCATTGAGATTTTTGAGTAAGGAACTCGGGTGAAAAGGGGGAAGCAGTGGGTGTAGTGCATTTCAGTTTATTTCAGTTAGGACTCATTGGATCAGGGCAATATGGTAGCATGGATTGAAGATTAGTTCATGGCCAGAGAATAGGAAATGAACAGAATATTTGCTACTGGTTAGGCTGTAAATAATAGGTACTTGGGCCTCAGCTTTTACAATTTATCAATGACTGAGGGGAGGGACCGAATGCCATGCTGTTAAGGGAATTGGACATTCTGAATTCTCCCTGTGTACCCGAACAGGTGCCAGAATGTGGCGACTAGGGGCTTTTCACAGTAACCTCATTGCAGTGTTAATGCAAGCCTACTTGTGACAATAAAGATTATTATTAGTAACTAATTTTGCTGCTGGCAAGAGGTTAGATGGGAAAGTAAAAGTTGGGACAAACACAAAGGAGTTGCAGCAGGTTAGACAACTGGACAAGAACATGGCAGATGGAATACCATGTGCAGTTATTAGTTTGGCAGGAGAAAAACAATTTAGAATCCAAGATTGGGAAGCACTTTCATTCAGAAGGATCTGGATGTCTGCATACTTGAATCTCAGTTATCACGTTGCTCCAGTAAGTAATTAAGGCAGCAAATGGTACCTTAGTAGAAGGGGATTTTGCCCCTAGCCCATTTTTGGTAATGCCAGTATTTATTATCCATACCCAACTGCCCTTAGAGATGGTGCTGAGCTGCCTTCTTGAACCACCAGTCTATCTGGTACAAGTACTCAGTGCTGTTATGGATTTCAGGATTTTCATCCAAGGCCAGTGAAGGAACAACAATATAGTTGCAACTCCAGATGGTTAGACTTGGAAAGAAACTTTGCAACAACTGTCACTGTCCTCCTAGATGGAGGATATCATCAATTTGTAAAGTTCTGTTGAACGAGCTGTAGTAAGTTATTGCAGTACATCTTGCACATAGTTGCATTACAGCAGTGTGTACCATGCACCAGTGGCAGAGGGATTGCTTTATCCAAGATGTTGAGTTTCTGGAGTTATTGAAGCTGCACTTATCCAGGAAAGCAGAGAGCATTCCATCACGCTATCTGTATCTTGCAGCTTTGGGAAGTCTAGCGATGAGTGAGGTGCCTCAGGAATTCTCAATCTTTAAACTTAATCACAATATTTATATGGCTGGTCCAGTTTGATTTCTGGCAAATATAGCCCCATTTTGCTGACAGTTAGGGCATTAGTGGTGGCAATGCAATTAAATGTCAAGGCAGTAGGGGCATTAGTGATGGCAATGCAATTAAATGTCAAGGGAGATAAATTATCTCTTGCTAGAGATGGCGATTGCCTGCCACCTGTTTAGAGAAAATGTTCTTGCCACATATCAGCCCGAACTGGAATGTCAAGTCTCCATGTATAGGTACGCAGACTGCTTCAATGATGCTAAACATTGTGCAATTATTAGCAAGATGGAGATAGTTGGGCATTAGAGTTTAAGTCTCTACAATTATGCAGGGAATTGAGGCCACATCTGAAATGGTGCACACTTTTGGTCTCCTAAACCAGAGAAGGACATACGTGCCAAGAGAATGCAACAAGAATGGGATGAAGGCACGGTTTCAAGAGAAGAAATTGAGTAAGTTAGGCCAAGTCAAATCATTCTTAAAAGGGAGTGTGAATTTAGGTGCTGAGAAAATGCTTCCTTTGGCAGGGTAACATGGAGATACTCTCAGTACAAGGGGCAAGGAGTTATGAATCCTTGGCATTCTCTACCAGAGAATGCTTAGTGTTTGAGTATATACACAAGGCAGAATAAGATTTTGAGTGCTGCATATGGGATAGGGAATTGCACAGCAAGGTGGTGGAAATAATGTTTATTAGTGTCACAAGTAGGCTGACATTATCACTGCAATTAAGTTACTGTGAAAATCCCCTAGTCACTACACTCCAGCACCTGTTTGGGCACGCAGAGGGAGAATTCAGAATATCCAATTCACCGAACGAGCACATCTTTTGGGACTTGCGGGAGGAAATCCACACAGACAAGGGGAGAATATGCAGACTCTGGAGACTGGGACCCAAGCTGGGAATCGAACCCCAATTCTTGGTGCTGTGAAGAAACAGTGCTGACCACTGTGCAACAGTGCATAAATCTGCCTGAACCCTGTGAAATGGTAGCACAGGGTTCAGGCACTCCACTCCAGCATCTATTTTTTTATGCCATGCTATCATTGGCACAAACATAGCCATTTTAAATGTTGAGTGACCAAGTGTGCCACAGGAGCACTGTAGCTGTGGTGCAAAGCACATCTACAGAGTAGCTGCTCATTCCATGCAGATCTAAGACACTGCAATAGAATTCCAGTCACAGACTGACTAAAACATTACAATACCTACCCATGCTTCAAATTGCTGATATAATTGTATTTTGATTTGTTTCCCAAACTACATATTTGTGCATTGAGAAATAGCTTGCATTTACAGAATGGACAACTTTTCAAAGTAATAAAACTGTATTAGAGTGGAGAGGTGCAGAGGGGGACAGTGCAATGTTTTAAAATTAAGTTGCACAAAATAGTCTCCAAAAATCCAAAATGCATCAAACCAAATCAGAATTTTCTTTTCCAGAGCAAGGCATGTCCTTACGATTCCTCCACCCTGTAATCAAACTTCATATCTTGAGCACTTGAAAGAGCATACACAAGATTGTGTAACTACAGGTTATGTGGCAAAGCAAATTTGTACAGAACAAGTCCCACAAACGGCAATTAGAAGATAACGGCTGGGGTGGTAGCTGAAATACAAATTTTGGCCGGGATACAAAATGTTGGCCAAAACACAGGACTTGCCCTCATGTGGGCCTCAGCATAACACTTAAACCACAGGGCACGCCGTCTGATGTGTCGGAGAGAACAAGTTTGAATACAACCTGTCGAGTTGCTGAGTGCCAGGTCGACGGCCTTAGTCACTCTCCTTCAAACCACCGCTATGCGAAGTTCGGGGCAATAAATCGTCGGTAAATGACGTGCAACTCCGAGCCGCGCCCAGCTCCTATCGTAAAGCATTGCAGGTCTTTCGAGAGACTTGTGGCAGGCGCTCATTGATAAAGGGGTTATTTTTAATTACTATCAAATTGGCATGTATGCCTATGCGCAACAGTCAAGGGAATTGATTTTGCAAATGGCCGACTTCATATTCTGCAATATGATGGTCCGGAATAAGAGCCGCTCATGCTTCCTCCTCTCCGCAGCTCTTTCCAGAACTACGATCACCCATTGCACAAATGACCAGTTGCGTCATGCTAGCTGTGCAACCATGACAAGGCAAAAAAAATGGGGGCAGGGAGAGGGAAAATATGGATAACTTCCAAATCACGTCGAAATGTTCACTACTTGTTTCTTTAAAAATTAAAATAGAATGACACTGCACTTTCACCCACTGCACTTTCACCCGTGTCTGCGTCGATTTCAGCCCCACCACCCAAAGATGCGCAGATTAGGTGGCTTGGCCACGCTAAATTGCCCCTTAATTGGGAAAAAAATACTCTAAACTTATATTTAAAAGTAAAGCAAAAGGCACAAGTCTAGAAGAGAGAATGTAAACCTGCCCACGATGTTGAGAGCTTGCCTTTCCTGTATTCTAGCTCCAGCAGTGGTTCCACTTCCTGGCACTCTCAGCACAGCTCAGAACGCCACTCACTCCGGGCCCAGCTCCGCAGGTGCAGAGCGGACACCGAGTGAGGGAGGGAGACGAAGCCGCCGCGCCGCCCCCGGCCCGAGTCCGTGCTCAGCACCCAGCGGGCTCGCTCCAGCCTGAGAAATACGCGCCTGGCCCGCACTCTGACCCAAACGCCCACCCCTGCCATCAGGAGCTAACAGCAGGTCCTCCGCCGCTGCGCATGGTAACTCACAGATTGGTCAAATTCGATGGTGCCTGTCACTTCCCCGGTTCCCTTCAACACGCAGATCGCCTTCATTCTCGCAAGACGCCACAAGACCCTGAACTCACACACTAGCCCGCACAGGCGCCCTAGATATAGACTGACGCAGGGGTCGCGCGTCAGAGAGCGCGCGCAGACCAGCGCCAGGCTTAACAGTGCGCCTGCGCATGGTGAAACTTTGCTGCGTTCTCATCATCAATCGATTTTCAGGCGTTAACCCTCCGCAGAAATTTGTAAATAGAATATATGGCAGACGCAGGACATTCAGTCCATGTTCCACCTCAGCGTCCTCTTCTAAATCTTAGCACAGCCACGCTCCCTTCTTCCCCATAGACTTGTCTGGTTCACCCTCAAACGCATCTATACTTTCAGCTCCAACCACTTCCTGCGGTAACAGTTCCACATTCTCAGCACCACTTGGGTGAGGAATTTTCTTCTGAATTCCCTGTTGGATTTCTTGATGGCTATCATATATTGACGGCCGCTAGTTATTCTCTTCCCCACAAGAGGAAATATTCTCTGTATTGATTACAACCTTTCATAATGTTAAAAGATCTCTATTGGGTCACCCCTCAGCCTTCGCTTTTCAAGAGAATCAGCGTGTGAAGCCTTTCCTGATATCGATACCTATGCATTTTCTGGTATCACCCTTGTAAATCTACTTTGCATCCTCTCCAGTGTTTCCATATTTTTATGATATGGCTACCAGAACTGCACATAGTACTCGTAAATGTGGTCTTCCCCGTGTTAATACAGGTTTAAAGTATCTCCCCTTTTTTGCTGTTTTTTGCTAACCTGTGCCGCAATCTTTAGTAATTGATATTTTTATACCCCCAAGATTTCTCAGTTCCTCTACCCCATCTAGAATAGCAGCTTCATGAAATAAGTTAGCTTTCTATTATTCCTAGCAAAATTTACTACCTCATTTATCCATGTTGTGTTAGGATCCCAGCTGATGTTATGACTGGAAAGTCAGATTCAGAATGGAACCCTGGCTCAATACACCGTAACCTTTATTTTTAGTTAAGAGGCATGGATGAACAGTGCCACAGGACTGCCAATTAACTTTTAACAAAACAAGAAAACAATTATTAAACATGAAACATTGACTATAATACAATATTCCCCCGCCCCACACCATCACCACACCCGGCCCTTCTAAACAACCAAACATGTTACGCTTTGAGACTTGCTTTCTTGCCCAATGCTTCATTGTGTGGCTATTCTTCCAGCAGAACGGAGAGCTGTTCAGAAACACTAAATTAAACTCACTTAAATTTGTACTTTACTGCTAATATCCAACCACACAAAGGAGGCAGTGGCATAGTGATGCTGGATTACTAACCCAGAGACCCCGAGTCATGCTCTGGGGACCCGGGTTTGAATCCCATCATAGCAGATGGTGAAATTTGAATTCAATTTAAAAATCTGGAATTAAAAGTCTAAAGGTGACCATGAAACGATTGTCATAAAACCCCATCTGGTTCACTAATATCCTTCAACATGTCATTCTTACTGGGTTTGGCTTACATGTGACTCCAGATCCACAGGTGGTTGACTCTTAATGGCCTCCCTCAGGGATGGGCAATAAATGCTCCAGCCAGCACCACCCACATCCCATCTATGTAAATGTAAATAAAAGCATGAATTACTTACAGCCATCTCTGCTTCCTGACATCAGGAGAAAAAAATGAAATCCCCCTGCAAAACACCACAGTGCTTCATTGACATTGCCTGAGCACAAGTCAAAAGCCTACATAATACCAGGAGAACTGTTGTTGTCTGGCACCGTCAGTGTTAATTTCAGTGAACAGCATTTAAATTAAATGGCAGCAGAGAGGAAACGACTATGAAAACGACAAGTAAAACTAGTTAAGCCAGAAATTGGTAGCCACCAACAATGTGGGAGGTGAGTGCAAATTTGCAACATAATTGGATTTACAACTCAGGTATCACAAATAAAAACAGAAAATGCTGGATGAAACTCAACAGGTTAGACAGTATCTGTGCAGAGACAGAAACAGAGTTAACGCTTCAGGTCTGTGTAAGCATTTTTTGTTTCTAGTTCAGATTTCCAACATCTCTCGTGATCTTTTTAAAAATAAATTTAGATTACCCAATTATTTTTTTCCAATTAAGGGGCAATTTAGTGTGACCAATCCACCTACTCTACACATTTTTGGGTTGTGGGGGTGAAACCCACGCAGACACGGGGAGAATGTGCAAACTCCACACAGACAGTGACCCAGAGCCGGGATCGAACCTGGGACCTCAGTGCCGTGAGGCAGCTGTGCTAACCACTAGGCCACCGTGCTGCCCTGTGATCTGCTTTTTGACACAGTTCCTGTATTAAATAGAGATGAAGAGACTTAAAGCAAAATAAAGTCCCAGTTTTGTAGTTTATGCTTTACTTTGCTTCAAGAATAATGAGACAAAAATACAATGAACAATCAAGAGGGAACATGAAAAAAACATAAAATACACTCTAAATCTAATTGAGTTTTCAATGCTCAGCAGCAACACATTGCAGAGAATCCTCTGGGCAATATCAACTCAGCATCTCATTTTCCAGGAAAATGAAAAAACACAAGACAGCTCCACAAATGCAAACTGATTCTTCCTGTAGAAAGAGATATTACCAAAGTGCAGGATTGCACTTGCTTTGTGTTTGGGTCATGGCTGCACCATCCGGTCCACTTTCCAGGTATGATACAGTTTCAGTGAATTATTGACATTAGTTCCACTAAGGATGGTACCAAGGTGACAAATTGGCAATTCTCCAATTAAACCATAATCTTTTTTTATCCATGATGTGGAGATGCCGGCGTTGGACTGGGGTGAGCACAGTAAGAAGTCTTACAACACCAGGTTAAAGTCCAACAGGTTTGTTTCAAACACGAGCTTTCGGAGCGCAGCTCCTTCTTCAGGTGACTGGAGCTGACGTTCCCGACTGGTTAACAACGGCGGCAACCACACCTGGTCGCTGCCATCATGAACATGGTGCCAAATCTTTGTTTGTGGCTTGTGGGAGGTGGAGAGGAGAGTGAGGCCGTGCTCGGGAGGGGACTGGCCCGCGATCGGTGCCCACCAATTGTCAGGCCGGCGTCTCCAAGAGACGCACTCTTTCCCCTCCGCCGCCCCGCAAGATCAAGTTGCCACATCTTGCGGGGCAGCGGAGGGGAAGATGGCAACTGCGCATGTGCGGGTTGGAGCCGGCAGCCGTCGTGACGTCAGCCGCGCATGCGCGGGTTGGAGCCGGTACCTCTCCAGTCACCTGAAGAAGGAGCTGCGCTCTGAAAGCTCGTGTTTGAAACAAACCTGTTGGACTTTAACCTGGTGTTGTAAGACTTCTTACTTTTTTTATGCATTCAAATCTAACTTGTACTCCAGTCATTCCAAGAGAAATTCAGTGAGGTTGCTATATCTAATCAATGACTAAATTGTGCCAATTCATTAAATGAGCTCCAAACTGGCGATTCATAGATTTGATTTCCATGGCCATAGTTATAATCAACAGCAGAGCTGCAAGGTAGTATATACCACAACAATGACAAGCATGGCAACCTTTAACACAGAAAAATATCCCATTCTCTTCCGGGGGCATTATCGGCCAAAAAATGAATGAAAAATGTGATCTTCCCCTAATCAAAAAGGAAGCATTGACCAAACAATTGAGCAATTGTGTTATTTTTAAGAAGGGCCTTAAAGGAAATAAGAAAGAAGTGGAGACATTCAGGGAGGAAAGTTTAGACGTGGGCCAAGACAGCAGAAGGACCATCTGCCAATGGTGGGGTAGAGATATGGACAAATGTACAAGAATTGGTCGAATGGAGAATGCTGGAATGGGAGGTGTTACAACCGCCACGGAGGTCACGGGGTGTGGACCATCCAGTTCCCAGTGATCTCCACAGAATACAAACTTCCCTAGTAATGGGGTGGGGCTCTCCACTTAACGAGGACATCCCTCATAGTATTAAAACCCCAACCTGGGTGCAGATCAAAGAGAGAGAGACCCTTTGGGGCGTGGAGAGTTATTGTGTACTTTGAATAAATCTATATTGTTGCATCCAGCCAACGTTCCATGTGTCACTTTGTGCGGATTCTGCACTGGTGACGATGGATACATGGAGCAGCTGTTAGTGCTGAGTGCTACGTACCCGGACCACTTAGTTTAGGCCTCAGAAGGCCTCTAACTGGCCGACAGAGATGCCCCACATTGGAAAGCTGGAGGCATATGATGCAGGTACTGATGATTGGGGGAAATACATAGAACGGATGCAGTATTTTTTCCAGACCAATGCAGTTATTGGGGATGAACGGCAAATGAAAATACTGCTCATGGCTTGTGGTGGATGAACCTATAGCATCATAAAATGATTGGCCCGCCCAGATGGACTGCACACACTGGGCGGGATTCTCCGGCCACGTCCGCCCAGTGACCGGAGAATCCTGCCCGATGTCAATGGATTTCTCCATTGTTGGCATCTTGCCTGGTCATTCTTGCAGTGGATGAGACGGAAGAATCCAGCCCACGGTCTTTTACTGCCTTAGGGGCACTTGTGCGGGACCACTTCAGCCCAAACCTCCTCTAATCATTCGCTAGTTCAGGTTTCATACTGCCAGGGCGAATCGACAAATGACTTATTGGCCTGACTGTGCAAGCTAGTTGAGACCTAAAAGTTTGGTGCCACACAAAATGAGACCCTGAGAGACTATTTGTTCTGTAGAATCTGTGATGCGGCACAACACAAACTTTGAGCTGAAACTCACCTGGATCTGCAGAAGGTGGTTGAAATAGATATCCCCCAGGAAAACACAGCGTAGGGTGTCCAGGAGCTCCAGGGCCTGGCGCTCTTAAACATTCAGCCTGGTGCAACCGCCCCCCACTGGGCTTACTATGTTGATGACAAAGACAGATTCTACCAGCAGCTGCACTGTGTGGCACCGCTGATGGTGGCTCTGATTCATGTTGCCCAGTAGGTCACTGGGCACTCTGTCCAAGTGGAGCTCGGTACTGGAGCTGCAGTTACCGTGGCCAGCCACCACACATTCGAGAAAATTCGGTCAGGCTTCCAGGTATTGGTCTCACGGGACACCAGTGCCTGGCTTGCTACATATACCGGGGAGCCGCTAGCGATTGTGGGCACATCAGTAACCCTGTGTTACGTACAGACCGCAGTCCACAATTCTGCCACTGGTAGTGGTGCATGAAAGCAGACCAAGTTTGCTAAGCCGCGACTTGCTGTGGCACCACCGCCTGGAATGGCAGCAGGTCTGCAGCAATTACCCACGTGGACCAGAAGGGGTCTTGACGAAATTCCCCACCTTTTCCCAGGAGGCCCATACAGGCGGCAGTGGCCTGGGTTAACGTTGACCCATTGACGCAGCCGTGCTACGTCCGCGCCCGACTGGTCCCATATGCTTTAAGGCCTAACGGACACCGAATTAGATCAATTGGAACATTTGGGCTTTATCTGCGCTGTCCAATTCTCTGGCCGGGCAGCCCTACCCGTGTCCGTGATGAAGCCTGATTGGTCCGTACACCTGTGTGGTGATTATTAAATGATAGTGAACTGTATCTCTTGTCCGGACCGTTATCCGGTCCCGCGATCGAGGACTTATATGCAAAATTCAGTGGTGGTTGGTCTTTCACAAAGCTGGATATAAGCCAAGCATACCTCCAGTTGGTTTTGGACCCCGGCTCATGACAATAAATATGCACCAAGGGCTATACGAATATACCAGGTTGCCTTTCAGGGTCTGCTCAGCATGTGCTATCTTCCCAAGAGTGAGGGAAAACATCCTGCGGGGTTTGCCCTGAGTGACAGTATACCTGGATGATGCCCTGATTCAGGGCTGATCTGACCAGGAGAATTTACAGAACCTAGCTGAAGTTCTGGGGCATTTTGAGAGAGCTGGCGCCTGCCTTCACTGGGAAAAATGCGTTTCAACGCAGCCAAGGTCATGTATCTGGGTTATCGTGTTGACCGCCATTGTCTATACACTATTGAGGACAAAGTGCGAGTCATCCGACAGGCCCCTATCCCGGGAGGACTGACGGAACACTGTTCTTTCCTGGGCGTCATGAACTATTACGGGAAGTTCATCCTAACCTATTAGTCCCCCTCTACTGACTTTTAAAAAGGGCCAACCATGGGAATGGGGCCAGTCTCAGCGGACGGTTTTCTCTGAAGGAAATCGGGAACATTCGTCCTCCAAGCTGTTGACCCATTGTGACCCATCCAAGCTGCTCTTTCTGACATGCGATGTCTCTCTTTACGATGTTTGGCTGTTCTCGCCCACCACGTTCATATTCAGGACACTCGCTCACGCAGAGAGAAAGTAGGGCCAGACTGAAAAGGAGGGTCTGGCCGTCATCTTTGGGGTAAAAAATTCCAACATGATGTCGTCGGACATATGTTTACAATGTTCACGGACCATAAGCCCTTATTGGGCCTTTTCAAGGAGCATCGGGCAATTCCCTCCATAGCAGCCACTCAGATTCAGCGTTGCGCCCTATTGCTCCACGCATACAGGTATGTCCTGGAACACCAATCAGGGGCGAAGATTCCCTGTGCAGATGCATCGAGCTGCCTCTCCCTCCTCACCAGGCTGCCGACGACAGCATCAGCTGGTCCTTGCCAATCACAGCGTCTCACATTTGAGGTTGGACCCAAGTAGACCCACAGTTATCCCGCGTCTGCTGCGTCATTCAGTATGGAGCCTTGCAGTGGAGTTTGCCAGACGATTTGAAGGCCTATACTTCTAAAATTCAGGAGCTCAGCATCGAGGATGGCGTTATCCTGTGGGGAACACATGCGGTACTACTGGAACGTGGCTGCGGCCCGCTCATGCAGGACCTCCACAACTCGTGGGTGTTGAGGATAAAATGCTGGCCCGCAGCTACATTTGGTGCCCGTCTGGTGCCCTGGAATCGACGCGGACATTGAGCATTTGGCCCAGCATTGTGTCCCTTGCCAGGAGCATCAGAAATTGCTCCTGGCAGCATTGCTTCACCCATGGGAATGGCCGGGTCAATCTTAGTCCCGCCTCCACATTGAATTTTGGGTCCTTTTCAGGAAGCAATGGTTCTCGTTGTCATGGACGCTCATTCCAAGTGGATGGAAGTCCAGTGTGTTGTGTTTTGTGTGATGACCGTTGTAATAATGTACACAGAACATCCAGCTGTTTAACTAGAAAGATGATTTATGAACAAACACGTGGAAAGATAACTAACAAACTATAATACAGACAGTGGCTACTAAATGATTTCAGTGATTTCTCCTGGAGCTACTCTAAGTGCGACTATCCTCTTGTACGTCTTACTACCAACTGCCATGTCTTGAGTCACATGATAGATCTCTATCATCACTAGCTGGTTGGAGGTCGTATTGATAAGTATAAACAGAACTGTGCACAGACATATCACTACATCCCTCTTCGTCTGGAACTGTTAACATTTACATTCAAATATAACTGTGTCTTACAAAACATGATTTGCTTATGATTTTAGACATGTCATATGCACAGATGCAATTATGCTTCACAGCACTTCTGTCACTGTAGCCAATTTCGGAGCCTTAGCTGGATCGAGGAGTTTTGGTTGATCCATGGTTGTGTCCGCATGCTGAATTGCATGCCCATCGCTTGGTGAAACTTACAGTCTCTTTTGGATGATTGTGCGGTTGCAGTCAAGTCTGCAACTTTAGGAACAATCTGCAAACCCTCGCACTCCGGTGTCTGGCTGGACCAATGTCCCCAACATTAGGTGTTGCTTCTTCATTTTGTGTTTGAGCCCCAACTGGTGGCTCATCCCCACTTGATATAATATATGGTTCGTATGTTGTAGAACTGCATGCAAATGCATCCATGTGTTCTTCCAGCACCTCTTTTGGTGGAGTGGCTTTGAGTATTGGGGAGTATTGGGAGTCTGTTACAGGACCTATTTTGTTGGCATGAGATGATTCACCGTAGTCAGTTTCTCCAGGGTGGGGATTATTTCTTCAGTTACCAGTCTGTTCGCAGTTGAGTTGCTCTCACCTGATGTGTCTGCTACTTAAACTCACTATCAGCCTCTGCATACGCTTTCACACTTATCGTTGACCAGCGCAGACTGGGCACCACTTGTGATCACCTCGTCACTCCCGCCAAACCACCTGAATAGTGTTTCATAGTTGTCCTTGTCTAGCTCATCATCTGAGTCTCCACTTCCCTCATCGTAATCATGGTCATCATAATTATTATTTATTGATTTGATTTGATTTATTGTCACAGGTACCGAAGTACAGTGAAAAGTATTTTTCAGCAGCCGAGGATGGTACACAGTACGTACAGGGTAGACACCAGAATAATCAACAGAGAACATTGACAAATGGTACATCGACAAAACAGTGATTGGTTACAGTGCGAAACAAGTGGCCCAACAAAGCAAATACATGAGCAAAAGCAGCATAGGGTGTCGTGAATAGTGTTCTTACAGGGAACAGATCAGTCTGAGGGGGAGTCATTGAGGAGTATTGTAGCTGTGGGGAAGAAGCTGTTCCTATGTCTGGATGCGTGAGTCTTCAGACTTCTGTACCTTTTGCCTGATGGAAGGGTCTGGAGGGGTCTCCGATAATGCTGTCTGCCTTCCTGAGTCAGCAAAAGGTGTATGAAATGAAATGAAAATTGCTTATTGTCACAAGTAGGCTTCAAATGAAGTTACTGTGAAAAGCCCCTAGTCGCCACATTCTTGCGAGGAGGCAGTTACAGGAATTGAACCATGCTGCTGGCCTGCCTTGGTCTGCTTTCAAAGCCAGCGATCTAGCCCTGTGCTAAACAGCCCCTTATGCAGAATTAATGTGGGGGTGGCAAGTTTGTGTGATGCGTTGAGCTGAGTTCACCACAGTCTGCAGTTTCTTGCGATCTTGGACTGAGCAGCTGCCATACCAGGCTGTGATGCAGTCGGATAGGATGCTCTCTATCGCACATCTGTAGAAGTTTATGAGAGTCGATGCAGACACGCCAAGTTTCTTTAGCTTCTGGAGTAATTGTACAGTAAGAAGTCTTACAACACCAGGTTAAAGTCCAACAGGTTTGTTTCAAACACGAGCTTTCGGAGCACGGCTCCTTCTTCAGGTGACCTGAAGAAGGAGCCGTGCTCCGAAAGCTCGTGTTTGAAACAAACCTGTTGGACTTTAACCTGGTGTTGTAAGACTTCTTACTGTGCTCACCCCAGTCCAACGCCGGCATCTCCACATCAGGAGTAATTGTAGTAATTCATCGTAGTAATTATCATCGCAATGACTTCTCCTGTAAAGTACGACACTGCACATGGAATTATGTGTTCATGCAAGAAGTGGCCAATTTCAAAGAAATTGAAGAAAGAGCCATTTGGTACAGTTTTCGTAACTATTTTACCAGCGGCCCGACCCTTATGCTTCTGCTTCGTTTTAATGATCTCTGGGTCTTAGAAGACTCAATTGGCATGATTCTTGTTCTGCTATCAGACCACGCCACATGGCACAAACTGTGTTAGCATTCATGTCGAGAGGGCTGGAGTACAAGACCAGGGATGTTCTTCTGAGGCTATATAAGGCTCTGGTCAGGCCCCATTTGGAGTATTGTGAGTAGTTTTGGGCCCCGTATCTAAGAAAGGATGTGCTGGTCTTGGAAAGGATCCAGAGGAGGTTCACAAGAATGATCCCTGGAATAAAGAGCTTGTCGTATGAGGAATGGTTGAGGACTCTGGGTCTGTACTTGTTGGAGCTTAGAAGGATGAGGGGGCATCTTTTTGAAACTTACAGCATACTGCGAGTCCTGGGTAGAATGGATGTTCAGAGGATGTTTCCACTTGTAGGAAAAACTAGAAGCAGGGGACACAATCTTAGACTAAAGGGACCATCTTTTAAGACAGAGATGAGGAGGAATTTCTTCAGCCAGAGGGTGGTGAATCTGTGGAACTCTTTGCCGCAGAAGGATGTGGAGGCCAAATCACTGAGTGTCTTTAAGACAGAGATAGATAGATTTTTGATCAATAAGAGGATCAGGGGTTATGGGGAGAAGGCAGTAGAATCGGGACAAGAATAATATCAGCCATGATTGAATGATGGAGCAGACTCAATGGACTGTGTGGCCTAATTCTGCTCCTATGTCTTATGACATGACAGGTGTTGTGTCGGCCAAATTGTTGAGGGGACACCTCCTCCGCACCCAACTGAGTCTGGTCATCCTGGACATTGCTGGAGCACAGTGTATCCGGTCTTTGATGCCTGGAGTCAGTTGGGCCCCCAACCACTGGCCTATATTATCCTGTGCTTATCATGAGGGTTTGGTGGTGGCCAATTGTGTTGTGTCATTCCCCTAGCCAATGCCAAAGTAGTGGATCGCTTGGGCATCAGGGTGGGGACATGATGGTAGTGAAGGTGCTTAATTCGTTGCTGTGCTTGAAAGATCCTGAGGAGTGTTGAATGATCCTGTCATGGCTTTGGCCTCTTTGTTTAAAAAAAACAGCTTATTAAGGCATTTATGATTTTATAACAATAAACAATACAAATACAAATGTATACATAGTTCAGTGCGTGTTAAGTAATGGGGTAAGAGACATTGCAATTAGTTGTCTCATTTATGTTAAGTGTTCAATGATTGTCTCATTTATGTTAAGTGTTCAATGATTGACACTGATATGTAAAGAGGCTTCAAGTGGCCTCTGGATCTGGTGATCTGTAGAGTTCTGTGCAGAGTGAGTTTGAACTATTAAACGTGTGTTGGTGAAAAAGGAGCTGAACTCTTGCCTCTTCATACCACAACATCTAATACATCTAACAATTGGTAGCAGAGAATGGTTGCTGTGTAAATGTGAAGGCTTGAAGGATACAATTTTTCCAGATCAAACCAAGGAGTGAAAAAACAGGGAAACATGGCTGAACCCAGGACGAAGATGGCTGGTTATGATTATCCTCCCTTATTCTCTGAAAGGGAATCATACGACCAATGGAGAAGTGCAGTAGTTATGTGGACTAAGGTGACTGCTTTAGGAAAGAGAAAACAAGGTATGGCATTGGCTCTTTCTTTACCATATGGCAGTAAAATCCAAAACAAAGTGCTTTCTGAGCTGGAGTTGGAAGAGTTAGACTCAGAAGAAGGTCTGGCGACTTTATTACATTATATGGACAAGATTTATAAGAAAGATGACTTGTTAAGTGCGTATGAAGCATGGTCGGATTTTGATAAGTTCCAGAAAATGGAGGATTTATCTATGGAAGACTATATAATGGAATTTGGCAGACTATATAAAAGGCTGCAGAAACACAGGCTGGAATTTCCACAGTCTGTGTTGGCCTTTAAATTACTTGACTGTGCTAGAGTGAGCAACATGGATAGGCTCCTGGTTTTGACAGGAGTTCAGTTTACGGATAACAATACCTTATTCGAACAGATGACAACAGCTTTTAAAAAAATTCTGGGGAAACATTTGATTCCAATGGCTCTGATGACCCAAATAGGTCAGCCTGCCATAAGGCAGAATATGGAAGATACACTACTAACAGGATGGCGAAATCGTATGCCTACGAACAGGCCTCAAGACTATAAAAGAAGACCGAGACAAGGAAATTATGAAGACAGAAACCCAGTTAGAACCTACAATGGGAGGATGAACCCCAGAAATGCACGGGGCATGATAAATCGATGTTTTCGATGTGACTCTCAATACCATTATGCTTTCAACTGTCCAACTCGTTATGATAGAGTATTTGAAGCGACACATGACATGGAAGAGTCAGAAGAGGAAAAAGATAGTGACCAGAAAGAAGGCATTGTCCTATTAACAAGCTGTTTTATGCCGGTAATGAGGGTGTTGGTTGCAGAATCCTTTAACTGTGCTGTATTGGACAGTGGGTGCACATCTACTGTGTGTGGGATTGACTGGTTAAAATGTTATCTGGACTCCTTGGACGCTGAAAATCGTAACAAGGTTAAGGAATTTAAAAGTTCCACAAGTTTCAGGTTTGGGATGGTAATACTCTGAAGTCACTGAAAAGAGTGGTGATCCCTTGCAATATTGCTGGAGTGAACCATTTCATTAGCACGGATGTTGTACCTTTGCTTCTGAGCAGACCGTCGATGAAGAAAGCACACATGAAGCTGGATATGGAACAGGATAAGGCAACAGTTTTTGGAAAGACGGTGGACTTACAATTTACACAGTCGGGACACTATTGTATTCCATTACTGACAAATAATATTTCAAGTAGAGTGGTTAAGGATGTGTTAATGGCAGTTGATAAGGGGACTTTAGCTGATAAAAAGCTTGTTGTAGTAAAACTGCATAGGCAATTTGCACATCCGTCTCTTCGGAGACTGAAAAATTTATTAAAGGATGCAGGGGTAAGGGATGACGACTATACTAAACTGATAGAACAGGTTAGTGATCGCTGTGAAGTTTGCAGGAAGTACAGAGGGACACCAGCGCGACCGATAGTAACCCTACCTTTGGCCACGGATTTTAATGACATTGTGGCCATGGACCTTAAGATCTGGGATAAAGCAAATAATATATTTATTTTACATTTTGTAGATTTAGCAACCAGATTTAGTCAGTCAACGATTGTACGAAGTAAAGAAAAGAGAGTAATTCTGGATCAAATTGTGGAAAAATGGATCGGGACAGGAATGGGTCCACCAGCAAAATTCTTTACGGATAATGGGGGAGAATTTGCTAATGATTAGTTTAGGGATATGTGTGAAAACATGAATATCAGAGTTATGAACACGGCTGCAGAAAGTCCATTCATTAATGGTGTCTGCGAAAGAAATCATGCTGTTATCGATGACATGCTTCAGAACATTTTGGGAGATCGACCAAACTGCATGCTAAATTCAGCTTTAGCATGGGCGGAACATGCAAAGAATTCATTGCAGATGGTTGGGGGCTATAGTCCTTGTCAATTAGTGTTTGGTAGAAATCCTAAAATTCCCTCTATTTTGGATGACCAGCCTCCAGCTTGGGAAGGGACTACAATTAGCTCAGGTTTTGCTGAACATTTAAACGCGTTACATAGCAGTAGAAAAGCTTTTTTGGAAGCAGAAGTCTCTGAAAGAATTCGTAGAGCTTTAAGACATAATGTACGGCCATCAGATGCCGTTTTTCAGCAAGGAGATATGGTATACTATAAGAGAGACAATTCTAATGAATAGAAAGGCCCAGGAAGATCATAGGCATAGATGGCAAAACATTTATTTTGCAACATGGTAATCAAACTGTTAGGGTACATTCATCAAGGATAATGGGTACCGATTACAAATTTTCAAATTTAGACAGAGTAGACGAACATGACGAGGAACCAGAGTCATCTGGTACGCATGTGTTACAGAACTATGAGGACCAGTTAACTGATATAGACAGGGTTTCTGTAGAGAAACACGACACTTCTGATAAATTAGATCAGGCCATTTTACCGAAGGGGCAACTGCCAAAGGTTGGTACAAAAGTGACATACTTGCCTGAAGGGTCTAGTCAATGGAAGGATGCAACTGTTATTAGTAGAGCAGGGAAGGCCACTGGAAAGTATAAACATTGGTTGAATGTACAGCATTCAGGGGAGGAAGTTAAGACAATGGATTGGGAAAACGAAGTTCAAAAATGGAGGGCACAGAAACATAGTGCCAGTTCAGATAATACATCGGATAGTGAACAGGTTCGCAGGAAAAGGTCGAGAACTATTGAAAGGACATCCCGCTACAGAAGAGAAAGATCAAGAGGTAGCAGTACAGAACAAGATACTAGGCAGGAGAGGGGACGTAGTTTATCAAGATCTCGGAACAGGAGTAAGACTACGAATACTAATAGAAGTAGAAGCCCACATGCACGTGAGATTTTGGTTATCAAAGATGCTAAACAGCAAGAATTGCATAGTTGGAGTGAATTTGAGGTATACACGGAAGTACCGGATAGGGGACAAAAAGCTCTATCCCACAGATGGATTTGTACAGAAAAGGTTCTTCCAGATGGAACTTATAAGGCAAAGGCCAGGCTTGTGGCAAGGGGATTTGAAGAAAACTTAGAAGATCAGGACTTAAGGGTAGATTCACCTACAGCAGGAAAGGTTATTTTAAAGATCTTCTTGGCTCTATTAGCCAGAAAGGCATGGGACTGCAAATCTATAGATATAAATCTGCCTTTTTGCAGGGACATCAGCTCCAGAGAGACATTTTTCTCTGTCCTCCTAAAGAAGCAGCTAACAACGAAGGGGTGCTGTGGAAGTTGAACAAATGTGTATATGGATTAAATGATGCATCTAGAGTGTGGTACTTTTCGGTAAGGTCAGTCTTGTTAACGTTAGGCTGTTGCCAGTTGAAAGCAGAGTAGAGTTCTGTGCAGAATGAGTTGGTGAAAAAGGAGCTGAACTCTTGCCTCTTCATACCACAGCATCTAATACATCTAACAGTGCGTAACACATCCCTCCATCTCCCATTGTTCACGCCTACTCTAAACACAAAATAACCTAACTCCCCCATCCCATAACACCCCCACTCCTTATTAAAACTGCTGACCGTTTAGTTTTCTCCAAGGAAGTCGATAAACGGCTGCCATTTCTGGATGAACCATAACGTTGATCCTCTCAGGGTGAACTTAAGCTTCTCAAGTCTGAGAAACCCAGCCATGTCACTAACCCAAACTCCTGATTTTGAGGGTTGGGGGGCTTCGAGTCCCTCCACGCTAGCAATATCTGCCTCCAGGCTATCAAGGAGGCAAAGACCAAAATGTCAGCCTCTCTCGCTCCCTGGACTCCTGGATCATCCGACACTCCGAAATTTGCCACCTCTGGACTCGGCACCACCCTTGTTTTTAGTACCATGGGCATGACATCCGCAAATCCCAGCCAATATCCCCTAAGCTTCGGGCATGCCCAAAACATATGGACATGGTTTGCTGGCCCTCCAGCACATCTCACACACTTGTCCTCTATCGCAAAAGACTTGCTCAATCAGGTCACCATGATATGTGCCTGGTGAACCACCTTGAATTGTATCAGGCTGAGCCTGGCACATGATGAGGACGTGTTGACTCTGCTCAGAGCATCCTCCCACAGACCAGCCTATAACTTCCCTCCCAGCTCATATTCCCATTTACACTTTAGCTCACATATCTGAGTTTCCTGCCACTCCATGAGTTCTTTACAGATATCCGAAACCTTCCCCTCCCCACCCCGTTTTAGAAATTACCTTGTCTTGTATCCCCTGTGGCGGTAGAAGCGGACAGGTCGCAACCTGCCTTAGCACAAAATCCCTGTTCTGCAGATATTCGAAACGCATTCCCTCCCAGCAATTCAAACTCGTCCTCCAAATCCTCTAAACATGGAAAGGTCCCATCAATAAATAGATCCCCCAGCCTCACAATCCCTGCTCTCTGTCACCCCGGAACCCGCCAATCTAGGCCCCCCAGGAAAAAGCAGTGATTACCACAAATTGGAACTCAAACTTACGCTCCCTCCACTCCCATATGCTTCCAATCCCCGTACCACATGAATTCCCAAATAACGGAAACTCCTTCCCACCACTTTAAATGGCAGCTCCCCCAGTCTCCTCTCCTGCCCCCTCGCCTGGATCACAAAAACCTCACTTTTACCCATTTTCAATTTGTAGCCCGAGAACCGGCCGAATTCCCCTAAGATCCGCATAACCTCTATAATCTCTCCCATCCCCCCTAACGGGTCAGAAATATATAGGAGTAGGTCGTCTGCATATTATGAGACCCAGTGTTCCACCCCCTCACCCCCCCCCCCTTCCAGTCCTTTGAAGCTCTCATCGCCAACGGCTCTATGGCCAAGGCAAACAACAGTGGGGAGAGAGGACATCCTTGCCTTGTCCCTTGGTGCAATTTAAAGTAGTCTGAAGTCAGCCGATTTGTCCGCACGCTCACCACGGGTGCCTGGTATAGCAACCGAATCCAGTCAATAAAGCCCTGCCCAAACCCAAACTGTCCCAGGACCTTCCACAGATAATTCCATTCCACCTGGTTGAAGGCCTTTTCCACGTCCATAGCGACCACTATCTCCGCCTCCCTCCCCTCGGAGGGCATCATGGTCACATTTCGGAGCCTTCTAACGTTGGCCATTAGCTGTCTGCCTTTAATAAACTCCATCTGGTCTTCCCCTATCACCCCCGGGACACAGTCCTCTATCCTTGAGGCCCAAACGTGGCCAGAAAATTGGCATTGACATTCAGGAGAGAGATTGGTCTGTATGACCAACATTGCCCTGCATCCTTCTCCCGCTTCAGGATCAATGATATCGAAGCCTGCGACATTGTTGGGGGAAGGACACCTCATTCCCTAGCCTCATTAAATGCCCTCACCAGCAGTGGGCCCAGCATCCCAGATAACTTATTGTAGAATTCCACAGGGTAGCCCTCCCGTCCTGGGGGCTTGCCCGACTGCATGGCCTCCAATTTCTCTGCTACTTCTACAATCCTGATCGGGGCTCCCAACCCCTCCACTAACCCTTCCTCCACCTTCGGAAACTTCAACCCTTCCAAAAACTGCCTCGTCCCCTCCATCCCAGCTGGATGGATTCCAACTCATACAGCCGACTGTAAAACTCCTTAAACACCCCATTCACCCCTGCTGGGTCCAAGACCATGTTCCCCCCTCTGTCCTTCAGTCTTCCTATCTTCCTGGCCGCCTCCCTCTTCCTTAGCTGGTGTGCTCGTATCCTACTGGCCTTCTCAGCATCCTCCTCGCCTTCCTCAACTGTCTTTCTAGTGGATAGCAGACCAAACACCATCTGCAGCTTCTGTCGCTCCTTCAACAACCCGGCCTCCGGGGCTTCAGAATACCTTCTATCCACCTGGAGTATTACCCTCACCAGCCTACCCATCTCTACCCACTCCACCTTCTCCCTATGTGCCTGTATCAAAATCAGCTCCCCCCTAATCACTGCCTTCAGCGCTTCCCATACCATTGCTGCCGAAACTTCGCCCGTATCATTTATCTCCAAATTCTAGATGGCCTCCCTCACCCACCCGCACAACCCCTCATCCACTAACAGACCTACATCCAATCTCCATTGTGGGCACCGACCCCCCTCCTTGCTCACCCGTAGATCCACTCAGTGTGAGGCATGATCTGACACAACAATCGCCGAATATGCGGTATCCACCACCCCCGCCAGTAAAGCCCTGTTTAAAATGAAAAAATCAATCCGGGAGTACACTTTGTGCACGTGGGGAAAAAAAAGAAAACTCCTTCACTCTTAGCTGTCCGAACCTCCACAGGTCTACCCCCACATCTGTTCCATAAACGCCTTTAGTTCTTTCGCCGAGGCTGTCACCCACCCTGTCCTTGAACTCGACCGATCCATCCTCGGATCAATAACCGTGTTGAAGTCATCCCCCCCCCGCGTCGTTCCAATTTGGTGCATTGATATTCACTAATACCACAAGCATCCTCTCCAGCTTCCCGCTCACCATGATATACCTACCCCCTGAGTCCGCCACTATATTCCCTACCTCAAATGACACCCGCTTATTGATCAGGATCGCAATCCCCCTAGTTTTAGAATCTAGCCCCAAGTGAAATACCTGCCTGACCCACCCCTTCCTCAGTCTAGGCAGATTAACTACCCTCAGGTGTGTCTCTTGTAGCATTGCCACGTCTGTCTTCAACCTCCTCAAATGCACAAACACACAAGCACTCTTAACCTGCCCATTCAGCCCTCTCATGTTCCATGTGATCAGCCTGATCAGGGGGGCACCCCACCCCTGCCGATCAACCATCACCCTTCTGAGGCCAGCCTCCAGCTAGTGTCCCATGCCTCCTCAGGTCTGCCCTCGGGCACCCACCATCCTCAACCTCTAATTTGTCTCCCAACACCAGTCCCTCCCCTGTCAGCAAAGTGATTCCCCCCCCACTCCCAACCCCTCTCCCCCACTAACAAAACAACAATCCCAACCCCCCATATCAAACTAGTCACCTGCTCGCCCCCACTGCGCTTCCATAAGCTAGCCCGCCCAGCTAGCCTAGTAGCCCCCGCCCATGGTACCAAGCATCCTACCCCCTATTGTTCTCCCTCCACCCCCGCCGTTTGAACATACATATGCAAAACATCACAATCCCCAACATGCACAAAGAAGAAAATACCACCCACCATCCCCCCACAAGAACAAAGTTAACTCGCACACAAAACTGAGCAACTACCCAAAATATTGGTACAGAGACACGACATACACAGCTCAAAAAGAAAAAATAAATTTTGCAGCACAGGCACAGAATTACTCGCCACCACGGTCAGTGTCCTCAATCACATACCAGTCTCCTGTCATTGACAAAGTTCATCACCTCATCCGGCGATCCGAAATAAAGTTCTTGGACCTCGTAAGTGACCCACAAACGAGCTGGGTACAACATGCCAAACTTCACCCCCTTCTTGAAGAGGGCCGATTTAACCTTGTTAAAGCTCGCTCTTCTTTTGGCCAGCTCCGCTCCCAAGTCCTGGTAAATGCGCAGCTCGTTGTCTTCCCATTTGCAGCTCGTTGTCTGCCTGCCCACCTCAGGATCTGTTCTTTATCTAGGAAACGGTGGATTCGCACCACCATTGCCCTCGGTGGCTCATTCACCAGCAGCTTCCTCCCAAGCGCTCTATGCGCCTTGTCCACTTCCAAGGGCCGAGCAAACGCACCTTCGCCAAGCAGCTTCTCAAACATACATGTCAGGTATGCTCCAATCCCTCGATGCCCTCCGGGAGGCTAACGATCCTCAAATTCTGCCTGCGCCTCCTGATCTCCAAATCCTCCACCTTCTCCTGCAGCCTTTTCTGATGGTCGCTCATCAGATCCATCTCCCCTGCCATCGCAGTTAACTGCTCCTCGTGCTCAGCCACCTTCTCTTCCACCTTCTGGATCGTCAGTCCCTGGATTCCAACCTTTGCTCCACCCAATCAATCCCCATCTTAATCGGGTCCAGGTACTCCTGTCTTTGCTTGGCGAAGCTCTCCTGGAGGAATTTCACCAGCTGCTCCATTGACCACTGGGCCGGCAATCCCAGCTCCTGAACCTCCGCCATGTTTTCCTATGCTGCAGGTTCCACTCTCTTCGTTGCCCAACAACCTCAGGTGGAATTCTCCGCAAGGCCCGACACCGTCGTGAAACCCGGAGACGTTCACGATGGCGTCGGAGGCCTCTCCTTGGCCCCTATTTCCCCCCCCCCAAGCGGGCTAGGAGGGCCGTGCCGTAAATCTCGGCCGCGGGGCCTTGTCGCTGGCATCAAGGCCTGGCACCAAGGCTCGGCGTGCCGAGAATGACGCGGCCGCCGCGCCTAATGACGTCAGCCGCGCATACTCAGGTTGGCCGGCTCCAACCCGTGCAAGCGCGGTTGTTGTCTTCCCCTCCGCTGCCCCGCAAGATGTGGCGGCTTGATCTTGCGGGCGGCGGAGGGGAAAGAGTGCGTCCCTTTGAGATGCCGGCCCGACAATCGGTGGGCACCGATCGCGGGCCAGTCCCCTCCCGAGCACGGTCGTGGTGCTCACTCCCGTCTCCGTCCCCCACAAGCCACAAAACAGCTTTTGGCACCATGTTCACGCCGGCAGCGACCAGGTGTGGTTGCCGCCGGCGTGAACCGGTCGGGAACGGCAGGCCGCTCGGTCCGGGTTGGAGAATCGCAGGTCGCCGTGAAAAACGGCGACCCGCGATTCTCCGAGCGGCGTGTCGCAAAACGCGACATGCCATTTTGGGGGGGGTGGGAGAATCGCGGGGGGTGCCAGAGCAGCCCTCCCGCGATTCTCCCCCTCTTCTTTGCAGACTACTTCTGGTCCACGACTCCATAAACTGATGAGGGATTCCTCTTCCCTGCCTCACCAATTTCCAATTTTACCGGTCAAATCCCCCATTAATCGGGAGAAAAGGTCCCAAAAGTCCACACGAGTAGGAGCAACCAAATAAGCGACCTCTCAGCCAATGGCCGCCACCGGAAGTCGACTTTGACCTTTTCAAGCAACATATTTGGTGTAATGATCCTGCGGTACTTCAATAATCCTGGACGGTACTCCCTTGTGATTCTGGTGTAGATTATCTGTTGTTGTGTTTTCTCCTGCAAGGGCATGTGGGGTGTGAGAATTAGGGTGAGAGTCACCTGTTATCCTGTTCTAGCAAAACCCACATTGAGTCAGTTATGTGAAATATGGTCTGTGCACAGTATTACTCTTTTTTTAAAAAATGATGTGCTGTAATCCTTGTGATTATGGGAAGGGAGTTGTTGAAGTCAGATTTAGAAAGAAGGTTTTTGGACAAAAGGTACCCTTTGGCTTAAATGCCTGTATAAGAGGCAATTTGTAGGAATAGATAGTGTATAAACAATGCATGTGATTTTATAACCTAAGAATTACTAATATCAGAAAGGACAGACATCCAATTAAAAGTTACACAAAATGGCTGTTAGCTGAGCTAGCAATATAAAGACATAAAATGGCTTTTAGCTGAACTACCTACATTCCTGAACAACCATTAACTGGGTTAATGCAAACTGGTGTAAATAACATCATTTAATTACAGACAGCAGAGTTAGCCAGGGGGACAAGAATGATTAAAACATGGGTGTGCTTCACCAGCGAGTGATAACAGCTCCACAGGACAAAGAGCATTATGTATCATCACCAGCCCAAGGTCTCCAGGTGCAGGCAGGAGACATAACTTTAAGTTAGTTATGAGTGACTTCTTCATGAAGTCAGGGACCAGTAAGAGGCCAACCCACTTTACGTAAAGTCAAATTTAATTAGATATATAACTAATGTATGTAATCTATAATCAGTATTATTGGACAAGGTCCAGCCGAAATGAGCTGTGTAGCTGTTTTGAAAAATGTATAAGAATGGATGTTTTCTTTTGTTAAGTGGAGAGATGGTCTGAGACTTTAACAGACGCCATCTCCCCGCCGACGAAATAAACCGTTTGATGCGAGGACCAGTAGCTCTCTCCCACTAACAGGAGTGCTTATTGGATCCCCCTTATCGCATTTATAATGAGGATGAGTGAAACCATAGCAGGGTGACGGATGGTTGGTTGGTGTGGATTTGGGTGATAGGGTTAGTTTAGTCTTCACTGAGAAAGCTTTTAAAGTTTTAATTTTGTTATTTGTTATTTTGAATTTAAGAATTTGTGCTTGCCTCCTTCGAGGGCCTGGCATATTGTGTATCCTGGGGAGAACTGGGTTTCTTCTGACTTTTTCTTGAGGTTTGAGTGTTTTTTTTAGAGCTATTAGAATAGTAGGAATTGGGTGGCGGTGCATGCGGAGGTGGGTTTGATCAACACTTGACTGGTTTTTGAAGAGAGAGAGAGAGACTGCAGTGTTAGAGCCCTTCCCTTGTGTGGGGGTAGGTTTGATGGGGAAGTTAGGTGTCCTCCTCCAAGTGGTTTTATATGGTGGTCTCCTCAGTATCTCCTCGCTGTGGTTGGGCTTTCCATGTGGAAGTAGTGTTTGAGTCTCTGATTTCATGGGCGGCATGGTAGCACAAGTGGATAGCCATGTTGCTTCACAGCGCCAGGAGCCCAGGTTTGATTCCTGGCTTGGGTCACTGTGTGCGGAGTCTGCACATTCTCCCCTTGTCTGCATGGGTTTCCTCTGGGTGCTCCGGTTTCCTTCCACAAGTCTCGAAAGACGTACTGTTAGGTGAATTCTCCCTCAGTGTACCCGAACAGGCGCCGGAGTGTGGTGACTAGGGGATTTTCTCAGTAATTTCATTGCAGTATTAATGTAAGCCTACTTGTGACACTAATAAAGATTACTAATACCCTTCTTGTGATGGCATGCAGTGCGTGGCAGTGGCTTATATTCCTAGGTCAGCTCGGGCATTCTTGCCGTAGGGATTTTTTTCTTCTTCTCTTCATCTGGATGAGCAGTGTGCTGTTATAAATCGTGATCCAGTCCAGTGGTCTTTCTTCTTCTCTTCAGTCAGGGGGTCTTCCCAGCTGGGGCTGGCGTGATTTTTTTTTAAGAGTAAATGGGGGTGGTGTACTGCCCTGGGTGTGGTTGGTGAGGTGCAGGATCGACTGTCGTCAAGTTGTGTCTAAGCATTAAGATAGTTATACTGCTGTTCTCATATCCCCCTCTGTATCCATCTATGCTTAGCCTTTTTTTTGCTTGCTGTGCTGCTTCTTGTGGTTTTGTTGTGTTCTTTGTCAAAATATAAACCTTAATAAACATACTTTAAAAAGAAGAAGGCAACACACCATTGCCTTCTTTTTTTTATTGGCAATTTATGTACAGTTGGGTTTTAAATCCTTGATGGGTACATCATCACACAAATCCTGTGCCCAATCGTCTTAGTGGGCAGGTTACTGCTGAACTTGGAATGTACCATGCCACTGTTTCCATGAGCACAGGTCACTTTACCCCAAATGACACGGGTCTTGTTTGGTTTACCTCCAGGAGTGACAGTGTTGTTCTGTGCTTTGTAGACGTAAGCACATCGCTAGCCCAGGTAAAATTCTGTTTCATCACGGCAATAAATACCCTCAATCTTCAGGAGAGCTGTGTGTTCTCTTTGGTTTCAAAGGCCTTGTTTATAGCCAGTAAACACGGCTTTGCACCATAATCTTCCAAGCATTGCGAGAGCACTTGGGGCAGCTGGATCACCCGCCCTGACTCACCATTACCTTCTCAATGACAGTAAGGAATGGGCAGTAAATTCCGCCTTCGTCAGCGATTCCCACATCATGTTAATGAAAGACAAAACTAGTAGATAAGTACTGCAACATTACGCACTTAAATTTATTTCAATGCCAAATCTATTGGTGGGGTACAGCTATAGATCAACCTATGGTTGAGCAGGATAACCTTGGTCCTGTGGGATCAGAGAGCAGATCCTGGGTCGACGAGGGAATTGATTGCCTTTTCATCGGCAGAAGGTTGCCATTAATGGTGGCTGCTCTGCATGTAAACAAATTAAAAATGGTGTTCTGCAGGGAATGGTGTTACCTTTTACAGATGACAGGAAGATCTGGAGATGGCTCAAAGATTTGTGCTGGTGTCAGAATTCTTGTCAGGAAAATATCTGAAACCTGATGAGTGTATATTCTCAGGCATACTCTTATGTGTTCAAAAATAGAGGTAATTACATAACAGCATGTGATATATTCATGCAAATTGGAGTATTCTGAAGCAATGGTAATCTGTAAAGGCTGCTGCTAATTTGTAACGCATGTTGTGTCTGCTTGTCGGAATGCCCAGCAAAATTGTACCAAATATATATTGTATGAATAACTAAAAATGCAGTAGCCTTCATGAAGTAAAAAGGATTTACTTAATTTCATATTCACGGGATATCCAATCAGAGGAACATAAGAGGCTGTTATCCAGGATGCAAACATGATGTTATTATTGTGCAACATTCCACCAATTGTAAGGAAGAAAAACACTAGGTTGATGGAGGCCAAAACCTTTATTGTCACTGACCCCAGTGAGAAAGTTCTAATAACAGAGGAGTATCATACTGCTAGAATCAGAAGAGGGGCAGTTGGACTTGTATAGACTTTACGGTTAATGTCTGAGTTACCAAGGAACTTTTGCAATGGAGCTACTTTGAAGACCTTGAAGCAAAATTTTAAATAGATCGTAGGATTTTTCATTTTTACAGAAAATAGTTTTGGTGGGTTTTGCATCTTGAACTCTAATCTGAAAAATTGCCAAAGCAATCCTCAATGGGTATCATTGACCAAGAAGTGTAGAGTATTATAAACCTAGAGAGACCTCAGGCAAACAATAGTAGACCAGATACCTGACACAAAAGACAAAAACCGGAGTCCTGATTTAGGAAGAGGAAAACTAAGCATTTATTTTTTCATTGGGAGGAGAAAACCTTTTTTCCATTAGCCATGGGAAAATATTAGCAATAAAGAGGACACATCAGAGGAGACATGATAGGCCAAAAACAGAACTGTGGTCCTTAATTATGAATGTAAAGGCTATTCTCAGACTCAAATGAGATTGCAGAGGTTTGCAGACTTCTTTATCCAGACTACTTGTATGACAATAACCTTCCAATCTTACTTTGTTTACATAGATAGAATTTACAGTGCAGAAGGAGGCCATTCGGCCCATCGAGTCTGCACCGGCTCTTAGAAAGAGCACCCTACCCAAGCCCATACCTCCACCCTATCTCCATAACCCAGTTACCCCACCTAACACTAAGGGCAATTTGGACCCTAAGGGCAATTTAGCATGGCCAAGCCACCTAACCTGCACATCTTTGGACTGTGGGAGGAAACCGGAGCACCCGGAGGAAACCCACGCACACACGGGGAGAACGTGCAGACTCCACACAGACAGTGACCCAAGCCGGGATTTGAACCTGGGACTCTGGAGCTGTGAAGCATTTGTGCTAACCACTATACTACTGTGCTGTTTCATCTGTCCAGGTTACAATAATTGCACAATGTGTCCATATCCCACCCTGCTTCTACAAACCCATTGATCCTTGTGAATCCCTCTGGCACACTGTTATTTTAATTTGGAACTGCTGTATATTCCCTCCCTTTGCCTGATTACTGGTCTTACTTTAAGGAACTTCCACCGTAACCCTCTTGACCATAAAAACTGATGTGAAAGTAAGGTTGCAATGACTCCACCCCAACTCTCTCTCTTTCCAACTTGTCATCCAGCTGTGAAGTATCTTAGCTTATTTCATTGGTTTACATT
Organism: Scyliorhinus canicula; assembly: GCF_902713615.1. NCBI lineage: Eukaryota > Metazoa > Chordata > Chondrichthyes > Carcharhiniformes > Scyliorhinidae > Scyliorhinus > Scyliorhinus canicula. The sequence goes on from NC_052152.1 coordinate 84,935,252, forward strand.
CAAGGCCGTATACAAGTTCAGATTGTTATTTGACATGATCTCTTCCAGATGCTGCAAGTCAGGATTCCAGCCCAGCAATCCTGAGAACTTCACACATGTTTTTTGAAGTTGCTGTAAGCAAGTGAGAAATCACAAGGTCCCACTGTCATGTGCTCAAAATTACATTGTGCATTTAGTCCACTTAAGGCTGCTACACCCATGTACAAACAGAAGGAGTCTAGAAGGAGAATAAAGGAATCCATGTTTTAACAATATGTGAGATCTGATTCTGAAGGCTTCTTACTGTTTCTTCTCCAAAACTTCACAATGGTGATGAAGAGGGTCAAAACATGGAACATTCCTTTCATGTATTAAACTTTGGAAGGTTTTTTTCTACTTTCTATAGACAGCACAACATTTTAAGCTGGAGATTTAGGGAAAACATTGAGGCTGTTGCTGTGTTAGACAAGAGACGCTCCAGCTCAGTATTGGCAAGAGGAAGGTCTGCATGGTGAACATATACACACTGATATTGCCAAAGTAACCAACCAAAAAATAAATTCTTGGATCATTACTGAGAGGTTTTGCTTTGAAAGGAATGTCATAACGTATCCTAAATCACGCAGTATGACTATATTACTGCGTTGCCTATGTCCAACCTCCCATGTTTTGATGTGCATTTGGAGCATTATCTGTATTCCAACATTGGTAGAAGTTGCCATGAAGGTTTGAAGGCATAATGGCAGGTTTTGAGATCTTGATGGCTAAAGGAATAACGCCTTCTTCACTAGGGATGAGAAGAATTGGAAGATAAACAGTCACTTGGTAGCAAATCACCCACTTGAATGATGTTGCATTCTCAAATTAAAAGAGTATGAATTCTATTTTATAGTGTCAGTGGATTCACTTTCTTTTTAAAAAATTGACAGTACCTAATTTATTTTTTTCCAATTAAGGGGCAATTTTAGCGTGGCCAATCCATCTATCTTGCACATCTTTGGGTTGTGGGAGTGATACCTACGCAAACACAGGGAGAATGTGCAAACTCCACAAAGACTGTGACCCGGGGCCGAGATCGAACCCGGGTCCTCAGCACCGTATGCAGCAGTGCTAACCACTGTGCCGCCCTAGTGGAGTCATTTTCATGAGATTTGTTGCCAACAATCAGTCCTAATAATTGAGAAGAAATGGTTGCCGAACAACATCTTAATTATTCTTAATTATTTAAGCCTAAATGTGGTGCTAAAGCTGCTAAAACTAGCTGATATTAAAGCAACAAAACAATGGGAAGCATTGCAATGACATATGATGGTCATGGAATCACAAAAAAGGAAAGACCTGACCGAGAGTGTGTCTATGAATGGAATTGCTCACACAATACAAGGTCTTCACAATGTTCAAAATGAGCTCACAGTTAGAAACGTAGAAACCGTATTGTTTCAGTCATTGAGGTAATGTGTTGGAGATATAGAACATGAAGCTCACCAGAGAATTGTCAAAAATCAAACAACTCTTCAGGGAAAAAGTATTGTTCCCAGAAATTGACCACATGGTGGAGCACAAAATCAATCAGTGTTTGCCATGACAAGCAACCGCAATGTCAATTTTTTGGGATCTGATCAAGATATCTGAACTTCGTCCAGGACCGCGGACTGAAGTTAACGTTGATTTCACAGATTTGCAAAGTGCAAACACCTTTAGTTGTCACTTGTGACGACAGCCGATTCCCAGTCATAAAAATTGTTACATCTACTTTAACAGAAGCAATTATCCTAAAGTTTGGGATACTTTCACTTTCTTTAGAGTCCCACAAATGGTGAAAAGTGACAATGGACCCACATTCAACAGTAATGAGTTGAGTAAATTTGCGAACTACCTGGACTTCATACATTGAAAAAAAATCACACCATGTTGGCAAAGAACTAATAGAGAAGTTGGGGAGATTTATGCATACCATAAGAGAAGTGATGCGTACAGCTATACCTGCGACCAATTACAGAATGACTCTTCACTCAACGACTGAAAACACTGAAGATCAAAGTCTCCACAATAATTGGCATTCTATTCTATTGACAGAGACCTAGAAACAGGTCTGCTGAATTCCGGTGCCGACATGAAGGTGGAGATCGCATGTTGGGTGGCTCCTGCTTGAGCTTCTGGTTTTTGGTCCTTTATACCCAGTTTTTTGGGAAGAATTTTGAATGATTAGGAGTTGGAAAGTGTGAAAAAGTCGTAGGATGTCGAAGTTCCAGAAGAAATATCAGGGGAAGAAGGGGGCGAGTGATCGTCCGCCGGCAAGTTTTATTGTAAGTCCAACAGGAGGATAGATGGCGGGTGCAAGTTTGACGAGTGGGACCATAACCATTACGGTAGATAAGCTGGACAAAGTGATGGTGGGGGAAATTTGAGTGGCTGTTCTCGAAGCATTTTGATACACATCGGAAAGAGATGATGACCTTGTTCAAGGAGTGGCTGGGTGAGACTCTTGCCTCAGTAAAGGAGGCTTTGACTAAGATGTTGACGGTGGTAGGGGAGCAAGGAGAAGTGGTGAAAGGGATGGAGGAGGCATTGTCGCAGCATAGTGACAAGTTTACCTCGATGGGTGAGGAGCTGCGGAGGGTGGCAGAGAGCAATAATGGGCTGAGAGCCAAAGTGGAGGACCTGGAGAACAGGTCACAAAGGCAGAATCTAAGGATCATTGGACTGCCTTAGCGGGTGGAGGGCTGAAGGCCGACAGAGTACTTTGTGGAGATGTTCGCTAAGTTGATGGGGGAGGAGGAGGATCCCTCCCTCTATGAGTTGGACAGGTGCCACCGGTCGCTGTCGGTAAACAGATGAATGAGTCGCTGAGGGCTGAAATAGCTTGCTCCCACAGTTATCAGGTGAAGGAAAAGATGTTGAAATGGTCAAAGCTGAATGAAGAGGTGAGGTGGGAAGGAGTTGGTATTTGGATATACCAGGATCTCACGGCAGAGCTGGCGAGGAGGCGGGCGAAGACGGAGTTGTATAAAAGCAATGTGAGGTTTGGGGTGGTCTACCCAGTGAAGCTGAAGGTGACCACCATGCTAAGGACTTCTACTTTGAGACGGCGGAGGTGTTTGTGAAAGTTGAATGACTGGGACTGAAATGAGTTTGGACTTTAGTGGGTTGATCCTTCCCTTTTTGGGTTTTTTATGTTATGCAGCTCTCGTCCCTTTATCTTTTTTCTCGGTTTTTGTTCTTACTTATGCTTAAAGATGTAGTTGGGAAGGGATGAACAAAGAACAAAGAACACAGAACAATGCAGCACAGGAACAGGCCCTTTGGCCCTCCAAGCCTGGGCTGATCATGGTACCTGCTTAAACTTAAACTGTCTGCACTTATAGAGTCCGTATCCTTCCATTCCCACCCTATTCATATATTTGTCTAGACGTCCCTTTAATGCCGCTATCGTACCTGCTTCCACCATCTCCCCAAGCAACGCATTCCATATATTTACCACCCTTTGTGTAAAAAAACTTGCCTCACACATCTGTTCTAAACTTTTAACCGATGTCCCCTAGTACTTGACTCTCCTGCACTAGGGAAGAGCATCTGACTATCCAAGAGCATCTGACTGTGGTTTAGGGATTGGTAACGATTGGCTTGGATTTGATTTTTTTGGAGGTCTGAGTGATTATTGGGTGGGGAGTTTGGAAGATTTGGGTGTGGGGGAATTTGGTGTTGGTTTGTTTTTCTGTGTGGAGGCTGGGGCTCCAGCAGGGGCCATCTTGCCAGCATATGTAAATTGGCTAGTGAACGGGAGTAAGGTGAGGGGAGGGGTCATGGTCATTGGAACCTGTATGGACAGGTTTCAATGGGTCTTGAAGGTGCGAATGGTGGGGGGATGGGGATAATACAAGGGAAGGTGTGTAGCCATCTGGGATGGCCACTTCCAGAATACAAAATGGATGATAGCAATGCCTGTAGGGAAATATGGACAATGTTAAGAAATCAAGCAGGCACAGAGCCTGTATGCGTATTGAGAAGGCAACTCCCAGACGAGACTTAAACTGTCCACCAGCTGCACCAGAAGCAAGTAAGTCCAAGGTCAACGCTTGCTATCGGACGGACGACCTTAGCTGTTCTCCTGTACCTCTTTGAACCCAACAACCTCAGATCCAAACAACGGCCATTGTTCCTCTGACTGAGTGGGCACCCGAAGTTAAGTATAGGCGTTAGCGTTAGAGATAGTTTAGTTTGTGGTATTTTGTGCATGAGTAGATATTACTGTGTGTGTAAATAAATAGTATTGACTTTGAACTAACTAACTGGTGTATTGGCTCTTTGATCAGTATTTGGGTTTGAACCTTGTGGTGGTATTGAAAAATACCTGGCAAATCTAGAGCAAACGTAATTAGGATTAAGGAAGGCGACCATATTAACTGCTATATTTAGAACCAAATAAATATAGCAACAGGTTTTCTTGAGAAAAAGTGGTTGGGGGTTTCTGGGAAGGAAGTAGGGGTTGACTGTGACTTGGGGTAGGGCTGGGTCCTACATGTTGGGCGGGGCTAGGAATAGCGGTTATGGCTGATAGGAGAGTCGGGAGGGTGAGAGGCCCTCAGTCAGGGTGGTGACATGATTTGTGCGAGGGCTGGGGGAGACATCTGAAGCGAGTTAATGTTTTCTCGCATTTGAAGAGCGTGAAAGCCGCATGGTGCTTTTGCAGTAGACACAAATGAGGGCAAAGGACCAGGTGAGACTTAGGAAGGGCTGGGTGAGTCAGGTATTCTACTTGGGCTTTGATAGCATGGCCCGGGGGGGTCACAATTCTGGTTGGCAAGATGGTGAGGTTTCAGATGGAGAAGGGGGGGGGGGGGGGGGGGGGGGGGGGTTTACACAATAGTAATGCCTTTATTTGAAGGGAAGTTGATGGTGTTGGTTAGCGTACATACCCCGAATTGGGACACCGTAGGATTTATGAAAAAGGTGTTGGTTGTCATTCCAGATTTGGATACGCACAAGTTACTACTGGGCGGGGACTTGAACACAGTGTTGGATCCGAAGGCGGACATGACCAAGCCGCGTTCGCTGAAACTCTCGGGGGGTTTGGGCACAAAGGTGTTGGCTACATTTATGAAAGAGATGAGAGGGGTGGACCCATGAAGGTTTTTGCATCTGTGGGATAGGGAGTATTCTTTTTTTTGCCAGTACACAATGTGCATTTGAGTGATTTTTTTTGCAATGGTTAGAACATAGAACATAGAACAGTACAGCACAGAACAGGCCCTTCGGCCCTCGATGTTGTGCCGAGCAATGATCACCCTACTCAACCCCACGTATCCACCCTATACCCGTAACCCAACAACCCCCCCCCCCCCTAACCTTACTTTTAAGGACACTACGGGCAATTTAGCATGGCCAATCCACCTAACCCGCACATCTTTGGACTGTGGGAGGAAACCGGAGCACCCGGAGGAAACCCACGCACACACGGGGAGGATGTGCAGACTCCGCACAGACAGTGACCCAGCCGGGAACCGAACCTGGGTTAAGGTGCTGTTAGCTGGGGTGAGGAAGGCAGAGTATTCTGCAATCGTTATTTCGGACCATGCTGCATGGTGAGTGGATGTGTTCATAGAGAAGGGGTCGGCTCAGAGGCTGGTGTGGAGGTTTGATGTGGGACTATTGCCGTACCCAAATATCAAAATGGGGAAGGTGATTGAGGATTACATAGGGTTCAATAGGAATGGGGAGGACTCACCGTCAGTGGTATGAGAAGCGTTTAAGGTGGTAGTGAGGGGTGAGGTCATCAAGGTACAGGTGGGGAGGGAGGTAAGGGAGGAATGGTAGCGGTTGATAGAGGAGCTATTGGACTTCCAGTGGCGGCCTTGAAGTGAGTGGTTGCACGTTTGGCAGCTCCCGCTCGAGGGGGTTTTCTCGGTCCTTTTACCCGGTTGCCAGGTGGATGTTTTGGAGGAAAAGGGTGCAGGAAAGTTATGCTCCACTGGTGAGCTTGGTGGATGGATCCGGGGACCAGAAGTGGGTCCAGAAGGAAGGAGCTGCAAGAGCAAGAAATCTTCCGTGTGACTCAGGGAACAATGGTGGAGAGTAAGTGATCAGTCCTACCAGCCCAATGGTCGACGGAGCAGTTGGTGGACTTACAGAATGAAACATTTAGCCAATAGAGGAGGGAGGCTCAGGAGGACCTGGCGAAGGAGGTAGCCCGCTGAAAGGAATCAACCGTGTGGAGCTCAGTCTGGAGACCTAGAGCCATATGGTCGAGAAGGTGGAGGAGGTGGTGGTGGTGCATGAGGAACAGCTTAACTCATTGGTGACCGAAATTGGGATGTTGATAGAGCCCCAGAAGTGACTCAAGGAGGAAGTGGAGGATCTGGAGAACTGCTCCCGGAGGCAGAATTTGAGAATAGTGGGGATGCCGGAGGGCATCGAGTGAGTAGATGCTGGCTCATATGGCCCAGACGTTGGAGCAGCTAATGGGGAAGGGGGGTCTTCGACTGGCCACTGGAGGTCGACCAGGCGCACAGGACGCTGATGAGGAAGCCGCAGGCGAATGAGCCACCGAGAGCGATGGTGGTGTGGCTACACCGGTTTTTGGATGAAGAGATCTTGCAGTGGGCCAGGCAGACGAGGAGATGTTCATGGGAAGGTAATGAGCTCTGGGTATATCAGGACCTGGGCACGGAATTGGCAAAGAGGACAGCTGGATTTAACAGGGTCAAGGCTATCCTCTTTAAGAAGGGGGTGAAGTTTGGGATGCTGTACCCAGCCCGCCTTTGGGTGATCCACAACGGCCATGATTATTATTTTGGAAGACTGGAGGAGGCAATGGAGTTTTTAAGAAACATTGAACTGGCAGGAGAGGGAGGACATTGAGCTTTGGGGTAAGTGTGAGGTAATGTTGGTTCCCCCTGTTCCTTTTTGTGTTGTATTGCTTTGTGTTCTTTATTTGGGGTGGTGGCCAGGGGAGAACATCTCTTCTCTCAGGGCTGTTTAGCTTTTTTATGAGGTTCTTTGGTGGGAGGTTGGAGGACCGTGGAGGGTGAGTGTACCTTTTTTCTTTTTTTCATTGTTATTGTTGTTTGTACTATGGAAGTGTGCGAGCAGGGGGGAGGGGAATCAGTGGGGGCAGGGTGCTTGGTGCCATGGGTAGGGACTGCTAGGCCAGCTGGGCGAGCTAGTTTTCACGGGAGCGCAGTGGGGGGTGAACAGGTGGTTAGAGTTTCAAAGGGGGGGGGCGCGGTTGTTGTTTTATTTAGGGGAGGGGGGAACTGCTGAGGGGGGTGGGGTGGTTGATGTGCAATAAGGAGGGAGTTGGTGGACATCCGAAGGCGGGCCTGGCGGGTTGCGAGACGCCAGCCGGGGGCTGGCCCCCCTCCCCCGACCAGGCTATTCACATGGAACATGAGCGGGCTGAAGGGCCGGTCAAGCGGTTGCTCGTGTTCGCATACCTGAGGAACTTGAAGGTGGATGTGGCATTTCTACAGGAAATGCATTTGAAGATCAGGGACCAAACTGGGCTAAGGAAGGGGTGGGTAGGACAGGCCTTTCACTCCGGGTTGGATATGAAGATGCGAGGGGTAGCGTTTGAGGTTGGGGATACAGTAGCAGATTCTGGGGGGAAGGTTTGTGATGGTAAGTGGGAAATTGGACGAGATGCCAGTGGTCTTGGTAAACGTCTCTGAAGTGGAGCTCATGAGGCAGGTTCTGGAGAGGATCCCGGACCTGGACTCTCACCAGTTGATTATGGGGTGGGGGCTATCGAGCCGAGATTAGATCAGTCGAGTTCACGATCATGGAGGGTGTTGGCGATGGCGAAGGAGCTAAGGGGGTTCATGGGGGGGGGGGGGGGGGGGGGGTTCATAGAGGATTGGAAGGAATTTTTGTACTTTTCCCATGTTCACCGGGTGTACTCGCAGATCAATTACTTTGTGGTGGATAAAGCTCTACTGGCGGGGTGGTCGACTTTGGGTACTCGGTGTGGTGAATCTGATTCACACCAGATTATAACCTGTATATACATGTGTCTATATTGTAAGTGCAGTTGCACTATCTGACCTCCAGGGGGAGTAGCTCTGGGAATGCTTGAGAGTTGTACGAGACTTCTCCCTTTGCTCCGCCCAGGACTCCTCCCCCGGGAGCTGCTGTATAAAGATCAGTGCCACAGGGTCAGCCAGCCAGTCACCGAAAGTTCAACGGCTAACAGGCTGGCTCTGTTGTAAGTATATTAAAACCGCTATTCTAATCCTACAAGCACGTGTCCGTAGAATTGTTGGTTCCAACAATTTAATGTACTTAGGAAACAGTCGAAGAAATCGTGGAAGCAGCCCTCAAGCCCGGACGCCTAGAACTCGACCCACAGGATGCAGAGGCTAAGGAAATTTTTTCCCACTGGCTGAGATGTTTTAAAGCCTACCTGGCAGAAGCCAGCACCGCTGGAACAACAGAGGAACAAAAACTCAGCCTACTGCATGCTAGGGTAAGCCACAGAATCTCCACACAGCTGAATCCGGCCGGTTCTTACACCGCAGCACTGGCAATACTGGACAAAATGTACGTTAGGCCCATTAACGAGGTTTATGCACGCCACGTGTTTACAACGCGCCGTCAGCGGCCTAAAGAAACGCTTGCCGAATTTGTAAGGGAATTGAACAACCTTTCCAATGACTGTAATTATCAAGCCGTTACCGCGGCTGAGCATAGGGAGCTTGCTGTGTGGGACGTTTTCATAGCGGGCCATAGGTCTAACTATGTGCGCCAAAGACGCATAGACACGACTGTGGAGGCTGCTACCACTATGGAAGTTTCCTTCCGCAGCCTCACGTCGTTTTCCGCAGACCCCGCGACCCCATCGTGGACCCCCGATCAACAGTCCCCCCAGGCCTGTGCCGCACGGCCCCCCTAGCTACCGCGCTGCCAAAACCAGTTACTCTGCTGCCCCAGCCAGCTACTCAGCTGTTCCAGCCAGCTACTCAGCTGCCCCAGCCTCCCATTTCTGTGGCCAAAGCCAGCACCCGCGGCAGCACTGCCCAGCCCGATCCGCAACCTGCAGCAGTTGCGGGAAGAAAGGCCACTATGCCAGAGTGTGCCTCGCGAAAATGGCCCCAGTTTTTAACTCCCCAGTAGAGAGAACAAATCACTCCCAACACCAGCGGGCCCGTGGGGCCCGAAACGCTGCGGCCTACGTCCCGACTCCGCCCCCTCCCGCCATATGCGTTCCATGGGGGCCGCCATCTTGGCAAACCCCCACCATGAGGCCGGCCACGTGCGACTCATGGGGGCCGCCATCTTCCTCGCCGCTCACCACGTGCGATCCACGGGCCCCATCTGCATCGGCATGCTCAGAAAGCTCATCTGAAGAATACGACTTCCTCGGGCACTCACCACGCGGCCCGCAACTCAACGCGGTCACCCTGGATCAATCCCGCCCCAAGCACCTACGAAGTTCGATGGCGGAGGTCCAGATCAACGGGTACAGCACGCCATGCACCGAGAGCTTTCTACATCCAGAACTGATAAGATGCTGTTCACTTTCTATTTTCCCGGTGAGCCAAACTAGCGCCCTCGCTTCGGGCTCCCATTCAGTCCAAATCCAAGGACGCACCGTCGCTACGCTCACAATTCGAGGCGCTAGTTATTCTAAATTTTAACTTTACGTCCTGCCTGACCTCTGCGCGCCACTCTTATTAGGCCTGGATTTCCAGTGCAACCTCAAGAGCCTCACCCTCAGCTTCGGCGGGCCCCTGCCCCCACTCACTATCTGCAGCCTAGCCATGCTGCTCATCTCCCCCCCCCTCCTCTCTTCGCCAATCTCACTCCAGATTGCAAGCCAGTAGCTACTCGCAGCAGGCGATACAGTCTACAAGATAGGGTCTTTATCCGTTCGGAGGTCCAACGGCTGCTCAGTGAGGGGATCATAGAGGCCAGTAATAGTCCCTGGAGAGCTCAGGAGGTGGTCATCAAGACCGGGGAAAAATTTTGCATGGCCGTCGACTATAGCCAGACCATAAATTACTTTACGCTCCTAGACGCGTATCCTCTCCCCAGAATTGCAGACATGGTTAATCAGATCGCCCAATATCGGCTATTTTCCACGGTGGATCCGAAGTCTGCATACCACCAGCTCCCAATCCGCCCGGAGGACCGCCACTACACGGCGTTCGAGGCAGATGGCCGCCTCTTCCACTTCCTCCGGGTTCCCTTCGGCGTCACCAATGGGGTTTCGGTGTTCCAATGAGCAATGGACCGAATAGTAGACCAGTACGGCTGCGGGCCACGTTCCCGTATCTGGACAATGTTACCATCTGCGGCTATGACCAGCAGGACCACGACACCAACCTCCACCGTTTTCTCCAAACGGCACAGAAATTAAATCTCACTTATAACAAGGAGAAATGCGTTTTCCGCACAAACAGACTGGCCATCCTCGGCTACGTCGTGGAAAACGGAGTCCTGGGCCCAGACCCGGACCGCATGCGCCCCCTCTTAGAACTCCCCCTCCCTCATTGCCCCAAGGCCCTTTTCATACTACGCCCAGTGGGTCCCTCAATATGCGGACAAAGCCCGCCCACTCTTTAAGGCCACACGATTTGCCCTGTCTGCTGAGGCGTGCCAAGCCTTCAGCTGCATCAAGGAGGAAATCGCCAAAGCAGCCATGCGGGCGGTGGATGAATCCACTCCCTTTCAGGTTGAGAGCGACGCCTCAGAGGTAGCTCTAGCAGCCACTTTGAATCAGGCAGGGAGGCCCGTTGCATTTTTCTCCCGTACCCTATCCGCTTCAGAACTCCGACACTCCTCAGTCGAGAAGGAAGCACAAGCCATCGTGGAGGCTGTCCGTCACTGGAGGCACTACCTCGCAGGTAGGAGGTTCACCCTCATCACCGACCAACGATCGGTTGCCTTTATGTTTGACAACTTGCAAAGAGGCAAAATAAAAAATGATAAAATCCTTCGGTGGAGGATCGAACTCTCCACCTATAGTTACGATATTAAATATCGACCGGGGAAACTCAACGAGCCCTCGGATGCCCTTTCCCGCGGGACATGCGCCAGCGCGCAGATCAGCCGTCTGAAAGCCATCCACGTGGACCTCTGCCATCCAGGGGTCACCCCGCTCGCCCCCTACATCAGAGCATGAAACCTGCCTTTCTCCAATGAGGAGGTAAAAGTGGTCACCAGGGACTGCCCGATCTGTGCGGAGTGCAAACCGCACTTCTATAGACCAGATAGGGCCCACCTGGTCAAGGCTTCTAGGCCCTTTGAACGCCTTGCGATCGATTTCAAAGGGCCACTCCCCTCCACTAACAAGAACATCTATTTCCTCAACATCATCAACGAGTTCTCCCGATTCCCTTTTGCCATCCCATGCCCCGATATGACCTCCCACACAGTCATTAGGGCCCTGCATAGTGTCTTCACCCTGTTCGGTTTCCCCAGCTACGTGCACAGCGACCGGGGTTCGTCCTTTATGAGCGACGAGCTGCGTCAGTACCTGCTCGACAGGGGCATCGCCTCGAGCAGGACTACCAGCTACAACCCCAGGGGGAACGGGCAGGTGGAGAGGGAGAACGCAACAGTCTGGAAGACCGTCCTGCTGACCCTCCGGTTTAGAAAACTCCAAGTCTCCCAATGGCAAGAAGTCCTCACAAATGCGCTCCACGCAATCAGATCCCTCCTCTGTACAGCTACAAATCAAACCCCTCACGAGCGACTCTTCATTTTTCCTAGGGGCACTACCACGGGAGTCTCACTTCCGGTGTGGCTGAGGACGAAAGAGACCCGAGGAGTTTGCGTGAAGGCAAGCATCCAGCAGAGCAGAGCTACTGATTGGCTGTTCCGGGGAGATTTCCATACGTGCAGTGCGGTCAGCCTAATTTGAAGGTGGTTTGTGGAGGGGCTGTTGTCAAGTGACAGTTAAACCCGAAACACTTCCTCAGTGTTTCCCCCCCTACCTCCTCCTCTAACCAAAAAAAAACAATCACGGTGGTTGGGAAGTGGGAGCAGGGGCCTGTCGTGAAGGTGAGTGAGTACTTTTAAATTTGCTTACCTTTCAGTGGGAGCAGCCTCTGGATTTTCGGCGGGAGCAGGGGCCTGTCAGGAAGGTGAGAGAGTGCCTTTAAATTTGCTTACCTTTCAGCGGGAGCAGGGGCCTGTCGGGAAGGTGAGTGCCTGTAACAAGTCGGGCGGTTGCTAAACCCGAGACACTACACTTGCAGTGTCCCCCACCCTTCCACCTCCTCTAACCGAAGGGTTTGAGGGAATATCAGGTAAGAAGCTTGCGCAGGTCAAAGAGACACAGCCGGAGTAAGCACATCCAGACTGGGAATTGCAACTTGGTAATTTGGTTCAGTGAGGTAATTCGGTGCAGAGTGAGAGAAGGTGCTTTTTCGGAGGTGCTTTTTAACCCTGGTAAGTGACTGGTAAGTAGTTTTTCGTTTCATTGTCTAATTTATTTATTTTTATTTTGAAATTGTTGTTGTATAAGTTTACCTAAGGTTTAAGACATGGCAGGAGATCCCAGACCCGTGTCATGCTCCTCGTGTGTGATGTGGGAGCTCAGGGACACGTCCACTGTCCCTGGCTCTTTCATGTGCAAGAAGTGTGTTCAGTTGCAGCTCCTGTTAGACCGCTTGATGGCTCTGGAGCTGCGGATGGACTCACTTTGGAGCATCCGCGATGCTGAGGAGGTCGTGGACATAGTCAAAAATCAAAAAGGGCGACAGTACAAGGTACAGTGACTGAGGGGAGCTCAGTGAATAGGCCCAGTAATACTAAAAGGAGTAAAACTGTAGATGTTAAGATTCAAAACAGAGGTAAAAAAACCAACATAAGTGTACTTTACCTGAATGCTCGTAGTATTCGGAATAAAGTAAATGAGTTGATGGCGCAAATCATCGTGAATGACTATGATGTAGTGGCCATTACTGAAACATGGTTAAAGGATGGTCACGACTGGGAGTTAAATATCCGAGGGTATCAAACTCTTCGGAAGGACAGAGTGGATGGCAAGGGAGGTGGTGTAGCTCTGTTATTTAAGGATGACATCCGGGCAATAGTTAGGGATGATATCGGTGCTATGGAGGATAAGGTTGAATCCATTTGGGTGGAAATCAGGAATAGTAAGGCGAAAAAGTCACTGATAGGAGTAGTCTATCGGCCACCAAATAGTAACGGTATGGTGGCGCAGGCAATAAACAAAGAGATAACCGATACATGTAGAAATGGTACAGCAGTTATCATGGGGGATTTTAATCTACATGTCGACTGGTTTAACCAGGGCTGTCAAGGCAACCTTGAGGAGGAGTTTATAGAATGTATCCGCGATAGTTTCCTAGAACAGTATGTAATGGAACCTATGAGGGAACAAGCGGTCCTAGATCTTGTCCTGTGTAATGAGACAGGATTGATTCATGATCTCATAGTTTGGGATCCTCTCGGAAGGAGCGATCACAATATGGTGGAATTTAAAATACAGATGGAGGGTGAGTAGGTAAAATGAAATACTAGTGTTTTGTGTTTAAACAAAGGAGATTATAATGGGATGAGAGAAGAACTAGCTAAGGTAGACTGGGAGCAAAGACTTTATGGTGGAACAGTTGAGGAACAGTGGAGAACCTTCCAAGTGATTTTTCACAGTGCTCAGCAAAGGTAAATACCCACACAAAGGAAGGACGGTAGAAAGAGGGAAAATCGACCATGGGTGTTTAAGGAAATAAGGGAGAGTGTCGAATTGAAGGAAAGAGCATACGAAGTGGCAAAGATTGGTGGGAGACTAGAGGACTGGGAAATATTTAAGGGGCAACAGAAAGCTACTAAAAAAGCTATAAAGAAGAGTAAGATAGAGTATGACAGTAAACTTGCTCAGAATATAAAAGCAGACAGCAAAAGTTTTTACAAATATATAAAGGAAAAAAGAGTGACTAAGGTAAATATTGGTCCTTTAGAGGATGAGAAGGGAGTTTTAATAATGGGAGATGAGGAAATGGCTGAGGAACTGAACAGGTTTTTTGGATCGGTCTTCACAGTGGAAGACACAAATAACATGCCAGTGACTGATAGAAATGAGGTTATGACAGGTGATGACCTTGAGAGGATTGTTATCACTAAGGAGGTAGTGATGGGCAAGCTAATGGGGCTAAAGGTAGACAGGTCTCCTGGCCCTGATGGAATGCATCCCAGAGTGCTAAAAGAGATGGCTAGGGAAATTTCAGATGCACTAGTGATGATTTACCAAAATTCACTAGACTCTGGGGTGGTCCCGGTGGATTGGAAATTAGCAAACGTGACACCACTTTAAAAAGGAGGTAGGCAGAGAGCAGGAAATTATAGGCCAGTGAGCTTAACTTCGGTAGTAGGGAAGATGCTGGAATCTATCATCAAGGAAGAAATAGCGAGGCATCTGGATAGAAATTGTCCCATTGGGCAGACGCAGCATGGGTTCATAAAGGGCAGGTCGTGCCTAACTAATTTAGTGGAATTTTGTTCAGGACATTACCAGTGCAGTGGATAACGGGGAGCCAATGGATGTGGTATATCTGGATTTCCAGAAAGCTTTTGACAAGGTGCCACACAAAAGGCTGCTGCATAAGATAAAGATGCATGGCATTAAGGGTAAAGTAGTAACATGGATAGAGGATTGGTTAATTAATAGAAAGCAAAGAGTGGGGATTAATGGGTGCTTCTCTGGTTGGCGATCTGTAGATAGTGGTGTCCCTCAGGGATCTGTGTTTGGCCCACAATTGTTCACAATCTACATAGATGATTTGGAGTTGGGGACCAAGGGCAATGTGTCCAAGTTTGCAGATGACACTAAGATGAGTGGTAAAGCGAAAAGTGCAGAGGATACTGGAAGTCTGCAGAGGGATTTGGATAGGTTAAGTGAATGGGCTAGGGTCTGGCAAATGGAATACAATGTTGACAAATGTGAGGTTATCCATTTTGGTAGGAATAACAGCAAACGGGATTATTATTTAAACAATAAAATATTAAAGCATGTTGCTGTGCAGGGAGACCTGATTGTGCTCGTGCATGAGTCACAGAAAGTTGGTTTACAGGTGCAACAGGTGATTAAGAAGGCAAATGAAATGTTGTCCTTTATTGCTAGAGGGATGGAGTTTAAGACTAGGGAGGTTATGCTGCAATTGTATAAGGTGTTAGTGAGGCCACACCTGGAGTATTGTGTTCAGTTTTGGTCTCCTTACTTGAGAAAAGACGTACTGACACTGGAGGGTGTGCAGAGGAGATTCACGAGGTTAATCCCAGAGCTGAAGGTGTTAGATTACGAGGAGAGGTTGAGTAGACTGGGACTGTACTCGTTGGAATTTAGAAGGATGAGGGGGGATCTTATCGAAACATTTATAATTATGAAGGGAATAGATAGGATAGATGCGGGCAGGTTGTTTCCACTGGCGGGTGAAAGCAGAACTAGGGGGCATAGCCTCAAAATAAGGGGAAGTAGATTTAGGACTGAGTTTAGGAGGAACTTCTTCACCCAAAGGGTTGTGAATCTATGGAATTCCTTGCCCAGTGAAGCAGTTGAGGTTCCTTCATTAAATGTTTTTACGGTAAAGATAGATAGTTTTTTGAAGAAAAGAGGGATTAAGGGTTATGGTGTTCGGGCCGGAAAGTGGAGCTGAGTCCACAAAAGATCAGCCATGATCTCATTGAATGGCGGAGCAGGCTCGAGGGGCCAGATGGCCTACTCCTGCTCCTAGTTCTTATGTTCTTATAAACAGGGTTGTTAAAGGAGCAGCAGAAGCTCCAGATGGAGTTTGAGTCGGTGCCTACAGAGAAGGCAGTGGAGGAGTTGCGGAGGGCCAAGGGTGCAGCGTATGAATATGTGGAGAATGGAATAGGATGCTGGCCTACCAACCTAGGAAGCAGGAAGTGGCAAGAGTGATCGGAAAGGTGAAAGATGTAGGGGAAGGGTGGTCTCGGACCCGGTGGGAGTGAACGGGGTTCTGAGGAATTCTAGAAGTTATATGAATCGGTGCCCCTGGCTGTGGGAGAGGGAATTCGGCGATTTTTGGATGTGTTGGAGTTCCCCAAAGTGAAGGAGAACCTGGTATATGTTGTGCTCGGTGTTCGATATCTTGCAAGGAATCCACAAAACTACTTGTGACTTGTCCAAACCAGGATCTTCAATCACACGTGGTAAGATAATGATCTGTTACAGAGCAAGCTATCATGGAGTTTTTTTTGTACTCTCCTGGAACTACATCTCAGCACGTCTGTCCACTTGTACGTCTTATAATCATCTGTCAATTACCGGATGTGCCCGCATTCCCAGTCTGGAGACCGCATGGTGAGTCTGTACCGCCACCTTCTGGTTGGAGCTCACACCACTCAGCCATCTACAATATTGCTCACAGGCATATCTCCACATCCCCCTTCATCAGAAAACATTAATGTTTGTTTACAATAAGAAAACTTTTTTAACTTTATACGTTTGTGATATGTTCAATCAATGTGAGCAAGTTTAACTAGGGTGTCCATAAACATGATATGCCTGGCCAGTGTCCAACTCTTTCGCACATGTCATGTGCCTCCCTCACGGGATCACCCCTGTGATCATGTGGGCTGTTGCCAGCCTTTTCGAAGACTGGTTTGACTCTTGCTTCTTTTCCTCTTTGCTCTGTGCCTTTGGAAGGCCTGCGTCCATGCTTGCCACGTGTGCATCACCAACCTCTTTCTTTTGTGCTTCTTGCCACAATGCTGTTTGCTGCTTCTCTGTGTGTTTGCTATTTATTTTGCCTCTGGTTTATCAGTCATGACCTCACCTTTTTTACCTTTGTCAGTGGAATGAGCTAGCTCTCCCAGTCTTCTCCTCTTTCTCCTTCTTGTTTTGGCAATTAGTTTGCTCATTCGTTTGTGTTTATGTTGAGGCTTGGCAGCCTCTAGTTTGGTGCTGGTTTGTGGAGTCTCAGGTGGATCCTGAGGCGTTGACGCATCATCACTGGGTTGTGTGATCATGCCCACTTCTGCGGCCTCAACGGGATGTAGGAGCGCCTCGGTTTCTGGTGCCTGGGTGGATGTTAAATCTACAGCAACAGGTGCCGCTCCTTCTTGGCCCACTGGAGTATCACTCAATGGTTCCTCTTCACTCGAAATAACTACGCTTGCATTCCCTGGTCATGATGATCCAGGTGTTGAGTCATCATGGCCTTGTTCGCTAATATATGATGATCTGTTGAGCTGCCTAGCGAGATAGTCATCAGATCCTCCGCTGTTTCACTCATCCTCAATATTCTCAAGGATCTCCACTGTTTTACTCTCTGAATCATCAATCTGTTCAACATTAGAGTTGCTCTCACCGTATGCATCATCAATGTCTTCCCATTCATCCTCAGTATCCTCGATGATTATGGAGTCAACTACCGGAATCGTTTCAGAGGCCTGAAATGATTCACCACGTAGGTCTGGAGCAAGCTTCTCTAGGAATGGGACGATGTTGTCTGACTCGAGGCTTATTCAGTGGTTGGATCTCCGTGGTATCAGCAACTTCAATTTCAGTTTTTATTTTGGAGTGTGCCATCTCAGAGCACCCTCTCTTCTGTGTTTAGCGTGGTCCAGGCGTCTCCCGTGACCACTTTGTCATTTCATCCAAACCACCGGAGTAGTGCTTCTTGAATCTTTTCATTGAGCCTGTCCTTGGTCCTGCAAAAAAGATCTATAAGTAGTTCATACTGGTTTTTGTCTGTTTCATCTGTCTCATCTTCCACGCTATTACTTTCTGCATGTTCTTCAAAATCTTCAAATGTATATTCAGAGTACTCATCATCGAATTCAGCATCGTCTGCAATGATTTCACCTGTAAAATACAACATTGCATACGGAATTATTTTAAAAAAAAAATTAGAGTTCCCAATTCATTTTTTCCAATTAAAGGGCAATTTAGCGTGGCCAATCCACCTAACCTGCACATCTTTGAGTTGTGGGGGAAAAACCCATGCAAACACGGGGAGAATGTGCAAACTCCACACGGGCAGTGACCCAGAGCCGGGATCGAACCTGGGACCTCGGCGCCGTGAGGCAGCAGGGCTAACCCACTGCGCCACCGTGCTGCCTTGCATATGGAATTATGTGTTCATGCAGGAGGCTGCTGAACATTTGTTTAACACTCCATGCTGTGGAACTTCAGGAGGACTGAAGAAATTAAAGAACGATTCATTTGGAACAGTTTTCGTAACTATTCTGTGAGTGCTTCGCTTGAATTGTTTTCAACGTTACATTTTTGCCCTCCTTCCAGTTAATCTTGCACCCCATGATTTCTGGTTCATCAAAGAATGAGCGGCTGCAAATCTATCTGATACACTTTTGTGATCACCTCATTAGTGAAAGACTCATTGTGCTCAAATTTAAACTCCAGAATGAAGCTCCATGGCTTCTCATGCTCTGTTCATTTGAACATTCACGTCTTGTAGATTCTTTAATACAGGTTCGTCATGTTCCTGTGTCAACCCACTGAGCACATGCACATTCTTGAAGACTGTTAACCAGAATTGCGGAATGCTTGCTGGTAGTTCCATCTCTTTGAATGATTTGTCGTCCTGTTCCTGGATTTCCTCTGAATCCTCATCAACCGTACACACTCTGATATCTTGTGGGATCTCTGGTATTCAGCTGGCCAGCTGTCTTCTGGGATACACAGTTGTTCAACTAAGTTCAGGGATTCACATGAATCTGCTCCTATGATGGACTCAATGTCCATGTCTACAATATGAAACAGTAACATGTACCTCATGTCATCCACGGAGAGCTCAAGTTCTCATGCACCGAAAGTCTCCATTGCTTTTGTTCCGTAGTACACCGGCAGCCCCGGGTGATCAGAGACTTTCAGCTGCGCCTTTTGCTTGTGCAAAGCAGACCAGCTGAGGTTGGCGCTCGTTTTACTGTCAAACTCACATTGTAATAATGAGTTGTTCAGGAACACCATCGATTTCCACCTGGTTTTGATTGTTTCCAGAGAGTTCTTACTAGCTTCAGTCTTTTTTGAAATTGTACTTTCATAATTTTTGTTCGGACTCTTCGGATCCATGGTTGCAATGAGATCAATGAAGAACTGTTCATTGGTATTTATCTCATCAACCACAGTCACTATCTTATATTGTCCATTGAAGGACGTAAAAAACAATGTTTTGCAAAATGCCCAACATGGCCGCACAAACTTTTCCAAAGGCTGAACATTGCCGTGAGCCATGTCGAGTGCCACACTTTTGGCACAAGATGGCGGCTCCTGTCAGCCGCTAAAAATGTTTGCCCACGCTGAGACCATGTTTCTTCATGACGTGCATCACCGCACTAATGGCACTGCGTCTTCCTCTGAGTTGGCGCCAAACCTTTTAGAGCAAAGCATGCTGATTTGCTGTGCAGCTATCTCGCTCGCCGGGCAAATCTTTATTGCATCCAAAGAAGTGCAGGTTAGGTGGATTGGCCGTAGGTGGATTGGCCATGCTTATTTGCCCTAAGAGCCCAAAAGGAGTTGGGTGGGGTTGCTTGGTTACAGATATGGAGCAGAGGTATGGGCTTAACTGGGGTGCTCTTTCCAAGGGCTGGTGCAGACTCGATGGGCAAATGGCCTCTTTCTGCACTGTAAATTCTATGTCTATGTTCCAGTACCAAATCTTCCTTGCGCCTCAACCTCTCACAGAGCTTATCATTAGCTACACCAAAGACAATTTTCGCATAGGAGAGAAGATTTCAGGCTTTTGAAGTTGCACGACTGGGCCTTTAGCTTCAAGTCAGTGACAAAACTATTGAACGATTCACCAGGTTTTTGGGTACGCATTCGAAGCATATATATCTCAAATGTCTCATTCCTTTTGGGGAAGCAATGCCATTCAAGGTACCTAATGACTTCATCGTATCTCTTGCTATCCTCCCCATTGTCGAATGCAAACGTATTGTACAGTTCAATTGCTTGTGGACCTGCCACCCTTAGCAGCAATGCTGCTCGCCTTTCATCAGGCTGTGCCTGCAGGCCTATGGCTGAAACATAGAGTTTGAACTGCTGCTTGAAGGGCAGCCAGTTTTTATCTACATTACTGGATACCTGAAGCTGGTAGGGGGGCCTTCAGTCCTTCCATCTCGGCTTCAGCGTCTTCTAGTGTGTTGAATCGCCACAGGCTGCAGTTCACCTGGTCGGTCTGTCTGACGAATTTCTAACTTTGTCACTGCTGTCGTTGTCTTCAAATCTTCAGCACTTTGGTACCATGTTGTGTTCGGTGTTCGATGTCTGGCAAAGAATCTACCAAACGACTTGTGACTTGTCCAAATCAGGATCTTTATTGAATCACACATGGTAAAATAACAATCTGTTACAGAGCAAGCTATCACGGAGTTTCTTTGTACTCCCTTGGAACTACCCCTAGGCAGGACTGTCCACTTGTATGTCTTATAATCATCTGTTGATTAACGGATGTGCCCGCACTTTTATGTGAGAGCAGCAAATTCAGGTACCTGCATATCAAATACGTTCCTACGAACGAAAGCAAGTAAGTACCCGTGACAACCACGACAATCACTGCGAGAGGAGGACCTGTTGGATGAGGACATCTGAGGGAAAGGGATCTGTGGTGACATGTATGGGCAACTGTTAACTGTTGAGGATGGAGCCATGCCCAAAACTGGCAGTCTTCAGAGTATCAGAACAGCCAGATAACTTCATGGGGAAGAGGGCTGATGCCCTTGCCTTTATCTCCCTAATATTCCGCCAGAGAATCCCGCTCAGCTGGTGGTCAGCAGCACCACCCAGAGCTGCAGACTGGCTGGCCGACTTATCAGAACTTCTCCAAATGGAGAAAATTAAATTTGACATCTGAGGGTCAGAAAGCTTTCACAAAACGTGGGAGCCATTCACTCGGTTGTTCCAAGACCTGTTTGCAGCCAACAACAAGGAAGCCAAAGAATAGGAAGGGGTAGCCGTGACGCAGTAAGGTAGATGGGGGAGGGGTGGGGCAGGGAAACGTGGATCTCAACCAAGCCCAACACATGACACATGAGATACAAGGGAGGACAGATGCAATAAACTGAACCAAAGAGGGAAGAGAAAAAATCAAGAGAAAACCGGTGGGAAGCAAAACGCAGCATACCACCATCGCTACCGCAAATACTGTAAGAAGGAAAAAGAAAAGAAAGTACGATGTATGTCTGTAAATAGTTGAAGCTGATCTATGTGTAAATAGTTTCAGTTTTACTTTTGCTTTCTCTCTTTTTTGGTTTTATCCCCTCAGGTTTGTTCATATTTATACCTGTTTTGTATACCAAGAACTCAATAAAAACATTTTTTGAAAAACCTCGATTTCGCCTCTAACTTTTGTTATACATTTAGAGTACCCAATTATTTTTTTCCAATTAAGGAGCAATTTAGTGTGGCCAATCCACCTAACTGGCACACCTTTGGGTTGTGGGGGTTAAACCCACACAGCCACAGGGAGAATGTGCATACTCCATGCAGACAGTGACCCTGGGCTGGGATTGAACCCGGGTCCTCAGTGGTGTAGGCAGCAGTAATAACCATTGAGCCACCGTGCCGCCCTTGAAGTGGCAGATAGTGTTGAGGAGTGTCGGAGGATGCAGCAAGACATAGATAGGTTGGAAATTTGAGCAGAGTAATGGCCAATGGAGTTTAATCCGGACAAATGTGAGTTAATGCATTTTGGTAGGTCTAACATAGAGGGGAAATATACAGTAAATGGCAAAACTCTTAGGAATATAGAAAGCCAGAGAGATCTGGTTCACAGATCTTTGAAAGTGGCAACACCAGTGAACAAGGCAGTCAAGAAAGTATCTGGAATGCTTGCCTTAATTGGATAGGTCATCGAATATAAAAACTGGCAAGTCATGCTACAGTTGTATAGAACTTTGGTAAGGCTGCACTTGGAATATTGCACACAATTCTGGTCGCCACACTACCAGAAGGATGTGCAGGCTTTGTAGAAGGTGCAGAGGAGGTTTACCAGTATGTTGCCTGGTCTGGAGGGTGGTAGCTATGTGGTGAGGCTGAATAGACTCGGACTGTTTTCATTACAAAGACGGAGGTTGAGAGGTGACCTGATAGAGGTCTACAAGATTTTGAAGGGCATGGATAGAGTGGATGGACAAGCAGTCTTTCCTAGGGTGGAGGGGGCAGTTACTAGAGGGCATAGGTTTAAGGTCTGTGGAGCAAAGTTTAGAGGAGATGTGCGAGGCAGGTGTTTTACATAGAGGGTGGTGCGTGCCTGGGAAGAGCTGCCAGGAGAGATTGTGGAAGCAGATACATTAACGGCATTCAAAAGGCATCTCGATAAACACATGGATAGGATGGGTATAGAGGGATACAGCACTGGGAAGTGCTGAGGGTTTTGGCCAAGGGTGATATCATGACCGGTACAGGCTAGGAGGACTGAAGGGCCTGTTCCTGTGCTGTATTGCTCTTTGTTCTTATAACATTCTGTTTGGGAACAAGCTGCAAGAACTAGACACTTAATAGATAAATGGAAAGCCTCCACATGCCAAGCAGCTCAGACAGAGGTGGAGTAGAAGTTAGGGTGAGTATGAAATCAGTCATCTTGTGCGGTTAAAAACTTGGAAATGGGACAAAGACGCAAACATGCAGCCAAATAGAGTTGGTTCCCTCAAAAACGTCAGACCTTCAAGAGAGTCGAAAGTAGCTGAGTTGGTGATGGAAGTTGAACTTAATAACCTTGAAGTTACGGGAAAACAAGGTTATACTAATTGCTTGGTCTACTTCCGGTGTGCAGGTCTACTTACGGTGTGCACCATGGAGTGAGTGATCACACAGAGGCAGCTCCTGCCCAAGGTTACAGAAAAGAGCTCTTTTTTGGGCGTCACGGGTTGGAATTTCAATGAAAAGGCATAGGTGAATGTTCGAGGGGTACTTTCCCCCAGGAATAGTGGGCGCGATTCTCCCAAACAGGGAGAAATCGTAAGGCTGGCGTCAAAAACGGGCGGGTTTGACGCCAGCCTCCCCCTCCCCGACTGGGAACCGATTCTGGTCCCCGGTCGGGGCTAGCATCCCGCGGCCGTGAACTCCGGCATCGCGGGCTTAACGAATTTCGTTAAGCCCGCTTGCCAGAGTTTCAACGGCTGACGCGTCGCATGACGTCAGCCGCGCATGCGCGGATTGGAAGACTCCAACCCGCGCATGCGCGGATGACATCATCGCGCATTTGCGCGAAACCCGCGCATGCGCGGGCCGGGATGCCCCTCAGCCGCCCCGCGAATTGATACAGCGGGGCGGCGAAAGGACAAAGAGTGCGCGGGGATCGGATCGCGGGCCCATGGCACCCTTGGCACGGCCGTGGTACTGCCGTGCCAATCGGTGCCATGGTTGCCAAGATCAGGACTTTACGGCCGTTTTTACGAACGGCCAGACCAGGTGTGTTTGCCGTTCGTAAAAACGGCCATAAAGGGCTTGGACTTTACCCATCGGCCAGCTGAGAATTGCTGCTCGCCGTAAATAAACGGCGGCAGCGATTCGTGTCGGGAGTCGGGCGTGAGGGGTGGGGGGGAGAATAGCGGGAGGGCGTCAGACTAGCGTGGCCATAAAAATTTACGACCCCCGCTATTCTCCGCACCGTCGTGAGTGCAGAGAATTGCGCCCAGTATGTTTCTTGGTTATCAGACCCTCAGAAACAGTGCAAGATTGGGCTGAAGCAGCAGCAGACAAAAGCCTCTGCAAACATGAAGGCGGGGGAAGGGCCAGCTTAGAGGCCTCAAGCTGACTTGAGGGCCTTTATGAAAGCTGAATTCTAGCAGCAGAGGGAAGAACTGTGAAAAGATCTCACCAAGGCCATTGAAGAAGCGGGGACGGACTTCCGGTAGCAGTGATGCGGAGCTAAGCCGCACGTTCAGTGGCTCCCGCTATTTTCGGACTTTGGGGCTCTATTAAGGGCTCGTAGTGGTGCTGTTTGGACTTTTCCCCGTGTGGGAACACTCCTTCTCATATTCTCCACCGGTGGATGGCCTGGACTACGAGTGGAGCGGTTAGCAAATCGGCTTTGGAAACTTCCGGTTGCGGCTATGCGGAGCTAAGCCGCACCGCAGTTCCCGCTACTTAAGGACTTTTGGGCCGATTTGAGGGCCCCAAACGGCGCTGTCTCGACGAATCCCGGTGGGGGAAGGTGTCTAGAGGAGCATTCCCCATAATTCATGGTGCTCACCCGGAGTGGGGCAAAGGAAAAAGCTGCAGCAGCTCCCCAAGAAAAGCGGGGGAAGAAGGACAAAATGGCGGCCGGCGGAACACCCGAGGACTGGTGGAAGTGGGCGCAGGAGCAGCAAGCCTCTCTTCTGCGCTGTTTTGCGGAGCTGAAGGCTGAGTTGCTGGACTCCCTGAATGCGACTACCAACAAGCTGCTTGGGACCCAGGCGGCCCAGGAGGTGTCCATTCGGGAGTTGCAGCAGCAGGCCGCTGAGCGGGAGGAGGAGGCCGTGGTCCTCGTGGGGAAAGTGGAGTTGCACGAGGCACTTCACAAAAAGTGGCAAGACCGCTTGGAGGAGCTGGACGTTCGCATGAGGCGAAAGAATTTGAGGATCCTGGGCCTGGCGGAGGGGCTGGAGGGGTCGGATCTCCCGTCGTACGTGACCACGGTGTTGAGCTCGTTGATGGGAGCGGGGTCCTTCCATTTTCCCCTGGAGCTTGAGGGAGCTCACAGAGTGCTGGCCAGGACGCCTAAGGCAAATGAACCCCCGCGGGCGGTGCTGGTGCGGTTCCATCGATTTAGTGACCGGGAGTGTGTGCTGCGCTGGGCCAAGTAAGAGAGGAGCAGCAAGTGGGAGAATTCGGTAGTACGAATCTACCAGGACTGGAGTGCGGAGGTGGCTAAGCGGCGGGCCGGGTTCAACCGGACGAAGGCGGTGCTGCATGCCAAGCAGGTCAGATTTGGAATGCTGCAGCCTGTGCGTCTGTGGGTGACATATAAGGACCGGCACCACTACTTCGAGTCCCCGGAGGAGGCGTTGGCCTTTGTACAGACGGAGAAGCTGGTCTCGAACTAGAGTCTGGGGACACACTATGGCCGTTGCTGTTTTCGCTGTTGCTGTTCTTCAATTTTGATACGTGTTTTTTTTATGCTGGTTTTCTTTTTGCTCTGTTTCCGGGTGGGTTTGTCTGTTGGGTATGGGTGTGGGGTATGTGGGGAACGTTGGGGGTATGTGCTTTATATGTTCTCTTCTGTACGTGGCTGGGGGTTGGGGTGAAACTGGATTTTGGGGAGCTGCATCAGAAGGGTGGGGTGTGGCAGTGTGAAAGCGCGGGCTTTCCTCTGGTTTCCCGCGCTGTGGGGTAGGGGGGGCGGAGCTGGAGGTGGGGCCATGGCCTCTACTGGTTTTCTTTCCCGCGCTGAAGCGGTGCCAAGAAGGTGTGGCAAGAGGGGGATGACCCCATGCCGGGAGGGGATGGGTTTTGGCGGGAGCTGCCGGGTCAGCAGAAGTCAACTGACTCACGGAAGTACCATGGAGGGTGCGTCGTGGCTAGGAGGGGTCCTAGCCTGGGGGGGTGGGGGGGGGGGGGGATACCGGGTTGCTGCTGGAATGGCCAGGAAGGAGCTGGTGTGGGCCGGGGGGGGTAGAGGAGAGGCGTTATCGCCATGGGGAACGGGTCAGGCGGGGCGAGCTGGCCTGGGGCGAGCAGTCGATAAGCTATGGCTAGCCAGCGGGGGAGAGGGGCAGGTTGCCCTCTGATCCGGCTGATTACCTGGAACGTGAGGGGGCTGAATGGGCCGGTTAAGAGAACTAGGGTATTTTCTCATCTGAAGGGGCTGAAGGCGGACGTGGCTATGCTCCAGGAGACCCACTTGAAGGTGGCGGACCAGGTTCGTCTGAGGAAGGGGTAGGTGGGGCAGGTTTTTCACTCAGGATTGGACGCGAAGAACCGGGGGTTGGTGATTCTGGTGGGGAAGAGGGTGGCGTTCGAGGCGGCTGAGGTGGTGTCGGACAAGGAGGGCAGATATATTATGGTGAAGGGTAGGCTGCAGGGAGAGAAGGTGGTGCTGGTTAATGTATATGCCCCGAATTGGGATGATGCCGGCTTCATGAGGCGCTTGTTGGGCCGCATTCCGGACCTGGAGGCAGGGGGCCTGATCATGGGGGGAGACTTTAACACAGTGCTGGATCCCCCACTGGACCGGTCCAGTTCAAGGACGGGTAGGAGACCGGCGGTGGCCAGTGCTGAGGGGGTTTATGGACCAGATGGGAGGGGTGGATCCCTGGAGGTTTGGGAGGCCGAGAGCGCGGGAATATTCCTTTTTCTCCCATGTCCATAGGGTCTATTCCCGAATAGATTTTTTCATCCTGAGCAGGGGATTGATCCCGAAGGTGCAGGGTGCCGAGTAATCGGCCATAGCGATTTCAGACCATGCTCCGCACTGGGTTGATCTGGAGATGGAGGAGGCGCGGGACCAGCGCCCGCTCTGGCGCCTGGATGTGGGGATGCTGGCTTATGAGGAGGTGTTTAGGAGAGTCCGGGGAAGTATTGAGGGGTATCTTGATACCAACGACACGGGGGAGGTCCGGGTGGGGATGGTCTGGGAGGCTGTGAAAGCAGTGATCCGGGGGGGAGCTGATCTCCATCCGGGCCCATAGGGAAAGGAGGGAGAGGAAGGAGAGGGAGAGACTGGTGGGGGAGCTCCTGGATGTGGACAGGAGATACGCGGAGGCACCGGAGGAGGGGTTGCTGGGGGAACGGCGTAGTTTGCAGGCCAAATTTGACTTGTTGACCACCAGAAAGGCGGAGACACAGTGGAGGAGGGCGCAGGGCGCGGTATATGAGTATGGGGAGAAGGCGAGCAGGATGTTGGCGCATCAGCTCCGCAGGCGAGATGCGGCTAGGGAAATTGGTGGAGTGACGGATAGGGGTGGGAATGTAGTGCAGAATGGGACAGAAGTAAATGGGGTCTTTAGGGACTTCTGCGAGGAACTGTACCGGTCAGAAACTTCGATGGGGAGAGGGGTGATGGAGAGCTTCATGAACAGGCTATGTTTCCCAAGGGTTCAAGAGGAGCTGGTAGAGGGGCTGGGGGCGCCGATAGAGTTGGAGGAGCTAGTCAGGGGGATTGGGCAAATGCAGTCAGGTAAGGCGCCGGGGCCGGACGGGTTCCCGGTGGAATTTTATAAGAAGTATGCGGATCTGGTGGGCCCCCTGTTGGTGCGAGCCTTCAATGAGGCATGGGAGGGGGGGGCTTTGCCCCCGACGATGTCGCGGGCACTGATCTCTCTGATCCTGAAGCAGGATAAGGACCCCTTGCAGTGTGGATCATACAGGCCTATCTCGCTCCTCAATGTTGACGCTAAGTTGCTGGCGAAGATCCTGGCCACCAGGATAGAGGACTGTGTGCCAGGGGTGATACACGAGGATCAGGCAGGATTTGTCAAGGGACGGCAGCTCAACACGAATGTGCGGAGACTGCTAAATGTTATTATGATGCCGGCAGTGGAGGGGGAGGCGGAGATAGTGGTGGCGCTGGATGCGGAGAAAGCGTTTGATAGAGTTGAGTGGGGGTACCTGTGGGAGGTGCTGGAGCGGTTCGGATTCGGGGAGGGATTCATCAAATGGGTGACGCTGCTCTACGCGGCTCCGATGGTAAGTGTAGTTACCAATGGAAGGAGATCGGAGTACTTTAGGCTCTACCGTGGGACCAGGCAGGGGTGCCCCCTGTCCTCCTTGCTCTTTGCACTGGCGATTGAACCTTTGGCTATGGCGTTGAGGGAGTCAGGGAGACGGAGGGGTCTGGTGCGGGGTGGGGAGGAACATCGTGTATCGCTGTATGCGGACGACCTGCTGTTGTATGTGGCGGATCCAGAAGGGGGAATGCCGGGGGTGATGGAGCTGTTAGCGGAATTTGGGGGCTTCTCGGGCTATAAGTTAAATTTAGGCAAGAGTGAGGTATTTGTAGTACACCCGGGTGATCAGGAGGAGGGAATTGGGAGACTCCCGTTTAAGAGGGCAGTGAAGAGTTTCAGATACCTGGGGGTGCAGGTTTCCAGGAGTTGGGGGACTCTCCATAAGCGTAATTTTACCAGGCTGGTGGAGCAGATGGAGGAGGAATTTAAAAGGTAGGACGTGGTGCCGCTATCATTGGCGGGTAGAGTGCAGTCCGTCAAAATGACGGTTCTCCCGAGGTTCTTGTTCCTTTTTCAGTGTTTGCCCATCTTTATCCCTAGGGCCTTTTTTAGAAGGGTGATTAGCAGCATCATGAGCTTTGTTTGGGCGCATGGGACCCCGACGGTGAAGAAGGTCTTCTTGGAGCGGGGTAGAGATGGGGGGGGGGGCTGGCGTTACCCAATCTCTCGGGGTATTATTGGGCGGCCAATGTGTCGATGGTGCGCAAGTGGGTAATGAAGGGGGAGGGGGCAGCATGGAAACGGACGGAGAGGGCGTCCTGTGGAGATACAAGCCTGGGGGCCCTGGTAACGGCGTCGTGGCCGCTCCCTCCTACGAGGTATACCACGAGTCCGGTGGTGGCGGCTACCCTCAAGATTTGAGGGCACTGGAGGCGACATAGGGGAGAAGTGGGGGGCTCGATGGACGCTCCGTTAAGGGGGAACCATAGGTTCGGCCCGGGGAACATTGATGGGGGATTTCAGGGTTGGCACAGAGCGGGCATCAGACAGCTGAGGGACCTGTTTTTGATGGGAGGTTTGCGAGCCTGGGGGAGTTGGAGGAGAAATTTGGGCTCCCCCCGGGAAACATGTTCAGGTATCTGCAGGTAAAGGCATTTACTAGACGGCAGGTGGAGGGATTCCCTTTGCTTCCCGCGAGGGGGGTGAGTGACAGGGTGCTTTTGGGGGTCTGGGTCGGAGAGGGGAAGATATCTGATATCTACAAAGTTATGCAGGAGGCGGAGGAGGCGTCAGTAGAGGAGCTGAAAGCTAAGGGGGAGGGGGAACTGGGGGAACAGATCGAAGACGGGACATGGGCTGATGCCCTGGAGAGGGTTAATTCTTCCTCCTCGTGTGCGCGGCTTAGCCTCATCCAATTCAAGGTGCTGCACCGGGCCCACATGACTGGGACGAGGATGAGCAGGTTCTTTGGGGGTGAAGATAGGTGTGTCAGGTGCTCGGGGAGTCCAGCGAACCATGCCCATATGTTCTAGGCATGCCCGGCACTGGAGGAGTTCTGGAAGGGGGTGGTGAGGACGGTGTCGAGGGTGGTGGGATCCAGGGTCAAGCCAGGATGGGGACTCGCGATTTTTGGGTTTGGGGTAGAGCCGCGAGTGCAGGAGTCGAAAGAGGCCGGTGTGCTGGCCTTTGCGTCCCTAGTAGCCCGGCGAAGGATCTTGCTACAATGGAAGGATACGAGGCCCCCAAGCGTGGAGACCTGGATCAATGACATGGCGGGTTTCATTAAGCTAGAGAAGGTCAAATTTGCCCTGAGAGGGTCGGTACAAGGGTTCTTTAGGCGGTGGCAACCTTTCCTCGACTTTCTGGCTCAACGATAGGGTACGGGGACAGTAGCAGCAGCAACCCGGGGGGGAGGGGGGGGGGGGGGAGGGGGAGGGAAAAGGGGGGGGGGGAACGATGACTATGTTTGTTTATTTAATTTAAATTTATTTTTAAGTTCTTTTGTTGTTCATTGGGGTTGGGGGGGGAGGTGGGGGGATGTGATACATGCGTCGTTACGGTCTGGGGGGTGTTACAGTTATTATGGGTTATTTTGTTGCATTTCATTGTTTGTCGTTATGTTTTATATTTTCTGTAAAAAATTCCAATAAAAATTATTTTTAAAAAAAAGGTTATACTAATTGCTTGTCATTTAGTGCGAACCTGTAGGGCAGCTATTTCAAGCAATACTGTCTTCTGTCAATGTATTAAAGATTAGTGTTTAAAGCTGCTGTCCCCAAATTATTCTTCTGCGGCAACAGTAACTATGGGTAGAAATTGGCTAACATATACATTCATTATGGGTGGATTCTGGAGCAGACACAAAATAGAACTCACTCGGGTAGGTTTCACAGGGGTTTGATGATCAGGCATTTCACCTCCGGAAACATGATACGATCACTATTTACAAATTAAGCACGTTCTCTATAATCTGGCCAACTGAAAGTTACCACATGGGTCCACCCTCGAGAAATATACCTGCATTCATCAACAAATATATATCTACTGCCTTTTCGTGTTTGTATTCAGTTCAAAATACAAAAGTCATCATCTGAAGAAAACCTAGAATACCCCAAGAACAGATAGCAGTGGAGGGATGGAGAGAGCTATAGGAACAAACCTATATGCAGCAGAATGCAAGAATTGCAGCTTAAGACAATCAATTGGATGTACCACACTACAGATGCTTCACAAGTTCCACCCTAAGGACAACTGCTGGAGCAAGGCAGTCTGTTACATGTGTTGTGACCATGTGCCCTTATTCGGCCGTTCCGGGCAACTGTCTCGGATGCCATGAACAATGTGATGGACAGACCTATGCTCCTGTAAACATATGATACTGTCTGTTGGAGCTATTCAGTGGAGAACAACCCCTCTACAATGGACAAACTAATGCAGATGTCATTGCCAATTCCGCGAGGTCGCCCTCCCTGCCCCCGTAAAAGTAAAATCCTCTCCACAAAACATTTGTGGGATATTTGCGTGAACAGTTAATGTACAAGCTCAATCTAGAGCTGTCGAAAATCAGGTAACCTACTGCCTAGAAACGATTCTACCCCCTCTCATTTAGATCGAGTCGGAAGGAAGGAAATGCTCAGAGTCAGGGAAGGAAATGCTCAACCTGGAACAAGCTCCTGAGAACTCCGTTTAACTGGATGACAAAGCCTCTACATTGGATACTCCACTCAACCTGGTAGCAATCAAACCATTGCAATCTCCTACAATTTAGCTGAATCCGCGAGTACACTAAGTCATGACCTCCAAATCAGTTCACAATGCATGATTAACTATAATAATCTCAATATATTCAGTCCAAGGAACATTGTGCATTTTATCAAAAGGGCATTACTGGGATATGATGCAGCTCTTGATTAGTAAGGGTTGTCACAATTCCACATGTGATCTATTCAGTTTATTTGCCTTTTGTTATTTAACAAAGATGTGAAAATATTTATAATCCAGAACTGCCATGATGAAGCCACTCCAGTCAGAAAATGATCAAGTTTGTGTTAACCCTGTACCCAGGGGAAATAGAGGAATGTCTTCACTACCCACCACGACTGTGTACACTTTATTGTCTCAAACAATGGTCTCACGCTACACACAACTGAACACGATGACTGTCCATATTATTTCTTCACGCTGCAAGAAGAATTTGTGGCAATTTTGAAAATGGTAAAAAAATGTACTTTAATAAAGTAATTAAATTATAATTGTTTTGAAGTCATCATTGAGTTTAAATGCGAGCTTCACACGTCCATGAAATGCGATATACCCTATCGGGGCTGTTTAGCACAGGGCTAAATCACTAGCTTTGCACGCAGGACAGCAGCACGGTTCGATTCCCGTAACAGCCTCCCCGAAAAGGCGCCGGAATGTGGCTATTCACAGTAACTTCATTTGAGGCCTGACAATAAGCGATTTTCATTTCATTTCCTTTATTCATTGGCTATAAGAGTTAGCAACAGATGTCACAATGTCTCTTGCATCAGAAGTGCCAGTTCCGGTGAAAGGTCACCGACTTGCAACCTTAACTCTGTCTCTCTCTCTCATCATGGATGCTGCTCGGACCTGATTAATATTTCCAGTATTTTCTGATTTGATTTCGGATTTCTAGCACTGGCAGTACTGGTTCAAATGGCTTTGGAAATACGGGCTCAAATTAAGGGGAGGTGGTGGCTAGGGGCAGACTCAGGGCAATACACGGGGGACCTGGATTAGAATCCCACAATGGCAGATGGTGGAAATGAAATGAAAATTAAATGAAAATCGCTTATTGTCACGAGTAGGCTTCAATTAAGTTACTGTGAAAAGCCCCTAGTTGCCACATTCCGGCGCCTGTCCGGGGAGGCTGGTACGGGAATCGAACCGTGCTGCTGGCCTGCTTTAAAAGCCAGTGATTTAGCTGAGTGAGCTAAACCAATAAATAACATTCTAATGAAGGAAATCTGGTCTCGCCTACACGTGACTCCAGTTGACTCTAACAGGACTGAAGAAAACAGCCAATCTACAAAGCCCTTGTGGGAGAACTGTCTCATAGACTAGTCCTGTATCACATACTCCTTACCTTATAGATAACATCCCAGACACCACCATCACTGGGGACCCAGGAGGGAGTTGCCCTGGATATCCTCAACATCGACTCCAGACTCCATGAAGTCTCAGGGCTTCAGACTAAACATGTAAAGGAAACCAACCTTTTGCCGATTACCATGACTGTCCACCATCAGCTGATGAATCAGTACTCTTCAATGTTGCACACTACTTGGAGGAATCATTGAGTGTGATGTCCATGACAGTACCAGTAGAAGTGACCACCGCACAGTCCTTGTGAAGATGAAGTCCTATATTCACATACCCTCCATTGTGCTGTATGGCACTACCATCGAGCTAAATAGGATATACAGAACAGATCTAGCAAATCAAGATTGGGCACCCGTGAGGCACTGTGGGCCTGCCACAGAATTGTACCAGCCACAATCTATAATCTCATGGTCCGGCAAATGTGACTCTACTCTTACCATCAAGAATCTATCATTACCACCAAGCTAGGGGATCTACACTGGCTCAGTGAAGAGTGCAAGAGGGTATGCCTGAAGCAACACCTGGCATTGCAAAAAAAATGAGCTATCAACCTGGTGAAACTACAACATAGGGCCATTTGCATGCCAAACAACATAAGCAGTGATAGACAGAGCTAAGCGGTCGCATAACCAACAGATCAGATCTAAGATCTGCATGAATGGTGATGGATAATTAAACAACTCACTGGAGGAGGAGGCTCCACAAATATCCCCATCCTTTATGATGGATGGCCAGCACATCAGTGCAAAAGCAAGGCTAAAACATTTGCAATAATCTTCAGCCAGAAGTGCCGAGTAGATGATCCATCTCAGTCTCCTGCAGAAGTCCCCAGCATCACAGATGTCAGTCTTCAGCGAATTCGATTCACTCAATGTGATATCAAGAAATGGCTGAAGGCACTGGATAGGGCAAAGGTTATGGGCCCCGACAATAGTACTGAAGACTGGTGCTCTTGAACTTGCTGCTTCCCTAGCCAGGCTGTTCAAGTCCAGCTACAAAACTGGCATCTATCCAGCAATGTGGAAAATTGCCACGGTGTGTCCTGTACACAAAAGCAGGACAAATCAAACCCAGCCACTAATCGCCCCGTCAGTCTATTCTCAATCATCAGTAAAGTGATGGAAGGGGTCATCAACAGTGCTATCAAATGGCACTTACTTAGCAATAACCTGCTTGCTGATGCTCAGTTTGGGATCCACAAGGGTCACTCAGCTCCTGACTTCATTACAACCTTGGTTCAAACATGGGAAAAAGAGCTGAACTCCAGAGGTGTGACTGCCCTGGACTTCAGGGCAGCATTTTATCGCGTATGGCATCAAGGAGCCCTCGCAAAACTGGATGCAATTAGAATCAGTGGGAAAGCTCTCCACTGGCTGGAGTCATACTTAGCACAAAGAAAGATAGTTGTGGTTGTTGGAGGTCAGTCATCTGTCACGATACATCACTGCAGGAGTTCCTCAGGGCAGTGTCCTACCTAGGCCCAACCATCTTCAGCTGCTTCATCAATGACCTTCCTTCTTTTTTTTATTTTTATAAATTTAGATTACCCAATTATTTTTTTCCAATTAATGGGCAATTTCGAGTGCCCCATCCACTTACCCTGCACATCTTTGGATTATGGGGGTGATACCCACGCAGAAACGGGGAGAATGTGCAAACTCCACATGGACAGTGACTGGGGCCAGGATCTGGGACCTGGGTCCTCGGCGCCGTGAGGCAGCAGTGCTAACCACTGCACCACCGTGCCGCACAAATGACCTTCCTTCTGACATAAGGTCAGATGTGGGGATGATTTGTTACTTCTCCGAGAATTAAGCAGTCAACGTGCAAATGCTGCAAGACCTGACATTACCACCACTGAATCTCGCACTATCAACATCCAGGGGTTACCATTGACCAAAAACTGACTAGCCATATAAATACTGTGGCTACAAGAGTAGGTCAGATGCTAAGAATCATGCGGCAAGTAACTCACCTTCTGACTCCCCAAAGCCTGTCCACCACCTGCAAGGCACAAGTCAGGAGTGTGATGGAATGCTCCCCACTTGCTTGGATGAATGCAATTCCAACAACCCTCAAGAAGCTCGACACTATCCAGGACAAAGCACACCTTTGCTCCCTCCACCACCCATGCACAGTAGCAGCAGTGTGTACCAGCTACAAGATGCACTGCAGGAACTCACCAAGGCTCTTTCGACAGTACCTTCCAAACCCATGACTACTACCATCTGGAAGGACAAGGGCAGCAGATACCTGGGAACACCACTACCTGGTAATTCCCCTCCAATTCACTGATCATCCTGACTTGGAAATATACTCTCATTCCTTGACTATTGCTGGGTAAAAATTGTGGAATCCACCTCCCAAAAGCACAGTGGGTGTACTGACACCACGTGGCCTGGAGTGGTTCAAGAAGGCAGTTCACCACCACCTTCTCCAGGATAATTCGGGGTGGGCATCAAATGATGGCCGAGCCAGTGATGCCCACATCCTGTAAAAGTTAATTTTAAAAATGACACAGTTAGCACTACTGCCTGACAGCATCAGGGACCCGGATTAGATTCTGGCCTGGTGACTGCGTGGAGTTTCCACATTCTCCCTGTGTCTGCGTGGGTTTCCTCCGAGTGCTCCGGAGTTTGCTCCAACTGTCCAGAGATGTGTGGGTTAGGCGGACTGGCCATAATCAATGTGCACTGGGGTACTGGGTGGGGTGTGGGCCCAGGGAGAGTTCTCTTTTCGGAGGGTAGGTGCAGACTCGATGTGCCGAATGGCCTCCCTCTGCAATGTCGGGATTCTGTGGAAAGAAACTGAGCACCTTTGTCCAAAGGGTTTCCGCAACAGAGCAAACGACTCACTCGTTAACCCTTTTGCAGACACAATAGTCAGCTAATTCTCTCGACTTCAAATTCAACGTGCTCCCACCAGGAGCCGTGCTCACTCTTCCCACTGGGCTGCTGGTGGAGTGAGGCTGGCATCAATGGCCAGTGAATGGGGAGCCTGGCGCCTCCTGCAGCAGCGATCGGCCATTGGCTGCAAGCCGCTCTGATTGACGGATCGCGCCGCCAATCGCTTTCGGGGCCCGTCCCCTCCCTCCCCGACCGGCACCGCCCCCTCGCAGCGCTCTCGGAAACAACATGGCGGCGGCGGCGGTGGGTTCCCAAAGACTCCCCTGTTGTGAAGTGACTCGCTCGCACCCCTTCGCAAGCATTCAATTTTAATTCTGCCAAAATGCATTATTTGAAAGCCCTCCAGTAGCGACTTCTCCGGTAAGTGATGAACAGCCACAGTTGAGGATGAATTCCCCGCCTCCCCATTCACTCCTGTGTTGTGTCCTGAATCAGACCCAGGGGATTCCTCCAGGCTCTAACGCCCGCCGCTCTCCCTCCCTCAGCCTGAACAGATTTAGGTACATTTCACTCGAACTGCTTCCACTCATCCACTCTGCATCCGCAGACACCTGGGGCTGGTCCGTACGTCTGGGAGGTCTGTTTATTTTAACCCCCACCCCTCAAAGTACCTGAAACATTTTGTTATCTATTTAATTGCATTATTACAGCATTTTAATTCGGAAAAAACGAGCTTGTGTCGTTTAAATTCTTTTGGGAAATCGAAATTTAGGAATGTCTACGAATTGAGGAATCTGGAAATCCACTCTTCTCCTTGGCTTGGAGATCCTGAGAACGATTTTTCTCGGATATGTCAAGGCTCGGTTGTTTGCCTTTGCTCATTTTGTTTAATTCAGAAACGAGCGTTTCTTTGTGTTCTTGCAGATTCTTAAGGCAATCAAGCTGCGCTTCTGTGTATTGAGTCAATGGGTTTATCACAGGTCTGATTCTTTGTGGTCAGATTTCTTTCTCTGTCTCTTTGAACGAACAGCGGTTGTCTGACTGGGGCTCTTGGGCTTCGGAAGTCAATCCAGGAGTATTTCTTATTACTGTTACTATTGGGGTTATTGACTATCCACTACTACAGCCTCCATTCCTTTTTTCGCAGCTCGTGTTTTGTTCCACATGATCGTAAGGTCGCGGCTCGAGATTTAGTCTGTTCCATAAACCACGCATTTTCTGAAAAGTGTGCGCCAGTGGGGAAAAAATTATGGATTTTCGTTAACAATTTTGGGGAGGGGGACAATGGCGATGTTCTGTTTCCCTTGATGAGTACATTCAAAAGCGACTGATTTCCAAACAATATTGGTCTTGGTTACAGCTGATTTCTTAATAATAATAATGATTTTGATTGATTTTGTTTCGAATTGTGTCACATTCAACTTTCAAGGTTTTGGATTTTTACGCCGAGGCTTTGTAGGGCAAATTGACCCATTTCGCTGCATTTACTGTATGGCGGTTATCAGCTTAATCCATTGATTTCGCGTCCAAATTCTGCGTTAATGCTTAAAAACAGTAGGCTTTTATGAATTTCCTGAGTACTTCAGATTTTCAATTGGTTTGACTTTTTGTTAAAGTTTCGTATCATTGAAATGGTTGGGCCGACTGTTTATCGATTATGAAATTCATCGTCTGGTATCTGGCTTAAAATCAGTTTTGCTTCTGAAATAGCGCTTGGGTGCACCTGATAAGATTTCATGATAATCACTTTACATTTTGAAGATCTTTCCGCGGGTTTTAAATATTAGACATGTTGCGAAATATCAGATTGACAAATCTGACTTTTTACCTAAGTGCAGATGCGATCTACGGTCGGCATTAAATCTAAAATGGAACAGAAAATGGATTTGGTTTGATATTCTTCAAATACTTTCAGCATTTTGCAAGGAGTGCCCAACTCAGGAAATGGGGAAATCAAAGCAAAATTTAGCGGATGCTGGAAATCTGAAATGAAAACAGAAAATGCTGGAAAAACTCAGCAGGTCTGGCAGCATCAATGAAGCGAGAAGCAGAATTAACGTTCCGAGTCGTCTACGTTCACTCTGTTTCTCTCTCAATCGAAGCTGTCAGACCTGCTGAGGCTTTCCAGCATTTTCTGGGGGTTTTTTTTGCTTCAGGAAATGGTGAGATTAATAATAGATTTTTATTTTTTAAGAAGCATCGTTTTTTCATTGGATTGTACCTTTTCAAATTGTTGATAACTCAGCATGTAGGACTGCAGCTAGTCAACATTGACATCATTATTTGGGCAGTATTGATCTGGAGAATCGGTGCTGTGGGTTTTTGGCATAGCCTACAGTTATGTACTCCAGTTGAGAACTCGTTTAGTTAGCTAAATGGGGAGAAATGAGACTCTTAGATTATTTAAAATAAAAAAATCTTAATATTAATTTTGGAAATAATTAAGGTTAATATGTACGAGTTGCGTGGTGTGGCTGGTGAGAACTTCTGTCCATTTTAAATAGTCGAAGTGTTGTTGAATATCTTATGATTTTAGATACTATCTTTGAAATGGCAACTAGGAGCTCTGCATATCTGACAAAAATAGGATGCATGCTTCACCCATTCAGAGTTAGGAACCCAATAATTAGTTTTTCCATCTCTAGTTTTTGAGTTTGGATTGGTCCCAGGATGAAGTGTTAATATCTGTTTCCATCAAGATGAGAAGTGTCAGTAGAAAAGCAAAATATTGCAGATGCTGGAAATTGGAAATATAAACCGAAAATGCAGTAAGTACTCTGTATTTCAGGCAGCAACTGTGGCGACTGTAACACTTAACATTTCAGATCCGCCTCCTCATCTCATTTTTCGATGAGGCACTTTACAGCATTCCAGACTCAACAGTGAGTTCAATGATTTCAGATCACAACTACTACCCCAATCTTTTCGAATGGCGGTTGTTGGTGACCTCTGTTTACCATTTACATATCCTCCAGATAAATCTTTTGTTTGTTTACTTGTCCCTTTGTCATTTAATCTCTCCTTTTGTTGTTTCCTTTTTTCCCTCCCTTTTCCTGCCTCTGTCCTTGTTTAAAACCTGTTCCATGTTTGAACTTTTGGTCACAACTTGATAAAGTTATTGACCTGAAACATTAAGAACTATTTTCCTTTACACTGGGTGATGTGTTCATTGGGGTATTTTCCCATTATGCATGAAACGCTCTTAGATAATGCATGAATAGCGCCATGAGGGGAAAAATTACCATGTCTTAACAATATTTCTCAACCTTAACAGATGCAACACCCATTATTTTCCAATTCCTCCATCAGCCAACTTTAAAAGTGAGAGTGATAATTTAATGATGAATTACACTTATTGTAAGCTGAATTGTGACAGCCTAAAGTATTCAGGAGCTTTACTTCCCAGATAACCATCTGGGTTAGAGTCGAACATTGGCCCCGAAGGTGAAGGGATGGTGAGATGTTTGGTCTTTTACTACCTTTTTTGAACTTGTGTCTATATTTCTTCCCTACTCGATTGGGCTGTTGGTAAACAATTTACAAGTCCCAGTTGCTGCAAAGCTAATCAGCCAAAGAGGAGGTATGCAAAATTGGCTTCATGCTGTGAGTTCTTTTACATAATTTATTTTTAACCTCTCCTTCCTCTGGGTAAATGTCTGGAGGAAAGTGCAACTCAAAGCTGAGCATCCGAATAAGCATTGGGATTCACTCTGTGGGGAATCACCGATTCGTTATTGGGATTCCAGTATGTTGTTTATCATGCCATTGTAAATCTACTTTGCCTTTTTATTTAGTGATGCTGAAGTAAGCAATTAAGGTAATTTTTTTTGTTCAGGGAAAAATGTATTGTTATCTGTGATAATGATACGTTACTTTTTGATTTTTGTTTTGGCATTTAACGTCAATAAATGTACAATCTTGCATAGACCAATATTCAATGAAATCACTTCAGTTACTTATAATTACTTTCCATGATAGAGCTGCCACAAATATTTAATACAAGTAGCATCTTCCTTTTGGATACCACAATCATTTTAGGGAGGGTTGATTCATTCAAATAGGTTAATTATAGTTTGAATTGTTTCAAGATTAGGTACAGTCATGAAGTGAACAGACTATGGTTCTGAAGTGGTTACAGATGCTTCCAATTAAATAGCAAACACGACAGAGTGCTACTCCAAGGTCATGACAATGTACTTGGGTGTACAACTTAGATTCACCATTATCACAAATGAGAGATCCATGAAGTGCACAGTTATCCATTTGATGCTATCTCATCATGTGGTATTCTCCAACTCTGGTGGCCAAGAAGAAACTCTTATGATAGATCTTCTGCTATAAATGCATTTCCTTGAAAGATGGCAGAATAGTGTAAGACGTTATGCGAATGGAGCAAAGGTTAAAATTTGAGCACACGCAATAGTAGGGGTTACAGGGATTTTTGTAAAAATGTAAGGTACTTCAAAATAAGTAAGAGAGAACTGATGTTTCAAACTTGGAGGTCTTGAGGAAGGCCTTAAGGCTTTGTAATAATGATCAGGGTTGGTCGTTTGGAAATGGGTGCAGGGTGGACTGCAGAACACGTTAAATGTACCTCACAGAATAAGAACATAAATTCACCTGTTTTTTGCAGACTGTACAATCTAACCTTTTCGCATCTATGTATCCTTTACCTTGGTAATTCTTGCAGCTGTAGTATGTATTAAAGTGAGTCTTTTTCATGTATTGTTCATACAAACATGCATAGATGTGGATTATGCAGGGTCTACATTGTTCCTCCTTTGGTCGGAGAAACGTTTCTGATGGAGGATATCATGTTTCATATCATAGAATCCCTATAGTGCAGAAGGAGGCCATTCAGCCCATCGAGTCTGCACTGACCCTCCGAAAGAGCATCCTAACTTGGCCCATACCCACACTCCATCCCAGTTACCCCACTTAACATTTTGGACACCAAGTGACAATTTAGAATGGCCAATCCACCTGATCTGTACATCTTTGGACTGTGGGTAGAAACTGTAGCAGCCAGAGAAAACCCACGCAGACACTGGGAGAACATACAAACTTCACACAGTCACCCAAGGCTGGAATTGAACTGGGGTCCCTGACACTGAGACAGCTGTGCTAGCCACTGCACCACTCTTTATCTTTAGTAAACTGCGATAATAGACAAAAGCAATACTCCCCCAGCACTGGATGTAGATAAACACGCTTATAAACACGAGGGGCCTCACGGTAGCATGGTGGTTAGCATCAATGCTTCACAGCTCCAGGGTCCCAGGTTCGATTCCCGGCTGGGTCACTGTCTGTGTGGAGTCTGCACGTCCTCCCCGTGTGTGCGTGGGTTTCCTCCGGGTGCTCCGGTTTCCTCCCACAATCCAAAGATATGCGGGTTAGGTGGATTGGCCATGCTAAATTGCCCGTAGTGTAAGGTTAATGGGGGGATTGTTGGGTTACGGGTATACGGGTTACGTGGGTTTAAGTAGGGTGATCATTGCTCGGCACAACATTGAGGGCCGAAGGGCCTGTTCTGTGCTGTACTGTTCTATGTTCTATGTTCTATAATTTAATGACAATGGAGGAATCCAGAGAGGTGCTCATGAGGTAGAGATGGGTGTTGTTCAGGATAAATGTGGAATGTATTCTGTTCTTTTGGATGATGTGCCAAGGACAGTATGTAGATGAGAAATGGGATGGGGCTGTGGCTAGATTCTTGGGGATACCAGAAGTAACGGTGCGAGAGCATGACGAGAAACCATTGCAATTGATAGATAATCAACAATTAAATAGATAAGTATAGAACTGGGTAGGAGTAGTCCACCCAGCTGGACTACAGTAAAGAGGAAGATGGTGCGGTCAGCCATGTCAAAGGTTGTAGACAGGCCAAAAAAGATGAGGAGGGATTATTTCTTTTGTCACAGTCACTTGAAATAAGCACAGCTTTCATACTGTGTGAAATCTGATTGGTTAGCACTATTGCTTCACAGTGCCAGGCTCCCAGGGTCGATTCCCAGCTTGGGTCACTGTCTGTGTGGAGTCTGCACGTTCTCCCTGTGTCCGATTGGGTTTCCTCCGGGTGTTCTGGTTTCCTCCCACAAGCCCTGAAAGACGCGTTGTTAGATAATTTGGGCATTCTGAATTCTCCCTCCTTGTACCCGAACAGGCACCGGAATATAGCGACTAGGGGCTTTTCACAGTAACTTCATTGCAGTGTTAATGTAAGCCTACTTATGTCACTAATAAAGATTATTATTATTATTATGGTTGTAGTGATTTAAACATGGATTTCTGGAAAAGATGGGCATGGATTTGGGAGGCCACAACACATTGAAGGACTTTGATGATGAAAAGGAGATTAGAGATGGGATGCTTTTACAATGGTAATTGGTTTTGTTGATCAGAGGGATGATGAAGACAGAGTTAAATGAAAGAAGGACAAACCTTTGAAGAAAGAGAACAATTCACAATATTGGCTGACATGGGGCTCCGGGAGGCAGCGAATAGGTTTAAAGGAGCAAGAGCATGTGTCTCTTAGACTAGATTAGCTGAGAAGGCAGCTTGATGCCATGCACGTTCAAACTGCTGCCTTAATGGCAAGAAATACCAGTCTTTAAAGGTGCTTGCAGAATATCGCGGCACTCAGGAAATCTGTCCTTCAAAACATTGCTGAAGCACTGCCCTGAGGGAGGGACAGATGTTCCCTGGAACTTTCACCATGATAACATTCATGCTCCTACTACTACCATTCCACCAGTGCCCTTCTTGTTGCCAGCCAGCTGAGACTGCTGTTGCCTATGTCACAGTGGTGTTGTCTAAAGCCAGGGGTTTAGGCTAGAGTTGATTGACATCATTCCACAAGGCCATCTGCAGTCTTGCTACAGAGGTCAGCAGCCTACCCACAGCCACTGGGGTAGAACTCCATAGGAACATTAGGATAGGCAAAGGCATAAAGAGGATGTTCACTAAGGGAAGGCGTAAGGTTATTAATTAACTTTTTGTTTGAATATTGGATGGTTTAATTTATGAAGTTAATTTGGGTTCTCTATTTTATAGTGTTTTTTGTTTCATCATTGTGGCCAAGAGGACAGTGTAATGATCCCTAATAGGGAAGATAAGTTGTGGGACTGTTGTTGAATGAGGAACTGGGGTCACATTTACTGGTACAACAGTCGGAAGATTGATTGTGGACATTCTGGCTGGAACAATGGTTTCTCCTCCTCCTGAGCTGGTTGCTAAATAGCTGCTGGCTGCACTGGCAATTGAGCCACTGGCCATCACTCTAAGATCGGCGAAGGGCTGAATGGGCATTAGAAAGGGGACAGGGAGCATATAGTTTCCGACTCTGCGGATGACCTTCTCCTCTATATGTTGAACACCCTAGCCAGCATGGGCAAAACAACAGAACTCCCGAGGGAGTTCAGAGCCTTCTCGGATTACAAATTCAACCTGGGTAAGAGCAAAATCTTCCTGGTAAACCCCTATGGGGGAGGAGCGGAGCTGGAGAGCTACTGTTTAAACTGACCCAAACAAATGCAAGTACCTGAGGATATGGATAGTTCACAACTGGAGGAGGCTCAACTGTGGATCCTGTTCACCTTGATCAAGGAGGTGAAGAGGGACCTGCAAAGATGAGACTCACTCCCTCTATCCCTAGCGGGTACGGTGCAGATGATAAAATATAACTTGCTGCCAAGGTTCCTCCTCTTATTCAGAACACTCAGAACACAATCTTAATAATTAATAATCGCTTATTGTCACAAGTAGACTTCAATGAAGTTACTGTGAAAAGCTCCTAGTCACCACATTCTGGCGCCTGTTCGGGGAGGCTGGAACGGGAATTGAACCCGCGCTGCTAGTCTTGTTCTGCGTTACAAGCCAGCTGTCTTAGCTCACGGTGCTAAACCAGCCTCTTTGTCCCCAAATCTATCTTCTCCAGGGTTGACAAGCTAATCATGGTCTTTGTCTGGGCGAGAAAGAAACCTAGGGTATGGGAAGCCGTCCTGCAAAGAGGGCAACACATGGCAGTGTGAATTGAGCCTGTGCGGGAGAGATCATTGGGAAATGAGCATGCGCAGAGAGGCTGGCTGGACAGTGGGAGCTGAGTGGTGAAGAGGGTTGGGGGTCAACAAACCAGAGGGAACTCAGGCCGTAGGAAACACTGAGTGGGACCGGGATATTGGGAGGAGCTAGGTTGAACCTCCTATTCTACCACCAGGCAGCAAACAAGAGAGTACAGGGGTGGTTGGGGGAGCTGGAGGCCGATTGGGTCCAAATGGAGGAGGCCACCATACGGGGATGTCTCCAGGCATTAACCACTGCCTCGCTCCTGGCCCTTCCATATGCACACTCTAGCAGCCCGGTGGTAGTGGCCACGTTAAAGACCTGGGACCAGTTCACGCACCGCTTTAAACTCAGCGGTATGTCAATTGAAGCTCCCATCTGCAAGAACCATCGTTTACACCGACCAGGATAGAATTCGCGTTCAAGACATGGAAAGAGGATGGAGGGGTACTAATGGTGAGGGACATGTACTTGGACGGTAGAGGAGCAACCCTGGGGAATGAGCTTCTATACCTGCTGCTGTGAGGCTTTTCCCACAGAGACCAAGACGTTCCCCCAGATACCCGGACACCCCCTACTGGACAGGATGTTAGCACCGGACTGGCTAGGGGGAGTCAAATGTGGCAACATATACGGACAACTTTTGGAAGAGGTCAGGACCCCACTGGATGAAACGTGATGGAAATGGGGGTAGGAGCTAGACATGGAGACAGGGGGAGGACTCTGGATCGAGGTGCTGCACAGGATCAACTCCACATCCTCACACGCAGGGCTCAGCCTAGTGCAACTTAAGGTGGTGCACAGAGTGAACCTAACCAACACACAGATGAATGGATTATTCCTGGAGGTGGAGGATAAGTGCGAGCGGTGTCGGGGGACCTGGCCAACCATGCCCACTTGTTCTGGTCCTGCCCCAGAATGGCTGGGTTCTGGGTTGCCTTCTTCGAGATCATGTCCAGGGTCGTTGGGGTGAAGATGAAGCCATGCCTGTTCATGGTGGTCTTCAGGGCATTGGGGCTCTTAACGGGGAGGGCCATTCCCTGACCTTCGCCTCCCTGATCGCCTTGATGGAGACTTCTGCTCGGATGGAAGTCAACAGCACAACCTAGAGCCTCAGACTGGCTCTTTGACCTAGTCGAGTTCCTAAAGTTGGAAAAAACAAAATTCGCAATTAGAGGATCTGATGAAAGATTCTACCAGACGTGGAAAAAATTCACCAGCCTCTTCGAGGACATGTTTGTAACCAGCGACTGGGGTGGGGGTGTGGTGGGAGGGAGAGAAGAGGGGAACAAACAGGGTCAGGGGGTCAAGAAAGAAGGGAGGAGGGAACAGGGGGCAGGGGGGAACACCCACACCATAAAGGAGAAGGGGGGAAATAGCCTTGCATTATGAGGGGTGAAGGCCCCCACACATGAAAAAACGGGGCAACATAGTGATGGTAGGTTGACCCAGGTAACACTGAGAAATGAAAGGGGACTCGGAGAATAAAGCCATCTGCCTAGTCCTGCACCATAACCAGTCG
The DNA here is from genome assembly GCF_902713615.1 of Scyliorhinus canicula. NCBI lineage: Eukaryota > Metazoa > Chordata > Chondrichthyes > Carcharhiniformes > Scyliorhinidae > Scyliorhinus > Scyliorhinus canicula. Next base: position 84,979,823 of record NC_052152.1, read on the forward strand.
AGGCAAGGTAAATAGCCACAGGTTACTCTTGGCTGTAATAGATGTATCGATATTTGTATATTAACTTATTCCACGTGGGTTTTTTTTCTTTTACATTCTCTGTATTTTATGGTTAGTTTATCAATGTGTTTTTCTCCGTTACTGTATTACCATGTTTTTCCCAGCATGGTCCCTATACACGAATGTAATTAATGAATAGCCAATAAAAACACTAAAAATAAATATAGCTGCTGGCAAGTGCTCTGCCTTTATGAAGGCAAAGTTGTGCAGAATGCAGAAGACTATGACAGTGTTTTACAAACCTTTTTGCCCGGGACCCATTTTTATCTACCGGCCAAACTTTGTGACCCACACCTGCCGACCTTGGTGAGCCACGCTGCCTGAACTTCGCAACTGACTTTTTTTGCTTACCTTTAATGCGACAGGTAAACCTGCTTGGTCCTCACTATCTCACTTCCTTTTTCATTGTGTTACATTTCTGCTAAGGGCTTCAGCTGATGATTTAAGTTCCCGCTGCATCCTTTGTATAAAAAAAAAAGATGTTTGTTCTTGAACTTGCCATGCTTAGTGTTTAAATGCTTTTGAAATTTTGAGAGTTTAATCTTTAATTTGCCAGTACGTCCCTGCACATAAGAAACATGGGCATTGCAACCTGATTTGCCTTGGCACAATTAATAAAGTCATACTTCAAGAAATCATCTTTACACTGCTTTGTTTCTGATTTCAGCTTTTTAAAAATTTAAAGTGCCCAATTCTTTTTTTTTTCCAATTAAGGGGCAATTTAGTGTGGCCAATCAACAAACCTGCACATCTTTGGGTCGTGGGGGTGAGACCCACGCAGACACTGGGAGAACGTGTAAACTCAACATGGACAGTGACCTGGGGCTGGGATCGAACCCGTGTCCTCGGTGCCACTGTGCCATCATGCCGCCCTTGATTTCAGCTTGTTAAAGGGTTGTTCATCAGAGGCCCTGGAGCTCACACCAGCGCTGCTTTGTCCTGCCGTGGAGTCTCCTGAGAAGCTTGTGGAAGCCCGTGAACTCATGCTGACTGCCAGCATCGTGACCCGCCATTCTCGCGTGCCTCACAATCTTCACTCGACTGCTCTCCATGTCCTTCACAGGTCCTGAACTCCCAACAGTTCACCGCCGGAAATATCCCCCCCCCCCCCCCCCCCCCCCCCCCCCCCCCCCCCCCCCTCCCCCCTCCTATTGGTCAACGGAACAATTAGGAGTCGGATGTGACATTAAGAAAGCTAATCACCCATTGGATGAAGCAAGACAAAATGCTGTGGCTGCTGGCAGATGTGGCCGACATTCTCTTTTTATTTTAAAGTATTTTAATTAAGGTTTTGCAGAATCTTTCAGAATAAAACGGTAGTAACCATAATAGCAAAACAAACTAGAGTGGACACTAACATAGTGTAAAAAGAGAATATACAATAACAATTAAATAGACATTACCCCCATGCGACCCAGTCTTCCCACATCATCCCAACGAGGCACTCCCCCGCTCCCTCCCCACGGATTGCTGCTGCTGCTGACATTTTAATTTTCCCCGAGAAAGTCGACAAAGGGCTGCCACCTCCGAGAGAACCCTAGAGTAGACCCTTTTAAGGAAAATTTTAGTTTCTCAAGGCTGAGAAACCCAGCCATGTCGTTAACCCAAGTCACTCGGGGGGGGGGGGGGGGGGGGGGGGGGGGGCTTCGAGTCCCTCTGCATTAATAAAATCCGTCTCCGGGCTACTAGGGAGGCAAAGGCCAAGGCGTCGGGCTACTAGGGAGGCAAAGGCCAAGGCGTCGGCCTCTTTCGCCCCCTGAACTCCGGGTCTTCTGACACTCCAAAGATCGCTATCTCTGGACTCGGCACCACCTGTGTGTTAAGCACCTTGGACATTGCCCTCGCAAACCCTTGCCAGAATTCTCTAAGCTCCGGGCATGCCCAAAACATGTGGACATGGTTTGCAGGGCTGCCCCATACAACTGTTTTATACCCCAAAAAACTTGCTAATTCTCGCTGCCGTCATGTGTGCCCGGTGGGCCACCTTAAATTGAATTATACTGAGCCTGGCACATGATGAGGAGGAATTAACCCTGCCGAGACCTCTGCCCACAGACCCGCTTCCAACTCCTCACGTAGCTCTTCCTCCCACTTACCCTGGAGTTCCTCCACCGGGGTTTCCTCCGCCTCCTGTAGTGGTAGATATCTGACACCCTCCCCTCTCCCACCCAGGTGCCGGAGACCACCCTGTCCTGTATCTTCAGTGGCGGCAGCGTCGGAAAGGCCACTACCTGTTTTTTCAGGAAGGCTCGTACTTGCAGATATTTAAAGGCGTTTCCTGGCGGCAGATTAAATTTGTCCTCTAGCACCTTCAAACTGGGAAAGCTTCCATCTATGAACAGATCTCCCATCCTTCTGATGCCTGCCCTCTGCCAGCTCTGGAGCCCACCATCCATCCTACCCGGGACAAACGTGTGATTGTTGCACATTGGGGTTCAGACCGACGCTCCCTCCACCTTCTTGTACCTCCTCCACTGTCCCCAGATCCGCAGTGTCACCACCACCACCGGACTTGTGGAGTAACGGGTCGGCGAGAACGGCAAAGGAGCCATTATCAAAGCTCCCAGACTAGTACCTTTACATGACGCCGCCAACAAGCTGCCCCCCCCCCTCCCCGGACTGTGCTCCAACAGTGATCTCCTTACTCGCGGGGTCTTATTCGCCCACACAAAGCCTGTAATGATCCTACTCACCCGCTTAAAAAAGGCCTTGGGGATGAAGATGAGGAGGCACTGAAAGACAAACAAAAATCTGGGGAGGACACGGTCTGCGCCCTCCCTGCCAGTGACAGTGGGAGCATGTCCCACCTTTTAAAGTCCCCTTCCATTTGCTCCACCAACAGGGTCAGGTTGTGCCTGTGCAGGGCATCCCATTTCCTGGCCACCTGTATACCCAGGTAACAAACCTTTCTCCACCATCCTGAGCGGCAGCTCTTTCAGTCTCTCCTGCTGCCCCTTGGCCTGGATCACAAACAACTCGCTCTTTCCCATGTTCAGTTTGTACCCTGAAAAACGATCAAAATCCCTCCGGATCCACAGAACCTCCCCCATCCCCTACACAGGGTCCGAGACGTACAGGAGCAAATCATCCGCGTATAGCAAGACCCGATGTCCCGGCCGGTTCCTCGAGGCTCTCAGTGCCATAGCTAGTGGTTCTATAGCTAGGGCAAATAGTAACGGGGAGAGGGGACACCCCTGCCTCGTTCCCCAGTGAAGCTCGAAGTACCCTGACCTCAGCCGGTTTGTACATACACTTGCTACAAGCGCCCTGTACAGCTATTCCACCCAGCCAATAAAGCCCTCACCAATCCGAACCTCCCCAGCGCTTCCCACAGGTACTCCCACTCCACCCGGTCAAAGGCTTTCTCTGCGCTCATCGCTGTTACCACCACAGCCGACATTCTCAACCTAAAGTCTGATCGCGGCCGTTGGGCTTTTCTCCCACGATCAGGAGCGCCACGGGCAATCTCTCCGCGATCCTCCCAACACTCAGCCACATCAAAGGTCTATGGTACAGTGGGCAGCACGCAGGGCCGGCTCAAGGTACCGGCAACTCGGGCAGTCGCCCGGGGCGCCATGTGCTAGGGGCGCCGCGTAAAAGACTCGGGTACCGCGCATGCGCAGTTGGGCCGGTGCCAACCAGCGCATGCGCGGTGGCCGCCCTCCCTCAGGCCACCCCGCACAAACATGGCGGATGGATCCAGGCTCACCGGTGGTCACTCCGGCCCCCCCCCCCCCCCCCCCCCCCCCCCCTCCGGCTTCACAGCTCCAGGAACCCAGGTTCGATTCCGGCTTGGGTCACTGTGCGGAGTCTGTGTGTGTGCGTGGGTTTCTTCTGGGTGCTCCGGTTTCCTCCCACAGTCCAAAGATGTGCAGGTTAGGTGGATTGGCCATGATAAATTGCCCTTAGTGTCCAAAATTGCCCTTCGTGTTGGATGGGGTTACTGGGTTATGGGTATAGGCTGGAGGTATTGACCTTGGGTAGGGTGCTCTTTCCAAGAGCCGGTGCAGACTCGATGGGCCGAATGGCCTCCTTCTGCACTGTAAATTCTTTAAAAATACAGACACCATTTTAGACTCTTGACACCCAGAGTGCCAAAAATATATGGTGTTACATAACTGAGATTTTCAACTCAAATTCTACTTTGTACTGCAGGACATTCCAAATGTAAATATCATCCCCTGAAATGCACATAAATTCTCATTATTTGATCACTGGATTTGAGTGTTGCTGATAAGGTCAGAATTTATTGCTAATTTGTAATTGCTCTTGGGAAGATGATGATGTATCTGTGAATTGCTCTGATAGTTGGTGTATTTATTATCGATTTGCCACATGCTCTTATACCTCAATTGTTTCGAACAAGGAACTGTTGCTGACTTCTATCTGTATTACTATTAAGAACCACAATGTGCGAGTGTATTCTGTGAATTGGAAAAATGACCGCACAAGTATTCAGTATAATCACAGTTTATTATTGAATCTAGGATTACTTCTATGCTTAATAAATTACTGCACATTAGACTATATCTAGCAGTTAAATGACCTTTACTTGAACTTCCAAGTGACCGGCTCTGTGCAGGTTAGATAAGGCCTTTATCTGGTTCCCCACGTGTGGCGGCTGGAGGTTATCTGGTTTGTCTCGGCTGAGTGTCGTCTTTCAGATGGAGATTGCGGGTCCTTGAACTTGGCTGGTCGATGTGCTGCAGTTGCATGACTGAAGCCAGTGCCCCAAAAGAGGCAGAATGTTGGTTGCGCAGTTCTTCTTATTCTCTGATCTTTTGGGCGCTCCCTGGTAGGGATCCAATGGATCACCCAAACCGATTCTGGCCCAGTAGGGGGCTGGTACCTTGATGTCTGTGCGGGTCCTAGTTGTTATTATCCAAGGCACTCCCAAATAAGGCAAATAGGCACCCCTGAGTCTGACACTAATGGTAAGTTTCAATCTGAAGCCCATTGTCCTGGGAAGACCTGCGAGTGGCCTCTAGCAGGTGCGAGTTTCTGTATAAGTCTGAGTTGTTTGCAATATGCACAAGTTGTGCCCTGTCTGTGTCCCAACCTGACCACAATTCCCATTATCCCTTCTGGGTGGCCAGTTTAGGTGGCCACAGAACATTCATTATACTCCAGAACAACTTGGTTTTATTTTTGTTGAGCTGGCATTCTAATTTTCTGCCCCAAGACCCCACATCTGTGATCTACTCTGGCATTTGTGATCTCAAGGAGAAATTAGTCTGAGCAGCCTTTAACAAGACAATTTAATTGTCCACTTTGGATCAACATTCCCATGATCAAGAGAGGAATTTCATTCTCCTCACCACCTTGAAAACCTGTTTGATGACAAAGCAGCAAGCGAGCAGTTCAAATGGTATACCCCCATTTCCCACTCTGTTTCCACTGATCTGTGTTTTAAGTCTGGTTTTGTCTGAGGAAGGCATTCTTCTTAATGAGTTCTTGGCCGAAGGCAGGTTTGACCCACAGAGGAGGCAGGTTCTGAATCCACCCTCGCCAGAACTGGGATCCAACCCTGTGCTGTTGGCACCAATCTACTCCACACCAGCTGTCCAGCCAACTGAACCAACCAGACCCCAAGATCAGAGTTGTTGTTGCAATAGACACTCTTACACACACATTGCAACTGGGAGCTGTGGATATTGATTTTAGAGGCTCTAATTTATTTCCATCACATGGCTGACCAAATATCTTTCTCATTGTTACTGCCTGCCATTGGCGTTTGTTGAAAGGATTTACAGGTTAATAGTCAACCTGTTTGGCTGTGTTATAAACACCCCTTCCTTGGCTATCAAGTTCTGGAGTGGGACATGAACCCAGGGCTTCTGGTTCAGAGGCAGGGACACCACCACTGTGCCAGAAGACCTCTTCAGGGGAGGAACTAATGAATGCAAATCAACATTCTGCCCTATATTTCGAACCCGAATTACATTTTAACCCACTCTTGAGCTGGGTACCTGCGATGGCCCTCATGATCAGTAAAGCTATGAGGAAGCCATAGTGGCAATGGTTGGCAAGTTAATCCATCACGTCTGTGCTCTCCGATCTATATTGGCTTCTGGTTTGACAATGCCACTGTTTAAAAATTTTCTTCCTCGTTCTCAAGTCCCTCAGTGGCCTTTCTCGGCCCGATATCTGTGACTTGCCCCAGTCCGGCAATTTTTGAGATCTTTTACTTGTCTTTAATTCTGGTTTCTTACCTCATCTCTGATTTATTCAATTCTTCGTTAGTGCCTTTGCTTTCAGCAGCCTGGGCTCTAGGCTCTGCAATTCCCATTGTAAGCCTCCCTGCTTTCTCCCTGTCTCACCTCCTTTAAGAGTTCTATCTGTTGTCATGTTTTGCATGGCTCAGTGTCAAATCCTGATTCGTAATGCTCCTATGAAGCACCATGGGACGCTATGAAGGAGCTAGGTAAAGTCAATGTTGTTAGAAAACCTCTCTCAGTGGGAACATGAGTAATGCTCTTGAGTCCCACAACAAAGCCCAAGACTCTGCTCCCTGGCACTCTTTTTTCCACCCTCCCCACTACTCATTGCCACAACCAATTTTGGATAAATCAAATAACCAATCGAACTAGATCAAATAAACTGAGGGCCAAATTTAAGGGGCAGCCCCTTAAAGGGATACTGCCTGAAACCAAAAGCAAATCACAAATAGAACTAACATTGAACCAAAATCAGTGCATTCACTCCAGACATCCTCTCCTTGGAAATTTGCTAGCAATTTTTTCTGATGCTACCAGATCATCCAACCCTCGTCCTTCCCCATTGCCAGCTCAGTTTTCCAATGGAAATGGATGAGCAGCTGACTGCATTCGAGTGAAGACTGACTTCAGGCGTTCAATACAAAATCCTGAGTGGGATTGCTATACATTCGTGCTAAAACTTGTCCAATACACCCAACATGTGAGGTGTATTTAGGGTAATTCTGAGAGTTGATGAATTAAGTCGGCAAGCAGATCAGAAAATCTAAATTCTTGACCACTTCTGATTCTGTTGTTTTACATAATTTTATAGACTTTTATATTTTGTATTTATGGGTTTAAACCAGTGAGGATACAAACCCACTGATTGCCACATTCCTAATTCTACTGACACAGTGACAGTGGCTTGATTTAAAAAAAATAAGTTTAGAGTGCCGAATTCTTATTTTTTTCCAATTAAGGGGCAGTTTAGCGTGGCCAATCCACCTAGCCTGCACATATTTGGGTTGTAGGGATGAGACCCATGCAGACACAGGTATAATGTGAAAACTCCACACAGACAGTGACCCGGGGTCGGGATCGAACCTGGGTCCTCAGCACTGTGACCCAGCAGCGCTAACCACTGTCACCATACTGCCCTGACATTGGCTTGATTTTTACTGTATTCCTCACCCTTCCTGATCTTCACCGTAAGCGAGTGTTAGCGATATGGAGCTTCTTGCACCACCAGTGTCTTCTTCCTCTGATGGCGCTGAGGACCCGCGTTCGATCCCGGCCCTGGGTCACTGACTGTGTAGAGTTTGCACATGCCCCCCATGTCTGCGTGGGTTTCACCCCACAACCCAAAGATGTGCAGGTTAGGTGGATTGGCCACACTAAATTGCCCCTTAATTGGGAAAAAAAAACTTTATTTATAAAAAAGTCTTCCTCCTCAACTGGTGGTCACTCACTGTCTCCTTCGCTTGTAGCTATGAGGTGATCACAGCCTGGAATGTATGCTGGAGGGAACTGCCAAGATTCCCAGATGCACTGGAGTGACTCTGGAGCTTGAGCTTCAGATCTTCATTCACACATATGAACAAAGTGTGAACAAATGTACAAACATATGTATGGTAACACACGGCTATCCAGGATGCATGAAGTGTCGTAGAGGTACTTGTAACAATGGTCGAACTGCAGCTTTCATTGAACAGGATGTGTATGCATTGTGGCCCAGCTGGCTTGCTGAGGTAGTCAGTCCATTGACCTTGAAATCATGGAAATCCTGACCACTAAAACACTTAACAATGAACTCTGAAAATTAAGAAATAGACATCTAAGGGACTGAGATACTGCACTAATAAATTCTAGAAAACCAACCTCTGAATGTTTAACATACTAAAATTGTAGAAGGTTAACTAAAGGCATTGTAAATCTCAACATTTTGCAAGAAAACTTGAAACTAATTGTTACAACTCATGTGGTGCTGCCTATCTTGCCTCTGGCTGCTACCAGATTGTCATGCCAATTTGCAGCCCATGTTTGTATTAAATAGGCATTCAATGTCTTGTTTGTAAGTGAAAACAGTTCGTCACTTTCCCCATGGATATCTAGAACTACCTAGTAATGGATTGTAGTTTTGCACAGAATGCAGGATTCTCCCCTGTCCAAAGGGATTATTGACTGCACCTATTTTTGCCTGTTGATGTTTTGATGAATTGCAAAGCATATTAATGTTAGCTGGTATGTGTTGACCAGCAGGGGATCAAGCAGGTGGACACCTTTCCTGAGAGACGCTGTGGTGCTTCTATATTGTTTTGTTATCCATTTCCCCCTCGGTTTTCCTTTGCACAGTAAAGGGTGATTGCTTTGAGATGAGGGCAATATCCTGCACACCAGGCTTATGACTCTTGGGAACTCGAATTACAATTGTAACAATGGTCGAACTGCAGCTTTCATTGAGCAGCCCATTGGTATCCTGAAAGAGCAATTGAGATGAAAGGACAGGGGTGATGGCCTGCCATAATATGGGCTTGGATGACTGTCCTCTTTGGTTCTTTTGTACTCAGTGCTGCATAACCTAGCATTGTGTCACTATTAGAGGAGGACTCTCAGCACTGGGCGGCACAGTGGTTAGCACTGCTGCCTCACAGCACCAGGGCCCCGGGTTCAATTCTAGACTTGGCTGATTGTGTGGAGTTTGCCAATTCTCCCTGTATTTGTGTTTAGGTGATTGGCCATTCCAAATTGTCCCACAGTGTCCAAAGAATAGGTGGGTTCTGAAGTTATGAGGATAGGACAAAGGAGTGGGTCTAGGTAGGGTGCTCTTTCAGAGGGTCGTGCAGACTCAGTGGGCCAAATGGCATCCTTCTGCACTGCAGGGATTGTTTGATTCTGTGAGCATGATGAAGGAACATGCAAACAAGGAGCAGGAGCCCCTTGAGTCTTTTCCACCATTTAATAAGACCATGGATATTAACTTCAAATCTGCATTCCGCCTACCCCGGATAACCTATCGCCCGCCCCCTTGCTTACCAATAACCTATCCATCTCTGTCTCAAAAAATATTCAGAGTGTGCCGACACCACCTTTTCAGGAAGAGAGTTCCAAAGACTCTCAACCCTCTGAGAGAAATATGTTTACCGCATCTCTATTTTAAATGGGTGACCTCTAATTTTTAAATAGTGACCCTGAGTTTTAGATACTCCTGCAAGAGGGGACACTCTCTCCACATCCAGCAGTCGCGACTCCTCGGGATCCTTTGTTTCAATCAAGTTGCCTCTTACTCTTCTAAACCCAAGTGGATGCAAGCCTAACTTATCTAACCTTTCCTCAGAAGACAAGTCGCCCATTCCTGCTATTAGTCTCGTGAACATTTTTGGACTGCTTCCAAAGCATTTACATTCTTCCTTAAATAATCTAGGACCAACACTCATTTAATAATAATCATAGATCATGGAATTTGCAGTCCAGAAGGAGGCCTTTCGGCCCAATGAGTCTTCACAGGCCCTTCAAAAGAGCATCCTACCTAAGTCCACACCTCCACCCTATCCCCGTAATCCCACCTAACCTTTTTGTTTGGACACTCAAGAGCAATGTAGCATAGCCAATCCACCTAACCTGCACATCTTTGGACTGTGCAAGGAAACTCCCGGTGCACCTGGAGGAAATCCACAGACACGGGAAGAACGTGCAGATTCCGCACAGTGACCCAAGCCGAGAATCGAATCTGGGACCCTGGAGCTGTGAAGCAACTATGCTAACCACTGTGCTACCGTGCCACCCATATTGTTAACTCTTTCATTTTAAAAATATTTATAAAAACTCTTGCTATCTATTTTTATATTTCTGGATAGCTTTTTCCTCATACTCCAATTTTTCCCTCATTATTCCTTTAAAAAAAAAGTAAAGTACCCAATTTTTTTCCAATTAAGGGGCAATTTAGCGTGGCTAATCCACCTACTCTTCACATCTTTGGGTTGAGGAGCGAAACCCACGCAAACACGTGGAGAATGTGCAAACTCCACACGAACAGTGACCCAAAGCCGGGATTGCACCTGGGAGCTCGGCGTCGTGAGGCACCAGTGCTAACTACTGCGCCCTCCTTCATTATTCTTTTGATCATCTCTTACTGTTCCTTGTATTTTGTACAATCTTCTGACCTTCCACCTGTTTCTACAGTTTTATATGCTTTTTCTTTAAGTTTGATCATTAATCTTTCTAGTTACCCAGGGATGGTGGATCCATCCCTTGGACTTTTATCTTACTCGGAATGTATCTATTCTGTGCATTCTGAAATATCCCCTTAAATGTTTGTCAATACATCCCTATTGATCAATTCCTGAACCTAATTTGCTGATTACTTTAGCCAGTCTGGCTCCCGTTCAGAGCATAATCGCCCTTATTTAATTTTAAGAACATTGTCTCAGACCCATTCCTTTTTCCTTCAAATTGAATGTAAATTTCAATCATACTATGGTTGCTGCTACCTTCATCATGAGATCATTAATTACTCCCATCTAATTGCTCAGTACCAGCTCTATGAATTTCTCATCCAGGATACATTTGCCTATCTGACTTTTCTACCATTTAATAAGACTTGTAGTGTCCCCCACCCTTCCACCTCCTCCAACCGAAGGGGTTGAAGGAATATCAGGTAAGCTCCTTTCTTTTTCTTGTTTTATCTAGAGGGGATGGCAGGGAAGGCAGTACAATGTTCCTCCTGCAGAATTTTTGAGGTGAGGGACGCCGTCAGTGTCCCTGCTGATTTCATCTGTGGGAAGTGCACCCATCTCCAGCTCCTCAGGACCGTGTTAGGGATCTGGAGCTGGATGAACTTCGGATCATTCGGGAGGCAGAGTATGTCATAGATAGAAGCTTCAGGGAGGTAGTTACTTTGAAGAATAAAGATAGATGGGTGACGGTGAGAGGGACTGGGAGGAAGCAGTCAGTACAGGGATCCCCTGTGGTCGTTCCCCTTAGTAACAAGTATACCGCTTTGGATACTGTTGGGGACGACGACTTACCAGGGGTAAGCCATGAGGTACAGGTCTCTGGCACAGAGTCTGTCCCTGTTGCTCAGAAGGGAAGGGGGGAGAGGAGTAGAGCATTAGTCATTGGAGACTCCATAGTTAAGGGGATAGATAGGATATTCTGTGGGAATGAGAGAGACTCGCAGTTGGTGTGTTGCCTCCCAGGTGCCAGGGTCCGCGATGTCTCGGGTTGTGTTTTCGGGATCCTTCAGGGGGAGAGGGAGCAGTCCCAAGTCGTGGTCCACAGAGGTACCAACGACATAGGTAGGAAAAGAGATAGGGATGTAAGGCAGGAATTCCGAAAAGTTCCAGAGATGTAGAGGAAAGGATTGCAAAGATGATTCTGGATAGGAGCGAAAGTAACAGGGTAGTTGTTATGGGGGACTTTAACTTTCCAAATATTGACTGGAAACACTATAGTTCGAGTACTTTAGATGGGTCCGTTTTTGTCCAATGTGTGCAGGAGGGTTTCCTGATGCAGTATGTAGATAGGCCAACGAGAGATGAGGCCGTATTGGATTTGGTACTGGGTAATGAACCAGGACAGGTGTTAGATTTGGAGGTAGGTGAGCACTTTGGTGATAGTGACCACAATTTGATTACGTTTACTTTAGTGATGGAAAGGGATAGGTATATACCACAGGGCAAGAGTTATATCTGGGGGAAAGGCAATTATGATGCGATGAGGCAAGACTTAGGATGCATCGGAAAACTGCAGGGGATGGGCACAATGGAAATGTGGAGCATGTTCAAGGAACAGCTACTGCGTGTCCTTGATAAGTATGTACCTGTCAGGCAGGGAGGACGTGGTCGAGCGAGGGAACTGTGGTTTACTAAAGTTACACTTGTCAAGAGAAAGAAGGAGGCTTATGTAAAGATGAGACGTGAAGGTTCAGTTAGGGCGCTCAAGAGCTATAAGTTAGCTAGGAAGGATCTAAAGAGAGAGCTAAGAAGCCAGGAGGGGACATGAGACGTCTTTGGCAGGGAGGATCAAGGATAACCCTAAAGCTTTCTATAGATATGTCAGGAATAAAAAAATGACTAGGGCAAGTGTAGGGCCAGTCAAGGACAGTAGTGGGAAGTTGTGCATGGAGTCCGAGGAGATAGGAGAGGTGCTAAATGAATATTTTTCATCAGTATTCACACAGGAAAAAGACAATGTTGTCGAGGAGAATACTGAGACTCAGGCTACTAGACTGGAAGGGCTTGAGGTTCATAAGGAGGAGGTGTTAGCGATTCTGGAAAGTGTGAAAATAGATAAGTCCCCTGGGTCGGATGGAATTTATCCTAGGATTCCCTGGGGAGCTAGGGTGGAGATTGCTGAGCCTTTGGCTTTTATCTTTAAGTCATCTTTGTCTACAGGAATAGTGCCAGAAGACTGGAGGATAGCAAATGTTGTCCCGTTGTTCAAGAAGGGGAGGAGAGACAACCCCGGTAACTAAAGACCAGTGAGCCTTACTTCTGTTGTGGGCAAAGCATTAGAAAGGTTTATAAGAGATAGGATGTATAATCATCTGGAAAGGAATAATTTGATTAGAGATAGTCAACATGGTTTTTGTGAAGGGTAGGTTGTGCCTCACAAATCTTATTGAGTTCTTTGAGAAGGTGACCAACAGGTGGATGAGGGTAAAGCAGTTGATGTGGTGTATATGGATTTCAGTAAAGCGTTTGATAAGGTTCCCCATGGTAGGCTATTGCAGAAAATACGGAGACATGGGATTCAGGGTGATTTAGCAGTTTGGATCAGAAATTGGCTAGCTGAAAGAAGACAGAGGGTGGCGGTTGATGGGAAATGTTCAGACTGGAGTCCAGTTACTAGTGGTGTACCACAAGGATCTGTTTTGGGGCCACTGCTGTTTGTCATTTTTATAAATGACCTGGAGGAGGGCGTAGAAGGATGGGTGAGTAAATTTGCAGATGACACTAAAGTCAGTGGAGTTGTGGACAGTGCAGAAGGATGTTACAAGTTACAGAGGGACATAGATAAGCTGCAGAGCTGGGTTGATAGGTGGCAAATGGAGTTTAATGGAGAAAAGTGTGAGGTGATTCATTTTGGAATAACAGGAAGACTGAGTACTGGGCTAATGGTAAGATTCTTGGTCGTGTGGATGAGCAGAGAGATCTTGGTGTCCATGTACATAGATCCCTGAAAGTTGCCACCCAGGTTGAGAGGGTTGTTAAGAAGGCGTACGGTGTGTTAGCTTTTATTGGTAGAGGAATTGAGTTTCGGAGCCATGAGGTCACCTTGCAGTTGTACAAAACTCTGGTGCGGCCGCATTTGGAGTATTGCGTGCAGTTCTGGTCGCTGCATTATAGGAAGGATGTGGAAGCCTTAGAAAGGGTGCAGAGGAGATTTACCAGGATGTTGCCTGGTATGGAGGGAAGATGTTATAAGGAAAGGCTGAGGGACTTTAGGCTGTTTTCATTAGAGAGAAGAAGGTTAAGAGGTGACTTAATTGAGGCATACAAGATGATCAGAGGATTAGATACGGTGGACAGTGAGAACCTTTTTCCTCGGATGGTGATGTCAAGCATGAGGGGACATAGCTTTAAATTGAGGGGAGATAGATAAAGGACAGATGTCAGAGGTAGGTTCTTTACTCAGAGAGTAGTAAGGGCGTGGAATGCCCTGCCTGCAACAGTAGTGGACTCGCCAACACTAAACACATTCAAATGGTCATTGGATAGACATATGGACGATAAGGGAATAGTGTAGATGGGCTTTAGGGGGGTTTCACAGGTCGGCACAACATCGAGGGCCGAAGGGCCTGTACTGCGCTGTAATATTCTATGTTCTATATGTAAATTAAAATCTTCCATGATTATCGGCGTGCATTTTTTTTTCTTTTAAAAAAATAAATGAGTACCCAATTCATTTTTTCCAATTAAGGGGCAATTTAGCCTGGCCAATCCAACTAGCCTGCACATCTTTGGGTTGTGGGGGCGAAACCCACGCAAACACAGAGAGGATATGCAAACTCCACACAGGCTATAACCCAGAGCCAGGATCGAACCTGGGACCTTGGTGCGTGAGGCTGCAGGGCTAACCCACCGGGCCACCGTGCTGCCTTTTGCCTTGCCTTTCTAACAAACTTCCTTTATGCTGCATTCTACCAAGTGGTTACTGTTAGGCGGCCTGTACATGACTTCCACATGTGACTTCTTGCCTCTACCATTTCTCACCTCCAGCTAAACCGCCTCTATATCTTCATTTCCTGAACTTTAAAATTTTTTTTCCATGGGATGTGAGTGTCGCTGGCTGTGCCAGCATTTATTGCCCATTCCTGAGGGCATTTAAGAGTCAATCGCATTACTGTTGATCGGAGTCGCATGTCGGCCAGATCAGGTAAGGGGACAGATTTCATTCCCTGAAGGGACATAAGTAAACCAGATAGTTTTTACTGTACTGTGGATTACTAGTACAGTGACAATACCACTCTGTCACTACCTTCCCTTTATCATCTTGGGTCATCCCTCTCTGTTGTGCCAATGCCATAATTAACTAACAAAACCGCCCTCCACCAATTTCTTGCTTTCTGTCCTTCCTAAATGTCTCAATCCATCTCCTCCTGCAGCTATGTCTCCATAATGGCTATAAGTTCATAATTATCTATTTCTATTTGTGCTCCCATCAGAGAAGTGAATCTGTTTTGTTTTGAGTGCCACGTGTTTTCAAATGCAGAGTTTTTAGTTTTATTCTTTTATTCTTTTTATAATCTCTCTCAGCTGCTGATTTGTAGTCTCTCTCTCTCACTACTTGTGTCTTTTTAGTTCCCAAAATAATATCTTTTGCCTTGTCTTTACTGTTCGATTGACCACTTCGTAAATTTGATCCTTTGCTCCCATTATTTAATTTAAAATGCTCTCTACTTCCCTGGTTATGCAGCTCACATGAACATTGGTCCCTGAATGGTTTGGGTATGGACTGTCCCAACAATCCAGATCCCACTTTCCCCAGTACTGGTGACAGTGCCCCACGAACCAGAATCCACATCTCCCACATCCGTCTTTAAGCCACGTATTAATGTTTCTAATCTTATTTGTTTTATGTGAGTTTGCAAAAGTTATTGTGTTTGAGCATAATTTGGTGCTGTGTGTCTCACACTGATTATGCAGTATCTCTTTCTTTTTCCTGACTATATCGTTGGTACCTCCATGGTTCATGACGACTTGGTCCTCTCCTCTCCCACTGCATGTTCCTCTCCAGCCCCGAACAGATGTCCCAAACCCTGGCAACATCGCTGTCTGGACTCGCCGTCTTTGCTGCAGAGAATGGTGTCAATCCCTCTGATTCTGCAGTCCCTTACAACCAATACATTCCTTTTTGATCCCCTCTCTTGAATAGTTTCCCGAACCACAGTGCCGTGGTCAGTTAGGTTATCCATGTGGCCGACCCCACTCTCATTCAAACAGGTTAAAAACATCAAACCTGTTGGACAATTGTTAAGACTGAGGCTCCTCTGCTCCTGCCCTCTGAGTCATAGAATCATAGAATCATAGAATTTACAGTGCAGAAGGGGAGCATTGAGTTCACACCGGCCCCTAAAGAGCACCTTACCTAAGCCCACACCTCCACCCTATCCTCGTAACCCAGGAACCCCACCTAACATTTGGACACTACGGGGCAATTCAGTGTGACCAATCCACCTAATCTGCACATCTTTGGACTGTGGGAGGAAACCAGAGCACCCAGAGGAAACCCACGCAAACACGGGGAGAACATGCAGACTCCGCACAGACAGTAGCTCAAACCGGGAATCGAGCATGGGTCCCTGGCCCTGTGAGGCAACAGTGCTGACCACTGTGCTACTGTGTCACCCCCTTACCTGCCTCACTTGCAGTCAAATCACAGTCTCCTGTCCCTAACCACTAAACAAATCCGAAGACCCTGTCCAAAGAGGTGTGACTGCCTTCTGGTACAAAGATCCAGGTGACTCTCCCTCTCCCTGATACATTCAGTGTCAATCTTTTAGCCTCCAGCTCATAAGCTCTGAGCTGAAGCTGCTGGAATTTCAAACGTGTACTGCAGACATGCTGGATAAAACTGGCATCCTGGAGCTCCTATCTGCTGCAGCTCAACTGTCCTAGAATCACTTTTTCTATTTTTCTTTTAGAAATTTAGAGTACCCGATTAATGGGGAATTTAGTGTGGCCAATCCACCTACCTACATGTCTTTGGGTTGTGGGGGTGAGGTCTATGGAGACACGGGGAGAATGTGCAAACTCCACACGGACAGTGACCCGGAGCCGGGATCGAACCGTCTAGTCCTCAGCGCCGTGAGGCAGCAGTGTTAAAACTGTCTTGGAATCCTTAATGTTCCAATTAACAAATTATTTTATTCAATTATATATTTTACTTTACCCTTAAATTAGACCTTTTTCTTCCTCTATTTAGGGTTTGTTAAGGACTGTAGGACTCACTAGGTCCTACTTACAAAGACCGCGGCTCTTCTTTCTGAGGAAAGGTAGAAAAGGAAAAGAGCATCTCCTATCCTCAGTCACCAAACTCCTGTTGCTGATTTTGCTAAGTGTGCTTTACACTTAATTGCTCTGTTTTATAACCTTTGCTCTAGAGTCGCCAGGTATCTTTATGATACCACCACGAGGTTCAAGTGCTGATCAATAACTCAATACACCAGTTAGTAAGGTTCAAATCAAAACACATTTATTATATACACAGTCAATCGCTACTCATACATAAAATACTACTCACTAGACTATTTCTAACACTAACAGGCCAATACTTAGCTTTGGAAAAGGGACCCACTAGGTCAGGGAACAACGGCCTCTCGTTCGATCCTGAGTCTGCAGGCTTCCAGCTGGTATGGTCTAATGGTTAGGAGCGCCTATCTCGTAGCGTGCGTTGACTGGACACTTACTTGGTTGGTGCAGCTACTAGGCAGGTCACGGTCAAGAGTTGTTTCGAGCTGCTGAGAGACCCTGCCAAGAAGACCGAATTGAACTTGGGGACTCTATTTTATAGTCCCCAGGGGCCCTTTTGGGCGGACCCCGTACCTGGTTCCAATTGATTGGACCATGTTCCAATCAATTGATTTGATTTCCCCAATACTGGGGCTGTTCCCTGATCGCTGGGCGGTTCCTAAGTATCCGTTTGCCTTCCTTTGTCTTGGCTCCTGCTGGCGCCGAGGAGACTGGCTTGGCCTTGATTATCTTAAATGTTTCCAATTGTTCCCGGGGATCGCTCATCAATATGTAGATGGTTGTTAGTATCAGTGCTGTCTGGGTTTCTGCAAGTTCTAATATACAGGGGATTTTGCACCTCCTTGTTTTCCTGCGTTTGGCCATTTCTCCCTGCATTCTTAGCGGATCTCCATTTTAAAGTCGGGAAGTGGCCAACCCAGGTGGGCCACTCCAATTTAAACACTCTAATATTGCCTAAAGCAGCACTTCAGTGCAGACTGGAGAGAACACTGATGATGTCGCGGGTAGTGGTAAAATAACTACCTGAGCCAGAACTGTTCAACACTGGAGCACTGAAGAGAATCCAATGCTCATCTGTCCTGGTTCTTCCATCCGGCACCCAAAAGCATCTGCTGAAAAACTAGAAATCATGTAACATTACAACCTCACGAGTTGCTACAGAAATACTCTTCTGCGTACAAAGATTGGAAATAATATTGTGGTTTTAAAGGTCTTTCAAACAATTTTTCAATCTGATAAGAGCCCTAGTGCCTTTTTAAAATGTTCTTGAACCTATTCATGAGGTGTTGAACATTGGTGCATCATAGAAAGCAGAAGACTCCTGAGGCTCATTTAAGGGCATAAGATGCTTATGGTTGGCAACCACGAGACTGCAGAAATGCAAAAAAAACTCTGCATCTGTGGGGCAGTCACAACTTGCTTTCTGATGCGCATTAGTTCAGTGGTTCAGAAATGCAATCTTGAGCACTGACATTATTTTCAATTCCTTTTGCATGACCCTTCAGTTATTAGGTTGCAGTTCAGCGCTTTTACCTATCTTTTGGAGAGCAGACTGTTGGAGATAATTGAAGTGATTTCTTAGCTTGCCCAAGTTGTTGGGAAGGTTGGAAGCTTGCAAGGATTGCACTGTGAGCTTCCCTGAGCAACACTCTTGTGCTCTGGTACATGGGGACTGGTATCAGAATCCTACAGTGAATGCTGAACAGTATAGGTGTTACCATACCTCAATGATTAACAGCAGTTTGTTAATCGCACATGTGAAAACAAGGAACTTCCCCATACTATCTGGCGTGTTGTGGAAATTCCCTGGGAGGCATTCCAGGACCTTTATTAATTGTTGGTGCACGGAAATAATTTCTGGCCCCAGAAGGCTGCATCCACCCTTTTTAACAGAGCTAGGATATAAACCCTGCAATTGTCTCTACCCTTGCTGTTCCTTGCTACCCCCACCTGATTCTGTTCACTTATACTTTTTGAATCCCCCTTTACATTCTGCTCAAACTCAACATCTAAGTTAACATTCAATGTCTAATTCTTTGGTGCCTGGCATGGCGAGAGCAAATGGCTTTGCAGTAATTATAAGGCTTTCATCATCAGTCTGTCTGGCACAAGCTTCCAAATTTGCTACTGTACCTTAAAAAAAAGTGGAGAGGGGGGAAAGGGTTATGTTGCAGTTTCAATGGCAAGCACTTGCCAGATCATTGTTACATCAGGGAGTTAGTGAGTTTGTGACTGAAGGAGATAGTTAGCAAGAGAAGATGTAAGGAAGATTCCAACAACACATTTATGACAGGCTTTCAGCTTTGGCACTTATGATGTTGACTGCACTGTGTCTTCTCCGTATGTAAGCAATGGTCTCTTTTATTTGGTGAGTGCTTGTAACATCCTTCTGTGCTGGTTATCTTCTGATATGTTGTAAGCTTCTCAAGATAGAAATGCAAGAGTGGGTAAAAACTGACTGGTGCAAAAGCTTTCAATCCTTGCCACCATTTAATCTACTAGTTTACCATAATGCTCATAGAGAATGCATGTGATTTAAAAAAAAAAGAGATGTAGTTGTGCAGACAGTACGTAGCAGCTTTTGAGTGAAAGTACAAAGAAGGTGCAGTGAAGACCTCTTTGCTGACCTACAGACAACCATTGGTAAGAAGCAAGAGGAAGGAATAACTGTGTGGAAACAAACTTGGGGTACTATGTGCAGAAAGAATGAGATGTGAATAGAAGGATTATGTTGTCGCTCTTGGCAAGATCATTATATCCTCTTTAGTGAATGATCTGATGATGCAAATTATAGGGCTACATAATTTTTAATTTTGAGATTCAGCAGTGCTTTCTGTCCCATCAATACAACTTCATGAGTGGCCATGTTTGGGCTGCAGAATTAAAATTAGTGATGTGCAATTTGGACTTACATGTGATTACAAAATAAATTTTCCCATAATGGTGGTAGTATAACATATTGTGCATGTAATTTAGTATGACCAAGCAGATTTAACATCAGCAGAATGCAACCACCATATACATAGAAAACTCTGTCTAATTGCTTTGCTTTTCTGCCAACACCAATCACTCTTCAATTACTTGTGAATGTGCTTGTATATTTATTTGGAAATACAAATCATGTGGCTTGAAATGTCTCTGAAACAGGCCAGTGTAGGACAGATAAATGTAACAAGGCTCTCAAAGCCGGTTTTGGTATTTCATTTTTATTCTTCAGTTGACTCAATGGCTTTGAGGTAAAGAACTGTATGCTCGAGAGAAAGGTCTAAAAAAATATAGACTTGCATTTGTATTGTGCTTTTCACAACTACCATACATCTTAAAGCCCTATATAGCCAATAGCCACTTTTAAAGTGTAGCGACTATTGTAGTCTCAGGGAATTAAGGGATATGGGGAGCGGGTGGGAAAATAGAGTTGAAGCCGAAAATCAGCTATGATCATATTGAATGGTGGAGCAGACCTGATGGGCTGTGTGGTCTACTCCTGCTCCTCATACGTCCTTATGTAGGAAATATGCAACCCATTTGTACATAGCAACGTCCCATCGACAACAATGTGGTAATGACCAACTTCAAGGTAATACCAGGAAATAGAACTGCCAGATTATTATTGATGAAAAATTAAATGGATAGTAGCTAAACCTTAAATTACTAAAAGACTTATTTCAAGAATCCAGCAAGGTAGAGCAGTAGAGACAAAACCATTAAAGTAATGATGATTGATGGATAAATACTGGCCAGAGCTCTTCTTTGAAATAATAACTTGGGATCTTTTAAGTCCACCTGCGAAGGCAGACAAGATCTTGGTGTTAAAGTCTCATCCAGAAGACGGCATCTTTGACAATGCAGCACTCCCACAGTATTGGGGTTTAATTTTTATGCTCACCTAGGACTTCCACCCACAATCATCTGATTCAGAGGCTTGGGTGCTAGGGTCTGAGCCCATGGCTGACACTCCCAAGAATACTGATCTTTGTGGTGAGGACTAAACATGAAGGTATGACGATTTTGCCTTTTGATCCCCACCCCTGCCCATCACGTTTTAATAAACAGAAACACCTGGTCTTGATCAAATTACCAAAGAAGTTGATTATTTTCATTCCTCTGTGGAGATTGATGATAGATGAAGCACTATTTCCCTGAAGCAAAGTTCTAATCAATGCTCTTTCTTATCTGTGCTGTGTTTATGCAAATGGATAAATAATGTTGAAATGCATTGTGATAAATCTTGAATATATTGGCAATGTGCTGCCGAAATGATTGACATGCATCTCTACTGGCTATTTTTTTCCCCTTGTGAATAAAAGTTGTTTGTCACGGTAGTGCCCTTTAACTTGGAAAACAAAGCTTATAATAATTTGTTCGAGCATAGATCAAAATTGTACGTGGGCGGCACGGTGGCGCAGTGGTTAGCATTGCTGCCTCACGCTGTTGAGGACCCGGGTTCGATCCCACCTCCGGGCCACTGTCCGTGTGGAATTTGCACATTCTCACCGTGACTGCATGGTCTCGCCCCCACAATGCAAAGATGTGGAGGGTAGGTGAATTGGCCATGCTAAATTGCCCCTTAATTGGAAAAAAAGAATTGAGCACTTTAAATTTTAAAAAAAAGTTGTACGTGAGTGGAAGATCCTCTTTTAAGGAAGTCACTACGGAATATAATACTCCCCTTTTAGTTGATAGGTAAAACTCTTATGGTAAATCTAATGCAAGTGTTGTGTTGTTTCCCTGGCTGGCAGAGGGAAAAAAATAAATGATAGATTATTGATTCAAATTGACATACTATAGCGCCCACTGTAACATTTTCACTTTAAAATAGCTGTGTGTTTGACAGATTTTGAATGCATTATGAAAACATAGCAACAGCTCATTGTTCTGCAATGTTGCAAGCAGCATACTTATATCAGTTGTGCAGCTTTTGTGGAAAAACAATATTTAAAAAAAAATAAATTCAGAGTACCCAATTATTTTTTTCCAATTAAGGGGCAGTTTAGTGTGGCCAATCCACCTACCCTACACATTTTTGGGTTGTGGGGGCAAAACCCATGCAAACACGGGAGAATGTGCAAACTCCACATGGACAGTGAGCCAGAGCTGGGATTGAACCTGGGACCTTGGCGCCGTGAGGCAGCAGGGCTAACCCACTGCTACCGTGCTTTCCTGTAAAAACAATATTGTAGAAATAATCGTAGGACATGATTATACTCGCTTAGAAAATTAAAGAAAATAATGAAGCAAATATTTAAGTCAAGGAGGAAACAAAGTTAAAATAGGATACTTCACTCTGTATTTGTTCAGACTTGTCTCTGTTGGTGTTGAACGCTAGAGCACTAAAATTAATTGAGTCATTTTAGAGTGAGGCTTTCTATATTCCTGTATTGCACATAAACCGCTACTAAAACATCTGTTTCTGACTGCCAGACTTTATATTGTTGAAAGAAAAGCAGTAGTTTCTAGTAGTTTGTTTTCTGATATGGAACTGGACATTTATGAGCATTCTACAACCTGTAAACTTTCCCATCAAATAGCAATTAAGCTCTTATGAATTCAGGCTATTTTTGCTGCAGCGTTAACGAAAGGGACAGCAATTAATTGAATGAGAGATGCATGCTGTTTCTGTTATAAAATAGTATATCGTCGACTTACTTGTAATACCCTTGAAGGTCAGCTAAATAGATATGTAGTGGATGTTGGGAGTGATTGCAAGGCAACAATTTGTTTGGAGGAACTCCGGCTTTGTTATAACTCATGAGAGCAGTGATTTATTAGCTGTAACTCTAAAGTATAATTATGAAATTAAGAACCTGAAGAAAGGCAGGTATGGGAAGAGGACTTTTGGCCTTCTGAAGCCTCAATTCCCCATATTGGTATGGAAGTTCCATTCTGTCACTAAATTTTTTGTCTATCTCCATGGTAGATGACTGCAAGCATTTACATCTGCTTTTAAACATAGAACATACAGTGCAGAAGGAGGCCATTCGGCCCATTGAGTCTGCACCGACCCACTTAAGCCCTCACTTTCACCCCTCCCCGTAACCCAACAAAGGTTGAGAACATGTGAACCAGAAATAAGATTAACAAGGCTGATGGATGATATTTTTCACCAAGTAAAATTTAAATGTAAAATCGCCACAATCACATGGACTGATTTCCCCTTTTGAGTGGTGATATAACCTGAGGATCACCAGACCTCAGGCGAGGGGCAAGATTGAGAAGGAGGGGCCTTCGTGAATCATCTCAGCTGGTATAGGAATTGAACTCGTGCTGCTGGCCTCGCTGTGCATCACAAACCAGCTGTCTAACCCACGGTTTTTCAAACTCAGGGTTGCGATCCGCAGGTGGGTCGTGGGTGGGTGTCGGGAGGGTCGTGGAGCAAGCGGTTGCGGTGCACCTCATTGCGGGAAGAAGACTCCAATGGCCGTGACCGGCTTTTAAGAATACCGGCCGCAGGCAGTCCCCGATTGGTTGCGGCATTTGAGGGGGCGGCGTGAGGCCAGGCTGTGTGCTGGACACTGTGCGGGTGGCGATAGGGGCCGACAGGTATCCACATGGGTGTGCGATGCTAATGGTGATGGCCCCAGCTTGGACCTCACCTCTGGTGCTTGTCCTCTGTGCGCTGCTCGGCTCGCCCCCGCCACCGATCGGCTGTATGCAACCTGTTCGGCTCCGTGGTCAAGCTGTGCAATGGCCGGCACAATGTCCACAACGTGAAGCACTGGTCGGGAAGTGGTTAGCAGTCTGTGTCTGGGATGGATGCAGCTACTGAGAGGGAAGCCAGGCCAGGTTTGTCGGTGAGGCTACCGACCAAACTAGGTCAAGTCAATGGGGCTGACACATATCAACGCTGGAGGTCACCTACACAGTCATCACTTTGTCTCACCACTCCCTGGAAACCAGGAAGTAAATGGTTTTGGTAAGAATGGAGAAGGAGATGACTTGGATGTTTGGATGGTGCAATGCAGTGGAACCAGTAAGAAATATTGTGACATTAGGTGTGTTTGACAAGTTACTCCATCTTGTCTAAAGTCATAGTTTGTAAAGTAAAAACAAGATTATACATTCTCCTATACTTGTTTAAATTTCTAAAGAAATGGGAATGTATTTTAAAAGAAATGGGAATGTATTTAAGACTGAGTGTGTGTAAATATAAGGCTATGCATGTTCAACTGAAGTTGTTTTAATTTCCAGTCGTTAAAAAGTCATAAACTTGGAAAAATAAGGTATCAAAGTTTTTTAAAAAAAGAATGCCGATCGCGATCAGCCTTTAAATATGAATTATGGCGTCTTTCTGCCAGAGGTAGCGGCTGAGAGAAGGTCACTCGCTCGGCACGTACGCTGGCACCAAGTGCCCTGTACGTCCGTGCTTTGGATGTGAAATCATGCAGGAAATATTCCTCCATTTTGTAGCTGCCAGTAAGCAAGCAACAGGACTGTGTGAAGAACTGAAGATTAATTATTTTGTAAAAAGGAAGAGAGGTCCAGAGACAAAAACAGGCCAGGATCTCACAACTGAATCTACTGGCGGGAGCTTCACATGAGTCCATGGCAAAACAAAGCAGTGTTGGTGTGAGCTGTATACCGAGCCCCCGGGCCTCTGATGAACAGCTCATTAAGAAGAAACTGAAATCGGGAATAAAGCAGTATAAAAATTATTTATTGAGGTATGGCTTTAATTGTGCCAATGCAAATCAGGATGCAAAGCCCATGTGTGTTATCTGCAGGGAAGTACTGGCAATGAGTTTAAAACTCTCAAATTTGAAGACTAAGCATGGTGAGTTTGAGATACAAAAGTCAGAACACGCACTTACAGGTTCAAAAACAGTTTCTTCCCCTCTGTTATCAGACTCCTGAACTGATCTCTTCACACCTTCTCTACTGAGTCATACTACACCCCGTATGCTCACCCAATGCCTGTGCCTATGTATTTACATTGTGTATTTATCCCTATCCTATGTTTTTTCATGTATGTAACGGTCTGGCTCGATTGTACGTAGAACAATAATTTTTACTGTACCTCGGTATATGTGACAATAAATCAAATTCAATTCGTAACCAATTTGGGGAGTGGAAATTAATCTGACCTTGCATTTTGGCAGATCAATAATGGGATGCTTGATGCAACTGCAACGTAACTAACTGAAATTATATTTTTGCAGGATGCAAATTTCAAAAAACAGTCTATTCCAAAAGAGTCGACTCAACTCTGAATTATTTCTCTTCAAGCACTGAAATAAAATTAGCCCATCTGCTTTATTTTTAAGCCACTTCCTTTGCTGGTGTTCCTCAAACTGGACACTTGTGCTAAGATCCTATAATAGCCCCAATAACTTGATCATGTCTAACCTGAGCAAAATGTGAAAGAAAATGGTGCATGTCTGATCGAGCAGGTCGTTGCAGGTGAAAGCAACTTTATTACTAACAGGATATGGCTGTCATTTATTTGTCAAAATGGAAAGGTTAATTTCCACCCTGACTGAAATTGTTTAGGTTGGCATATTCAGGAAATGAAGCTGAAATCCTCCTTTGTGTGATGCAGACATTCCCACTGAAACACTGGTGATGCTTGCATCGTCTCATATTTTTAATTTTGTGTGTTTTTGCCATGAATGTTTCTATATCTTGGCATCAGCACACAATTTGTTACATTTTCAAGACTTCTGCTTAGCGGAAACAGAGTGGTCGCACCCAAAAATGGTGGAATATTACCTCCTGTACAGTTCCCATTCGTCTGACTCTGGTGATGTTTTTTGGACCTGAGTGTCAGGTGTTAGGCTCAATTAAAATGCCAACTTGTGTCCTTTGAAATTGCCAATTTTGGTCAAAACTTGGAGTATATACTGTGCCCACTCCAACTCAGCTGCTGGCAGCCTGGCCTAAGGAAAACCCAAAGACTTTTTTTTCTTTCTGTGGATTGGGATGAACAGGAGAACTCCACAAGTCTCCGTAAAATTATACTAGGCCACTGCCATTCCAGCTTCTCTGACTTGCATCCTCACCTTGGCATCAAAGATTAGACTTTGCCATCTTTATTTCCTTTCTTTTTACATGGAGGGTGACCATCCAATTTTGCAGCATGGTGGAGCCCAGTTGCCTCGGGGCATGTGACCTCTGGGCATAGTCTGCTGCTCCAGCCTTGAAAATGGGTTGACCTTGGACCACTTGTTCTTCCAGTCAGCTGTCCAATATTCAGTAGTTGAGGAAAGTAAATCCACGCTCCACGCTATGCATCAGTCATTTATAATGGGTTGAATGCATATTCACCATTGTTTGATCTGAAATTATTTTTTTCACATTCTATTTGTTAAAAAATACATTTTGTCCGAATATAGATGATCTAATGATATTGATAATGACACATAAATGTGTGCCTAATAAATAATAAATGCATTATTATTAATTAGGTATTGGAATCTTGAGTCCAAATGAGTGACATCCCGATACTGGCTCGTCTTTGTTCTGAAGCACTTTCTCTTTTGAGCAGGTGAAAAGAGGGTGTTTCTTTAGTCTGATTTTGTTTGAGGATCATCTGCAGGCAGAAACAGTTTGAGGTCAAACAGAGCTCTGTGGTTTGAATAGTCTGACTAAAGCTGTGGTGGTGCCAGGGAGATTGATGGTCAGCAGTGAGGGAGTGGAGTCTGTGGCTGAGTCTGAGCAATAGTTTCTGTCATCTCAATATTTAGCAGGGAGAATTTAAGGCTTATACAAGACTGGATGTCACACAGGCAGCTAATGCAATGGACGGATTGTGGTAGACGGTAGAGTAGTGCACCTGGGTGTTATCAGAATTAATAGGAGGAAAGTACTGCGGATGATGCAGCATATATAGATATGGAAGAGAGACCATTATATCAACTGGGAGGACTCTGAAGGTAAGTGTGGACTTGACGAGATGTCATTGCAAGAAGTGCTTTGGATCAAGCTTTGGGTGTGAATGACTAAGTAAGAGAAGACATGCTGAAGGCAGTTCCCACTGAGATGGACAGTTGAGGGAAGGCATTGGAGGAGGATGGCACATTCAAACTGAAAAGCTGCATAGAGGGCTAAGAGGCACGATGCATCATGATCACAGTCACCGAAAATATTGCTCATGATTTCAGAGTAGATTTACCGGTGATGCTATTCTAGGGCAGAAAGAAGGTTGGAAATAATCAAATGGGAGCCACAAGATAAATAATCATAGAACTGAGGCAACAAAGCATTCATGAACCTTTCCTAGAAAATAAATCTTGTCGATTGGATAATAACAGGAATAGAGTTTTTGAGGAAAGGTGGGGGATACCATAATATCCGGTTATTTATGGATCTATTTATAATGGGAGCTGTGTGGGGCCTGGAGGGTGATCTTGGGAACAAAACATCATGGCAATGGGATCATAGAAAAAATAAGCTGGGGAATGGTAAGAGAGCACCTGGAAGAGACATTATAGCACTTCAGTTCCTTTGCCTCACCACAAATACCTTATTTCTATAACATTAGAACCAAGGCTGATTTAAAAACAAAAATAATTCATTCATGGGATGAGAGTGTCAGTGGCAAGGTCAGCATTTATTAACCTGTCCAAATTTTCTTCGAAAAGGTGGTGATGAGCGACCTTGAACTGCTGTAGTCCTCTGATATAGGTACACCGACAGCTGTGTTAGGAAGGAAGTTCTAGGTGTCTGACAAAGCAACAATGAAGGAATGGCAATACAGGTCCATGTCAGGATGGTTTGTACAGATGGTTTGGCGACATGGTGGCACAGTGGTTCGTACTATTGCCTAACTGCACCAGGAACCCGGGTTTGATTTTGGCCTTGGGTGACTGTGTGGGGTTTGCACGTTCTCCCTGTGTCTGTGTGGGTTTCCTCTGGGTGCTACAGTTTCCTCCCACTGTCCAAAGATGTGCAGGTTAGGTGGATTGCCCATTATCAATGCCTGGGGTTAAGGTGGGGGAGTGGGCCTGGATGGGGTGCTCTTTCGTAGGGTCAGTGCAGATTTGATGGACCGAATAGCCTCCTTCTACATTGTTGGGATTTGATGACTGAGAACCTGAAGTGGTGGTGTTCCTGGGTGTCTGCTTCCCATGTCTTTCAAGATGGTAGAGGATTGGAAGGAACGACTGAAGAAAACTTGACAAGATGCATCTAGAATAGTGCATCTTTTAACTGGGGCATACTGCTTCCACTGTGCATTGCTGGTCTGGTAGAGCGAGTGAACATTTATGTTAGGTTTTGGGGTGCTGATCAAGTGGATAGCTTTGTCTTGGAAGTTGTCGCATTTGTTGGATGATCTTGGATCTGCACTCATCTAAGCAAGTGTCGAATATTCCATCACACCCCTGACTTGTGCCTTTTAATAATGTGCCTGATGGTGAGGAGGCTTTGAGGAATATTACGTGAGGTAGCAGGACCAGTGAGTTTCATACAAGCCCATATCACACTGAGCTGACATGGTTTGATTTTTCGAGGTTGGCCTCACTGATTATTCACAGAAAGCTTCCCTCCAAACTTTTTATCACTAGTGGGAGTTGGCAAGGGAAAGGCATAGAATCATAGAATTTACAATGCAGAAGGAGGCCATTCAGCCCATCAAGTCTGCACCGGCTCTTTGAAAGAGCACCCTATCCAACCCCACACCTCCACCCTATCCCCATAACCCAGTAACCCCACCCAATACTAAGGGCAATTTTGGACACTAAGGGCAATTTAGCATGGCCGATCCACCTAATCTTTGGACTGTGGGAGGAAACCGGAGCACACAGAGGAAACCCACGCACACATGGGGAGAACGTGCAGACTCCGCACAGACAGTGACCCAAGCCGGGTATCGAACCTGGTACCCTGGAGCTGTGAAGCAATTGTGCTAACCACCATGCTACCGTGCTGCCTATCTTTGAAGGGGTTCCTCAATTTGTGCTGTGCAGAAATCTGGAGAGGCAGACCTTAAAGACAGAGCAACCCCGTTTTATTATGTTGCTTTGGAAGTGTTTGTGTGGGTTTCCCCCGGGTGCTCCGGTTTCCTCCCACAGTCTGTGCAGGTTAGGTGGATTGGCCATGCTAAATTGCTCCTCTGTGTCCAAAAGGTTAGATTGGGTTACTGGGTTATGGGGTTAGGGTGTAGACATTGCCGTTCTTTTGATGGGCCTGTGAAGATTCAACGTGCCGAAAGGCCGCCTCCTGAAATGAAATGAAATGAAAATCGCTTATTGTCACGAGTAGGCTTCAATGAAGTTACTGTGAAAAGCCCCTAGTCGCCACATTCCGGTGCCTGTCCGGGGAGGCTGGTACGGGAATCGAACCGTGCTGCTGGCCTGCTTTAAAAGCCAACGATTTAGCCCAGTGAGCTAAACCAGCCCCTCTGCACTGTAAATTCAAAGTAATGAAGTAAAAAAAACTTAGCCTAAGGAAGCTTGCCAAAATAAAGCCAACTAATAATTTGCCCATCTACTTGAAAATGAAATACTGTCTTCCTCTCACTTTATTAAGTCGTTACTGAGCCTGTGTGAGGGCCTGTCATAAATCAGCTATTTTCAGGCTTTGCATACATGTTCAGAAGCAGCAGGAGCCTCTTTATTTATAGACATTTGAAACTCAAGCAGTGATCACCTTAATTTTTTGAAAGGTGGGCCTGGAAGCATGTATGTGTGAACATAGAGGCAATCCGAATGCATTTCCTGTGAGAAAACTGAGGATTTGTCTGCAATATCTGCAGTATGATTTTCATTGTTTAAATATTAAAGTGAATACACTAGACTGATTGAAATATAATGCACAGCGTTAAAAAAATTAAAGCTCCCCGGGCGCGATTCTCCGCTGCCCACAACAGGTCGGAGAATAGCGGGAGGGCCTTCCCGACATTTTTCCCGACCTCCCGCTATTCCACCCCCCCCCACACACACGGCCGCCCCACGACACGAATCGCTGCTCGCCGTTTTTTACGGCGAACACCGATTCTCCCCAGGCAAACACACCTGCTCTCACCGTTCGTGAAAACGGCCAAGTGCCGTCCCGGACAACCATGGCACCAATTGGCACGGCCGCACCACGGCTGTGCCAAGGGTGGCATGGGCCTGCGATCGGTGGGCACGATCGCGGGCAGCGGGTCCGATACCCGCGCACTTTGTTCCTCCGCTGCCCCGCAGGATCAGTCCGCGGGGCGGTTGAGGGGCATGACAGCCCGCGCATGCGCGGGTTTGACGCATATGCGTGCTGACGTCATCTGCGCATGCGCGGGTTGGAGCCGTCCAACCCGCGCATGCGTGGCTGACGTCATTGTGTGTGTCAGCCGCCGTGACGCTTGGCGCGCGGGCCTAGCGACGGTCGCTAAGCCCGCAATGCCGTGCTTCACGGGGCCGCGCTGCTAGCCCTGACCGGGGGGGGGGAGGGGGAGAATCGGGTTCCGGGAGGGGGCGCGGAGGCTGCCGTGAAACACAGCCAGTTTCACGGCAGCCTTTACGACTCTCCGCATTTGCGGAGAATCGCGCCCTCCTTTTTTATTCTGTGGTCGCACCATCAGCTGGATGAAATGGAAATCATGTGCTAATCTGTTTGGTTTATTAACTTTTACACTTCTGTCAATACAAACGTTAAATGTTTGCTTTCTAAACTAAATATATTTTGGTAATTCAATGCAGTATTTATTTCCGCTGGCCAGTGTAGATGATTCTGTAAATATCAAGGGGCTGGTTTAGCTCACTCGGCTAAATCGCTGACTTTGAAAGCAGGCCAGCAGCACGGTTCGATTCCCGTACCAGCCTCCCCGGACAGGCGCCGGAATGAGGCGACTAGGGGGTTTTCACAGTAACTTCATTGAAGCCTACTCGTGACAATAAGCGATTTTCATTTCATTTCATTTTCATTTCATTTTCATTTCATTTCATTTTCATTTCATTTCATTTCAAATATCTTGGTACCTTCAAATACGTTAATTTTAATCAGTAGCCTGTATCTTTACACTTCATCGTTCAGTGTCATTCATTTCTCATATGGGTCTTATTTGAAAATTTAAAATTGTAATGATGACCTTCAATGCTCACATTGTTTTTAGTAATGCGTTGTTTAAAAAAAAACAAATTAGAGCTGTCATTATCTTTTAAAAAGGAAATAATTTGCATTTATATTGCGCTTCCATATCTCTGGATGACCAGGAGTTGCTCACAATCAGTAAAATACCTTTGAAGTGTGATCACTGTTGTAATACAGGCGAAGTTGGCAACTAGTTTAAGCGCAGTGGGAAATGAACAATTGCATAATCGTTTTAGAGGTACTGTTTGAGGGGCAAATGTTGGGATGAACAACAGGACAACTCTCCTGCTCCCCCTTGAATAAAGAGAGCTCGCTTGCTGCTCCTTTTAATCGGCCAAAGCAGTGTTCTTCAAACTTTTTTTGCCGGGGACCCATTTTTACCACCGGCCAACCTTCGGGACCCAACCCGGCCGACCTTTGCGACCCACGCCGGCCGACCTGCGCGACCCACCATTTTCCCTTACCTTGTTTGCTGCTGACAAAAATGGAGGAAATGGTTTTGGGTCCTTTGGCCCTTGTATACGCTCCTCCAGTGGAACCTGTTGGATGAAAGTTAAGCCTTCTGGTGTCGGAAAGGATGGAGTATCCATCTGTCCAAAGTTCTGAATTTTTTTCCTGTAAAATGTTATCAAATAAATCCCCCCCCCGAACTTGTAAAAAAGTATATAAATAAAATGAGTAAAATAAATGAAAAAAATGAATAAAACCCCCCCAAACTTGTAAAAAAAAAGATAAAATGAATAAAATAAATGAAAATAATGAATAAAACCCCCCGAACTTGTAAAAAAATAGAATTAATAAGATAAATGAAAAAAATACAAATTAAATGAATAAAATAGATGAATAAATGAATGAAAACCACTGCAGAACTTGTAAAACGAAAAGCTACAACCGTTAAAAAAAAATAGCGGCTGCACTGCGCATATGTGCCCGATTAACGGCGCTCATTCGCAAAGCCGGCCAAATGTTTTTACTAACATGTTCGCGGCCGCTTGCAGCCCGGCGTTATGAAAAGCCAGCTGCTGCGCGAGGGTTTGCGCGATCGGGAGCGCCGCGGACAACGGCTCCGCGACCCTCCCGACACTTGTCCACGACCCACCGGCGGGTCATGCCCCCAACTTTGAAGAACACTGGGCCAAAGGATCTCTTGTGTCCATCTGGGTGGGCTGATTGAGCCGCTGTTACTATACCAGCAGAAATACAGCTCCTTCAACAGTGCAGCAGTCCTTTAGTAATACATGAAGTGTCTCTTTCAAAGTTAGTCTCTTTCAAAGACTTTAATCTCTAATTAGATGCTTTCAGAATAAAGATTTAAGAGCTTTTAAATGTTTTAAACTTTGCTTGATCTTTTTTTCCCATGCTATTCACAGGGTTCATGGCACTTCTCTGTTGGAAAAACTAGTTTCAGTGAAACCACTGAGGAGTGCCTGGTTTCTGTCATCTTTGTTATGTGTAGAGGGTGTGACCTGTCTTTGTCAATCAGGGTATTTGAATCATTTCTATACTGATAAAATTCTTTACATAGTCAGAATTTGGCATAACTGGAGTAAACTGCAACATAATTTCTGTGTAAACGCAAACCAGAAAACTTTGGGTCAATATATAAACTATAGTAAAATACCTACAAAGATGATCTTTTAATCATATTAGTTGTCAGGATATCTATTTTCTGTTACAGGTGAATTAAAATTAGTGTGCAAGCTGTACCTACATTCTTTATGATGAGACATCAGTTGATGCCATGTTATATAATTTGAAAAATCACACATATTTCAAAATTAAGAAAAAAAGAAGCGGAATTGAAGGCAAGCAATATGTTCGAGTCACAGTATAGCTAAAAATAGATTTGATTTTCCTCTGCTCCAGTAAGTTCAAGTTCTGAGCTTTAATGGAGCAAAGTGCAATTTAAGCACCACCCCACTAGAGAGAAGCAGGTAAGAATCTTCCTTCGTCAGCTCTCATGTGTTTCCTGACAGTCTACCCCTCAGACTTGTAGTCTATTCACCAGGGGATAAAAATTCTGGGCAAGAGGACGAAAGAGCAGGCAACTTTGCATGAAAAAATGGTGGTTATGCTTGGACAATATAATGTTATGTACGATTACTTTAAGTGCAGTAGTTATGATTCATGTTTTTTTTTAAAAGATGTTTTCAGGGTGTGGGGGCTGGTGCTGCAGAAATGTAAAAAATAAACTTTTAATTGAATGCCCAGTTTTCAAATATTCATGGCTGCTTGTCAATATAACAAGTGCTTCTTGTGAACTGCCAATTTTCTGTCCAAAAACGTGTATCTGCTTTTACATTCAGCATATCGTTAAATTCCTAGCAAACGTTAAAAATATTAAATCATGTCCAGTGAGAACACAAGTTGATCCAAGCAATCTCAATTACAAAACACTTGCACAACAATAAGATAAACTTACACCGTTTCTGGTTTTGGGTCCAGTGACCTGAACTTGGCAGTGTCTCCAATTCTTATGTTTTAGGAACATTTACTTTTGTGCAGCTTTCACTCCTACTCCTTGATCTTTATACAGCATATGTCTGTAGTTTAATTCTGTCTTTGATTTATAATGATGGGTGTAATTTTATTGCCTGTTTACCTATTTGTCTTACAGTAAGAATATATATACACACATTGGGTCACCTGGATCTACTTGTTTGGGTGGATGTGGCAATTCTTTCTGTCCATATCTTTATAACGACTATCAATGTCACTCCTTTGTCACTCTGCCAAAGGATGTATACATGAATGATGTGGGAACGTTTTGATTGATTTCAACAAACCACGAAATGCCAATGTTAAGTGATGCCATTTAAGTCTAAGATGTTTGATTTTATGAGTTCACTTGAATGCTACTCACCACACAAGAAATTGCAGCTAGAGCATGCCATTCAATCCACCTCTGCCATTCAGGTAACATGATGGCTAATCTGACTGTGGCCTGAACTCCACTTTCTTGTCTGTCCGCCATAACCCTCAACTTCCATGTAGATAAAACATACGTCTAACTCAGCTTCGAATATATTCATGACCCAGCCTCCACTATTGTCTGAGGAAGAGATTTCCGAAGATTAACGACGCTCCGAGAAGAAATTCTCCTAGGTCTTAAATGAGTGACCCCTTATTTTTAGATACGGTCCCATTGTTTTAGACATCTCCCATCTTGAGAAATATCCTCTCAGCATCTGCCCTGTCACAGGCCCTCAGAATATTTTTATGTTTTAATAGGATCACCTCTCATTCTTCTAAACTCCAATGAATATAGGTCCAATCTGTTGAATCTTTCATCACAAGACAACCTGTTCAGCCAGGGATTAGTGATGAATAGCTTTGATTGCAAATATGTCCCTTCTGAAGTAAGAAGACAAAAACTATACACTGTGCTCCAGGTGTGGTGTTACCAATGCCCTGTACAGTTGTGGCAAGACTTCCTGACTTTTATAGAACAAAGAAAATTGCAGCACAGGAACAGGCCCTTCGGCCCTCCCAGCCTGCAAAGCATTCCAGGTACCCACCACCCTCTGCGTAAAAAACTTTCCACGCACATCTCCCTTAAACTTTTCCCCTCCCACCTTGAAATCATGACCCCTTGTAATTGACACCCCCACTCTTGGAAAAAGCTTCTTGCTATCCACCCTGTCCATACCTCATAATTTTGTAGACCTCAATCAGGTCTCCCCTCAACCTCCGTCTTTCCAATGAAAACAATCCTAATCTACTCAACCTTTCTTCATAGCTAGCACCCTCCATACCAGGCAACATCCTGGTAAACCTCCTCTGCACCCTCTCTAAAGCATCCACATCCTTCTGGTAATGTGGCGACCAGAACTGCACGCAGTATTCCAAATGTAGCCTAACCAAAGTCCGATACAACTGTAACATGACCTGCGGACTCTTGTACTCAATACCCCGTCCGATGAAGGCAAGCATGCTGTATGCCTTCCTGACCACTCTATCGACCTGCGTTGCCACCTTCAGGGTACAATGGACCTGAACTCCCAGATCTCTCTGTACATCAATTTTCCCCAGGACTCTTCCATTGACCATATAGTCTGCTCTTGAGTTAGATCTTCTAAAATGCATCACCTCGCATTTGCCTGGATTGAACTCCATCTGCCATTTCTCTGCCCAACTCTCCAATCTATCTATATTTTGCTCTATTCTCTGACAGTCCGCTTCGGTATCTGCAACTCCACCAATCTTAGTACCATCTGCAAACTTGCTCATCAGACCACTTATACCTTTGTCCAGATCATTTATGTATATCACAAACAACAGTGGTCCGAGCACGGATCCCTGTGGAACACCACTAGTCACTTTTCTCCATTTTGAGACACTCCCTTCCACCACTACTCTCTGTCTCCTGTTGCCTAGCCAGTTCTTTATTCATCTAGCTAGTACACCCTGAACCCCATACAACTTCACTTTTTCCATCAACCTGCCATGGGAAACTTTACAAATGTTTGACTGAAGTCCATGTATATGACATTACAGCTCTTCCCTCATCAATTAACTTTGTCACTTCCTCAAAGAATTCTATTAGGTTTGTAAGACATGACCTTCCCTGCACAAAACCATGCTGCCTATCATTGATAAGTCTATTTTCTTCCAAATGTGAATAGACCCTATCCCTCAGTATCTTCTCCCAACAGGTTGCCTGCCACTGACGTCAAGCTCACAAGTCTATAATTCCCTGGATTATCCCTGCTACCCTTCTTAAACAAAGGGACAACATTAGCAATTCTCCAGTCCTCCGGGACCTCGCCCGTGCTCAAGGATGCTGCAAAGATATCTGTTAAGACCCCAGCTATTGCATCACTCGCTTCCCTCAGTAACCTGGGATAAATCCCATCCAGTCCTGGTGACTTGTCCACCTTAATGCCTTTTAGAATACCCAAAACTTCCCCCTTCCTTATGCCGACATGACCTAGAGTATTTAAACATCCATCCCTAGCCTCAACATGAAAAATGAAAAATGAAAATCGCTTATTGTCACGAGTAGGCTTCAATGAAGTTACTGTGAAAAGCCCCTAGTCGCCACATTCCGGCGCCTGTCCGGGGAGGCTGGTACGGGAATCGAATGGTGCTGCTGGCCTGCTTGGTCTACTTTAAAAGCCAGCGATTTAGCTCAGTGAGCTAAACCAGCCCCTAACACCCATCATGTCCCTCTCCTTGGTGAATACCGATGCAAAGTACTCATTGAGAAGCTCACTCATTTCCTTTGACTCCATGCATAAATTCCCTCTTTTGTCTTTGAGTGGGCCAATCCTTTCTCTAGTTACCCTCTTGCTCCTTATATGCGAATAAAAGGCTTTGGGATTTTCCTTAACCCTGTTAGCCAAAGATATTTCATGACCCCTTTTAGCCCTCCTTATTGCGCGTTTGAGATTTGTCCTACTTTCCCGATATTCCTCTAAAGCTTCATCAGTTTTGAGTCGCCTCGATCTTATGTATGCTTCCTTTTTCATCTTAGCTAGTCTCACAATTCCACCCGTCATCCGTGGTTCCCTAATCTTGCCATTTCTCTCTCTCTCATTTTCACAGGAACATGTCTGTCGTGCACTCTAATCAACCTTTCCTTAAAAGACTCCCACATTTCAAATGTGGATTTACCCTTAAACAGCTGCTCCCAATCCACATTCCCAAGCTCCTGCCGAATTTTGTTATAGTTGGCCTTTCCCCAATTTAGCACTCTTCCTTTAGGACCACTCTCGTCTTTGTTCATGAGTATTCTAAAACTTATGGAATTGTGATCGCTATTCCCAAAGTAATCGCCGACTGAAGCGTCAACCACCTGGCTGGGATCATTCCCCAATACCAAGTCCAGTATGGCCCCTTCCCGAGTTGGACTATTTACATACTGCTCTAAAAAACTCTCCTGGATGCTCCTTACACATTCTGCTCCATCTATGCCTCCAACAGTACACGAATCCCATTCAATGTTGGGGAAGTTAAAATCTCCCATCACAACCACCCTATTGCTCCTACATTGTTCTATAATCTGCCTACATATTTATACCTCTACTTCACGCTCGCTTTTGGGAGGCCTATAGTAAAGTCCCAACAATGTTACTGCACTCTTCCTATTTCTTAGCTCTATCCATATTGCCTCAGTGCTCGAATCCTCTATCGTGTCCTCCTTAATCACAGCTGTGATATCATCTCTGACCAGTAATGCAATTCCTCCCCTCCTTTTACCTCCCTCTCTATCCCTCCTGAAGCATCTATATCATATTATACTCATCCTCCTTTCAGTAAAGATCAGCTGTCCATTGGCCGCCTTATTAAGTGCTGTGTTATTTTTTATGATTCATGTGCAGGGGCATCCAGATCCTCTGCACCACAGTACTCTGCAGGCTCTCTCCATTTAGAAATTATTCTGCTTTTCTTCCTGCCAGGGCAACCTCACATTTTCCCACATTATACTCCATCTGCCAAATATTTTGCCCACTCAAATAAACTATCGATATTACTTTTTAGAATATGTCTTACTCCCAATTTGCATTTGTACTTAGCCTTGTGTCATCAGCAAACGTGACCACAGTACATTTGCTTGCTTAATCTAAGTCATTGATATAGATCATAAATAGTTGAGGCTCCAGCACTGAGCCATGTGGTACTCCACGGTTTGTCAGCCTGAAAATGACCCATTTACCCTGACTCTGTTTCATGTTGGTTAGTCAATCCTCTCTTTATGTTAATATATCACCATCAATACCATGAGCTCCTCATTAGAGTAGTAACCTTTTGCGTGTCATTTTATCCAACGTCTTCTGGAAATCCAAGTACAGTAGATCCACTGGTTTCCCTTTATCTATCCTGCATGTTACATTTCTCAAAAAGCTGAATACAATTCTCAAACATTATTTCCCTTTCACAAACCATCTATGCCTGAGTGTATTATGACTTTCTCAATATCTTGCTGCTACACCCTCAATAATAGATTGCAGCATAAATCTATCTCCCTAATAGATGTGTTTTATTTGCAGTTTTCCATTTGCTGGGACCATGCCAGCATCTAGGGTATTTTGGAAGGTTACAAATGATGCATCCACTATCTCTGCAGCCACTTTTAAGATCGTAGGTTGCAGGCTATCAGATCCAGAGGATCGGGGTGGCACGGTGGCATAGTAAACACTGCTGCCTCACAACTCCAGGGTCCCAGATTCAATTCCAGCCTCGGGTAACTGTCTGTGTGGAGTTTGCACTTTCTCCCCACGTCTGCGTGGGTTTCCTCCGGGTACTCTGTATTCCTCCCACAGTCCAAAGTTGTGCAGGTTAGGTGGATTGGCCATGCTCAATTGTCCCTTAGTGTCCAAACGGTTAGGTGGGGTTACTGGGTTATGGGGATGCGGTGGAGGTGTGGGTTTAAGTTGGGTGCTCTTTCCAAGGGCCGGTGCAGACTCGATGGGCCGATTGGCCTCCTTCTGCACTGTAAATTCTATGACTTTTCAGTCTTTAGTTCCATTAGCCTACCTAGTACTTTTTCTCCAATAATAGCGA
The DNA here is from genome assembly GCF_902713615.1 of Scyliorhinus canicula. Lineage (NCBI taxonomy): Eukaryota > Metazoa > Chordata > Chondrichthyes > Carcharhiniformes > Scyliorhinidae > Scyliorhinus > Scyliorhinus canicula. The sequence continues at coordinate 85,018,062 of NC_052152.1, forward strand.
TTGTTTTAACTTCCTCCCTCTCTTTGTTTCTTGATTTTTTTAAGGGGGATACTTTTGTGTCTTCTACCGTGAAGACGGGTACAAAGTATATTTTCAAAGTCTTTGCCATTTCCTTGTTTCCTATTATTAATTCTTCAGTATTGCCCTCTCAGGAACCAATGCTCATTTTCGCTACTCTTTTCCTTTTTCATACACTTGTAGAAACTTTAATATTGTCTGTTTCCGTTTTGTTAATTTTCTGTCATGTTCCAATTTCTCCCCTTTTGTTTTTATTCCTTCTTTGCTAATTCTAAAACTTTTCCAGTCTTTTGGGCGACCACAAATCTTTGCAACCTTTTCCTTAAAATTGCTACCATCCTTCATTTCCTTTGCTAACCATGGCTAGTGCATCCTTCTCATGAAGTCTGTCTTTCTGAATGGAATTTATCTTTATTGAGAGTTATAAAGTATCTCCTTAAATGCACACCTCTGCTTCTCTTCTGTCTTGATTTTTGACCTATTTTAGCGATCCACTTTAGCCAAATCTGTCTTCACAGGCTTGTGATTGTCTTTATTTAAGTTCAGGACATTATTTTTAGGGTGCTATGTCTTTTCGTCCGACGACATTTCGTCCAACGACACTTCGTCCACGTCATTTCGTCCAACGTCTTTTTGTCCGCCCGTCTTTTGGTCCAACGTCATTTTGTCCGGTGATTTTTTTCGTCAAAGATTTTTTGTGACTTTTTACGTGTTTTTGCTGGATGATTTTTTTTGTCAAAGACTTTTTGTAACTTAACTTTTAGTAACGGGGGGATCAGGCGACTTCATGTACGCGATATAAGAAAATAACTGAATGCCTCAAAAGATTGGTCGTTGAATATGATCCCACAGCGAAAATTGATTTCTTGAGGAATGTTGCTCACAATTTACATCAATTTTAAGTAATTTCGGGAATTCATCAGTAGTAAACTTTTAGATCTTTTTAACTGCATTTTTAGATTTTTTAACTTTTTAACTGCATTTTTAAGCTTGCATTTTACTTGAATTTCATCAATTACTTGCATTTTAGCAATTAAATTCACTTGCTGTATTGTGCCTGCTTTCTATCAATTAAATGCTTTTATACGGAGTTGATTTGCAATTGGTTAATTGGACGAAGTGACGTTGGACCAAAAGACGGGCGGACAAAAAGACGTTGGACGAAAAGACGTGGACAAAGTGTCGTTGGACGAAATGACGTCGGACGAAAAGACGCGACACGTATTTTTAGATCCACATTTCACGCCCTCAAATGATGAGGGCTCCCATGGAATCTAGCGAACCTTTGCTGTACTGCTTCCAAGCAAATGCATCCTTAAATACGGAGACCAAAATTTCACACAATATTTTAGGTGTGGCCTCACCAAAACTCAGTCAATTATAGGAAGAGTTATTTATTCCTTACTCCAAGCCCCTTGCAATAATGGCCACTTACTTTCTGAATAGCTTGCTGGACCTGCATGACAACATTTTTGTGTTCCGTGTATGAGTACTCTCTGAACATCACCATATGCAAGTTTCATGCCATTTAAAAGATATTCTACCTTTTTATTCTTGTGGCCAAATTGAATAACCTCACACTTCCCCAGATACATACATCATCTGTTACCTTGTTGCTCACTCATTTAAACTGTCCATACTTCTTTACAACCTCCTCAAAGCTTGCATTCCCACTTGGCTTTGTGTCATCAATAAACATAGATATTCTGTTGCATCATCAAAGTCATTAATATAAATTGCAAATAGCTGAGGCACCAGCACTGATCCTTGCGGCATTCGGCCAGTCACAACTTGTCAACTTGAAAATGCCCCATTTAACTCTACTCTCAGCTTCCTGTTCATTAAACAATCCATTATGCACACTAATGTATTATCCCAACTGCATCATGTGTTTTAAACATTGGTGTGGCACCTTATTGAAAGTTTTTGGAAATCAAACTATATTACATGCACTGGTCCCTTTTATCTATCCTACTAGATAAAAGTTCAAATAATTTATAAAGTCATAGAGGTTTACAGCATGAAAACAGGCCCTTCGGCTCAACTTGTCCATGCCACCCAGTTTTCATCACTAAGCTCGTCCTAATTACCTACATTTGGCCCATAACCCTCTATACCCAGTTTTGTATTTGTATTTGCTCTTAAGATTTGCCTTTTCTGCCAAAGCAATCTCATGCCCCCCTTTTGACTCCTGATTTCTCTCTTAACTCTACTCCAACAACCTCTATACTCTTCAAAGGATCCACTTGACCCCAGCTGCCTATTCATGTCCTATGCCTCTTCTTTTTGATCAGGGCCTCAATATCCCAAGTCATCCAGGGTTCCCAACTTCTACCAACCTTGCCCTTCACTCTAAAAGGAATGCGCTTACCCTGAACCCTGGTTAACACACTTTTGAAAGCCTCCCACTTAGCTGTCCCTTTGCCTGCCAACAGACTCCCCCAATCAACTTTTGAAACTGTCTAAAACCATCAAAATTGGCCTTGCCTCAATTTAGAATTTTAACTTTTGGGCCAGACCTATCATTCTCCATAGCTATCTTAAAACAAATGGAATTATGGTCACTGTTCTCAAAGTGATTCCTCACTAACACTTCTATCACCTGCCCTTCCTTATTTCCCAAGAGGAGGTCAAGTTTTGCCCCCTCTCTAGTCAGGCCACCCACACACTGAATGAGAAATTCCTCCTGAATTCCTCCTGAATACACTCAACAAATGTCTCCCTATCCAAGCCCCTAATGCTACGGCTGTCCCAGTCAGTGTTGGGAAAGATAAAAGTCCCCAACTATTACCACCCTATTTTTCTTGCAGCTATCTGTAATCTCCTTATGTATTTGCTCCTCAATTTCCGCTGACTATTTGCGGTCCTGTTAACTGGTCAGATAGAATTTCTCTTTTGTAAAACAATGATTTATTTATTCCTCTAAATGTAGAGTACCCAATTCATTTTTCCAATTAATGGGCAATTCAGCATGGCCAATCCACCTACCCTGCACATCTTTTGGGTTGTGGGGGCGAAACCCATGCAAACACGGGGCGAATGTGCAAATTCCATGTGGACAGTGACCCAGAACCGAGACTGAACCTGGGACCTCAGTGCCGTGAGGCAGCAGCACTAACTACTGCGCCACCCTGCTGCCTTTGTACAACTATGATGACTTGTTCTAATCATTATATGCTTTTCTAAGCACACTGTTAAGACCTAATTCGTAATAGATTTCAGCACTTTCTGAACAACTAATGTCAGATCAACTGGCATGTGGTTATTTGTTTTTCTCGCCCTCTTGAAAAGTGCTGTGAAGTGTACTAACTTCCAATTTTCTAGGGCGACACGATGATGCAGTGAGCACTGCTGCCTCACAGCGCTGAGGATCTGGGTTCGATCCCAGCCCGGGGTCATTGTCCAGGTGGAGTTTGCACATTCTCCCTGTGTCTGCGTGGGTCTTACCCCCACAATTCATAGATGGGCAGGGTAGGTGGATTGGCCACACTAAATTGCCCCTTAATTGGAAAAAAAAGAATTGGATACTCTAAATTTAAACAAAAAATTAGAATTTTCTGGGATCATTCCAGAACCAATGGAATTCATGAAAACGTCTATTCATTAAAATAATTTAGAAATAAATTGATAAATCTAAATCCGCACCCTAGTACTGTAAACAGATTACATGAATATCACACCGTCTCTGCAGTAATTCAAATCCTAATATTAATAATCTTGTTGGGTTTATTTTCGTTTGTGGAAATTGATAACTTGGCTTTTTTCTTTCAAAATACGCACGCTTTGTTTTATGTTTGTGCAGTTTTGAAGTGTCTTGATAGATGAGTTAAGTTCTGTTGTGTATGAAAATTGAGCACCCATTGGAAGCATACAAATCATGGTTTGTATATTTATAGTTTTGCAGCAAGTTAAAAGCTCGTCATATTCAATTAGATCATTTAATTTTTAATATTTGTTGAGTGCACTGTGGTTGATGGATAACCCAAAAGCATCCAAGTTACTTTAGATTTGTTCTATTATTTAAACTATTTGGAAAGACGAAAGCAGATCTCCCAGGACACCAGAAGTAAAATCCAGTGCAGTTTTATATTGGGACCAGGGCAAAATGTAGTTAGATTGAAGCATCAAAGAGCAACTGTAAATGTTTGGTGTCATGCAACAGCTACACAAATGACAATTGGACAACAGGTTGTAGGCTGTCTACATAATTTTTTTATTTGATATTTAATTTTTACATCTGCAGCATTAAATTCTCAGCTGCCTTGTGGATTTTTGGGAAAGGATGAATAGAATTGGCAGTTTCCCAGTCAGTAACTTTATATTTGAATACATGTTGAAATTGGGTTAGTGGTCAGCAGTGCGACACACGCAACATGCTTAAATTTCTCGTATGACAGCACAGTTGTTTAAACATTAGAATTTTAAATTTCAGGCAGATTTTTTCTTTTAAATTTAGAGTACCCAATTCATTTTTCCAATTAAGGGGCAACTTAGAGTGTTCAATCCACCTACCCTGCACATCTTTGTGTTGTGGGGGTAAAACCCACGCAAACACAGGGGTAATGTGCAAACTCCACATAGACAGTGACCCAGAGCCGGGATCAAACCTGGGACCTCGGCGCCGTGAGGCAGCAGTGCTAACCACTGCACCACCATGCTGCCTAATTTCGGGCAGATTTGATTAGAATTTTATGAACACCTGGTGGCACGGTGACACAGTGGTTAGCACTGCTGCCTCACAGCACCAGGGACCTGGGCCCAATTCCTGCCTTGGGTGACAGTTTGTGTGCAGTTTGCACGTTTTCCCTGCGTTTGCGTGGATCTATTCAGGGTGCTCTGGTTTCTTCCCACAGTCCAAAAATACGCATACTAATTTGCCCCTCAGTGTCCAGGGATGTGCAGATTAGATTATGGAGGATAGGGCTGGGTGAGCGGGGAAGTGAGCCTAGGAATGGAACCCTTTCGGAGGGCTGTTTCAGATGTGATGGACCGAATGGCCTCCTTCTGCACTGCATTGATTCTATGATTCAATGACCTTTGGCTATCTAACAAAGAACATTTTATCCATCCAGCATTTCACATGTGTAATGATAAAATCTGCTTTCAGAAATTTTCAGCATCATCAGAAACAATGGGTGGAGGGTGTCATGGTGGTGCAGTGGTTAGCACTGCTGCCTCATGGAGCCGAGGACCCTGGTTTGATCCCGGCCCTGGGTCACTATCTGTGTGGAGTTTGCACATTCTCCCTGTGTCTGTGTGGGTCTCACCCCCACAACCCAAAGATGTGCAGGGTAGGTGGATTGGTCGTGCTAAATTGTCCCTCAATTGGGAAAAAAACCAATTGGTGCAATTTAACAGAAACATTTCTCAGTGTAATTTTGGGTGTTTTCTCGATGGCTGAGTTGGCTAGATTACGGCCAGGTTTAACAAAAATGAGTGCTGAAAATGAGCTTCCACGAGCTTCTCGCCATTGTTGACTGTCTTGCCGTCTGATTCGCTAGACTCACGGCTCAGTGTCTTACCACTAACAAACAGGCACTGCTTTTAAACGCTCCCTTATCGCTCACTCCCAATCAACACACGAGCATGGCAGGGGACAGACCTGCTCCTCGCTTTGAGGATGCTGACTTTGACAGGCTTCTTGAAGCTGTGAATGAGAAACGGGGCATCCTGTTCCCCTGAGTGGGTCGGAGGGCCAGCAGCAGGTCTATCAATACAGCCTGGGAGAGAGTGGCAGCAGCTGTCAGTGCGGCAGCATGACCAGGAGGGCCAGCATCAAATGTCTGAAAAAGACCAACGACCATAACTGAGCTGCAAGGGTAAGTAATCAGTGGCTGACACCTCGCACCCGCCCCACATCCGATCTTCGTGCTTGTTCCTCAGCACCTCCTTGGCACCCACCAGAACAACCCTTTCAAATCCAGTTGCGTTGCCCACCCATGCCACCTGGGGCACAATCTCGTGGGCACCACAGTTGCTGATGCACACCAGGTGGAGGCAGAAACATCCAAGGGAGTCACCTTTGGTGGGGTCCCAAAGGCTAAGGGTGCAGAAGATGATGCCGACAATACGTGCCACCGAGGCCATCACTGCTGGGGTGGCGACCGCAGTGCAAAGCCTGCAGCATGAGGTCAGCATCTTGAGTGGTGATGTCCAAGGCACGGCCCAGTCTGTGACGACTATGGCTGAGGACCACGGCATAATTTCCTAGTTGCTGAGGGACATGTTCCATTCGCAGGTGGACATTGCTGGAGAACTGCAGAGTGTGGTTCAGTCACTGAGGAACATCGCTGAGTGCATCGACACCATGGTGCAGACAACAGGGAGGCACCAGAACACTGGTTGAGCCAGATGACACAGAGGCCTCGGAAGCTTACTCCAGTTGCCTCTCCATCTGATGGAGGCCCCTTACGGGCATCATCAGGGACAAAGATACGCTGGAGGATAACCTGGGGCCTGCCACCAAGGAGATAATGGCGGTCTCTAGTTCCTCCTGACACCGAGGAATGAGGGGACTGGGGGCGAGGGAGGAAGGAGGGGAAAGGGGGTCGAGTGAGGAATGGGGGGGGCGAGGGAGGAAGGAGGGGAATGGGGGTGCGAGGGAAGAATGAGGGGAAAGGGGCGCAATGGGAGGAAGGAGGAGATTGGGGGGTTGAGGGGTTGCACCAACAGACAAAACTTCATCCTAAGAGAATCGGGTGAGAATGAGGGTCTCCCTTGTCCTCTGGGCATGCCGGATCCTCGCTGCCACCTGTCCTCCACCCTCGAGCCTCTCCTGTGGATCTTCCCTGGGTTCGTTCTCCATCCCATTCTGGTCCGCCTCCTTCTCAGACGAGGCCACGTGTCCCTCCTCCCCCTTCTTCTTCTCCTCCTCCTCCAGCTCGTCATCCCACTGCTGTGTCAGGTTGTGTATGGCACAGCAAATCACCACAAAGCGGGATACACTCTGTGGGGGGTGTATACTGCAGTGCACCACCAGAGCGGACCAGGCATCGGAACTGCATTTTGAGCAATCTGATGCACTGCTCAATGACAGCACCGGTTTGATTTGATTTGATTTATTATTGTCACATGTATTAGTATACAGTGAAAAGTATTGTTTCTTGCATGCTGTACAAACAATGCATACCATACATAGGGAAGGCGGCAACTTGTGCCCTGTAATGAGAACAGAAGAACATAAAGAACTAGGAGCAAGAGTAGGCCATCTGGCCCCTCGAGCCTGCTCCGCCATTCAATGAGATCATGGCTGATCCTTTGTGGACTCAGCTCCACTTTCCGGCCCGAACACAATAACCCTTAATCCCTTTATTCTTCAAAAAAACTATCTATCTTTACCTTAAAAACATTTAATGAAGGAGCCTTAACTGCTTCACTGGGCAAGGAATTCCATAGATTCACAACCCTTTGGGTGAAGAAGTTCCTCCTAAACTCAGTCCTAAATCTACTTCCCCTTATTTTGAGGCTATTTCCCCTAGTTCTGCTTTCACCCGCCAGTGGAAACAACCTGCCCGCATCTATCCTATCTATTCCCTTCATAATTTTATATGTTTCTATAAGATCCCCCCTCATCCTTCTAAATTCCAACGAGTACAGTCCCAGTCTACTCAACCTCTCCGCATAATCCAACCCCTTCAGCTCTGGGATTAACTTAGTGAATCTCCTCTGCACACCCTCCAGCGCCAGTACGTCCGTTCTCAGGTAAGGAGACCAAAATTGAACACACTACTCCAGGTGTGGCCTCACTAACACCTTATACAACTGCAGCATAACCTCCCTAGTCTTAAACTTCGTCCCTCTAGCAATGAAGGACAAAATTCCATTTGCCTTCTTAATCACCTGTTGCACCTGTAAACCAACTTTCTGTGACTCGTGCACTAGCACACCCAGGTCTCTCTGCACAGCAGCATGCTTTAATATTTTATTGTTTAAATAATAATCCTGTTTGCTGTTATTCCTACCAAAATGGATAACCTCACATTTGTCAACATTGTATTCCATCTGCCAGACCCTAGCCCATTCACTTAACCTATCCAAATCCCTCTGCAGACTTCCAGTATCCTCTGCACTTTTCGCTTTACCACTCATCTTAGTGGGGTCTACAAACTTGGACACATTGCCCTTGGTCCCCAACTCCAAATCATGTATGTAAATTGTGAACAATTGTGGGCCCAACACAGATCCCTGAGGGACACCACTAGCGACTGATTGCCAACCAAAGAAACACCCATTAATCCCCACTCTTTGCTTCCTATTAATTAACCAATCCTCTAACCATGCTACTACTTTACCCTTAATGCCATGCATCTTTATCTTATGCAGCAACCTTTTGTGTGGCACCTTGTCAAAGATTTTCTTGAAATCCAGATATACCATATCCATTGGCTCCCTGTTATCTACTGCACTGGTAATGTCCTCAAAAAATTCCACTAAATTAGTTAGGCACGACCTGCCCTTTATGAACCCATGCTGCGTCTTCCCAATGGGCCAATTTCTATCCAGATGCCTCGCTATTTCTTCCTTGATGATCGATTCTAGCATCTTCCCTACTACCGAAGTTAAGCTCACTGGCCTATAATTTCCCGCTCTCTGCCTACCTCCTTTTTTAAACAGTGGTGTCATGTTTGCTAATTTCCAATCCACCGGGACCACCTCAGAGTCTAGTGAATTTTGGTAAATCATCACTAGTGTATCTGCAATTTCCCTAGCCATCTCTTTTAGCACTCTGGGGTGCATTCCATCAGGGCCAGGAGACTTGTCTACCTTTAGAACATAGAACATAGAACGATACAGCGCAGTACAGGCCCTTCGGCCCTCGATGTTGCACCGACATGGAGAAAAAAAAACTAAAGGCCATCTAACCTACACTATGCCCTTATCATCCATATGCTTATCCAATAAATTTTTAAATGCCCTCAATGTTGGCGAGTTCACTACTGTTGCAGGTAGGGCATTCCACGGCCTCACCACTCTTTGCGTAAAAAACCCACCTCTGACCTCTGTCCTATATCTATTACCCCTCAATTTAAGGCTATGTCCCCTCGTGCTAGCCACCTCCATCCGCGGGAGAAGGCTCTCGCTGTCCACCCTATCTAACCCTCTGATCATTTTGTATGCCTCTATTAAGTCACCTCTTAACCTTCTTCTCTCTAACGAAAACAACCTCAAGTCCATCAGCCTTTCCTCATAAGATTTTCCCTCCATACCAGGCAACATCCTGGTAAATCTCCTCTGCACCCGTTCCAAAGCTTCCACGTCCTTCCTATAATGAGGCGACCAGAACTGTACGCAATACTCCAAATGCGGCCGTACCAGAGTTTGGTACAGCTGCATCATGACCTCATGGCTCCGGAACTCAATCCCTCTACCAATAAAGGCCAACACACCATAGGCCTTCTTCACAACGCTATCAACCTGGGTGGCAACTTTCAGGGATCTATGTACATGGACACCGAGATCCCTCTGCTCATCCACACTACCAAGAATTTTACCATTAGCCAAATATTCCGCATTCCTGTTATTCTTTCCAAAGTGAATCACCTCACACTTCTCCACATTAAACTCCATTTGCCACCTCTCAGCCCAGCTCTGCAGCTTATCTATGTCCCTCTGTAACCTGCAACATCCTTCCGCACTGTCTACAACTCCACCGACTTTAGTGTCGTCTGCAAATTTACTCACCCATCCTTCTGCGCCCTCCTCTAGGTCATTTATAAAAATGACAAACAGCAACGGCCCCAGAACAGATCCTTGTGGTACGCCACTCGTAACTGAACTCCATTCTGAACATTTCCCATCAACTACCACTCTCTGTCTTCTTTCAACTAGCCAATTTCTGATCCACATCTCTAAATCACCCTCAATCCCCAGCCTCCGTATTTTCTGCAATAGCCGACCGTGGGGAACCTTATCAAACGCTTTACTGAAATCCATATACACCACATCAACTGCTCTACCCTCGTCTACCTGTTCAGTCACCTTCTCAAAGAACTCGATAAGGTTTGTGAGGCATGACCTACCCTTCACAAAACCATGCTGACTATCCCTAATCATATTATTCCTATCTAGATGATTATAAATCGTATCTTTTATAATCCTCTCCAAGACTTTACCCACCACAGACGTGAGGCTCACCGGCCTATAGTTACCGGGGTTATCTCTACTCCCCTTCTTGAACAAAGGGACCACATTTGCTATCCTCCAGTCCTCTGGCACTATTCCTGTAGCCAATGATGACCTAAAAATCAAAGCCAAAGGCTCAGCAATCTCTTCCCTGGCTTCCCAGAGAATCCTAGGATAAATCCCATCCGGCCCCGGGGACTTATCTATTTTCACCTTGTCCAGAATTGCCAACACTTCTTCCCTACGCACCTCAATGCCATCTATTCTAATAGCCTGGGTCTCAGCATTCTCCTCCTCAATATTATCTTTTTCTTGAGTGAATACTGACGAAAAGTATTCATTTAGTATCTCGCTTATCTCCTCAGCCTCCACACACAACTTCCCACCACTGTCCTTGACTGGCCCTACTCTTACCCTAGTCATTCTTTTATTCCTGACATACCTATAGAAAGCTTTTGGGTTTTCCTTGATCCTACCTGCCAAAGACTTCTCATGTCCCCTCCTTGCTCGTCTCAGCTCTCTCTTTAGATCCTTCCTCGCTTCCTTGTAACTATCAAGCGCCCCAACTGAAACTTCACGCCTCATCTTCACATAGGCCTCCTTCTTCCTCTTAACAAGAGATTCCACTTCTTTGGTAAACCACGGTTCCCTCGCTCGACCCCTTCCTCCCTGCCTGACTGGTACGTACTTATCAAGAACATGCAATAGCTGTTCCTTGAACAAGCTCCACATATCCAGTGTGCCCAACCCTTGCAGCCTACTTCTCCAACCAACACATCCTAAGTCATGTCTAATGGCATCATAATTGCCCTTCCCCCAGCTATAACTCTTGCTCTGCGGGGTATACTTATCCCTTTCCATCACTAACGTAAAGGTCACCGAATTGTGGTCACTGTCTCCAAAGTGTTCACCTACCTCCAGATCTAACACCTGGCCTGGTTCATTACCCAAAACCAAATCCAAAGTGGCCTCACCTCTTGTTGGCCTGTCAACATATTGTGTCAGAAAACCCTCCTGCACACATTGTACAAAGAACGACCCATCCAATGTACTCGAACTATATCTTTTCCAGTCAATATTAGGAAAGTTAAAGTCTCCCATAACAACTACCCTGTTACTTTCGCTCTTTTCCAGAATCATCTTCGCCATCCTTTCCTCTACATCTCTAGAACTATTAGGTGGCCTATAGAAAACTCCCAACAGGGTGACCTCTCCTTTCCTGTTTCTAACCTCAGCCCATACTACCTCGGAAGAAGAGTCCCCATCTTGCATCCTTTCTACCACCGTAATACTGTCCTTGACTAGCAGCGCCACACCTCCCCCTCTTTTGCCCCCTTCTCTGACCTTACTAAAGCACCTAAACCCCGGAACCTGCAACAACCATTCCTGTCCCTGCTCTATCCATGTCTCTGAAATGGCCACAACATCGAAGTCCCAGGTACCAACCCATGCTGCCAGTTCCCCTACCTTATTTCGTATACTCCTGGCATTGAAATAGACACACTTCAAACCACAGACCTGAACACTGCCGCCCTCCTGCGAAGTCAAAACTGTGCTCCTGACCTCTCTACTCTCAATCTCTCGCACCCCAAAACTACAATCCAGGTTCCCATGCCCCTGCTGAATTAGTTTAAACCCCCCCAAAGAGTACTAACAAATCTCCCCCCCAGGATATTGGTGCCCCTCAGGTTCAGATGTAGACCATCCTGTCTATAGAGGTCCCACCTTCCCCAGAAAGAGCCCCAGTTATCCAGAAATCTGAATCCCTCCCGCCTGCACCATCCCTGTAGCCACGTGTTTAATTGCTCTCTCTCCCTATTCCTCATCTCACTATCACGTGGCACGGGCAACAACCCAGAGATAACAACTCTGTTTGTTCTCGCTCTGAGCTTCCATCCTAGCTCCCTAAAGGCCTGCCTGACATCCTTGTCCCCTTTCCTACCTATGTCGTTAGTGCCAATGTGGACTACGACTTGGGGCTGCTCCCCCTCCCCCTTAAGGACCCGGAAAACACGATCCGAGACATCACGTACCCTTGCACCTGGGAGGCAACATACCAAACGTGAGTCTCTCTCGCTCCCACAAAATCTCCTATCTGTGCCCCTGACTATTGAGTCCCCAATTACTAATGTTCTACTCCTTTCCCCCCTTCCCTTCTGAGCAACAGGGACAGACTCCGTGCCAGAGGCCCGTACCCCATGGCTTACCCCTGGTAAGTCGTCCCCCCCACAAGTATCCAAAACGGTATACTTGTTACTCAGGGGAACGACCGCAGGGGGTCCCTGCACTGACTGCTTCTTCCCAGTCCCTCTTACAGTTACCCATCTATCTCCAGTCTTTGGTGTAACTATTTCCCTGAAGCTCCTATCTATGACCCCCTCTGCCTCCCGAATGATCCGAAGTTCATCCAGCTCAAGCTCCAGGTCCCTAACACGGTTTTTGAGGAGCTGGAGTTGGGTGCACTTCCCACAGATGAAATCAGCAGTGACACTGACGGCGTCCCTCACCTCAAACATTCTGCAGGAGGAGCATTGTACTGCCTTCCCTGACATCCCCTCTAGATTAAAAAAAAAAACAAGAAAAAGAAAAAGAAAGGAAGAGCTTACCTGATATTACCTCAAACCCTGATCCCGCTGAAAGGTAAGCAAATTTAAAGGCACTCACTCACCTTCACGACAGGCCCCTGCTCCCGCTTCCCAACCACCGTGGGGTGGGGGGGTTGGTTAGAGGAGGAGGTAGGGTGGGAAAACACTCACAAAGTGTTTCGGGTTTAACTGTCACTTGCCAACAGCCCCTCCACAAACCACCTTCAACTTAGGCTGACCGCACTGCACGTATGCAAATTTCCCCAGAACAGCTGATCAGTAGCTCTGCTCTGCTGCCCTCTGCTGGGCATTTAGCCCCATTAGCTTGCCCATCACTACCTCCTTAGTGATAACAATCCTCTCAAGGTCCACACCTGTCATAGTCTCATTTCTATCAGTCACTGGCATGTTATTTGTGTCTTCCACTGTAAAGACCGACCCCAAAAAACCTGTTCAGTTCCTCAGCCATTTCCTCATCTCCCATTATTAAAACTCCCTTCTCATCCTCTAAAGGACCAATATTTACCTTAGCCACTCTTTTTTGTTTTATATATTTGTAAAAACTTTTACTGTCTGTTTTTATATTCTGAGCAAGTTTACTCTCATACTCTATCTTACTCTTCTTGATAGCTTTTTTAGTAGCTTTCTGTTGCCCCTTAAATATTTCCCAGTCCTCTAGTCTCCCACCAATCTTTGCCACTTTTTATGCTCTTTCCTTCAATTTGATACTCTCCCTTATTTCCTTAGATATCCACGGTCGATTTTCCCTCTTTCTACCGTCCTTCCTTTTTGTTGGTATAAACCGTTGCTGAGCACTGAAAAATCGCTTGGAAGGTTCTTCACTGTTCCTCAACTGTTCCACCATAAAGTCTTTGCTCCCAGTCTACCTTAGCTAGTTCTTCTCTCATCCCATTGTAATCTCCTTTGTTTAAATACAAAACACTAGTATTTCATTTTACCTTCTCACCCTCCATCTGTATTTTAAATTCCACCATTTTGTGATTGCTCCTTCCGAGAGGATCCCTGACTATGAGATCATGAATCAATCCTGTCTCATTACACAGGACAATATCTAGGACCGCTTGTTCCCTCATAGGTTCCATTACATACTGTTCTTGGAAACAATCGCGGATACATTTTATAAACTCCTCCTCAAGGTTGCTTTGACCGACCTGGTTAAACCAATCGACATGTAGATTAAAATCCGCCATGATAACTGCTGTACCATTTCTACATGCATCAGTTATTTCTTTGTTTATTGCCTGCCCCACCATAACGTTACTATTTGGTGGCCGATAGACTACTCCTATGAGTGACTTTTTCGCCTTACTATTCCTGATTTCCACCCAAATGGATTCAACCTTATCCTCCATAGCACCGATGTCATCCCTTACTATTGCCCGGATGTCATCCTGAAATAACAGAGCTACACCACCTCCCTTACCATCCACTCTGTCCTTCCAAATAGTTTGATACCCTCGGATATTTAACTCCCAGTCGTGACCATCCTTTAACCATGTTTCAGTAATGGCCACTAAATCATAGTCATTCACGATGATTTGCGCCATCAACGTATTTACTTTATTCCGAATACTATGAGCATTCAGGTAAAGTACACTTATGTTGGTTTTTTTACCTCTGTTTTGAATCTTAACATCTCCAGTTTTATTCCTTTTAGTATTACTGGGCCTATTCACTGAGCTCCCCTCAGTCACTGTACCTTGTACTGTCGCCCTTTTTGAGTTTTGACTATGTCTTCTCTGCCTTGCACTTTTCCTTTTGCTTCTGTCCCTGTTTTACTACCTTCCAACTTCCTGCATCAGTTCCCATCCCCCTGCCACCTTAGTTTAAACCCTCCCCAACAGCTCTAGCAAACTAGACAAAATAGAACTCTAGGACATCGGTTCCAGTCCTGCCCAGGTGCAGACCGTCCGGTTTGTACTGGTCCCACCTCCCTCAGAACCGGTCCCAATGCCCCAGGAATTTGAATCCCTTCCTCTTGCACCATCTCTCGAGCCACGCATTCATCCTATCTACCCTGACATTCCTACTCTGACTAGCTCGTGGCACTGGTAGCAATCCTGAGATTACTACCTTTGAGGTCCTAATTTTTTGTTTAACTCCTAACTCCCTGAATTCAGCTTGTAGGATCTCATCCCATTTTTTACCTATATCGTTGGTGCCTATGTGCACCACGACAGCTGGCTGTTCACCCCCCCCCCCCCCCCCCCCCAAGAATGTCCTGCAGCCGCTCTGAGACATCCTTGACCCTTGCACCAGGGAGGCAGCATACCATCCTGGAGTCTCGATTGCATCCACAGAACCGCCTGTCTATTCCCCTTACGATCGAGTCCCCTATCACTATAGCCCTGCCATTTTTCTTCCTGTCCTGCTGTGCCATGAACCTTGCTGCTGCTGCCTTCCCCCGGTGAGCCATCTCCCACAACAGTATCCAAAGCGGTATATCTGTTTTTCAGGGAGATGACCGCAGGGGACACCTGCACTGCCTTCCTACTCTTGCTCGGTCTTTTGGTCACCCATTTTCTATCTCCCTCAGTAACTTTCTCCTGCGGTGTGACCAACTCGCTAAACGTGCTATCCACGAACTCTTCAGCATCGCGGATGCTCCAAAGTGAGTCCATTCGCAGCTCCAGAGCCGTCAAGCGGTCTGACAGGAGCTGCAACTGAACACACTTCTTGCACGTGAAAGAGCCAGGGACAGCGGACGTGTCCCTGCCTCCCAGATTGCACACGAGGAGCATGACACGGGTCTGGGATCGCCTGCCATGTCTTAAACCTTAGGTAAACTTATACAACTACAATTTCAAAAAACGAAAAAAAAATAAATAAGTAATATCGGGTCTCCGCACATTCTCCCCTTGTCTGCGTGGGTCTCACCTTCACAACCTAAAGAGGTGCAGTGTAGTTGGATTGGCAACGCTAAATTGCCCCTTAATTGGAAAAAAAGAATTGGATACTCTAATTTTATTAGAAAATATATATATTGGGTCTCCGCCTCGCCGTTTGGCTTCCGCACTGGCATTCCCCCCAAGAGCCAACCCATCACCCTGGGGAGGTTCTCGAAGACTTCGGGGATCTCTCAAGTGTCCCAGGATGTAGCTGTCATGCACAGTCCTTGGGAAGTGTATGATCTGGAGATGGTGGTAGCACACGAGTTGAATACTCAGGGAATGGAACCACCTCCTGTTAATGAAGGGCATTCCCTGATGTCCCGGTGCATGCAAGACGACATGCGTGCTGTCAATTACCCATTGGACCTGGGGCATCCCGGTGATGGCGGAGAATCATGCAACTTGGGCATCTTGGTGCGCTTGGTCTAGATCAATTTTTAAATAAAGTTTGATGCCCAGGCATACAGGACATCCATGACCTCATGGATGCACTTGTGAGCTGTTGCTTGTGAATGCCACACAAGTCTCTGCTCGAAGCTGGAATGAACCGGTTGCATAGAAGTTCAGGGCCGTGATGACCTTCATGGCCACCGGGAGCGGATGTCCTACTCCATGAAGTGCCAAGTCCATGAAGACGTGGCAGAGGTGCCGCATTATCTCTTTGTTAAGATGGAGTCTCCTGCAGCACATGTTGTCCGTCATCTCCTTGATATAACGGTACACCTTGGACTGTCCCTAGCGTGCCCACTGGGTTTTTTCTCAGCATGGTGGCTGGGTCTTCGGTGTGTGCGGAAGCCCCCTGCACATGGGGTGCCGCCACCGACCTGCATCACCACTGCTGCCTTCTCTGCTGTCTGGCTACCTGAGCTGCCACCAGCACCGTGGGGACATCCTCTGTAGGACCGATACCACCATCCATTTTGGTATCTGTAAGGAATTGGAGAAGGAGAGAGAGCGACAATGTTAGGGCTTCCACCTCGGGGCCCACAAATCCCCCGAGCCTCCCCCATCCTTGCGTGTCCCGCTTTCTCTTAGAGTGCCATCCAGTTGTGTTGGAAAACCTCGCACTGCACACTCTGGCCACATTCGGAGCCCCGAAACCGCCGACCCCTGGAATGAACATTAGTGATACTGTGCCCAGGTGCCCTCTCCTGATCCTCACATTTACTTTGGGCGCGAGGATATCCCCAGTCCTGAATCCCAGCTCTTGTGTATTTAATTGTTGGCTGCTGCCTCTGTGGTACTGACGCTCCTCTAGTTCAGGCACACTGATCAGGCATCAGTGTTTGATGGACATGCAATAATCATCATCTGAGACATGGCATGTGTACCCTCGAGCAGCCACTTGAGAATACTTTGTTTATTAAACGGTCAACAGTAACAAAGATTTGAATATCAACTATGTAATATTCCACTCATCACACTAACCATTTAAACAACAAGGAAACTTCACTGTTTCATATTGGTACCAACATAAAACTGTCAGCTATTTTCACAAAAAAGCAAACACATGGTATATGTTATCATGTCCAGAACTTTGCTATGCAAATGATCTGTCCATCAATGTCTTACTTGTTCCACATATCAGTGCCATTCTCCATTCAGGAGCCACAGCTGTGCAGGCCCTCCCTCAGTACTCAATCTCACCGGAACAAAATCGACGTATTCTACTGGTGCTCAAGGTGCAGTTGAACATCCTTGACTTCCAACGTGTTTAATCCACGGTGACCTGCCAGGTACATGCAGCACTCACCACACCAGCAACAAAAACATCGATCTGCAAAAGCGTTTCTTCAATGGCGTTAGCAGGTGGCCCATTTGGAACAATGTTGCGCACCAGATCCTGCAGTGTCTTCTTGCTTCAAACTTGATTGCCTTTTGGACTCGTACGTCCCTCTGAGCCCAGCGTGCAAGAACTCGGGTATCTTATAAAAAATTGTCCTTCTTTCCGGATATAGAAAAGGAAGGAAACAGCAACAACAGCCTGCAGGCATTTACAGCCTCCAGCAGGAGCATCAGCAAACCACAACCTGCAAATATTTTAGTTTATTGACCGTATCAAAATACAAAACACAACAATGAGGACACCAATCATTTGGCACCCAGAACACACTTGCCCTCCCCCGACCTAAATCAGCAGAAAGGCACACCAACCCACCGAAAAAGGCCACCCCAACACGGAGGAGAGAAGGGCACAGTTCAACCCAGAACAAGTCTGGCACATTATAACCAAAGCCAAATACAGAGCATTTACAAAACAGGACCACCGGGAAAGAACACCGACACGGGGCATAGCAGAAGGAGGAGAGAGATTATCCCACCCCTTCTCCAGCACTGGTAATTTGCCGGGGTCCAGGCCGTGGAAGCGAGAAGGGTTGCAACAAGCAAATATACAGCCGCCAGGCAAAAGAACAATACACTGCCAACTGTGCAACCCCCGCCCGCAACCCCTACAGTAGACCTGCATCGCTGGAAAGCCGCTTGGTAAGCCAACCACTGCAAGGTCTCACCGACCTGAAGAATAGTGGAGGAGGGAAAGAGAGAGAAAACCACCTCCCTCTCCAGCACTGGCAGCGTTTTCCTGCTGCTCCCAGGCCACAGAAGCAGGGGGGCTGCAATTGGCAAAAAGATAATCTGCAGTGACTTGGTATCCATCATATAATTCCCCCGACCCCCAATGAACATAGACCAAACACATTGCAAAACGAAACCAAGGAACACCAGGGTCCCCAAGGCTCCCATAATGGGAGCAGCAGATGGCTACTGAACGTACAGCCACTGGTAATCCATGTAAGTGTCACAACCCAACCATCAGACTGCCACCTCTCCTCTCCTGTAGTATTGGCGTCTGATCTTCCATCACCACCCTGTCCAAGGACTGGGCCACAGGAACCCTGGACATTAACAATTGACTTACAGGTCCAAAACAGGCTTTTAAAAACACCTACAGACTGCTTGGGCAAACCTTCCTCTATCCTCAGCCCGATAGTAGGCCTGCTAAAATACTCCCCTCGCTGCACTCCAGATAACAAAGATCCTTCCCTTCATCCAGAAAGCAGTAAGTAAGCCCAAGGGGAAGAGGCAGCAGCAAACAAACTCTCGGCTACAGCAGCCTCCAGGCATTTGCAAGTCACCAGCAGGAGCAAGCAGCAAACACAACCTGCAGCTGTGAAGTGCTCTCACAACTAAGAAGGCCAATTCCTTATTTGCAGTAACCTTCAGCTGTGAAATTAGAGACTGCTCACAGTCAAAGGGAGTTAAAGTGACCGTCAGCATGTACCCAAGAACAGGGTTCTGTCTTGGAGGTTTTTGGTGAGATGGACAGGTAGCAGCTGTTAAGGTCTCCACAATATTTAAAGATGAATTGAAGTCCTCATGGACGAAAAGCCATTCATGGGATGTGGGCATTGCTGGCTAATCCATCGCTAATTCCCCTTGAGATGTTGGTGATAAGCTGCCTCCTTGAACCGCTGTAGTCCACATCGTGTAAGAACACCCACAGTGTTTTTAGGAAAGGAATTTCAGGATTTCGGACAGTGACCGTGAAGGAACGGCAATATAGTTTCAAGTCAGGATGGTCTGTGGCTTGGAGGGGAACTTGCAGGTGGTGTTCTTCCCGTGAATTTGCTGCACTTGTCCTTGTAGATGGTAGTGGATTGGATTGGATTGGATTTGTTTATTGTCACGTGTTCCGAGGTACAGTGAAAAGTATTTTTTTGCAAGCAGCTCAACAGATCATTAAGTACATGGGAAGAAAAGGGAATTAAACAAAATTCAAGAAAGTACATAATAGGGCAACACAAGATTATACAATGTAACTACATAAGCATTGGCATCGGATGAAGCATACAGGGTGTA
Source organism: Scyliorhinus canicula (assembly GCF_902713615.1). NCBI lineage: Eukaryota > Metazoa > Chordata > Chondrichthyes > Carcharhiniformes > Scyliorhinidae > Scyliorhinus > Scyliorhinus canicula. The sequence goes on from NC_052152.1 coordinate 85,037,557, forward strand.
GTGTTAATGAGGTCAGTCAATAAGAGGATCATTTAGGAATCTGGTGACAGTGGGGAAGAAGCTGTTTTTGAGTCTGTTCGTGCGTGTTCTCAGACTTCTGCATCTCCTGCCCGATGGCAGAAGTTGGAAAAGTGAGTACGCCGGGTGGGAGGGATCCTTGATTATGCTGCCCGCTTTCCCCAGGCAGCGGTAGGTGTAGATGGAGTCCATGGATGGGAGGCAGGTTTGTGTGATGGACTGGGCGGTATTCACGACTCTCTGAAGTTTCTTGCGGTCCTGGGCCGAGCAGTTGCCATACCAGGCTGTGATGCAGGCAGATAGGATGCTTTCTATGGTGCATCTGTAAATGCTGGTAAGGGTTAATGTGGAGATGTCGAATTTCCTTAGTTTCCTGAGGAAGTATAGGCGCTGTTGTGCTTACTTGGTGATAGCGTCGACGTGGGTGGACCAGGACAGATTTTGGAGATGTGCATCCCTAGGAATTTGAAACTGCTAACCATCTCCACCTCTGCCCCGTTGATGCTGACAGGGGTGTGTACAGTACTTTGCTTCCTGAAGTCAATGACCTGCTCTTTAGTTTTGCTGGCATTGAGGGAGAGATTGTTGTCGTTACACATTAGTTAGTGGTCGCAGAATTGGATGATGCTGTTGAAGGAGGTTTTGTGAGTTGCTGCAGTACCTCTTACAAATGGTACACACTGTTGCCATTGTGCATTGGTGGTGGAGGAATGAATGTTTAAGGTAGCGAATGGGGTGCCAGTCAGTTGGGCTGTTTTGTCCTGCATGGTGTCAACTCTTGAGAGTTTTTGGAGCTGTTGTTGGAGGATCGGGGTATTTGTGCAGTTAGTTGTTTAATTGTCCACCACCATTCAGAAACGAATGTGGAAGGACTGCAGAGCTCAGTTCTGATCTATTGGTGGGTGATTACTTAGCTCTGCCTATCTACGGCATGTTGTTTCTGTTGTTTAGCATGCAAGTAGTCCTGTCTTGTAGCTTCACCAGGGTGACACCTAATGTTTTGGTATACCTGATGCTGTTTCTGGCATGCTCTCCTGCACTCTTCATTTACCCAGGGTTGATCCCTGGTTTGATGGTGATGGGAGAGTGGAGCATATACTGGGAAATGAGGTTGCAGATTGAGTACAAATCTGCTGCTGCTGATGGCACGCTCTGCCTCATGGATGCCCAGATTTGGTTGCGAGATCTGTTCTAAATTTCTTCCATTTAGCACGGTGATGGTGCCACACATCATGATGGAGATTATCTTTAAATGTGAAGACAGATCCTTGTCTCTATAAGGACTGTGAGGTGATGGGGTGGCACAGTGGTGCAGTGGTTAGCACTGCTTCATGGCACGAGAACCCAGGTTCAATCCCAGCCCTGGGTCACACTCCGTGTGGAGTTTAAAAAAAGAAAATTGAGTACCCAATTCATTTTTTACAATTAAGGGACAATTTAGCGTGGCCAATCCACCTACCTTTCACATCTTTTGGATTGCAGGGGCGAAACCCATGTAAACAAGGGGAGTGACCCAGAGACGGGATTGAACCTGGGACCTCTGTTAACCACTGCGCCAACATTCTGCCCTGTCCATCTGGAGTTTGGACATTCTCCCCATGTCTGCGTGGATCTCATCCCCACAACCCAAAGGTGTGCAGAGTAGGTGCATTGGTCAAATCTAAATTGCCCCTTAATTGGGAAAAAAAGTGAATTGGGTATTTAAATTTTTTTAAAAAAGAGACAAAAGGACTGTGTGGTGGTCATCCTACCAATACTGTCATGGACAGATGCATCTGCAATAGATAAACCGGTGAGGATGATGGTAAAATAGGTTTATCGTGTTCATTCCTTCACCACCTGCTGTCGAGCTGGTCTGGTAACTATGTCTTTTAGGACTTTGCCAGCTTGATCGTTCCAAGCCAACTTTGATGATGGGCATTAAAGTCCCCCATCCAGAGTACCTCCTGTGTCCATGCGACTTTCAATGCTCCTTCCAGTTATTGTTTAACACGGATGAGTACTGATTCATCAGTGGGCAGCATGTAGCACAGTGGTTAGCACAGTTGGTTCACAGCTCCACGGTCCCAGGTTCGATTCCCGGCTTGGGTCACTCTCTGTGTGGAGTCTGCACCTTCTCCCTGTGTCTGCGTGGGTTTCCTCTTGGTGCTTCGGCTTCCTCCCACAGTCCAAAGATGTGCAGGATTGGTAGATTGGCCATGATAAATTGCCCTTAGTGTCCAAAAAAGGTTAGGTGAGGTTGCAGGGATAGGGTGGTCTTAAGAGGAGGTGCTCTTTCCAGGGGCTGGCGCAGACTCGATGGGCCAAATGGCCTCCTGCACTGTAAATTTTATGATCAGCAGCTGAGTAGGTTGGATGGTTAGCGGTAATCAGCAGGATGTTTCCTTGCCCATGTTTGACCTGATGCCATGAGACTTCATGGTGTCTGGTGTCAATGTTGAGGAATCCCAGGGCAAATATACTGTTTACTTCTGTGTCCTCTGGTAGATTTGTCCTGCTGGTTGGACATAGCCAGGGATGGTGATGGTAGTGTTTGGGACATTGTCTGGAAGCTATGACATCATCATACTCACTGAATCAGACTGTTCCTGTGGTTTTATGCTAACTCTTAAACTCTGGATGGCACAGTGGTTAGCACTGCTGCCTCACAGCTCCAGGGTCCCGGGTTCAATTCCGGTCTCAGGCGACTGTCTGTGCGGAGTCTGCACTTTCTCCCCGTGTCTGTGTGGGTTTTCTCCGGGTGCTCCGGTTTCCTCCCACAATTCCAAAATATGCAGATTAGGTGGATTGGCCATGCTAAATTGCCTCTTAGTGTCCAAAAGGTTAGGTGGGGTTACAGGGATAGGGTGGAGGTATGGTCTCAAATAAGGTGTTCTTTCCAAGGGCCGGTGCAGACTTGATGGGCCAAATGGCCTCCTGCACTGTAAATTCTACCTGTGATAGCATAAACAAATTACCTATTTTATTCTTGTTCATGAGTTTTAATGTGTTCGGTAGTGTTTTTCTTACGTGGTGATTTATGCCAATTAAAAATCATTTTAGCATCAAATTTTCAGGTATTTAAAAACAAATAAGATTATGTATTATTGCACACTCACTTTGGAAGTTGAAAATGTGAATTCTCTCTCACGCTGCACAGACTAGATGCAAATGAAATTAAAAAAACAATGCGATTATAAACTGGAATTATTTTACTCTCTTCATAATCAGGCCTGTGATCTTTCAGATGAATTGATGCTTTAGCTGGAATGCAGGTCTTGCAAAATCAAGGGATTCTCAGTGAGCGTTGAATTAGATAGATGATCAACTTTATCTATTTCATAATTGTCCAGCATTCAATGAGTGTCAATGTCTCTCTATTTTCCATGGACTTTCTGTTGATGGTATATCTTTAACAAAGGCATGTGTGAATTTCACAAGTGACTGCTATTGTCCACACATGATTAGGTGTTTGCTTGAGTTATAGGACTGTCTGAAGTTGCATATTGCCAAGTCACATAATATGCTGTAGCTATCTTAAGCAGCTTTTAGTGTTCATTTAAAAAAAATGCATTAAAGTTTGTATTATTTTCCTGCCTGTACAGGGCATGACAATATAAAATACTGGTTCACTTTTTATTCTATTGATGGTGAAAAAAAGGGTAGTAAATAGTATGTCCTGCACATGTGTTTTCTAAGTTGCTTTTTTAACACAGACTTTTTCAAAATACTTCCATTTCTTGAATCCCCTTGGGGGTTTCACACGGTAGCTGTACAATCTAATTGCATGATGTAGGATTTCAGCACTTTGGTTACATGGGTGTGAGTGGAAAGTTGTCTGGCATTTGTCCAACAGCAGTCAAATTCATACTTTCCTGTTCTGTATTGTATTTGGTATATTCATGTAGATCTTTAATGTGTTCTGTTAAGGCATGGCTGAACTTGTTTGCATTCGGTAATTAATCATACTTGTATTTTTTTCCTGAACTGGAGTTCTTGGATCAGGGTAGCTCAGTTAATTTAACATTTTTAAAAAAAGTCAAGAGACTTGTGGAAAGACCTCAGTGATTTTTAACTTTACAGTTTGTTATAGGACTGTCAACAGCTGAAGAGGACAATCAATACCTATTGGGAAAATGCTGGAAAATCTCAGCACGTCTGACAGCATCTGTAGGGAGAGAAAAGAGCTAACGTTTCGAGTCCAATGACTTTGTCAAAGCTTTTAAAAACAGATCCAGGCGACAGAATTTGAAGATTGTGGGGCTGCCCGAAGGAGTGGAAGGCCCAAGGTCGACTGAGTATTTTGCCATGATGTTGGCAAAACTATTTGGGGTTGGGAGGATCCCTCCCGATATGAACTGGATCGGGCTCATCGGTCGAGGAGGCCTGTACCAAAGGCGAGTGAGCCGCCAAGAGTAGTGACTCTGTGCTTCCGTAGGTACAGTGTGAAGGAGAAGGTCCTGTGCTGGGCTAAGCAGAAGCGGGTGGTGCAGTGGGCTGGAGCTGGTATACGCGTATACCAGGACTTTACGGTGGAGCTGGCGAGGCGGGCTGCCTTCAACCGGGTGAAGAGGGCACTGTACATTAGCAAGGTGCAGTGCGGCATTGTATACCCAGTGAAGCTGAGGGTGACCTATAAGTTCAAGGACTTTTATTTTGGGATGGCGCTGGCAGCGGAGGAGTTTGCGAAGGCAGAAGGACTGTGGCAGAATTGAGAAATGGTCATGTACTGATGTGGCCTCATGATTGTATTTTTTCGTTTTTGTTTCACTGTGTGCTGGTGTATGGGCTAAAGGAGTCAACGTTGTATATATTTGGACAAAGGAAGAGATGGGACTTTCACTCTCAATGAGGATTCTTTGGGGTGTGGGTGTGTATGCGGGGTTTGTGTGCTAAAGGGGATTTCTGGGTTTTCCTGGGGCCGGGCAAGGGGGAAAGAGACCCGGGCGGGGGCCTCCACGCTGGGCTGTGAACGGGAGTGAGGTGGGGGTTGGGGCTGCGGCCATCGGAGCCCGGCAGAACAGGGTCCGATGGGTCTAGCTGGGGTGGAAAGTTGGGGGGAAGGAACCGAGGTTGCGGGGAGGAGTTTTACAAGAGGAAGTGGAGGGGAGGGGGAGTTTACAACTCTTGGGTGTAATTTACAGTCCTCTTTCGGAGGTTTGATGGCATTGAATGTCAGCGGTTGGGGGTGGGGGTGGACTCTATAGATTAATGGTGACCATGGGTGATTCTGGACTTCTTTTTCTTTTTCTCCTTTGTTTTATTTTCCCACCGTGGGAGGGTTTGTCTTATTGGATGCATACATTGACAGGTGGGCCATTGTTTGGGGTGGTGGGAGGACGGGATCGTTGCTGTTAAGGGGATTGACTTTGTTACTGTTTACTGTTTGTGGGTGGGCTGTAAATTTTGAAGGAAAATGTGAAAATGGGGAATAAAAACATTCAATTTCCAGGGTATAATGTTGTATTGCTTTTTCAGGTGAGATTGATTCCACAGCTTGTACATAGGTTGGAATGGGAAAATCTTGCTTGTTTATCATTGTTGCATTTAAAGTTGCACTTTTCAAGATAACAACTATAACCTTGTGGGAAATTACTGGACACTATTTTCCGATTTTTGTTGAGAAATTTCTATATTCTTTTATGTACATTTGCAAATTGGGAGTTGCATCGGGCAATGGAAGAAAGGGAAAAGGTATGGAGATAGCGGTTCTAATTTTTAATCACACAGAAGTTCATAATAATCGGAAGTTTGGGAGTGATGGCCCTATGCCTGTGCTGTGGTTAGATTAATCCTTTTGAGGTGGATCATGGCCATCCTGGGAGTCTTGTAGTCAGTTTTGGTTGTTCACAGTTCCAAAATGATGTATTACAATAGTGGGCAAATTAAACATTTAATAAATACTATATGTTGTTTTGCATTGTAGTAACATTCCTGCATGCAGTCTACAATACAGTAGTGCTATTCGACTCAAATAATGCATGACTGCAATGCAGACGGCTGCAAGAGAGAGCGTTTTCTTGGAGTGTTTCCAGTGGCTTGATGCTGGGAAATAGATGAACAGCTGCTGCAAATGACAATTTCACTGAGTTCACCATTTGGTTCTCGCCATTGTTGTGATGACTTTGTAGTTTGCCCATGAAGATCTGCAACAGCATTGTTCACATCTGTTCTGTTAAAAATTTGCAAATGTGACTAAAATAGTGGCGCAAAATACAAATGTCATAACTGTGCATTTGCAGTACATAGAATTAAAAAGCAGATTTGGTAGCTGAGAAACAAGTTATGTTCAGGAAACAATTCTGCAATACAAAATGGGAATTTATAATTTGTTTTAAAGATTGCTCAAAAAGACATCGTCTTATAGCCAAATATTACTTTTAAGCGCTGCTCAAATTACAGTGAAATAATTTGAGTTTATATTTTATTCAGTTTCCTCATTGAAGTGCAAAAATGCCCTTGTCTTGAGAAAGATAGTTTGAACTATACACATGCTCCAAATTGTACTAGAATCAAATAGCACAACTGTTAGTTGTGTAGTGTACAGGCAGTCAAACGTTTGAGGCAGTGTCACCTGTTCTACAAATTGAAATAATAGACAAAGATCTGCTGCCAATTTAACAAAGGCAGGTATGTTGGGAAGCGGCATTATCACAGAAAAATAACTCTGAAGCCATGTTCCTGCATGCATTCTGTTGCTAATTGGGCGGGTGTAAGGAACAGCATTATTCTTGTGTCATTTGTCGAAAGTACCAATATTGCTGAGATAGAGGATGGATATTAAGCAAGTGATTCTCGGATTCTAAACTTGCAAACTGCATTATTTCATGATCAGTTTAGTGACATTTATATTTTCAACTCCTGCCATCAGCAATGTAATGCAAAAGAATAAAAAGCATATAACTTGGCAGCTCCAATCAAGCTGCTCAAAAGGATTTGAAATATGAACCCAGATTAAGGGCTCACAACAGGGATAAACACAGTATTATGTGAAATCTGGTTAAGTGCCGTGCAAACAGCTGAGATGAAGTGAATGTGAATTTTATGAAATGAAAGGACCACATATTAGTTTTAAGAGCTGCTAAAATCACTGAGCTAGTTTGAGTTTATAGTTTTTAACCTGAAGATTTCCCCAGCAGTGAATAAATAGTATACTTTGCTTTTTGGAAGATAGTTTAACAAATGGACTTCTATTAGCTGATGGTAGGTAGGTGGAAGAACGGACCTTAGTTTTCAGCAGATTGCGAGATAATGTTGTTTCAAAGGTCTTTATTACTGCCGAAGCCACAGCCAGAAGTGATTGAGTGCAGCAAAGATAGGCTAGGTAGGATGAAAGATCTATTCTGTGAGGAAGATTTCTCAGCTAAGCGAAGAATAGCCAGAGATAGATAACAAAAGAATGCTTTACATATCCCAGTTACTGGTAAGACTGAAGCAAGGAACTGACTGATTCTGATAGAATCAGGACAATTGACAAGAATCTTCAATGCTTGCTCAATACAGCATGAATGCGGATCAATGAATTCGCTTTCATTTACCAACTGGTGGATCATATTTATTTCATTGTTTGATATGCATTTAATGCAGAACTATTTAATATTTAGGTTTAACGAAGATTTTTGGTTTAATTTAATTTGTAAATTCCTTATGAGCCATTTCTGGCTTTCGGTTATTCTGCAATCTGTGCCTATGATTGACTAGATAGATATTATATTGAACTGAATTAAAATTTGGCACAGCATATTTTGATAAGAATACTGTAACTTTAGTAAGTAATGAGTATCAATCTTTTTACATGCATTATTACTTTTTTTTTTACAATGTTTAGTGCTTGTACAAATGCCCTGAGGAGTTTAACATGTAAATTGAATGCAGGTAGTGAAAATTAAAATGAGTAAGTTGAATTAAAAATATTGAGTTAACATTTTGTGCTGGTTACAAATACTTAGAGCTTGAGTGAATATTGCTGTATGTCATGTCGGCAAGAGAAATATATTTTTTTGAAGATTTTCCATCAGTATTTGGTGATCCTTTGACGAGAGGATTTAAAACTTCAATTTTCTGCCTGTTGTGAGGTAACTAATTGCACCTGGGGTAGCAGTGGGTGTGCTACGATGCCACAGGGTAGAGATGGAAAAATCAATCAGATTTTCTGCTCTAGATCTGACGTTGAAATACCTCCCGGGAATGTGCAAGCGAGAACATGTTTGGACTCTTGCAGTGATGCTTCTCCTTTGCCCATCAGTCAATTTAACCTACCATTGCTATCTGGACCTACCTACGAAGCATGGCTTCTTGAACAAGAGATCTGGCATCTGTGGAGTCTGACCCTAATTGAAAGTTAAAGCATTTATTGGGGGAAAGAGGAGAAAAACGGTAGCAAGAAATTAGAAAAAGTCAAACGTTTAAAAGAAAGGTTAAGTGTATAAAATTGTTGGTGCATTTTTTCCCTTTGGATTGCAAATGTTAGAACAGTGCAATTTATGTAAATTTTGTTTTGACTGTCTACTATGCTTTAATTCCTGTTGGTTTCCCACAGTAGAAATGCTACTCTCACTATTGCATCAAGGTCTCTAAGCATTTTTTCAACTGTTTTAAGGCATAATAGAAAAAAATGAGTAGACTAGACAGGAGGAAAATTATACTACAAAAACAATCTGAATTTTAATGAAGGTGTCACGATTTTTGACTGTTTCTTCCATGTCCACAGGAACTGATGCAATGATATTGATTTATAACGCTAATTGATCTATGCTATCACCCGAGAAATATTTTTTAAAAATTAATATAATTGGATCGTATCGCATTTGTAAAAGCTGAGACGTTACTCATATTGAATAGTGAGATTCATTTCAGGGTTAATTTTATAGATCTGGCTCGTTTCAAAGGAGGGAGGAGAGAAACCATTTGAAGTGATTGAATTTGACAGGTAATGTTAAGAGCAAGCTGACCCAAAAATTAAACAATATGCTGCAGGGATTTGAATACATATCATTGACTGATTTCAGAGTTAGAATGACGGTTATGAATAGCTCTGCATTTGCTCTCTTCTTTGAACTGCTGAAATTATTGCTTTTATAATTACTCCCAGATACCCTTTATTTTATACTAGATCCATAATCTTTATTAATTTAGAGTACCCAATATTTTCCAAGGGGCAATTTAAGATGGCCAATCCACCTACCCTGCACATCTTGCGGGTTGTGGGGGTGAGACCCACCCTACACGGGGAGAATGTGCAAACTCCACAAGGATAGTGACCCGGGGTCTGGATCAAACTCGGGTCCTTGGCGCCGTGAGGCAGCAATGCTCACCACTGCACCAGCGTGGCGTCCTTCATTTAGTTTTTGTATGGTTCATATCAATCTAGTCCTACCTGTAAATATTTTTATAACTTACAAATTTTAGAATTCACTTTTAGTTGAATTTCCCAAATATGTATGTTAATCTTCAGCTTCAGCTGGACAATCTCTTCCCCTTATCTGTTTTTATCTCACAAGCCGAAATCGCTGATTTTCAACACTGGTTAATTAATGCCTTGTTATCTGACAACAGCCTAGATATACCGACTAGCTCTTAAGTAATTGCAAAACTAGCCTCATCTCCTGGTAATCCAATCTGTTCAATATTCCAATAAAAAATCAAATATAATTTTATTTTCTTCTCCCACCTTGTCCTGAAGGTATTGATTCCTTTCTGAAAACTGTTCTTACAGGTCCAGACACTCTGCTCAAGTTCCCATTCTCTACTTGTGAACCTTGATGATGATTATCTCTAGATCGTGGAGAGTTAAGGACAACTTCAACATGAACTAAAAATCCACTGGAAATGGAGGGGATATTTTGAAAAATTATGTAAGTGCTGTAATAGCATCATGGTACAATGTTTGGAGAGGGGGAAATGGAGGATCAACAAATGATTCAATCTTCAGGAAATATGTTGAATCTGATGAACAAGGCAGAACAAAAATTGGAATATAAATAATTTTGGGTAATAAATTTAGAAGGGCCAAACAAACAAAAACATGGTAATCTAAAGGTAGGCAGTGCAAATATATTTGAAAGTTCTGTATCTCTTAAGTTATGCAATATTCTTTACTCTGCCACTTGAGATGTTGCTTTAAGATATTTGCTATTTACAATTATGGGATCTGTCGGTTTAAGCAGTAGGACCATAGAAAGCACCACAATCTCCAGCCCAGTTTATAATACTTCCTGTACCATTGCTCATGGATAGCTTAAGTAAGTGCAATAATTATCGTAAAATTGTCTGGTCAATTGGGATATATTGAAAAACATTTTTGTGTTTTTGGACAAATATGTTGTTATGATCCCAGTAGATGTCAATTACTTTTAAAAGCTACTTTAATTCCAGTGACCGATTTGTGGTGGGGGGGGGGGGGGGGGGGGAGAGAGAAACATCAAGATTTCAAGTTGTAAGACTTTTACTCTAATAAACAATCTAAAAGCTTGTCTAACAGTTGCATGTAATGGTTAGGATTTAAAATCCAAATTATCTGAGTCTTTAAAGTTCTTTCTCTCATATATAAATGAGAATTAGCATTCTGTTATGCATCATGTTGAGTAAAGTTCACACTGTTTCTATGTCCTTGGTTACAAGATTGCCAAATCAATTCAGTCTACATACTTGTGTTAAAATCCATATTGTTAGTTGCTGACAATTCCTGTCTATAAATAGAGATGAACTCCACTGTCACAACCCACTTCTCACGTGGACTCAGAATATCCTTTTGTTCTTCTTTAAAATATGAGGTTATATTCTCAACAGGGCGTTGACTTTAAACTGTGTCCACGATCCACTTTGCTCAGGCTTGAATTGGAGATCTCCATTCCCTTTCATAGCTTTAGGTTTTTTTGTTGTTCAGTTCTATTAAAAAAAAGTCTAAGCCAAAAAGACGGCTGAATTGTCCTTTTTAAAATGCAGGATTACAGTTCTCCTTTGTTGCTCTTTAAAGTCATGTCAATAATTAGTCAAAAGAATTGTGATACTCTTTTCTCACCAGTTGAAGGATAATTTAAAATCATTTTTCTCATTTAGCAAAAATATTATCAACTCCTTTCTTAAAAGAACAGTTGCTTTATCATTCTGAAGTTCAATTTCCATTTCAGATTCCATTTCCATTCTTCCTCATTGTTTCACTGTATCAGTATTGGTTATAGCCAAATCATTTTGTTTTAAAGCACTGAATTACTCCTCTTCTCCATCAGTATGGAGTGACGCTGCTGTATTCTGCTTTGGAACCTGTGGTTTAAGGTCTGCCTGCAGGCTTAATTTGATCAGCCTTAATTCAGCCCATCTGTTTTTTAATTCTCTGTAGTCAGACTAATGTTTCAGTGTCCGTCTAATCTCCAAGGTCTGAGCTTTTGATTCTTTGGACACCTCTTGAGTCAAACCATTGTTCTTGCCAACCGATTCAGCGATAAGCATATGTTTTCCGAAGTCCATTGATTACTGATACATCCTTTTTTTAACAATTTCAAGGCATTTTGTAAAAACGTCTGGAGGCAGTGCATCATCTTCAGCTGGATTGTTCTGAAAGACATAGCCACTATCATTAATAGGCAATTTTGACACTAGTCTAACAATAACAGAACCACTAACTAAAGCAAAATAAATTCACCCTACACAATGGAACAGGTAAATAATTTCCTTCAAGGCCCTGTAGCAATACACTTATTTAGCCAATTTTTCGGAGACAAATTCGCTATCTTTGCTAACATCAGGGACTAAGCTGGCACCATGTGTTTCTAAGAATAACTACCTTTTTGGCCATTTACCAGACGACGTCACATACAAAACTCTCATTTTGTATTCTGATTTACACCTACTGTAATTATATTACATGTTATTGGTTTGTCACAAGCTTCACCCATGGGCACACCATTTTTAAAGAAAATATTGGGCACACCTACCAGTGCTGCCAGCTTTGCTTTTTAATTTCCAGGAACCTGCTTTTACATTCCCCATCAGATGGCAAAAGTAACATGTTGGTCCCCTTGAACCATACTTATCTTCTACAGTGTCTCTTTTTTTATACCAGCCTCCCCAAACAGGCGCCGGAATGTGGCGACTAGGGGCTTTTCACAGTAGCTTCATTTGAAGACTACTTGTGACAATAAGTGATTTTCATTTCATTTTTCATTTTATTTCATTTTATTTCATTTCATTTATTACTCTGTGCATCACCTGTCTTCTCATTTCTGCTAATCACCCTCATTGTAATTAAGGTATTGTTCAATATTGGACCTCGTACCTCTCTGCAAGAGGTTTGCTCCAGTGCATGTGTTTGTGGAATAGTTTGTAACCATCCGCCTTAACAGCAGCTTCTCTTATTTTGGAAACTTCACTGTCTCATAGATGGGACGTTATGCCTAAAGGCTTTTAAAATCTTTCAAAATATTGCTTCAGGTTCAAAGCTCTACATCATACATCAAATACAATTTCTTTTTTGCAAGCAAATTCTGCAAAGTCTGCTTCTGCCTCTGCCTCAGATTTTAAACTTTCAGCCTGTCAGTTTCTGGAACTAACTCGTAAGCATTAAGCACAGCAGTCTCAACCATATTGTAATCTGCCAACTGTTCATCTGAAAGGCTTGACTAAACCTTCAATGTTTCCCAACAAATCATTTTGGAATAGAATTGTCCAACTTTCTCCCGGCCATTTTAACTTTATAACAATTTCCTCCAATGATACAAAATACATTTCAGTTCCTACCTCAGTGAATCTAAGCAATAAGTGAATATTCCTTGTCAATTCAAAATCTGAAGTTAAAGCTGACTCATACAAATGTACAAAAAGCATACAAATTAGGAGCAGTAGGTTATTCGGCCCCTCAAATCTGCTCCGCTATTTAATAAGATCATGGCTGACCTGATTATGGATGACCTGATTATGGCCCCAACTCTTCATTCTGTCTACTCCCGATGGCCTTTGACTGTATTGATAGTCAAGAATCTATCAACCTTAAAAAGATTAATTGACACTGCCTCCACCGCTTTCCAGGGAGGAGATTTCCAAAGATTTACGACCTTATGACAGAAACAATTTATCCTTATAGAGTCATAGCCATACAGTGCACAAAAGGCCCTTCGAGTCTGCACCGACAATAACTACCTCTAATCTCAAGCCAATCCCGGTTACCAGCACTTGTCCCATATCCTTGAGTATGATGGTGTTCCAAGTGCTTTTTAAAGGTTGTGAGGTTTCCAGCCTCCACCAACTTCTCAGGCAGTGCATTCCAGATTCTCTCAACCCTCTGAATGAAATTTATTTTTCTCAAATCCTCTTGAAATCTCCTGCCCCTCAACCTGAAGCTATTATCCCTTGTGATTGACCCCTCAATCAAGGGGAACAGCTGCTTCCTATTTACCCAGTCCAACCCCTATTAATCGCATACACCTCAATCCTGCCCATCCTCCGCTTTCTCTGCTCTTAATCCAAGCCTTTTCATTCTCTTCTTATAGCTCAGATGCTCCATTCCAGGCAATATCCTGGTGAATCTCCTATATACCCCCTCCGGTGTAATCACCTCCTTCCTTTAGTGAAGTGACCAGAACTGCACAAGCTACTCCAGCTGCAGCCCGATCAACGTCTGTATAGCTCGATCATAACCTTCTTGCTCTTGTATTCTGTGTCATGAATGATGGAAACAAATGTTACATATGCGTTCGTAACTACTCTATTCATCTACTCTGCCACCTTAAGGGATCTGTGAACAAGTACCCCAAGTTCCATTTATTCATCTGATCTTCCTCATGTCCTGCTACTCATTACGTGCTACCTTGTCCTGTTTCTTCTAAAGTACATCACCTCGCACTTGCCAGGGATAAATACCATCTGCCACTGCTCTGCCCATCTGATGAACCCATCTATATCTTCCTGTACCCTACAACCCTCTTCTTCACTGTTTACCATCCTACCAATCATCTGCAAACTTACTAATTATTCCCCCCATGTTCTCGTCTATATCATTTTTATACATATCCAGTTACTATAAACAGTCTTCTACCACCACTCTTTGTGTCTTGTTCCCAAGCCAGTTTTGGATCCACCTTGACAAGTTTCCTTGTACTCCATGCACTTTAACCTCTCAATCAGTCTTCCATGTAGGACCTTGTCAAAGGCTTTGCTAAAATCCATACAAATGACATCAACGGCACTTCCTTTATCCATACACTCGGTCACTTTGTCAAAAAATTCTATCAAGTTTGTTAGGCATGACCGTCCTCTGACAAAGCCATGCTGACTATCCCTAATCAACCCATGCATTTCCAAATGGAAATTAATTCTCTCCTTCAGAATTTTCTCCAGTAGTTTCTCGACCACTGATGTGAGACTCACTGGTCTGCAATTCCCTGGTTTATCTTTACCGCCCTTGAAAAGTGGAACAACATTAGCTGTTCTCCATTCCTCTGGCACTTAACCCGTGGCCAGAGAGGAATTAAAAACTTCACCCCTGCAATTCCCTGCCTCACGCCACTCAGCAGCCTGGGATGCAATTCATCTGGGCCTTTGGGATTTGTCTATTTTTAAGCCCTTCCAAGTCTCCAATACCTCCTCACTTCCGATGTTAAACTGCTCAAGGTCCTCGCAGTCTACTTCCTGAATTCTATACCTACGTCCTTCTCATCCTGAGTGAAGAGTGATGAGAAGTATTTATTTAACACCCTAGCAGTGTCCTGTGGCTTCATGCACAGATTGCCCCCTTGATCTCGAATAGGCCCTACTCTTTCCCTGGTTAACCTTTTCCCTTTACAACCTTTTGTAGAATATCTGGGGGTTTTCCCTAATCTTAATTATAAGTCCGTTTTCATGCCCCCTTTTTATTCTTCTAATTGCTTTCTTAAGTTCCCATAGCACTTCCTACATTCCTCTCGGGCCGCAGTTGAATTTCTCCCTTTGGACTTGCCAAAAGCCTTTCTCTTCCCCCTTATCCAGTCCTTGATTGTCCTAGCATCCAGGGTTCCCTGAACTTATTGCTTCTGCATTTCCCCCTACAGGGAACATGTTGGATCTGCACTCTCCCCAATTCCTTTTTGAATGCCCTCCACTGCTTCGCTATAGATTTACCCGCAAAAAGCTGTTCCCAGTCAACTTTAGCCCGATCCTGCCTTACTTTAATAAAATCTGCCTTGCTCCAATCCAAAATCGTCTTTTGCAGGTCATCTTTTTCCTTGTCCATAACAAACTAGAGGCGAACCATGTTGTGGTCGCTATCACAAAAATCCTCCCCCACTGCCAGATTGAACATTTGTCTGGCTTCGTTCCCCAGAACCAGATCCAGCATTGCCCCATCTCTTGTTGGGCGTTCTACATATTGATACAAAAAACTCCACTGAATACATTTCAAGAAATCCACCCTTTTAGAATCTTTACACTATGAATATCCAAATCCTTGCTGGGGAGGTTTAAATCCACTACTACAATTACTCAATTATTATTCTTACACACTTCAGTAAATTGTCTCCATATCTGTTTATCTGTTTCCCACTGACTCTTTGGGGGCCTATAATCCACTCCCAGTAATGCGGCTGCTCCCTTTCCAAAGTTCTACCTGTAAAGCCTCGTTTGAAGATCCCAAGATATCATCTCTCCTCATTGCAGTAATTGAATCCTTAATTAAAAGTGAACACCACCTCCCTTTTTGCACCTTCCTCCATCTCACCTAACGATCCTATACCCTGAAATGTTGAGCTTTAAAAAAATAAATTTAGCGTACCCAATTCTTTTCTTTTCAATTTAGGGGCAGTTTAGCTTGGCCAATACACCTACCCTACACATCTTTGGGTTGTGGGGGTGAGACCCATGCAGATACTGGGAGAAATTGCAAACTCCACACACACACACACACACACACACACACACACACACACACACACACACACACACACACCGTGAGGCAGCAGTGCTAACCATGCGCCACTGTGCCAAGCTCTCCGGAATATTAAGTTGCCAATTCTGCCCTATCCCCACTTTAACCATGTCTCTGTAATGGCAACAATGCCACAATTCAGTATGTCAATCCACACCCGTAACACATTAGTCTTACCTATTACACACCTAGCATTAAAGCAAAGCATCCAGTCTTGTCTTACTCTTTTGACATTCAACACAGCTAACTCACTCTGACTTGCTTCCTTTACTATAGCATGATGTGTCTCGCTCTTACTTGGACTTTGTGCCCCCTCTCCCTGCCAAGCTAGTTTAAACTCCTCCAAACAGCACTAGCAAACCTACCTGCAAGGATGTTGGTCCCAAAATGGTTTAGGTCCCTCGTAGTCATGGCTCACCTTCCCCAGAAACAGTCCCAAGAAACTGAAACCCTCCGTCTTACACCAAGTCTTGAGCCATTCATTCATCTGTCTATTTTCCTATTTCTATACTTGCTAGCACATGGCACTGGGTGTAACCTACTGTCTAGCTCCCTGAAGTCTTGACTCAAGACCTCCTCCTGCATTCTACCTATATCATTGGTACCAACATGTAACATTACCTCTGACTTTTCACCCTCCCCTTTTAGGATGCCCTGCCAGCCATTCAGTGACATCCCTGACCCGTCACCATGGAGCACACCATCCTGGAGTCATGTCTTTGGCCGCAGAAATGCCTGGTAGCTCCCCTGACTTATGAATCCCTATTACTATTGCGCATCCTTTCTTCTCCCCCCCAAACACTCTTCCCCTGTACAGTCAAGCCACGTGGTACAAGAAGCTTGGCTCTGACTGCACTCCTCTGAGGTACCCCTTTATATCAGCTTCCAAAATGGAATATCAATTTGTGAGCGGGACCCCAAGGGACTCCTGCACTTCCTGCCTGTTCTTTCTGGACTGCCTGGTGCTCACCCATTTTCTGTTTTTCTTCTTGATCCTTGAGCTGTGGTGTGACCACTTCTCTGAACGTGCTTTCCACGTAACACTCGCGGATGTGCCAATGTCTCTGGTTGCTGCTCAAGTTCCAAAACTGGAGCCCAAGTTTCTGCAGCTGGGAACACTTTATAAAAAAAAAAAATTTAGAGTACTCAATTCATTTTTTCCAATTAAGGGACAATTTAGAGTGGCCAATCCACCTACCCTGCACAACTCTGGGTTACAAGGGTGAAACCCACGCAAGCAAGGGAGAATGTGCAAACTCTGTCATAATATCCACTCATGTATATAATGAGATGCAGACAGGCAGTGATTGACACACAGGATGACCAACGAACACACGACACAGAACAACCAATCACCAGACAGGACACCACCACTATAAAGCCCACAGGGCATTAAGACTCTCTCTCTCTCTCAGGACCCAGCTACTGAGACAGTCAGAGTACACAAGCTAGTGAGCACTATAACCATGTGGTAGCTAGTAAGTCTGGTCAAGCCAGTAAGACATCATCAGTTAGATTAGTAGAGTGTCAACCCACAGCTGAACATGTACTGCAGTCCACCAGTTAAATAAAACAGTGTTGGCTCATCTCCTGTGTCAGACGTCAGTTTCTCGCTTCACTGCATCCAATTGTAGTCAACGTCGAACCAACCTGAACATCAAACTGCACACGGACAGTGACCCAGAGCCGGGATCGAACTGGGGACCTCAGCACCGTGAGGCAGTAGTGCTAACCACTGCGCAACTGTGCTGCCCTCCAAGCTGGGAGCACTTCACAAACATGTGGTCATCCGGGACACTGGTAGGGTCCAAGACTACCCACATGTGACAGGCCACACTTTCCACTTGACTATCCTCATCTGACATATAGAACATAGAACATAGAACAGTACAGCACAGAACAGGCCCTTCGGCCCTCGATGTTGTGCCAAGCAATGATCACCCTACTTAAACCCACGTAACCCGTATACCCCTAACCCAACAATTCCCCCATTAACCTTACACTACGGGCAATTTAGCATGGCCAATCCACCTAACCCGCACATCTTTGGACTGTGGGAGGAAACCGGAGCACCCGGAGGAAACCCACGCACACACGGGGAGGACGTGCAGACTCCACACAGATAGTGACCCAGCCGGGAATCGAACCTGGGACCCTGGAGCTGTGAAGCATTGATGCTAACCACCATGCTACCGTGAGGCCCCTAAATCTTAAAAGAAAAAATTAGGCTTCCATCTCCAGCTTTATTGGGAGACCCCCTATTTTGCAACTGTTTCTTCTTGTTCTCATCTTTGCCACAAAGGGAAACATCCTTTCAACATCCTGCCAAATCCCCCCAAGATCTTGTGTTTCAGGAAGATCACCTCTCAATCTTCTAAACCCCAATGGATACAGACCCAGCCTGCCCAACATTTACTTACAAAATTCTCCCCCCCCCCGCCCATCTTAGGAATTAGCCAGGTGAACCTTCTCTGAACTGCTCATAATGCATTTATATTCTTTCTTAAATAAGGAGACCAAAACTGCACACATTAATCTAGATGTGGTCTCAGCAACTGTGACAAAGCTTCCCTACTTTTATATTCCATTCCCTTTGCAAAAAGCTACAGTATTCCACTTTCCTAATTACTTGCTGTTCTGTGATTCATGTATCAGGGCACCCAGATTTTTCTGTACCTCAACAGCTCTGCAATCTCGCTCCATTTAATAAGTCACTACTTTTCTCTTCTTCCTGCCAATGTGGACACATTTTCCCACATTATATTCCATCTAGAAATTTTTATCCATCCACTTATGTGTCCCTTTTGAAGACTCCTTATGTTCTCTGCACAATGTACCTTTCTTACCTGTATTTGTGTCAGCAGATTTAGCAAGAATACATTCAGTCTCCACATCCAAGTTGAGGTCACCACAAGATCCCTGTGCCTTCACTCATCACATCTTGCCAACCTGAAAAAGACCCATTTAACCTTATTCTCTGTTAGCTAACCAATCTTCTATCCAGGTGAATATGTTATCCCCTGCACCATGAGCTCTTAATTTTGTGTAGTAACCTTTTGATGTGGCACCTTATCAAATCTCTTTTGGAAATCCAACAGGAACAGCTTCTCCTTTTTCCATCTTCCTCACAAAACTCCAATAAATTAGTCAAACGTGATTTCCTTTTCACTAAACCATATTGACTCTCAATTGCACGGAGATTTTCTAAGTGCACCGCTATAACCTCCTTAAAAATAGATTCCAATAATTTGCTGATGACAGGTGTTAAGCTAACTGGCCTATACTTTCCTGCTTTCAGTCTCCTTGAACAGAGAAGTCACATTCGCATTTTTCAATCTGATCGTATCTTTTCAGAATCTAGGGAAGTCTGGTAAATTAAAATCAATACAACTTCTATCTCAACAGTCACTTTTTTTAAGACTCCGGGGTTAAGTACATCACAACCTCAGGACTTGTCAGCTTTTAGTTCTAATGGTTTTCTCAGCACAGTTCCTAGTTCCATCCTTTCATCTCCTGATTCACAATTATTTCCGGGATGTTATTTGTATCCTCTACAGCGTAGACAGACACAAAATCTGTTCAATTAATCTGCCTTTTCATTATTTTCATTATACCCCATTCTCCCTCTCTATTTGTTTGGAAATATTTTTATTGGCATTTTTGATTTTTTTTTATGCAGTTGCATTACGCGTTTGTTATTGTTCAGGAGATTCTTTTATATCTATTTACATTTTGTCACCAGTTGACTCGGTGTGCTATCCTCTCTCATCCCCCCCCCTCTTGATATCCTCCCTGTTTGATCGGGGGGTGGGGTGGGGTGGGAAAGAGTGCCCACCCCCTCTCTTCCACTCCCCCCCCCCCCCCCCTTTACCCCCTTCTTTCCTTTTGTTTTCCGTTGTGTCTGCCTTGTGGAGGGGGGGGGGGGGGGTCTTCCTCCCCTGGGTTGCGTGTTTCTATCAGTCCCCTTCTAGTTTTTGGTTTTTTCCTTTCTCGTCATTGTTGCCTTCGAACAGGTCTTGGAACAGGCCGACAAATTTCCCCCATGCTTTGAGAAAGCCTTCCTTTGACCCTCAGATGGTGTATTTGATATTCTCTAAGTGGAGAAATTCCGCCAGGGCTGCCAGCCAGTCTGCAGTCGTGGGTAGTGCTAATGATCGCCAGCCGAGCAGGATTCTCCGGCGTGCGATTAGTGAAGCGAAAACTAGGCCGTCGGCCCTCTTTCCCATGTGTAGCTCGGCTGCTCTGATACCCCGAAGCTCGCCTCTTTTGGTCACTGCTCCACGCTCACCCCCACAACCTTGGACATCGCCTTGGCTGTCCAGAACCCAGCAACTTTGGGGCTGGCCCAAAACATGTGGGTGTGGTTGGCCCGGCCTCTGGCACCGTTCACATTTGTTCTCGAGGACATTACTTTGTCTTCAGACAGAATATATAAAACAGCAAAGAATGCCCGAGAGAAAGCTAGCTAGTAATGTAAATACAGATTGTAAGGCAGGTATTTAAAAAAGAAAAGACCTGTCACTCATCGCTGTGGAATTATATGCTTTTTCTTTCAAGTTGATACTATTTTTAAAGTCTTCTGTTAGCCACGAATGATGTGTCCTTCCCTTCGTCTTTCTTTCACACTGGAATATATCTTCACTGAATATTCTGAAATATCTCCTTAAATGTCTGCCAGTGCATCTCCGAACATAATAACTGAAAAAAATAAGAGAACGAGTAGGCTATTCAGTCCTTCAAGCCTGCCCTTCAGGCAGTGAGACCATGACTGATGTCAGGGGGTTAAGACCTCACACTCTTTATAAAATATATCGATATCTTCATTGTTAACTTCTAAAATTTTTGAAAACTGGATAAAGACTTTAAGATGGCTGAAGCCATGTCTGGCCGTGACTTGCAGACAACGTGAACTTGCTGGAAGTATCAGAGAAGTTGACAGCTCATTATCTCTGAAGAGACACCAATGACTCTGTTGGCTGCAGAGACCAAATTCAAAGGGTATTACACAAAGGCCATCTATATTTCATCAGCCAGGCCTGGCCACTACCAGTCTTGTGGGTTCAAATGACCCTATACCCTCCTTTCAAGTGTTTAATGGTTGGAACATTAACAATCTCAGGAACCCAGACAAAGCAAAAGTGGAGAAGTAGGAGCCATGTAACATTAACCCCCCCTCCCATCAGCTGGGAGAACCAGTTATACCGTCTTGCTGTACAGCAAGTCAGTCTTTCATCTTACATTTACCAAACAGCAGCACAGAAAAGTGCTCTGTCCAGGTTTGAATGCCTGCCAGTCATCTTTACTGTTTCTACTGCAACTTCTGTACCATCGCCTGCAAGACTAATTTATCTCTGTAAGCCTATCTCAATGTGGAGGTCAATTCTACCAGAAAAGTGAATTATCCAGCATCGGTTTCAGTCTACCAATCTCTGTGAAGGAACACATCATTGCACCTTGATTCTGGATCCGCCCCCTTCCATTGCAAGTTCCTCCTGGGGCAGAAGTTCCAAATCCTGGCACCGGGCAACACAGCCATCTGGACCCCCGCTCTCGGCTGCAGAGAACTGAGTATATTTCCCTGAATGTACTTTCCGAACTGCCACTAAATTCCGATTAACTTTCCCCACTTGTATGGCGTCCTGTACTATGGTAAGCTTGCTCATCCACCCTGCAGCCACCACTTGCATCCATGCAGGCTGCAGAGTCGCAGACCTGTTGGACAATTGCAAAAGCTGAGGCCCCCATACTTGTCTCACTTTGTGAGACTCAACGGGAGGAATTCTCCGGCCGCATTTGCCCGGCGACCAGAGAATCCCCCCCCAAGGTCAATGGAGTTCCTTATTCTACGTGGTTCGTCTGTGGCATTGGTGCGGCGGGTGAGGAAGGACAATCCTGCCCATCATTGTCAACTCTCCCTGCTATCCTCTGGTTGCCTAAAGAAAGCCTTTGACTGTCCAGTTCAAATTTACTGCCCCCACCTCTCTCTCTGAAAAATTAGTTCAACTTTCACATTTCCCTTCCTTTTTCTTTCTTTCATCTCTCTTTTGAGTTCATGGTTTTTCATTGCTCCAATTCAAGTTGCTTCTTTTGCAAATGATTTCTGACCCACTCAACCTGTGGTTTATCTGGATTATCTTTGTCTTCCACAAGTTTTGGATGTTGACCCAACACTTCTGCAATTTCCTTTTTAAAATATATTTTTTATGCAACAGATTTTCACCCATTTTCGCATACAACAACAAACAAACCCAGCAATAGGACAGGAAAGGCAGGATTCGGGGACCAGGGAAATTGAGAATCTTGTCAAAAATAAAAAAGATGCATATGTGAGGTACAGGCAACGAAAAATATGTGAGGTACAGGCAATTAAATACAAGGAAAGTAGAAAAAAGCTCAAGCAGGGAGTTTCGGAGGACAAAAAGGGGTCACGAAATGTCCTTGGCAAATAGGATTAAGAAGAATCCCAAGGCATTTTATACATATATTAGGAACAAGAGGGTAGCTAGAGAAAGAGTTGGTCCATCAAGGACAAATGAGGGAAATTATGTGTAGAACCAGAGGAAGTAGGTGAGGTCCTTAATGAGCATTTTGCATCGGTATTCACAAAGGAGAGGGACACGTTGATTGGTGGTGTCTCAGAGGGATGTGTAAACACTATAGAACAGGTCGTTATTACGAGGGATGAAGTGTTAGATGTGTTAAAAAGCATTAACGTAGATTGCTGAGAGACACAAGAGATGAAATTGCTGTGCCTCTGACAGAAATCTTTGTGTCCTCAGTGGCCACAGGTGAGATCCCGAAGGATTGGAGGATAGCCAATGTCGTACCGTTATTTACGAAAGGTTGCAAGGATAATCCGGGTAATCATAGGCCAGTGAGTTTGATGTCAGTGATAGTGAAATTGTTGGAAAAGATTCTCAAATATCGGATCAATGCACATTTGGAAGTGAATGGTCTTATTAGCTGGAGACAACATGGTTTTGTATGTGGGAGGTCATGTTTCACTAATTTGATTGAATTTTTTGTGGAGGTGACAAAAATTGTTCTCCCTGGAGAGACGGAGGCTGAGGGGCGATCTGATAAAAATTTATAAAATTATTAGGGGTATAGATAGGGTGAACAGTTGGAGGCTTTTTACCAGGGTGGAAATGACAATTACAAGGGGGCATAAGTTCAAGGTGAGGGGACAAAGGGCGGGGTTCAGTGGACATGTGCGGGGAAATTTTTTTACACAAGAGGGTGGTGGT
Source organism: Scyliorhinus canicula (assembly GCF_902713615.1). Taxonomy (NCBI): domain Eukaryota; kingdom Metazoa; phylum Chordata; class Chondrichthyes; order Carcharhiniformes; family Scyliorhinidae; genus Scyliorhinus; species Scyliorhinus canicula. The sequence continues at coordinate 85,060,693 of NC_052152.1, forward strand.
GGCCTGGAATGCACTGCCAATTGAGATGGTTGAGGCAGATACATTAGCGACCTTTAAGACTTATCTGGATCGGCACATGAATAGGATATAGAAGGATACAGGTGGCTGGTCTAGATAGGACACATGACCGGCGCAGGCTTGGAGGGCCGAAGGGCCTGTTCCTGTTCTGTATTGTTCTTTGTTCTTAATACAATAACAATCCCAAACCCCACTGCAACAATCAACAGTAACCAACTCCCAATGAACAAACCCCAACAATTGTAGAACCCCTCCTTCACCCCTCTTAGCTTGAATTTCACTTTCTGCAGGGTCAAATACTCGAGCAGAGAAGCTGACCCCACCCCAATAAGACCCGCCGAAGAGCGATCAGCGAGGCAGGTTTAGCTCACTGGGCTAAATCGCTGGCTTCTAAAGCAGTCCAAGCAGGCCAGCAGCACGGTTCGATACCTGTACCAGCCTCCCCGGACACGCGCCGGAATGTGGCGACTAGGGGCTTTTCACAGTAACTTCATTGAAGCCTACTCGTGACAATAAGCGATTTTCATTTCATTTTCAAAGGCGAAGATATCTGCTCATGCCTGCAACTCCGGCCAGTCCGAAGCCCTGAATACAGCTTCCAGGGGACCGGGCTCCACATCCACATGTAAGACCCCCGAGATTGTACAGAACACCGTCCTCCAAAACCTTTCCAGCTTCAGGCAGGCCCAAAATATAAGAATACACAGACATCCTCCATCCACTCAAATAGCTGGTTCATGCTTGATTTTGTGAGGTGTGCTATGCACTACCTTCAGCTATATCAGCCCCAACCTCACATACAAAGTCGAGTCATTGACCCTCTGCAGCATCTCGCACCACAGCCCCTCTTCCAGCGCTCCTCCAGCTCCTCCTCCCACTTTGCCTTAATTCACTCCATGGATACCCTATCCTCCTCCAGGATCTTTCCGTAGATCGCCAAAATGACCCCCCCACCCCCTTCCGCTGACTGCTCCGCTTCTAGCAACGAGGTGGACGGTGCAATCAGGAAGGTCAGGAAAACCTTTCTTGCAAAGTTCTGTACCTAAAGCCTTGCCCCTACGCCAACCCATATTTCTCTCCCAACTCCTCTCGGCTTGTTAATCGCCCCCTAAGGAATAAATCCTTCATTCCCTTAATCCCCTCTCATCACATCCCAGAAACTTTCCATCCATCTCCCCCGGCCCCCAAGTTAAAGTACTGCCTAAACTGTCTCCAAATCTTCAATGTGGCTACCACCACTGGTCTTGCCAAGTACTTTTCGGGAGCAGCGCCGTTGCCAGCGTCCGCAACCCCGACTCCCTACACGAGCCTGCCTCCATCTTTACCCACAGTGTCCACCCCCCCTTCTTGCTCCATCCCGCACCTTCTCCGCATTTGCCCCACAAGCATAATAATGCAGCAAGTTTTGAAGGCCTAACCTCCCCCCCCCCCCCCCCCCGCCCCTCCCCACCCAAGCTAATGAATGGAAACTGCCGAAGCCCTGCCCAATCTTGGGCCACCTGCACCCCCAAATGCCTCAAGTGGGTTGATGCCAAACGGAATGGCAGCCCCCCCATCCCCACTCCTACTCACGGCGCGGAGACCATAAAATGCTTGCTCTTCCTAAATTCAATTTATACCCCGAGAACGTCCCAAATCTCTGTCATGCTTGGTTCCGAAATATGCAGCAGCAGATCATTGGCGTATAGGGATACCCTATGCTCCATGCACCCCTCGCCCCTCCCCCTCCCCATCCCCTTATCCCCTTCCACAGCCCCGAGCTCCTTAGTGCAATGGCCAAGGGCTCTATAGCCAATGCAAACAATAGGGTGGGGGGAGGAGAAAACATACGCCACCCCTGTCTCATACCCTGGTGCAGTGCAAAATACTCTGAAGTCGTACTGTTAGTGCTAACACACTTGCCATCAGTTCCTTATACAACAGCCGCACCTACGCCACAAACCTTGGCCGAATTCCAAATCTCTCCAATACCGCCATCAAGTAACCCCATTCTACCCAATCAAACGCCTTCTCTGCATCTAGTGCTACCACCACCTCTGTCTCCTTTCCCTCCGCCGGAGACAGGACCACATTCAACAACCCCATCGCATTCGAGAACAACTGCCTTCCCTTCACAAACATTGTCTGATCCTGCTCAAACACCTTTGGGAGACACCCTTCCAGCCTTGATGCTAACACCTTTGCCAATATCTTGGCAATGACATTCAGCAGAGATATGGGCCTATATGACCCACACTCCACCAGTTCTTTGTTCCTCTTTAGCAGCAACAAGATGGAAGCTTGTCCCATCGTTGGTGGCAAGATACCTCGACATATCATGTCCTCAAACGTTCCCACCATCAAGGTCGGCATGGTGGTGCAATGGTTAGCACTGCTGCCTCATGACTATAAAACTCCTCAAATACTTTATTAATCTGCTCTGGGGCCACCAGCAGCTTCCCCATCCTATCCTGTACCTGTTCTACCTCCCTCGCCGGCGCCTCCCTCTGGAGCTGGCTGGCCAGCATACGCTCTGCCTTCGCCCTGTGCTCATCGACCGCCCCCTTCATCCTTCTCAACTGATGCACCGCACCGCGTTCCCTGTGGAAAATTGGTCGAACCTTGCCTGCAACTCCTTCCTCTTGGCCAGGAGACCCGGAGTCAAGGCTAAGGTGGGCAAGGAAGGGAGGGAGGAATGCCAAAAACTGATAGGAGATTTTGGTGTTGGACGGGAGGTCCAACACCTCCTTCCAAACCCTGCTATCAATCCCCGGGTGGAATACCTGATTCACTCAACCCTTTCAAAGCCTCACCTGATCCTTCACCCTCAAATGGATCTCCTGCAGCATCACCATGTCAGCCTTTAAATTCTTCAAATGTGTAAAAACCCTCGCTCTCTTCACCGGTCCCCCTAACTCCCTCACATTTCATGTCACCATTCTCCAACCCCCCCTCCCAAGAATCCCACCATCCAGTTCCTCTTGCAAACACCTCTCCTACTATCAATACCTACCTTTCACACCTTCCAGGCCCATTGAAACCAGTTCGACCAAGTTCGACAACTGTGGCTCCTCCCCCCACCACACTCCCGTTCAATAGCCAACCTTCACTTGCTAGTTCGGAAGCCCCTCTCCTGGCACCCCCTCCTCCTAATCCAATCCTCGAGAAACAAAAGCAATGCAATACCATACCCCAGAGAATCACCATCATCTGAAAGCCCGATATAATTGAAGCAAAATTTAAACAAAGGTAAACTACCCTCCGCCGTTCAACCAACCCAAAACCCAGACGTCCCCCCACCCCCCCACTCAACAAATACGAAACAAGAGAGAGATAAAGACAATCCTCAGTGTCCATCCCCTCAGTCCCAGTCCCAATCCCAGACCCATCTCTTGTTTCAGTCCCAGTCCTTTGGCCTTCACGAACACTTCCTCCGCTCCTACCATCTTGAAGGAGTAATTCCTGGTGTTGTACGTCGCCCCCGGGCTTCCCCCGGTAGAACATGCCAAACCTCATGCTACGCCAAACCTCATGCCATTGCAATACAGTGCCGCCTTCACCTGTCTGAAGGCCGCCCGCCTTCTTGCGGTTCCACCGTCAAATTTGGTACATACAAATACCAATGGCTTCCCACTTCACCTCTTGCCTTTGCTTCGCCCAACTTGGGACCTCCTCTTTGACTTGAAAATTATGGAAGCAGATAACAACTGCCCTTGGTGGTGAATTTGCTTTTAGTTTAGGCCTAAGCGACTGATGTGCCCTGTCCAGCTCATATCGGGAGAGTTCTTCATTCTTCTCAACTGACGCACCGCATTGCGTTCCCTGTGGACAATTGGTCGAACCTTGCCTGCAACTCCTTCCTCTTGGCCAGGAGACCCGAGTCCAACTCCCACAACAGCTCTGCCGACATCTTTGTAAAGTACTTGCTCGGCCTAGGGCCCTCCACCCCCTCAGACAGGCCCACGATTCATAACATTTTCTGCCTCAACTTGTTTTCCAGATCCTTCACCGTGGTGCCTTGCCCTTTGTTAGCCTCTGTCACCCTCTGTGAACTGGTCACAGTCATGCGACAGAGCCTCTTCCACCCCCTTCAATTTATTTCCTTTTTCCCGTACCTTGGCTGATGTCTTTGACACTGCCGCCTTCATTGGGGCAATCGCCTCCTCCACCCACTCATTCATCGCAGCCATCATCTCCCTCCGCAGCACCTCCATGTGCCTGGCAAACTGCCTCTGAAATTCTGCTGCCATCACCTTGGTCAGAGTTCCACTGTGAGGGGAGCGCCCCCACCCAGCAATCCAGCCTCCACCATCTTTCTTCCTGCCCGACCCGCCCGTTCACTCGTCGGTGAACGTTCGTTCACTCCCTTCTTTCCAGTGGCCGCCTTCTGGGCATTCAACATCTCCCATCTTCCTTATTCATTCCTGCGCCAACTTGTTTCAAAACTGCCTCTGAGACCGGGCATTAAAATCCAATAACCAGAGCCTCGAGCAGCAGCCACCCAACTTGCGACTTCCACCTACATGCCGTCACTGGAAGTATCCCCTTCTGAAATGTCTTTTTATCTCACATTTTTAAATCTATTTAGAATTTTTCTGCCACTGCTTTCAAATTAACCTTTGTTAGTTGTTGCAAGACATTCAAAAATAGGATACCTCTTTCAAGGAACACTTCCACAATTGACATAGCCACTTTAACTTCTGCAGCAAAATTTGGTGTGAAATCTTGTTTGAATAAAATCTGGAAAATCCCAGTGTACTTGTCTCAGCCTGTTGATTTGATAGAACTCCCAAATTTGTTATGATCGCTGTGGACACTAATAAACTTTTAAAAATATATTTCAATTCCAGTAAGTAACTAAAAAGATCATGGGGACGATTCTCCAAAATGGAGTGCAAGTGTTTGCGAAGTCGTGAACGCCGTCGTGAAACGGGCACGGGGACAACCTATTTTATCCCCCACAGGGGGCCAGCACGGCCTGGAGCGATTCACACCGCTCCAGCCTCCATCCCCGGCGCCAAATTGGCGCCGCCCCACAGGTCGCCCGCCCGGCTCTTCGCGCAGAGTTCCTGTTGGCAGCGACCAGGGGTGAATGGCGCCGGCGGGACTCTGTAGTATCCACGTGGCTGCTTGGCCCATCTGGGCCGGAGAATCGGCGGTCCCGCCGATTCCAGTGGCCCGCGGCCGGTGTCAAATGCGCTGGCGCAAATGGTGCCGATTCTCCGCATCTTGGAGAATCGCGCACTGGCATCGTGGCGCGGTTGCGGCAATTCTCTGGCCCGGCACGGAGCTCGGATAATTCCCCCCCCCCCACCACCACCATGATGATTTCAAGTTCTGAGACTTATACTGTGATACTGAACTGAAAGCAACACTGTGTAAACACTTTCAGGAGGTAATTTATAATCTAATCTACAGAAAAAAAACCCTCATTTAACTTTTAAATCATCTGAAATCTCCTCTGTTTCTCAAGTGGACACTTCACCTCCTGGAACCAGTTCAGTAGCTATTTTTAGCTCCCAATGACTGCTTCCTTTTTCCTTTTCCAGCCAGATAACTTCTAAACTCCGGACTGACTTTCATAGTGAGGGTTTTCCTGGAGATTCCTCTATCTAATCAAAGCTAACCATATCTTCCAGCCTCATTTAAATAATCAGAAACTTAGTCTCTTCAATCCGATTGTGAGCTTCCACCCGCATTCTGTGTATAATAATAATCTTATATAATTTTTATTATTGTCACAAGTAGGCTTACATTAACACTGCAGTGAAGTTACTGTGAAAATCTCTAGCACGCTCTCCCCGTGGGTGTCCTCCGGGCGTTCCGGCTTCATCCCACAAGTCCCGAAAGACGTGTTTGTCAGGTGAATTGGATATTCTGAATTCTCCTTCTGTGTGCCCGAACAGGCGCCAGAATGTGGCGACTCATCAATTTTCACAGTAACTTAGTTGCAGCGTTAATGTAGTAAGCCTTGTTGCTGATGGGTAGGGAGTCATGATGGATGTGAGCAGTATTGGAAGGCTTTATTTTAGAATTGAAGGGGAGCACGCTTGCTCTTTCCAGCTCTATACTCGGGAAGGTTACACACTTCTTTCTTGCAAGCAATCTTGAGGACGGGTTTCGTTGAGTGATAGTCCCACCATCTAGAAGACTGTAAACCCTTATTTTCATGTACAGGTATCGGTAAAGAACGCTGTTGTTGCATTTGTTCATTATTGTGGGTGTTGCATTTCCAGCCTGAAATGTATGTGCACTCCTTGCCTGCTATATTGTGGTCTTAGTAGAAAATGGCACAGGGTGGATCAATTTCTAGGCCTTTGAGTCTACGTAGTACTGCTCAGTGCTGGTGAGTGAAGCCTCATTCGTTGAATGCAACATAAACTGGCTACCTGACACCTACTTTGCTCAGTGACACTTTAATGAACTGAGCAGTACATCAGCGAAGAGTGGCTGAGCAATATCTTGACATTCATGTTCTCCTAGACCTGAGCATTCAATCTCCTGTCCCATCATTCGGATCTGGAATGCATTGCCTCAGATTGTGGTGAAAGCATATTCAATTGTGGCTTTCAAAAGGGAATTGGACAATTAACTAAAGAGAAAAAAACTGCAGGGCTGCAGGCAAAAGGCAGGGATGTGGAACTCGATGAATAGATCTTACAAGGAGAGCTGGTACAGACATGGGAGGCTAAATGGCCTCTTTTACTGTAACCATTCTGTTATTTATCACATCTATTTTGTGTAATATTGCCTTTTTTCACCCCTCCTCTTTACCATCCCAACCTTTTTACTGTTTTTCCCCCTGATTATTATACAATACAAATTCCAAATTCTCCAAAACACCTCCATCTGCATTCTGCATCCATATAAAGTCCCATTCATAAACAACCCACTCCTTGCTGATTTCCATTTGCTATATAGCTCAATTAAAACATTTTCAGCCTCATTTGTAAATTTCTGCAGTCTTGCCCAAACTTTCGTTGCCAGGTTTATGTCCAACCCCATATATAGCAGTTTATAAAATCTGCCTTATATTCATAACATCTTCCCTTCGCTTCTCCAGTTAATTGAAATTTTACTAAAGTTTGATAGAGCACAAAAAGAGGCCATTTAGCTCATTGTGCTTTGGTAGATCTTTTCTCCTCCTCCCCCATGACCAACTAATTTTTCATCCATCTATCAAGAATTTATCTAATTCTCTTTTGAAAGTTACTGTTGAATTTACTTCCTCCATCCTTTTAAGCAGTGCATTTCAGATCATCATAACTCACTGAACAACAAATAAAACATCCTCATGTCACCTCTGGCTCTTTTTGCCAATCACTTTATATCTATGTCTTCCGGTCACTGACCCTACTGGCACCCAAAACAGTTTCTCCTCGTTTACGCTTACTACACCATGAGGTGGGTGTGGGTGTCATTTAGGACTGTTGGATTTGATAACAATTTTAATTGGGGATGATTGGTTTTCAAGGAAAACTGATCATGTTACTGTTTAAAACTTGACATATTTAGAATAGTTGGTTCTGAACTGTGTGCCATTTTTCCTTTCTCATGTGATATGAAAATCTTCAGTATGATAGTTGTCTGCTGTCTTGGTTGACAATTTGTAATTTCTAAAATGTTCAGCCGCATGGTGTGCTCATTTTCCCTTGTTTTCTGACTATTAATATAATCATGCCTGGTGTGTCTTTTTGAATATATTTTTTGCCATATTTCTGTTGTCATTTCATCCATTTGTGGCATTATTGCAGACACAATTACTACTGGATCAGCAGAGAATGTGGCAAAAAAGTGACCTGCCTCATCTGTACAGCACTATACCGCCACATTTGATTGTTTCTCACTCAGCCATTTGGTATCTCTGCATTTTAAAAGTATTAATATAGCAGCAAAAGAAAACTAACATTTCTTAGAAATGTACAAGTAAAAATATTGAGCTAACAAATGCACATTCCCCTTTCCTCATAGCGCTAGTTTGGACTCCTAAAATGTGACCGTAAGCAACAAACTTGAGACCTAAATGGTGGGGATGCATAACTATTTTTGCTCATGGTGGCTTATACTAAAATTTAAACTAGTGATCGGATTGAAAAATGTCATGTGGTATGTAATTCAAATGAAAAAAATGTATGGCTTGTTGTGACTTGTTCCCATTCAGAGGCTCCTAGTATATTCCTAACAGTTTTTGAATCAATTCTTTTGGTCTGCATTATGAATTAGAGGGAGTTCAGTATCTTTTTACTAAATTTTAGGTATATATTCTTGATCAGAGTATTATCCTCGTGTTACACCTGCCTTTACATATATTGTGACTATTGGTAGTGAAAGAGTACAATATACCAAGATTCTGAAATACCTGTATTTGCCAAGAATGAAATAAAGTTTTTTTGATGCATGGAATAAGGAAATTACAAGAACTTGCATCTTTCCCACCTCGCAAAGTACCTCGTAGTCAGTCAATTACTTCTGAAGTGCAATGACTGTTGCTTTTCAGAAAAATAACACATAGCAAGGTGCCACAAACAGCAGATGACCAAATAATTTGTCTTGATGATGATTCAGGGATGAATGTTGGCTCAGGGCAGCATGGTGGTTAGCATAAATGCTTCACAGCTCCAGGGTCCGAGGTTCGATTCCCGGCTGGGTCACTGTTTGTGCGGAGTCTGCACGTCCTCCCCGTGTGTGCGTGGGTTTCCTCCGGGTGCTCCGGTTTCCTCCCAGAGTCCAAAGATGTGTGGATTAGGTGGATTGGCCATGCTAAATTGCCCGTAGTGTCCTAAGAGTAAGGTTAAGGGGGGGAGTTGTTGGGTTACGGGTATAGGGCGGATATGTGGGTTTGAGTCGGGTGATCATTGCTCGGCACAACATCGAGGGCCGAAGGGCCTTTTCTGTGCTGTACTGTTCTATGTTCCTGCTCCAGGTTAACTCAGTTCTTTTCCAAATAGTGACTGCGCCATTGCAGCTGTGAAATTGATTTGCAGGCAGAATCGCAGAACTGGCAATGCAGAATCGACAGCCCCTTGTACGCAAAATCTGTTTGCTGTTTTCGATTTTAATCGAAAGAAAAGTAAATATGTTGATGTGTAAAATGGAATAATGTTTGCTATCACTCATTTTAGCTCTGCTATCCAAGACCAAATTGACCCCTTCTTGCCCCATCAGCCTTGCCAGGAGCTTTAATCTGTACTTCAAAAGGCAGACAGAGTGTCCATTTAATATGCCATCCAAAGAGGGAAATTCTGGCATTGCAGCACATTTTCCATTGCACTAAAGTGTCAGCATCAATTCCTTGTTCAAGTTCTGGGTTGGGGCCTGAACATGCAATCTTTTGATTCACCAGTGTTATTGCTAATACAATGAAGTTGACAAGTACAGCACTCTGATAATTTTATAGATGTTAGTCCAGGAAACATCTTATTTTAGATAATGGTGAGATGATTGGTTAAAGGATACCAATCACTAAATGGAGGAGATGGTATTTTGGCATTGCAGTTGAAGGAATAATGTAATTTAGTGAGAGCATCTGTCTGGGTACACTTCTCTAGTTGTCATTCTTCATTTGTGAATCTGGTCAGTAACTGTTGATCAGTTGGTTATTGACCAGGAATGCCACAACTGAGCCTAATCTAATGTCCATCTGATATCCATGCACACACACTTTCCAAATGGGGTAACTGGAGCCTGATCTCCCGTCTCCCTTTTCTGAGGTGAGTGAGGCCACTTTTAGTACCCCTACTCCTGAAATTAATAAACTGAATGTAGATGAGTGCCTCCTATGTTCATACAATAATTAATTGTAATGTTTGGATATTATTGAGTTCCCAAGGCTACTGTTAAGAACTTGTGTACTGGTGCACCTCCTTGTAATCAAGTGGGCATATCAGCCTTCAGACTTATGGTTCTCAGCTGGTTGAAAACAAAGTAGTTGGAACTTATTTTACTCAATGTAAAACCATTTATTTAAAAAAAAGTTGCCTCACTTTGTTTCGTGGAGATCTGCTTGCCCGGTGGCAGAGTGGTTAGCACTGCTGCCTCACAGCGCCAGGGACCCAAGTTCAATTCTGGCCTTGGGCGACTGTCTGTGTGGAGTTTGCACATTCTCCCCGTGTCTGTGTGAGTTTCCTCAGGTGCTCTGGTTTCCTTCCACAGTCAAAAAATGTGCAGATTAGGTGGATTAGCCGTGCTAAATTGCCCCTTAGTGACACTGGGTTACTGGGGTACAGGAATAGATTGTGTGCTCTTTCAGAGGGTTGATGCAGACTTAATGGGCCGAATGGCCTCCTGCACTGTCGTGATTCTATATAACAAGTTATCTCGTCACAGAGTTAAATCTCTCATTATTCCCATTCACGTTTTACATGCATGCATGAGATGCTGGATACACAAGATATTTTCATGAATAAATAATTTCTCCTTGAACTTGTCTTATTTCCTGTAAATAAAGGTTGCGCCTATGGCTACCCACATTGGCCCCAGTTATGCCCATCTTTTTGTGACTTATGCGGAACACTCTTATTCCAGTCCTACTCAGACCTGCTCCCGCAACTCTTTTTCTGTGACATCGATGATTATATTGGTGCTGCTTCATGCTCTCGCCTGGACCTGGAAAAATGTATTGACTTTTCCTTCCAATTTCCAACCTTCTCTCACCTTCACATGGTCCATCTCTGCCGCTTCACTTCCCTTCCCTTTCTTGACCTCCCTGTCTCTATTTCCAGTGATAGACTAACCCACCAATATTCATTACAAACCCACTGACTCCCACACTCGACTACAGCTCCTCTCACGCTGCTTCCGGTGAGGATTCCATCCCATTCTCCCAGTTTATTATTTTTAAGGTTGCTACATCTTGTTGAAATCTCTCCCAGCTACAGTTTAATATCCAACACATTTTCCCTCTCTTTAGTTCTGATGAAGAGTCAAATGGACTTGAAACATTAACTCTGTTTTCTCTCCCTGCAGATGCTGCCAGTTCTGCTGAGTATTTCTAGTATTCTCTGCTCTTGATTCAAATTCCAGCGTCCGCAGTATTTTGCTTATTTTTAAGGTATTTTCATTGTTTTTCTTGCGTGAAAAACAAGCAATACACATCGGCTGAAATAGCACAACAATGAGAATTGGCACCAGAATAATTGACATAATTTTCTATATGGAATTTGGCCAATTCATGTTGTGAAATGGAGTTTGGATTTCGCTCAGTTTGTGGACTGCTACTTAAACTGGAATATCATTTGTGCACGGTGTTAAATTGCCCATGTCTCATTGTGAGTTACTGCACTGACATACATTTATTTTGAGATGAAGAGGACATTCAGAGATTGTAATCCCTGACTACCCAGTCAATTTCCTTATGCAGCAGGTTACAAGTTCTTCAATGACTGAGATAGTCCTGATTTTTCTGCCTGTGAAAAAAGTAATTGTGTTTGAGTGATTTAACGCATGCCTAACTTCAAAAGAGAGTTTGCATTTTGATCTTTAGTCTTTGAACTGTTTCAACTTGTTTAAACATGTTAGGTGATCTATCCTGGCAGGTTTATTGACTATGTTTTACATAAAAGCTTTACTCTCACAAATCACTAACCCAAATTTGCTTTAAGTTTCATTAAACTAATAATTACATTTAATTAAAAGCCATTTTTCCTAATATTTAATTTTTTGAACTTCTAAAATATTTTGTGTGAATTAAATCAAAGCAATTATTGGCTTGGAATAGTGTTCATATTAAAAAAGACCAGTTTTCTTTTCAAATGCATTGCTTGATAATTTAAAAATCTGGTGGTGGTCTGGACTTGGATTTTAAAGAAGAAAAATCATAATTCATCTTGGTGAAGGGATATCTTAGTTTATTCGCCTCTTCCTTAGTATCCTACTTTTAAAAATTGTGCCAAGTTTTTTGTCTCCATTACCCTGATAGTCAGTTCCAAATTACTAATCAATGTGTGTATAAAGCAGCTCCAGATTTTGGCCCTAAATTTGCTGTTTTACTAGTTTTAACCTCCTATCCTGTTATCCTACTCTCAATGTAGTTGCAAGTAATTTTCTAAATTTACATTTTCCATACTTTTCAGTTGTTGCTTCATATTCCCCTTGAAGCTGAAAAGCCTATAAGATGCAGTTATTCCATCAGAACTTGATGCAGGGAGTAATCCTTGCTCCTGGATAGTTAGGCACAGGTCTAATTTAAATTGGATCGCACGGTCCCATTTGCTCAGCTGAACAATAAGTTGAACAGCTGGCATCTATTGCATCTTAAGAAAATGTTGCAGCTCACCTGTGTAAACTTTCCACTTAAGGCTGTCCATCTTGCTATCAACTACCTACATATAAGAACAAAGGAAACAAAATAAGAGGCGTGCAATCTTGTGCTGGCTGTGGCTCCTTTACATAAAATTGTTTGTTCTTAAAAAAAAGAACAAGAACTGTTAGCAGCTGTTTGTTAGACTACATCCATATCAGGAAAACTTGTTGTCTTCTGCCTGTTCTGAGCTGCTGAATTTCAGGAAGTAATCCTAAAACCAGCGCTCGACTCTTCACCAGCACGTGCAAAGGGCCTAACACCTGTTTTAATTGCCTGTCGGGAACATCTGAAAATTGGCCAGCTCAGCATAGAATCGGATGCATTTCAGGTATCTTTGGAATGGGATCAAGTCCTGCGGCATACTCTTATTTGGCACAGTTTCTACTCAGAAAATTTGCATAGCGAGGCCGAATTTTTACCCCTATATTTCTCCAGTCCCTTTATAACTCAATCCTCTGATGCTAAGGATTGGCTTTGTGGCTTTTCTCTGAACTGCATCTGGGACTGAATGTTTGTTTCCCATGCTTCACAGAGGTTGGACATGTTGATTCTTGAACTTGCTAAAACCACTAGATCACGTTCAACTTCGTTCTTAACTATTTCAACACCATTCACGGAGTTTTCATGACTCTTTTTCTCTTTGCATGTGTGGTACCTTCGATTTTTAAAATGAAATTAAATTTGTTGATGTCATCGCAATTATTACAGTGCAGGAGGAGGCTATTTGGCCCATCTTCACCAGCTCTCTGAATGTACAGTTCACCAATTGCTGTCTCCCCCCCCCCCCCCCCCCCCCATCCCTGCACATTCTTCCTTTTCAGATAACAGTCTAATTTTTCTTTTGAGTACCTGCCTCCACCACATACTCAGACAGAGAGTTCCAGATCGTAACCCATCACTGCATGAATTTTTTTCTTCAAGCCGCATTTGCTTTATCGTCAATTACTTGAAATATGTGCACCCTTATTCTTGATCTTTTCATGTGTGGGAACAGTTTATCCCTTTTCATTCTGTTCAGCCCTCTCATGGTTTTGAATACTTCTATCAAATATCCTCACAGCCTTCCCTTCCGCTAAGGAACCAATCCCAACTTCTCCTCATCGTTGACATTCTGGAACCATTGTAAATCTTTTCTGTGTGCTCTCTAATGCTTTCACATCTTTCCTAATATACAATGCCTAGAACTCGGCGTAATACTCCAGCCGAACTAGTGTCTTATACAAGTTCAAAATAACCTCCTTGTTCTTGTACTCGATACCCCTATTACGATACCCTAGGCTACTACACAGTCAATTCCAGCCCCACAGACCCCGGAGTCCCAACACAAGTGAATTAACCAATAATTTGTATGATGTTTGCAGAATATTTGGTCCCTTGACTGCTCAATAAGTTATGGCCACCATATTTGTAAATTGAACGCAATAACTGTTTATTTATAACAGAAACAAAGTTAAAATATGCGATAATTGTAACAGAATAACAGCCAGCTAATCTATTGTTCCTTAGCTCTAGCCTGTGTTAGAAACTTAATGGATTCCAAACTCACCAGAATGTCCCCTAGCTTTACTGAAGAAAAGCAGAGTATCAGAAAAGCAGCTTCCACAAGATTTTCAAGAGCTCTGTTAACATTTTGGGGCAAGAAACTAAAGCTTTCCCACCAGCTCTGCCTTCAGCTATTAAACACTCTCAGGCTGGATAGAGAGGAAAAGCTGACTATCCATTTTCCTGGAGAGAGCTCCAGCAAAGGCATTGCTCTGTTACTGGACTTTTTAAAACTGATAGCAAGCTGAATCCTCTTGGTTTTGCAAAACATTCCAGAACGGTCAGCACCAATCAGCATCCAGTATCAACAAACGCCCGGTAATTTGAACCAGCTCATTTGCTGCAACTTGTAGCCGCACTAATCTCTCTGGAATCTGCTAATCTGAAATTTAAATAGCTTTTTATAAACTGCATGGCCTTAGGTCATAAGTCAACCCTCAGTTTAACAGCCACTCGAATTAAAAGTGAAGCCCACCTTAAAGGCATAGGCACATTAATTGTCCATGTACAAATATTGAAATAGCAAAATAAAATAAATGAAAAGAGGAATACGAGGGACAAACCGGAATTAACATGAGGATCCTTACACTTTATTAACTGCTCTCAACCTGTCCTGCCAGCTTCAATAATGTATGCGCATCTCTAACCTCTGCTCCTGCAGTCCCGAATTGTACCCTTTATTCTATTTTCCCTCCATGTCCTCCCTTCCAAAATGATTCACTTCACATTTCTCTGCATTGATCTTCATCTGTCACTTGTCTGCCCCTTCCACTAATTTGTCCGTGTTTTTGATGTTCTACATATCTTCCTCACAGTTCATAATGCTACCAAGTTTTGTAAATTCCATGACAAATCTCCTCCAGCCTGAATAACATCCGTTAACTACTACTGTTTCCTGTCAACCAGCCACTTTTGTGTCCATCTTGCTACTGTTCCTCTTTTTTCCCTTGAGCCATAAATGTGCTCACCAATCTGTTGAGCGACACTTGCCTTTAGGAACTCCAAGTGCACCATATCAGTTGCAGTGTCTTCTTCAATCCTATTTGTTATCTCGTCAAAAAACTCCCCAGTTAGTTGAACGCAATTTCCTTAAAAAAATTAATGCTGCCTTTCCTTACTTAAACCATAAATTTTGTCTTGGATTATTGTTTCCAGAACTTTCCCCATCACCAGAGTTAAACTGTCTGTAGTTTCCAGACTTATCTTTTCACCAGAGTGTAACATTTGCAATTATCCAGTCTTCTGGAACCACCCTGAGCCTAAAGAAAACTGAAAAATTATGGCCAGTGCCTCTGTAATTTCCACTTGCCTCCTTCAGTAACCTTCGATACATCTCTTTCGCTCTAGCATTTTATCAACATTAAGTATAGACAGACTGACTAACCTCCTCCTTAATAATTTAAAAAATCTTCGAGTGCATTAAATACCTCCTCTTCCACCAAGGCCTGGATAGCATTTTCTTCCTTGGTAATGCAGATGCAAAGTATTAATTTAATATCGAAGCTAGTTCACCTGCCTCCATGTGTAAATCCCCTTTCTTGGTTTTAATAAACATTTTATTGAGGTTTTTGTTGGTATTATAACAACAACACAATAAACAATGTACATGAAACTATAAACATAGTGCAAAAGCCATCTCCCTCCCTTAAAGGTCCCACCTTTATTAACCCCCTACTCTAAGCTAAACTTATCCCCCCCCCACCCACCCGCTGCTGCCGATTAATTTTCCGCGAAGAAGTCGACAAACGGTTGCCACCTCTGGACGAACCCTAACAGTGACCGCCTCATGGCGAACTTTATTTTCTCCAAACAGAGAAAGCTAGCTATGTCAGATAGCTAGGTCTCTGACTTCTGGGGCTTTGAGTCCCTCCAAGCTAATAGTATCCATCTCCGGGCTACCAGGGAAGCAAAGGCCAGAATATCTGCCTCTTTCTCCTTCTGGATTCCGGGTCTTCCAACACTCTGAAAATCGCCACCTCTGGACTCAGCGCCACCCTTATTTTTAACACCGTGGACATGACATCTGCAAATCCCAGCCAAAATCCCCTAAGCTTCGGAGATGCCCAGAACATGTGGACATGGTTCACTGGTTCTCCTGCACATTTTGCACATCTGTCTTCCACCCCAAAGAATCTGCTCATCCAGGCCACTGTCATGTGAGTCCGGTGAACAACCTTGAATTGTATCAGGCTGAGCCTGGCACATGTTGTGGATGCGTTGACTCTACTCAACGCATCCGACCATAGACTATCCTGTATCTCTCCTCCCAGCTCCTCCTTCCACTTGCGCATTAGCTCCTTTGTCTGCGTCCCCTCTGACCCCATGAGTTCCTTGTAAATGTCCGAGACGCACGCTTCTCCTACCTACCCTCTGGAAACTATCCTGTCCTGAATCCCCCTTAGCGGTAGGAGTGGGAAAGTTGACACCTGTTTACGTAGGAAGACCCGCACCGGCAGATACCTGAATTTGTTTCTCCTCGCCAACCCAAACTTCTTCTCCAGCGCCCTCATACTCGGAAAGCTCCCCTCTATAAACATATCCCCATCCTCTCAATCCCTGCTCTCCGCCATATCCGGAACCCCCCCCATTCATACTTCCCAGGGCAAACTGGTGATTATTACAGATTGGGGACCAGACCGATGCTCCCACATGTCTCCTCCATTGCCCCCAGACTCTCAGGGCAGCCACCACCACGGGGCTGGTGGAGTACCGTGCCGGTGGAAACGGCAGAGGCGCAATTGCCAACGCCCCCAAACTGGTGCCCTTGCATGAAGCCGCCTCCATACACTCTCATGCTGACCTCTCCCCCACCACCCACTTCCTGATCATGGCTATATTCGCCGCCCAGTAATAGTTACTAAAATTTGGCAGCGCCAGCCCGCCCTCACCCCGACTCCACTCAAGCATTACCTTCCTTACCCGTGAGGTCTTGCCCGCCCAAACAAAGCCAGAGATCACTTTGTTGACTGCGGAATATAGATGGGGAGACACTGAAACACGAACAGGTATCTCGGAAGGACCGTCATCTTCACCGTCTGCACCCTCCCAGCTAATGACAACGGGAGCGCATCCCATCTCCGAAAATGGTCCTTCATTTGGTCTACTAGCCGGGCCAGATTTAATTTATGCAGCCGGTCCCATTCCCGCGCCACTTGAATACCTAGGTACCTAAAGCTTCCCCCTACAAATCTAAACGGCAGCTTCTCCAATCGCCTCTCCTGTCCCCTTGCCTGGACCGCAAACATCTAACTTTCCCCCGATATTTAGCTTATACCACGAAAACCGGCCAAATTCCCCTAGAATCCTCATGATTTCTTCCATCCCCTCTAATGGGTACGATACAAACAGAAGCAGGTCATAGAGCGAGACTCTGTGCTCCAAACCCCCCCCCCCCCCCCCCCCCCCCCCCCCCCCCCCCCCCCCCCCCCCCCCCCCCCAGGGACCAGCCCGTTGAGGCTTACAGAGCAATTGCCAGCGGCTCTATAGCTAGCGTGAACAACAGTGGGGAGAGGGGGTATCCCTGTCTCATCCCCCGGTGCAGTCTAAAATAGTCCGATGTTGTCCTATTCGTTCGTACACTTGCCACAGGAGCCTGATACAGCAACCTGACCCAGTCAATAAAGCCCCGCCCAAATCCGAACCGTCCCAGTACCTCCCACAGATCTACCCGACGAAAAGCCTTTTCTGCATCCATTGCGATCACTACCTCCACCTCCCTACCTCCCAGGGGCATCATGATCACATTTAACAACCTTCTTACATTGGCCACCAACTGCCGACTCTTAACAAACCCCGTCTGGTCCTCCCCAATAACGACCGGAACACAATCCTCAATCCTGGAGGATAAAATTTTAGCCAGCAGATTGATGTCCCCATTCAACAGGGATATCGGCCTGTCGGACCCACACAGCTCCGGGTTCTTATCTCGCTTCAGAATCGGCGATATCGTAGCCTGTGACATCGTCGGGGGCAGCGCCCCTCTTCCCCTTGCCTCATTGAACATCCTCATCAACACCGGCCCCAATATCCCAGAGAACTTTGAAAAAACTTCACTGGGTACCCGTCCGGCCCCGGGGCTTTACCCGTCTGCATGGCCTTCAGACCCTCTACTATCTCTTCCAACCCGATCGGGGCCCCCAGCCCTTCTCCCAGCTCCCTGTCCACCTTTGGGAAATTCAGCCCCTCCAAGAAGTGCCTCCTCCCCTCCGGCCCCGTAGGGGGTTCCGACCTGTACAGCCGACTGTAGAAATCCCTAAACGCCTTATTCACCCCTGTTGAATCTCCGACCAGGTTCCCATCTCCGTCATTTACTTTCCCTAACTCCCTGGCTGCCTCCCTCTTTCTAAGCTGCTTTGCAAGCATTCTGCTGGCCTTCTCTCCATACTCATAGATTGCCCCCCTCACCTTTCTCAGCTGCTCCACCACCTTCCCTGTGGTTAATAAGCCAAACTCCGCCTGTAGCCTCAGCCGTTCCCTTAAAAGCCCTGCCTCTGGGATCTCCGCACACCTCCTATCGATCTGTAGTATTTCCTTTACCACTCGGTCCATCTCTGCCCTGTCCACCTTCTCCCTATGGGCCCGTATCGAGATCAGCTCCCCTCTGACCACCGCCTTCAGTGCTTCCCAGACCATCGCTGCTGAAATTTCCCCCGTGTTATTGACCTGCAGGTAGTTCTGAATACATTTCCTCAGTGGTTCGCACACCCCTTCGTCAGCCAGAGTCCCACATCTAACCTCCAGTGCGGACGCTGGTTACTGTCTTTACTAACCTGCAGGTCAACTCAGTGCAGAGCATGGTCTGAGATTGTGATTGCCGAGTACCCTGTGTCCACCGCCCCTGCCAGTAAGGCCCTGTTCAAAATGAAGAAATCGATCCGGGAGTACACTTTATACACGTGTGAGTAGAAGGAGAACTCCTTCACCCTCGGCTGCCCAAATCTCCATGGATCCACCCCCCATCTGCTCCATGAATCCTTTTAGTTCCTTTGCCATTGCTGGCACCCTGCTCGTTTTTGTGTCCAAGCCAGGGTCAATAACTGTGTTGAAGTCCCCTCCGATGACCAACATGTGTGAGTGCAGGTCTGGTATCTTCCCCAGCATCCTCTTTATAAACTCCACATCATCCCAATTTGACGCATACACATTTACGTATACCACCTGCACCCCCTCCAGTTTTCCACTGAACATAATGCATCGACCTCCCACATCCAAAACTATTCTACCCGCCTCAAACACCACTCGCTTATTGATGAGGATCGTGACCCCTCAAGTCTTTGAATCCGGGGGCAACCCATGCTCCGCGCCACCACCGGCCCGCCCCCAGGCAGCCTCCGCCCCCAACCTCCTCTCTGTCCCTTGGCCCAAGTCCCACTCCCTCAGCTGAACATTTCCCCCCCCCCTAGTGTAAATCCTCTTTCTGATCACAAATCGTCCCTACTTACCACTGTTCTCCCAATTTGTATGCTGAAAGGAAACTTTGGGATTCCCTTTTATCTTGGTTACTGGTATCGTTTAATACTCCCACTTTGTTTCTCTTACTTTCTTTTTCACTTTCCCTGTGAACCTTCTAAGTTCAGCCTTGTTCTCCATTGTGTTATCCACTGGATATCTGCCATAAGCATACTCTCTTTATTAATTTCTATATGTTTTGTCATCCAGGGAACTCTGGATTTATTTTTAACTCTACTGTTTCCCTTTGAGGGATCGTACCTTGATTGTGCCCGGACTACCCCTTTGACGATAGCCCATTGTTCAGCTCTCGTTTTTCCTGCCAATTTATTTTGCCCAGATCCATTCTTCTTCATTCCATTGTGACAAATTTGGATATTGTAAACATAGAAAAACTGTTTCCAGGGCGTCACGGTAGTACAGTGGTTAGCACTGCGGCTTCACAACACCAGGGTCCCAGGTTTGATTCCCGGCTGGATCATTGTCTGTGTGTGGAGTCTGCACGTTCTCCCCATGTCTGCGTGGGTTTCCTCCGGGTGCTCCGATTTCCTCCCACTAGTCCTGAATGTCGTGCTGTTGGGTAATTTGGACATTCTGACTTCTCCCTCTGTATACCCGAACAAGCGCCGGAATGTGGCGACTAGTGGCTTTTCACAGTAGCCTTATTGCAATGTAAGCCAACTTGTGACAATAAAGATTATTATTATTACATTGAGAATAGGTAAGAGCCTTTCACAAGTAATTTTATTTCAGTGCATTTTGTAGGTCTAGTTTCTGCAGGTAGCAAAGACTTTATCACCATCTAATTGCAATGTTACTTGCTTAAAACAATGAAGTTTGTTGGAATTTTCTCCATCAGAATCTATAATAGTTGCTGTTTATTTGATTATCATCATATAAATAATCTGAGGTTTTCTCCCAATAATGACATTATTTTGAATGCAATTGAAGTAAAACTAATGAGTCTGTAAATGCTTGTCTCTGCTTCATCGCCTTTTTGGCAATGGACACCACATTAGCTAGAATCAGTAAGCGTAGCTTCAAGTTTGTATGATCAGTGACCCATGTGGATCAACTAATTGATCACAAATTAAATAAGGGAGTCAGAATTCATCAAATCATGCTGGGAGAAAGGTGAAGAGATCCACTGGGATAAAATAAGAATCTGCAAAATCTAGAACCGTAGAAAGAGGCAAAACAACAGTGAAAATTAAGCCAAAACAGAAAATCTTTAGGCGGAATTAACATGCAATCATTGTACAATATACCAAAATGATTACCTCTTCCACATTGAAGACTGAAAAAAAATTGTTCTCAAATAGCGATAACCCAAGTAATAACATCCAGGGATTGACCAGAAATTGAATGGACCAGACAAAGCTACAAGTGCGGGTCAGAGACTGTGAATTCTGCAGCAGGTGAACTGCCTCATGTCTTTCCAAAGTCTGTCCACCATCTACAAGGCATTTATGAGGAATGTGATGAAATACTCTGAACTTGCCTCGTTGAGTGTGGCTCCAACAACACTCTGGAAGCTTGATACCATCCAGGAAAAACAAGTCTATTTGATCAGAATGCCATCCAACATCTTCAACATTCACTCTCTTCAGCACCAACAGAGTGGTAACAGTATGTACCATATACAAGATGCATTGCAGCAACTCGCCAAGTCCCCTTCAATAGCACCATGACGTCTACCACCTGGAAGGACAAGGTTAGCAGACACATGGGAACACCAGCACCTGCAAATTTACCTCCAAACCATACATGATCCTGACTTGGGACTCTATCATTGTTTCTTCATTATTGTTGGACCACAATTCTGGAACTCCCTTCCGAACAGCACTATGCACCAGATGGACTCCATTGGTTCAAGAAGGCACCACCTGTAAATTACAAAGTCGGACTCATTGTCAGTAGCTGCTGTCTGAAGAAATGGGTGGAGTGATTATGCTCTGAAATAGCAGAACTCAGTTTGAATTATGAAGTACTCAATTGAAAAAGCTTCTGTTGATTTTAATTAGCATTGTGTAGAAGGCTGAAGAGACAAGACAAATTGTGAGTGGGGCCAAGAATTACAATGAAAAGCGACTACAAGTTCAAGATCACACTTGCCAGCTGAATGGAGGTGTTATGCAAAGTCATTTCCCTCATGTAGAGTAGACCACATGGTGAATAGTGAATAAAATATACTATATTGATAGCAGTATAAGAAATCGCTGTTTCACCTGTAAAGATATTTGGGGTTATGGACAGCGGGAAGGAAGGCTATAAAATGTCAGGTATTACATCTCCTGCACTTTCATGGGATGTTGTTATGAGAAGGGGGGGGGTGCATGTTGGGGGTGATTGAGGAATGGACAAGGGTGCCATGGAGGCAAGATCGCTTTGAAACGGTAAAAGGGGAGGTGGCGGGAAAGATGTGCTTGAGTTGGAGATGGACCATGAGAAGGTGAGGCAGGTATGGAAATTGGAAATGATCGTTAACTCTTACAGTTTGGGGCAAGAGTAGGAATTAGCGCTGATATTGTCATCAAAGTAATTTAAATATAAATCCGATTGAAATCCTATGCAAGTTTGAAGTGCTCAAAACCATTATATTCTAACATTGGTTGATATCTATCTCACAATACTGAGGAAGAAAGATATTTGTGAAGTATTGGCAATCATTATGAGAATGTTGTCATCTCGATGTCTCAAAAGCTGAAAACCGTCGAAAGTAGATTGCACTTATAAATGCAAATTCAGAACTACTTGGATATTCACAATTTATGTTTGGCATTTGAAACTGTACCTTTTAAGACAGCAAAACACTATTTTGATGCTCATATTGTATATAAAAAGTGGAAAAAATTCCACACTGCCATTGCCCTGGAATTTCTAGCATTAACATAAATCACAAAGTATAAGGGAGCACGGTAGCATGGTGGTTAGCATAAATGCTTCACAGCTCCAGGGTCCCAGGTTCGATTCCCGGCTGGGTCACTGTCTGTGCGGAGTCTGCACGTCCTCCCCGTGTGTGCGTGGGTTTCCTCCGGGTGCTCCGGTTTCCTCCCACAGTCCAAAGATGTGCGGGTTAGGTGGATTGGCCATGCTAAATTGCCCGTAGTCCTAAAAAAAAGTAAGGTTAAGGGGGGGGGGGGGGGGGGGGGGGTTGGGTTACGGGTATAGGGTGGATACGTGGGTTTGAGTAGGGTGATCATGGCTCGGCACAACATCGAGGGCCGAAGGGCCTGTTCTGTGCTGTACTGTTCTATGTATACAATGAATAAATCAAGATTTTGGGGAATCAAGATATGTCAAATATGTAAAATGTCAAATTTTACAGATTGCTGCCCCAGCTGTGATATGCAAATTCATCACAGGGTGGTGATCAAAACTTGGATCTCCCTGTGAGATAGATGTATACTGCAAGAAGCTGAGCCTACCGTACCACTACCTTGCAGAAACACTGGGGAGTAGTTTTGCAACTTGAGTAGTAAGAGTTTTGTAAAGGGAGAACATTTCTTTGTACTAGGTATTAAGTAAGAAATATGATCATTACTGAGTTTAGAGCTAACATACCTGTTTAATTAGTAGAGTTAACACAACTTTAAAACATTAATTGTCTGTAGTCTGGGTATTTCAACCGTGAATGTGCTGAAGCAGTTTCCAGTTGCTTAGCTGATGATGGAAATATTTTGAAATACTCTGCAGTTCAAACCCGAAAACATTTATTTTTAAAAAAAAAGCAATGAAAGCAGTGTTTCTTGAGCAGCAAATAAAGACATGCTGTGGTGCCGATGGTTGCTGGCTAACGTTTTCTGATTTCGGAAACTTGATATTTGCCAATTTTCTATATTTACTTGGTAAACACAGCATCAACAGTGAGAACTGGAGAATCTGTGTCTACTGTTAGCAAATAGCAGTGGAACTTGAGTTGTTTAAGAAATGCTTTGCCTTTTTATGTTAAGAATTTATAATGTTGTTGGCTTCCAGTTTACTTTAGGGAGTTTATGTAATGGGTAGCTAAGCTTGCCATCCAATCCAATTCTCTTCCTGCATCTTGTGGTGCACTATGGCAGACTTTCATCTGTTTCCATAGCCAGTAATTCCCGGAACAGGTCGCTAGTCTGTTGCCAGGGGACAGGCGCCACTCCACATCAAGCGATGCTGACCACTCCGCTCCTCCTGCCAGCCATTGGCGTGTTTGGAAGGATTTGCAGGTTGGCACACTCCACTTGTTTGTCCATGTTATGAATGCACCTTCCTTGACCATCAAGTCTTGGGATGGCACACAAGCCCAGAGCTTCTGGCTCAGAGGCAGGGGTGCTATCCACTGTATCACAAGGCTTCCATAACTAAGCTGCAGAGACTGGGGAAGACCCACATTTGAATCCCGTTATTTACTGAATTAGTTAAACTTGGTAGTGGAGGGAAGGACCCCAATCTTGATCACTAACCATCAACCTTCACAGGATGTTCACATTTATGGATATCAGTTGAAGGTATTACGGATTTAGCTACGTTAACCCAGTGGCTGGATAGCTTGATTGTACTTGGACAAAGTACCAAAGAACTGGTATTGTCAGAACAATTAAAAGATTTGTTATTGGAGTGAACACGAAGGTGCGATGCAATATGGGAAGAGTGAATCCCTTCCAGCAGATAGAGCAAAGTGAATGGTCTTTAGAAGTGAGTAGGAGAAACTGGTGGAGAAAAATGACTGTGAAGGAACAGTGATATATTTCCAAGTCAGGCTGGTGAGTGGCTTGGAGGAGAACTTGCAGGTGGTAGTGTTCCCATGTGTCTGCTGCCCTTGTCCTTCTAAATGGAGGGGGTCGTAGGTTTGGAAGATGCTGTCTAAGGAGCCTTGGTGAGTTCCTGCAGTGGACTTTGTAGATGGTGCACACTGCAGCCACTGTGCATCGGTGGTGGAGGGAGTGAATGTGGATAGGGTGCTAATCAAGCAGGCTACTTTGCCCTGGATGGTATTAAGGTTGTTCAATGTTGTTGGAGCTGCACTCATCCAATCAAGGGGATAGCATTTCAGCATAACTCCTGACTAGTGCTTTGTTGATGATGGACAGATTTTGGGGAGTCAGGAGGTGAGCTACGTGCCGCAGGATTCCTTGCCTCTGACCTGCTCTTGTAGCTATATTATTGATATTGATGGTCCAATTCTTGACAGAGTGGGATTCAGTGATGGTCATTCTATTGAATGGCAAGAGTGATGATTAGATCACTTTTGTTGGGAATGGTCATTGCCTAACACTGTGTGGTGCATATGTTACTTGTCACCCCAAACCTGGATATTGTCCAGGTCTTGTTGCATTCGGACATGATTCCTCAGATACTGAAGCAGTGCGAGAATGGTGCTGAACATTGTGCAATCATCAGCAAACATCCCATGTCTGACCTTATGAGGGAAGGAAGGTCCTTGGTGAAGTAGCTGAAGATGGTTGGGCCTCGGACTCGACTGTGAGGAACTTCTCCAACAATAATGTCTTTGGGATGTTAAGCCAAGGCTCTGTTGTATCTCGTTAAATGAACCCTCTGATATAGCCATGTTGGCTTGGAGTAGAAATCTAGATTTATGCAAAAATTATGACACGAGTTGAATCCATATCCTTCTTGGATAGGTGAGTACTGCAACTCCGCCATCATATGCAGAGTTTTTTTTTCACACAAGTTGGTCAGGAGAAAATATGATTGAAACTCTGCCAGTCCCCAATATGTTGGTTAAAATTAGCTTCTAGTGTGCTACACAAACTGCTATGTGTTCTTGTTGTCTTTTGGCTCTTTGATGTTAGTAATAACCACACTTCAAGCTTGAAAAATTAGAGCGCTTTATGTTTAATATATGTCATGCTGCCTTGTACAAATCAAGGACCGGTTTGGGCTGGTTCTGTTGCACATCTCATACTAGTGCAGCTGTGAAATGTGACTCCCTGGAACACTTGCACATACTAATTAATTCCTAGCTAATTAGTGTCTAACTCTTTATAGATAATACAATATGGAACACAAACTTTAAAATCTGACCCTATTTTTAAAAAAATAAGACACTCTAACAACACCCCAAAGTGGTTAATGGCATAGAATTAATTTTGAAGAATAGCCACTGCTAGTTTGTGGATAAGCAGCCAGCCTATTTACATACTCCAAGTTCCAGATACAGCAATATTGAAAGGTGGCACTTCTAGTGCAATACTTCCTTAGTATTAACTGAAGTATCATCCCAGATAATGTATTCAAATGCAAATTGATTAATATTTATATGTATTAATTTATTTTTTACATTTCTGTTCTTAATTTTGTGATGTACATACACACTATATATTGTGTGTGTGAGAGAGAAATCTACCTGTGCCTCTCACAATGTTATTATTGCATTTTTGCAAGCATATACCAATGCAGTACATCCTGTCAGTCAATGATTCGTCAAAGCTAGCCGTTTTACTATGGTATGTGCCCAGTGCCTTCTGCATGATTTCTTTTGATTGCGTGACTGTGAATGTAATGTTTCAAGTACCACATTAAAAACACAGTAACATTCTGCTTCAAACGTACTTTGTCTTGATACCACAGAAAACTGGGTGGTGCAGATTAATCTTAATGGATTCAAACATTTCAACTTGACAGCATTGGCCTTGAAGGATGTTCTTGGTCCTGTATAAATTAGCTGTCAAGTTGACAGTATGCTGTATTATTATTTAGCTAAAAAGCACAAATTCTTATTGTTGTTCTTTGGACAATGTTATAACCTGCCTGCTTACCACTGGCTGGGGACTAATGGCAATCCCACAATCCTTTGGGAGTATGAGCTTCCCCAATGAGGGGGGAGGGGGGAGAAATCATTAGCTGAGTCCCTGCATAAATCGAACTGGCCAGTATGGAACCAGCTAGAGAGGAGTGAGTAGCAAAAGTACTGCTGCTGCTGTTGTATATATGTTTGTAATTATAAATAAATGTTATTTCTTTCTATTCTACAACTTGTGTTGGATTCTTCGTGGCCCTCACAAAAGGCAGTACAGAACAAAATCATAAATACAAATTATAGGGACAGTGCAGGATGGATGCAAAAGGGAAAAAAACAGTGGGTAGTGGTGAATGGTTGTTTTTCATATCATAGAAAGGTACACACACACATTCTCCAGGGGTTGGTATTAGGGCAACTGTTATCTTCATAATCTATTTAAGAACAGGACATGGGTATACAGGGTATAATTTTAAAGTTTGCAGATAATACAAAACTTGGAAAGCTGGATAGCTAGTAAACAATGAAGTGAATAATAACAGACCTCAGGATATGTAGTAAACAATGAACTGAATAATAACAGACATAAACTGGTGAATTGGCCAATATAACTTAATACATAGAAGCATGAAGATGCATTTTGGTAGGAAGAATGAAGAGAGGCAAGATGAGCCAAATAGGACAATATTAAAAGGTATGCAGGATTAGAGAGAGATCTGGTATGTGCACAAATCTTGAAGGGGGCAGAGCAAGTTAAAAGACTATTAAAAATGCATGGAATTCTTGGATTTATTAATAGAGGAATAAAGTATAAAATCTAAGTTGTGGTGATGTTTCAGAAAACACTAGATAAGCCTCCTCTGGAGTTCAGTTATATTCATTTCTGACAACCTACTTTAGGACAGATATCGAGATCTTGGAGAAAATCCAGAAGAGATCTACCAGAACGATATTAAGGACTTCACAGCTATGTGGAGAGATGTGAGAAGCGAGGTGGTGTTCTTCTTGGAACATAGGTTAAGAGGAGCTTTGATGGAGGCATTAAAATTAATGAATGTCTTGATAGAATAAATAAAGAGAAATGATTTCCAATGGCAGAACAGGTGGTAACCAGAGGATAATAAATAAACCAGGGAACATCAGAGTAAGGATTTTTTTTAAATGGCAGGTTGATGTGATCTAGGTTGCATTGCCTGAAAGGGTGGTGCAAGCAGATTCAATGTAAAAGTCAAAAGAAAAGTGGATAAATACCTGAAGAATAAAAGCCTTAGAGGGTTATGGAGAAAGAGCAGGGAAGTGGGATCCTTGAGATAATTTTACCATCTCATCAGCATGAGGATGATGGATCAAATGGTCTTCTCCTGTATCTTTCTTTGATTTTATGAACAAGGCCAAAGTCATCCATTGAGGAAACAAACTTCTAGCCCTGTGTTTATGTCAACCATCAGGTGTTCAAAAATAATCAATACATTTTTTGATTGTCATTTTAATTATTTTATAAATGTATAGGCTAATGTAGCCATGCTGGCCACGCAAAATGGACACTGAGCCAAACTAAAATGGAAGGCTGCTGAGAAACAGACAGTTCAGCCAGAACAGCAGTCTGCAAAGAGCAGTTTGCATTCTGCAGCAGCAGAAACCAGTTTGGGCTCAGGTGAAGAGACCTTAGCTAGGTGCAAATGGCAAAACGCTTTGCATGCTAATGAGGCCATCAGACTTGAACACCCACACAATAGATACATTTGGTTCTGAATGGACACATTCCAATCAAGACCCAGACATCGAGGCACCAGAAACCTCCGAACAAAAGGACATAAGAAACGCCCCCTCCATCACGGAGACCCCCTCGCATTGGGGAATTAATCCAGTATCGATAAGAAATTGATCCAATAGGTAGAGCCCGCCCGAGAAGAGGGAAGGACAACGGAACCCCTATAAAAGATAGGGACCTCGTGTTGTCCGGTCTGTTAAACCTGTGCTCCGGCCCCGACTGACACCTGGTATCCTGACTCCAGCCGTTGAGCACCAGCCGCCGAAACCGTAAGTTCAACGCTCGCTACGCGATCCAAGCCCACTAGACTCCCAAGTGCCAGAACGCTTGCTGAAGGCTGCAGACAAAACCAGGACGAAGGCCTCGTTCTCTGACCTTGCCTGTTCCTGTTAGATAAGTATTCCGTTTGCTTATGTTTAGTTGTAGCTTAGTCTCTTAGTGTGTGTGCATGAGTATTTATTATTAACTGTATAATAAATATTGATCGTTTGAACTTGACTAATCGGTGTATCGTCTTTATTACTTTGAATTTGACCTTGGAATACTTGTGACGCTGCCTATACGGCAGCTGGCGACTCCAGAGCTAAATAATTACATAGAACAGAGCCTAGCAGTGTTAAGCACACGTCGAACTCGGAGGCGTGTTAATACACTCCAATAAACGCGTTTTACGCCCATAGTAAAACGTGCAACATTTAGTGGCGACTCCGCCGGGACCCTGTTGTAAGTGGAAACACCACAGTGTCCAGGACCCTGAAATTTGAATTAGAACTCCAAATTGCAGAGAAAGAAAGAGATCACAAGTATTCAAGGTGTTCAAAATAATAAGCGAAATTCGGAAGTGTGTTTTAGTGCATGCGTACTAACAGGGCTGTAAGGTAAAACTGAAAGTTTTTTGTTGCGACAAACTTTCGGTAGTTTTGTAATCGGAAAATAGCGTAAGCCGTACCCTTTTCACGAAACACCACCCCAACAACCCCCTGTTCCAAATTATAAAAAGAGAGTCAGAGGAAATGGCCATGCAGGCAATGGAACGTCTGATGGACCCAGCAAAGTTTGTGGTCGCAGCGACCAGCAGCAGTAGCAGGGTAGGCCAGTGTCCCACGTGGGAGCTGGAACTCCGCAAATATCTGCAGGGAAAGGGATGGCCCCTTTGGAAAGAGTTTTGTGCAAATGAGGAGACAGGTCCCGGAAGTATAGGTCATACTTGGTGGGAGAACCTCTCTCAGATACACAAAAAGAGTTTAGGAAAAGCACGCAAGCCGATGGCGATTGTGTCCTGCTTGGCACAGTTGCGAGGCGCAGAGGAGGTCATCAGGACGCTCCGGGCAGATTTAGAGGAAAGGAACCGAATGAGTAAGGTCGATGTCAGGGACATCGAGAAAGAAAACCTGGATCTTAAAGGGAAGTTGGCAGAGAAGGGTAGAGAGGTGGATGATGCCAAGAGGGCTCACCAGTCTTGTCTAGCTCATCTGAACAGTTCCCAGACCCAGTATGAGAAAGCCTATCAGGACGTGCAACGTGCCGTTCTGATAAGACAGGAATCGGAGAAGCAGGTGGAGGCATTGCAGAGGCAATGCTCCGATCTCAAAGCAGCTTTGAGAGCACTCCACGCTGCAACGACCGAACAAAGACAAAGCACAGTTGACCACGCGAAATGCAGAAAACAGATTGCGGAACTGCAATCTCTGCTTTCGGTGCAGAATGGCTTCCAAAGCACCTTTGGAGCTCAGTTAGATGGGGAAAACGCCCCAGATTGGCAGGAATTAAGCGAGACAGCGCAGCGTTATGTTCAGGGAACATGTGCGCCCGCAGCTCAGCAGAAACGACAGGCACCCCAACCCCCCACAGCTCAGATCATAACCGCACCCATGAATCCCGTAACCACACAGAGGAAAGCCGAATCAGAAGGCGCCCCAGACATAACTTACACCACCCCTTTAACAGTAACCCAGCTAAGGGACGCTTGTGAAAAGATCACTCCGTTCCTCCCCACCGCAGACCCCCACCAGTTCTTCGCGAAAGTAAAACAGCAGGCTACCATGTACGGCCTGGATGAGAGAGAGCAGGTTAAGCTCACCGTGTTGAGCTTAGACCAGAGTGTAGTGGCAGCCCTCCCCGACCCACAAAACGTGGCAGGAGGCAGCCTAGAGGAGATGCACACTGCCATTTTAGATGCCATCGGGTACAATAGAGGTGACCCCGTAGAAGGCTTGAATAAGTGCAGGCAGAAGAGATCTGAACACCCCACAGCATTCGCCGGAAGGCTGTGGATTCACTTCAGCGCAGTTTTCGGACAGCTAGATAGAGCGCATTTAACCCGCGAAAACATGGTTAAGTGGACGCGCACAATTATCTCACACGCAACAGAAGCAGGACAGAGCGCTTGCAATAGTTACGACCCCTCAGAAGAGGCCCATAACGAAAAATGGGTCCTGAAAAGATTGTCCCGCGCTTGGGAGCAATCGCTTCAGGCAAAAGGAAAGGTTAGATCCCCAGAAGAGGCTCAGGCTGCTGCAGATATCCAAGCAGTCAGAGAGCACCAGAAGCCCGCATGGGTAAATGAAGGCAAGAGCAGCCCTCAACAGAAAGGACAGGAATGCTATAACTGTGGACAGTTAGGGCATTGGGCAAAAGAGTGTAATGCACCCCAGCGATCTCAGAGAGGCCAGCAGACAGGCACTCTGAACCGCAACAAAGCAAAACCCATCCACAATGTAGCAGTACAGTCAGGACCCACCAATGTGGACGAGACGAACTGACGGTGTTCGGGCTCCCCCACTTGGGTCTGTGACACACTATGGGACTCATCAGGGAGGCCCGTAGTCACGGCAAAAGTCAAAGGGAAGCCCATAGAGTTATTGTGGGACACAGGAGGATCCCGCACCACCATTAACTCCACAACCACGGCACACGCAGACACGTGGCCGACCACCTCCACCATCACACTTAGCGGGTTCACCGGACACTCGCAGCAGGGACATATCACAGCACCCGTAGCGATCCAGCTAGGGAACATTAGCACAAGGCACCCCGTAGTTTTAGTAAATCTTCCCCGGACAGCAGAGCACATCCTGGGGACAGATTTTATGAACGCCCACAGCTTGTCGTTCGACCCAGTGAACCAGTGTGTCTGGCGAATGGCGAGATCAGACAGAGCCCCAGCCACCCTCACAGTAGGAGACTACGTTAATCGGATTAGCGCAGTGGGAGAGTACTCATTCGACCTGACTACACTCCACACCGACAGACAAATTAAGGCCCTACTAAACAAACACAGGACAGCATTTGCAAGTCACCGTCATGACTGTGGCAGAATGACTGGACAAGTTCATGTTACCGGACAGGACCCCCGACCGCAAAAGCAGTACAGATTTCCCCTTGAAGCAGAGGTGGAAATAGAAAAGGTTATAGGCAGCTTGTTGGACCAAGGTGTACTGAGAACGGTAGCCTCCACCAACAATGCCCCTATTTGGCCAGTGAGGAAGCCCGATGGATCATGGCGTCTGACCATCGATTATCGGGAACTCAACAAAGTAACCCCCGCAGTAGCCCCAACGGTAGCTACTAGTCCCGAGACCATGCTCAAGCAAGGTCTCAACGCCAAGTACTTCACGGTATTGGACATCAGTAATGGATTCTGGTCAATACCATTGGCAAAAGCGTGCCAATACAAATTCGCATTCACTTTTAAAACGCAGCAGTACACGTGGACATGCCTCCCACAAGGATTCCACAATTCACCCTCCATTTTCCACCGACAGCTGGCAAGTGGATTAGAGAAATTTTCCCGACCCGATTGTCTGGTACAGTATGTAGACGACCTACTACTGCAGACAGACACAAAGGCAGAGCACATTACGCTTCTGGCCGAACTCCTAGAACTCTTAACTGAAATTGGCTGTAAAGTTAACCCGAAAAAGGCCCAAATATTGGAAAGTAAAGTGATGTATTTGGGATCAGTCATCACGCACGGCAAACGCGAGATCGAATTCAAAAGAATTGATTCGATTGTCAAATTGCCCCTTCCCCAGAATGTTTCAGCCCTCCGGTCGTTTTTAGGACTGGTTGGCTATTGTCGGAACCACATCGACGGATTCGCGACAAAAGCCGCCCCACTTTCAGACCTCCTTAAGAAAGGAGCCCCCTGGGAATGGCTTCCGCAGCATACAGGCGCTGTGGAAGAGTTGAAACGAGCCCTTAGTGCAGCACCCGCGCTGCTAGTCCCCGACCAACTTTCACCGTACGCAATAGAGGTAGCGAGCACCGATCTGACCCTCTCGGCCGTGTTGCTACAGGAACGGCACGAGCAGCTAAGACCAGTGGCTTATGCCTCCCGACTGTTAGACCCAGTAGAACAAGGATTTTCAGCCTGTGAGAGGCACCTCCTTGCTGTCTTCTGGGCAGTACAGTACTTTTCCTACATAACCGGACTAAACCCCATCACCATTCTAACCGAACGCACACCCACACAGCTACTACTAGACGGTCGACTGAAGGACGGTTCAGTTAGCCAGATTAGGGCAGCTAGGTGGACCCTACTTTTACAAGGACGGGACATTACTGTAAAACGGACACGCACACACACATACTTAGCAGACAACCTCCAATACCCCGGACAGCCCCATGACTGTGAAATTGTAGCTCCCCTGCATAACACAGGACCCTTTATCGCAAAGACACCCCCCAGGAAGATAGGGAACCCGAAACAAAGCCCCCAGCCCACAGACACGTGTGGACCCTTGAGGATTTATGTAGACGGTTCCTCCACAGTTTTAAATGGTGAGCGTATCACAGGATGCGGCATCTATGTAGAGGACGCGCAGGGGCGCGCTCTCGAAGAGATAGCTCTTAAGTTACCAGGTCACTTAGGCGCGCAGGCAGCAGAGCTAGCAGCCATAGCGTACATAGTGGACCACCCCGAGTCTTTCCCCAGCCCAGCAGACATATATTCAGACAGCTTATATGTCTGTAACAGTTTAACCGATTTTCTGCCCCTGTGGAGGACACGAGGTTTTGTCTCCGCAGACGGGAAACCCCTTCCATCAGCCCCTCTACTCCAGCATATTTTAGAGAAAGCGAAGGACAGGACCTTCGGCATAATAAAAGTAAGAAGTCACCATAGGTCATCACCCCCTGGGAATGTAAAAGCCGACGCGTTGGCTAAGGCAGGTTCCAGGAGAGGACACTTATGGACCCCCCCAGCTAGCGCACCAGCTAGCGCCCCTGTGAGCGCAGTCCAAGTCTCACAGACTGATATTAAAGATCTCGTGGCAGCACAAAAACAGGACGGAGACCTCAGGGAGGTTTTCAAGGGAAACTTTGTGCCTGCTTACGAGCACTTTAAACACGCACTGACCACACATGAGGGTGTGATCATTAAGGACCGACTTTATGTGGTCCCACAGCAGGACAGGAATCAGATGATTGCCTTGTTCCATGACGGACACGGGCATCAGGGAATTGATGCAACAACGAGGCACCTCAGGCAACTCTGTTGGTGGCCTGATCTCAGGAATGATGTAACGCACTACATAGAGAATTGCCTGATTTGTGCTCAGAATAACCCGGAGCGGTATTCTAAGAAAGCACAACTTCGGCATACTCGCCCAGTTAACGGCCCTTGGACAAACCTCCAGATCGACTTTATAGGTCCATTGCCCCCTTGTCGGAATGGCTATAAATACGTTCTGGTGGTGATAGATACCTTTACCAAATGGGTAGAGGCATTTCCCTCGCGAACAAACACAGCAAAGACAGCTGCAAAGATCCTGACCCACCACATCTTCACGAGATGGGGTTTACCCCGAAGTATCGATTCGGACCAGGGATCTCACTTTACAGGACGGGTCATGAGGAACGTCCTGACAATATTCGGAATCAAACAGAACTTCCACATTGCGTACCATCCACAGTCCAGCGGGATTGTGGAGCGCATGAATCGGACCCTAAAAACTACCCTTAGGAAAATGGTTC
Organism: Scyliorhinus canicula; assembly: GCF_902713615.1. Lineage (NCBI taxonomy): Eukaryota > Metazoa > Chordata > Chondrichthyes > Carcharhiniformes > Scyliorhinidae > Scyliorhinus > Scyliorhinus canicula. The sequence goes on from NC_052152.1 coordinate 85,094,467, forward strand.
AACAGAACAATTCCACATGGGATTCAGTGCTCCCCTTTGCACTTATGTTCATAAGGAACACTGTCTCCACATCGACAGGATACACACCACACACACTCATGACCGGACGCCCTATGAAAGGTACAGAATTCCTTTTAGGACTGGACATGACAAACCCCGAAGTGACGGCCCTCACCCACGAAAAGGCAGTTAAAGATCTAGTTGAGACTGTGAGGTCTGCACAGCTCGCAGCCGCAGTCCAGCTAGGGAAACGCCGACAGCAACGGACTGCCTGTTTCAATAAGACCGTACACACCACAGAATTCCAGGTTGGGCAACAGGTAATGTTATCTGTTTATAACCCCAGCAGTTTTTTGGCTCCAAAATATTCCGGTCCCTACTCAATTTCGGACAAAATTAGCCCCTCCGTTTACAGGATAAAGTATCCTAATGGGAAGACCGCGTGGTTCCATATAAACCAGTTAAAGGCATATGGAACACAGGCCAACCATGCTCACCATGTCCTGCTAGACGCGGCAGAACACTTCACCCCGCCCACCAGAAACACTTTTCCACCATCCCCCTCACAGACCAGTTCATCCACGGACTCGCCCACGACTCCGCCCACAGACCACTACAGACCACGCCCCGACACGCCCACAAGCTGCCACAGCAGAGACAGTAGGACAGACACTGACTCTGAAGACAGCGACACCACACAGCCATACAGCCCACACTGCACCACCTACGACCCCGACTCCAGTGACCCCATGGAAGTCACCTACCTCAAAAACCCAGAACCACCACCCGACCCCGACTACCCCGACAACACACTCGACGCCACACAATGGCACAGGGACAATTCCTACAGACTTGTCCGCAATGATGAAAGTGACCCCCGGTCACACAACTCCAAAATAGCATGCCTGATCCACACAAGGGTGTGGGATCCGGGAGAGCAGGACGACACGGTGTCTGACTCCCGACACGGCAACCCCTTTGTGACCCTGTTCACAGAGGCAGAATCAAAGTGAGGTGTCCAGATGATGTAAGATAGGAATCGTTTGAGGGAAACGATGTCCTTTCTGATGGAACCTGCACGTATGTTTGTCTTCGTTTCATGTTTGTTTGTCTCAGGAATGTACATTGTTCAGCTGGAGGATGGACATCTTCTTTTCAGCTGAAAAGATTGTGACCACCTCACATACACGTTAGTTTGTCCGCAGATACTTCTGAGAACTTCGGTTTGATTGGAGATCTTTTCCAAAGTTGTAAGGCCACACGCCAAATAGCTTGTCCGCAGATATTTCTGAGAACTTCAGTTGTATCCTCTGGTGAACCGACACGGTTCACGACTTGTTCCCTGTTTTCAGAACGGAGCATCTTGGCTCCATTGTTTTTAGGTGCCCCTCTATTCGGCGAAATAGAGGCTGCAAGTCATGGTTAACACATTCGTACCCGTTTTCTCCAGGTTACTCAGGCAGTGGACAAACGGCACTGAGGACCCGCCCTGTCTGAGAACCAACCCTTGGTCAGCCAAGCTCGGGTATGGCACAGCACGCCCTACCCGGGGATCCCATCCAACTCGTACCCGTAGCGGCCCATACGCAACTCATTCGGATGTTTCTTTCCAAATTTGTTTTCATTTTAGGTTAGGTAGCCCTTCGGCCGCCATCCCACATGCTATTTACATCCGGAAACATTCGGATGGTAAATCAGCAAAGCCTGCGAGACGGCTCGCAGAAGGAAGGATTGTTAGGTGTATGCTGGTCTTTAAATTCGCTTTTTGAAAAAAAAAAAAATGAGGGGAGTCACAGGGTGTGACTTAGCCAGTCATTTTAAAGGGTCAATTGGGTTTTGAAAGACAGATGCACTAACAAGTAAAGGTCTTAAACTGTGTATTGACAGATACTGTGCTTGATCCCAAAGGTTTCAAAGGACGAGACAGAGGTCGAAGCCAGGATTGTCAATACCGGAGGAAGAAGGAAGAGAAAGAAGAAGAACAGCAAAATGATGGAAGCCCACTTATTACTATTTAATGTCATATGTATATGTGTGGAAACAAGACACGTTTCCCCCACAACCCCCACCGTAAATGTTAGTACAACAAACCCCCAGTGCTCAGCTCTGATCAGCGAGGTTCAGACCTGGTGTACTAAATTCATGACGTGGTACTCCATGTCCTACATAATCGAATCACTGTTGGTGATTGCGATCCTCATCATCCTAGTGCAGACCCTCAGGTTGAGGAAATGGAAGAGGAGAGCCTCTCGTTCCAGCACCTCACCCATCTATAGAGTGCAATCCCCCATCTTCGGATTCCACCAAACCCCTCAACCCCTCACTGATTACCACACTCTGTAAATAAAATTCAGCCATGTATTATATTGTTCCATACTCGACTGCCGAGTTGGGAAGTGTGATGTTGTGGTGTGAATGGTTAAGGTTTAGAGTGATTAAATGTTTAAGTTAAGGTTAAGGTTAATAGTGATAGGTAGAGGTTCCCAATTGTAGTAATGCATGTCCCTTTGACATAGGGCCAAGTAGAAATGTTAGTTACATTTTTTTCTCTTCTTCCCATAGTTTAGAACAGAGTAGAACAGGAACTGGCAAGAGGTCAGAACACAAGGAGGCAAAGTACATAGGTGATCCTTCACAATAGTATGATTGTGAGGATCACAAGGAGGGAATGTAGCCATGCTGGCCACGCAAAATGGACACTGAGCCAAACTAAAATGGAAGGCTGCTGAGAAACAGACAGTTCAGCCAGAACAGCAGTCTGCAAAGAGCAGTTTGCATTCTGCAGCAGCAGAAACCAGTTTGGGCTCAGGTGAAGAGACCTTAGCTAGGTGCAAATGGCAAAACGCTTTGCATGCTAATGAGGCCATCAGACTTGAACACCCACACAATAGATACATTTGGTTCTGAATGGACACATTCCAATCAAGACCCAGACATCGAGGCACCAGAAACCTCCGAACAAAAGGACATAAGAAACGCCCCCTCCATCACGGAGACCCCCTCGCATTGGGGAATTAATCCAGTATCGATAAGAAATTGATCCAATAGGTAGAGCCCGCCCGAGAAGAGGGAAGGACAACGGAACCCCTATAAAAGATAGGGACCTCGTGTTGTCCGGTCTGTTAAACCTGTGCTCCGGCCCCGACTGACACCTGGTATCCTGACTCCAGCCGTTGAGCACCAGCCGCCGAAACCGTAAGTTCAACGCTCGCTACGCGATCCAAGCCCACTAGACTCCCAAGTGCCAGAACGCTTGCTGAAGGCTGCAGACAAAACCAGGACGAAGGCCTCGTTCTCTGACCTTGCCTGTTCCTGTTAGATAAGTATTCCGTTTGCTTATGTTTAGTTGTAGCTTAGTCTCTTAGTGTGTGTGCATGAGTATTTATTATTAACTGTATAATAAATATTGATCGTTTGAACTTGACTAATCGGTGTATCGTCTTTATTACTTTGAATTTGACCTTGGAATACTTGTGACGCTGCCTATACGGCAGCTGGCGACTCCAGAGCTAAATAATTACATAGAACAGAGCCTAGCAGTGTTAAGCACACGTCGAACTCGGAGGCGTGTTAATACACTCCAATAAACGCGTTTTACGCCCATAGTAAAACGTGCAACACTAATAACCTATAATAAAGATATGAAAAGGCTACTTTGAAAATTCAGCATTTTAATACAGTAGTTAAGAGCAACAGTAGAGTATATATCACATAATTTTCAATAGCATATTTGAGTGTCATAGCACAGTAGGATAAAAACAAAGTCAATTATAATGTAATATAAATGTAAGAACCGGTGTACAAATGTTGATATAATTAAAGTGTAATAGTTTTCAGCGACTTTACATCATTCCAGTCACAGTGACGGTTTATTATGTGGAAAGAACTCTGTTTGGAGATCTGTCTGTAAGTGTGCAAGATTTGCACCAAGAATAATAGAACTGCATATATATCTATATAACTAAAATGAATGTGTGTAGTGCATATTAATCATGTTATACCTTTTGAAGGTATCAAACCTAAAAGTATGTCCAAGATGTTGCACCTGAACATTATCCATAGAACAAAAATGAGTGGTTGGTTGATTGGAATGAGATACATAATTCACTAAATGTCAGTGGATGATAAGTGGTCTGTAAGGATATATGAAGAACAAGGAGGCAACAGAAATTTGATCTGTCAAATTACTTATCCGTTTCTCTCTCAAAGCTCTCATTTGTAAACTGGAAAGTTGTAGAGCAGTCAAATCATTCAAATAAGTTATAGTTGTAATTGTACAGCAAGGGGAAAGTGTGCTGTTGGAAGTGACACCTATTCATAGAAAACACCAAATCTTTTGCTGAATTGTGTGTAAATTTAATAAATTCCTATCAGAGGTTGCGTCCTGAGGCTGAATCTGGAGTGTTAACAAGGTTTTGAGTATTGTTTACTGACATATTCCCTTCTGAGCTTACCCACATGTTAGATTTTTCCTGCTCCCACCCTGAGTTGTTCTCCACTGTGCTATTTCTGTTTTACTTACCACTTTACTTACCAACTGCAGTTCCAAGGCTGTGGCTGAACAATAGAGCATATAATTAAATAAATTCCTTCTTGCTCACTTTCCTGCATAGGGCTGGAGTGTTTCTCACCAGAATGCTTCTCTGCCTCTTGCTCGCTTTCCAGCACAGATTCTTGGGTTATCTGCTAACTTACCCCATCGCCTTGGGAAAGAGAGAAGACACATAGGAAAGTAGGAAGGATAACAAATGGAGAAGAGCAACAAGTAAAGGAGGAGGAAAAAAGAAACTGACCTGTTGAGCCAAGACATACCAGCATGTTATCACTGGTTGGAAATTGTTTGAGTTGGGAAGCCCAAGGTCTTTTTTTGAGTATTGTAGAATCTGATCATTTCCTGGCAAAGATTTTTGTGGTGACCAAAGGCAAGCTTGGATTAACAATTTATGTTGTTTCTGAATTTTTGCTATAATAAAATTAGATGTACCTATCTTTGATCATTTCCCAGAGACAAGTGACTTCACTTTACTTTTTAAAAATAAATTTGGAGTACCCAATTCATTTATCCAATGAAGGTGCAATTTAGCGTGGCCAATCTATCTACCCTACACACCTTTGGGTTGTGGGGGCGAAACCCATGCAGACACGGGGAGAATGTGCAAACTCCAGAGCCGGGATTGAACCTGGAACCATGGTGCCGTGAGGCAGCAGTGCTGACCACTGCACCACCGTGTTGCCCTGTAGCTTCACTTTATTTGTGCTTTCTCACCTCTGGCATGTTTTGCATCTAAAACCATCTGCCCAACCTATTGAATTGCGTGTTTCTATTTCTCACCATAGCTGCCAACTCTCTAGTGCTCTCGGTTAGTGCCTATTTTCCCAAAATTGGCCACTTTCAGGTCTAAGTCTGTAGCTCCTTTAACTACTAGCTCTATTACCATTTCAGTACTGCTGGATCCACAGGTTATTTTTCACATCTCCCCTTTCCGTGGCTCACCGCACAGACCTTTCTCGTGGGCTCTGCTTTCCCGTTAGTTCACCCACAGCACAATGTGAGAATTTTCATACTTTAATACTTTAGTGGCACTCTCTACCCAAGCCTCCTTTACTTCTTCAATACCACACATGTTTCACATTGCCATTCCCCCTCCTGTGCCCTCAACAACTTCTCTGACTTCCATCTGACACCTGCCTCCCTTAGACTCTTGTTTTGTTGAGGAGACTTTATTTTTTATGATTAAAGTAGAACGTTGGTTTGACTCTTGTATTCAAATCAATACAAATTGTCATTTTACAGAAAGTAGACAATAGATTATGTTCATGTATAAAATTAGAAGGACTGGCCCTAGAAAACATGCAGTCTGTTGATGTATAGTCATACCAATTAATTAATATAACATTTACACTGGACAGAGGCATAAGAATTAGTTTGTGAATTCTGAAGGTTAGCTTGAGGTTGCTGACTCTCATTATCCATTGTAAATACAAACATTGGGACTAAATGGGTATCCACAGGAATTAATCCTGAAAACCATTGAAGAAATAGGGGGTGGGATTCTCTGAACTTCCGCCCCGGAATTGTGCCCAGCGCGGAGGTGGAGAATAGCCGTTCATGTCGGAAATCCGGTGTGACGGTGCTGCCGCGATTCTTCGCGGACCTGCCAATTCAGCGCATGAGGTCGACGTGCTGCTGGTCAGGGGCCGTTGAAACAGGCACCTGCGAAGATTGTCTGCAGTCGACCGACCGCACTCCAGCTGCCGTGGTTTACATGTGGTACCACACGCAGGAGCTGGGACCAGTGGCCGCAGTGGCGGTCCGGGTGGGGGGGTGGGGATATCTGACTCCGGGGGGGGGGAAGTCTCACTGGTGGCCAGGCTCGCAATCGGGGGCCACTGATTGGCAGACCATCACGATCTGGGAGGGATCTACCTTCCTCCGCGCTGGCCCGCTGTGTGGCCCCGCCCTGCCAGCGGCGCCGGCACAGAGGTGGGCCGCCAGTGGATCCGCTTGCGGCCGTTGTGTGCATGCACAGCTTTGCGGTCCGGCTAACAGGACCCGACCGGCAGTCAGAGCTGCGGGATGCACGCCGGGGCCCCTGGAAAATGGCGAATTACCCCGGATCTTTGAGGAAAAAGTTCGGAGTGATTCTTGCCCGTTTTCCGGCGGGCGGGGGCAAGTCCCCAGAAAGGTGAATCCCGCCTGTTATGTGCGGTCTAAAGAAAATTTACCAGACTATTTTTTCCACCTTTAGCATCTGACATTGGAACCAACCCAGATTAATTAGATAAAAATCACATCTTGCTGCAGACTGTAAGGGCTCTATTGAATTACATTTCTCAATTTCATCCCAGTTTCCTTCTGGCCCCACTCAAAGTAAACCGCAACTGCACTCCACATTTTGAACCAACAACTTAATTTGAGAGGAAGATTTATTTTCTTCTGTTTGTCTTTGGGCCATGAAAATATTTTCTTTGGTGCAATGCTTTAGACTATAGAATGGAAATGGTTACTTACAAAGAATTGAGACCTGATAATCTCTGTATTTACTATGCCTGCTTTGATTACCATATTACTTGAAATGAGGTCTTGCACAAAGGCTGTCAGATTTAATCGTTAAATGAGTAATAATAATAGTGACCAATCAGTTGAACTGATTAAGCTTTGATTAAATGTGCAATGTTAGAAATAGGTGTGCTTAAATTGTAGTTTTGGATCACCTGTAATTGTGCACGTTGTAGAGCTGTCTGAAATATAGGTCTTCCTGTAGTTTTAAAATTGTTGACTTAGTCTGTTATCTTTGGTAGTCTCTGGTGACCCAAGTGGACAAGGGCGTAGACCAAAAAACAACTTGAGAATCGTCCACACAATGTAAGGATTGAGCCAAACTTGATCAGATTTTGAGACCATGTCATTTATTGATTGGTTTGGGAGTGATCTTTTGATGTAGAATGCATGTGTATATGATGAACAGTGTCGCACCTAGTCTCCGACTTACATTGTGTGTAAAACACTTGAATGAATGTAATAGTACTAGTTTGTTTACCCCCAGAAGATTGGATCTCTCCTTGAAGAGTTACATTTATTTTTTTGGAAGTGCAATAGTCATAATGGTAGTGCAGTTTTTACATCAGATTAAACATCCGTTCACAATTTTTTAATGCACAGTGGTTAGCACTGCTCCCTCACAGCGCCAGGGACCAAGGTTTGACTGACCTCGGGTGACACTATGGAGTTTGCATATTCTCCCTGTGTCTGCGTGGGTTTCCTCCGGTTTCATCCCACAATCCAAAGATGTGCAGGTTGGTGAATTGGCCACGCTAAATTGCCCATAAATGTCCAAAAGTATGGGGATAGGGTGTGTGATTGGGCCTCGGTAGGTTGGTCTTCTGAAGGGTAAGTGCAGACTCAATGGGCTGAATGGCCTCCTTCTGCACTGTAGGGATTCTATGATTCTGTTTAGTCATGCTGGTGTTAATTGTGTTTCCTTTTTCAGGTTTTTGTTTTGTGACTTAATTGTTGTTGCTCGGCTACTAGTCTTAAAACTCTTACTTTTTATTCACCTTTCTATCTCCTTAAGCAGCTCTCACTTTTCTTGCTCTTCCCACCAGGACCCATTGGGGCTGCACAGCTGATATATCAGAACACTATCACACACCACTTCTTGTAGCTCCTGCTGTCAGATCCATCGAAGGACTAACTGGGGCAGTTTAAGAAGGTGCTTCTCATTTGCATATATGAAATATTTTTAAGGTTGCAGCAATTGATTTGGCAGAGCCCCTCACATCAGCACTATGGAGGCTGCTAGCTGACTCACTGGAGGTGCACATGTCCTGCCGTTAGAATTCACCTGAAGAGATGGGAGGAAAATTGTGATAATTCACTCAGCCATACCATTCTGTGACTGTTATGGGCAGCTGCAAAAGGAAGCTCTGTGATGGTGGATAAGCCGGTGTGCCAGCTCAACTTGCCAAGAATCATTCCTGTCTGCTCCTTCTTGGTGAAGTGATTGTTCTATTTTATGTAATTCTGTTTATTTGTCAAATAAAAGCAGTTTACCTGTCGTAATCAAATCCGAAGATTTTTCCAGCTTTATCCACAATTGCCCTGTAATTTCAGGTGTAGTCTCTATGAATCAGATCATTTTCAAACACTGAAAGATGATTACAGGCTCAGCCCTGGACACTAATCAGCCAGATGAAGTGCTCTGTAAGGTTGCAATGTATTTACTGAGAGCAATAAAAACAGAGTGTAATAGAAAGAAGGGGAGGGCATTGAGATACACAGTTGAATTTAAACCTTAAATACACTGAATTCTGTTTCTCTCTTCAGCCACCACCCTCTACCTCAGATACTGTCTGTTGCTTGGTATGTCATTGATCCATGTAATTATTTTATATTGCCTATATTTGCTTATTGCCTACATTTGCTTATTGGTGTGGAATGTTTGTCACAGCTTCTGATGAAAAGATTAAACATTATACGCAACTTGTAAATTGGAATGAAAAATAACAAGGATTTTAAGTTTTAGTTGTAAATATATCTTGCTGCTCTCAGCTTAGATTTACTGAAATCTTGCTGGCACTACTTGAGGCTGAAAGTCATGAAAGTTACATGTAGAGAGCCTCACCCTTTCCATTAAAAAACACCTAGAAGTACAGATGGGAGGAGAAGCAAGAAGATTTGAACCACAGGTAAATGACACTCTGGTGCAGGATGCTCTCTTAATATTATTTAAAGTCAAAACTGCTGATCCTCAGTAAGTTATCTTTTTTAGCACTGGCTTGCATTCTGTGGATCTGCTCATTAGAGATTCTGCATCAGAGGCCCTGTTGAAATACAAAATGTTTAGAATATGTCTCTTCCTTCCTTCAGATAAAGCTATTGAGAGACTCCCGCTGGGAATGGAAGATGCTGAATAAAGCAGAGTGTCTGTTTTGTACAGTCATCTTTGTTCATATATATACTGTACATATCGTCTCAATCCTAGCTGGATTAGTTTTTCTTAGGACATTGACTCCAGTGTTTAGCTTCAGGTCAAAACAAACCAGCGTTGCTGTACCAATCCTGGGACTTCTTAGACATGGAATTGGAAGACCAAGTGCAAAACTGCCTATCTGACATCCTCAACTAAATGTATGGCATTCAATGAAATAGACCTAACTACTGTAGTAGGTAGAGGGTAGAATTATTTTGGAGGTAACCCTGCAAAGTCAGTTTTGTGTGGTCCTCAATTATGTTGTCACTCTTATATTCAATATAGTGCACTGTGACTGTTAATTATTTTAAAATTTATTTCTAGGCTCTCCTGATTAATTTCACTGATTGAAACCAAATTCTGAAGAAGATTGGAATCTTGAGCAGAAGGATTAAGAGATACAGCATTGCTGATAATTTGTTTGCTATGTTATTAATATCTGCCATATACTCCACCTGAATGCAACAGGTGAAGTGTTGCTTGATCTCAACATTAATCTGCAAGGTATGGTTTTTAGTCATGGCATTTTATATTTCTCTTTATTTGCAATAAGACAAAGGTGCAGAATCAGGCCACTCAGCTCATCGAGTTTGCTCCGCCATTCAATCATAGAAGATATTTTCTCAACCCCATTCTCCTGACTTCTCCCCATAACCCCCGATCCCCTTATTCATCAAGAACCTATCTATCTCTGTCTTAAAGACACTCAGTGATTTGGCCTCCACAGCCTTCTGCGGCAAAGAGTTCCACAGATTCACCACCCTCTGGCTGATGAAATTCCTCCTCAACTCTGTTTTAAAAGATCGTCCCTTTAGTCTGAGATGGTGTCCTCTGGTTCTAGTTTCTCCTGCAAGTGGAAACATCCTCTCCATGTCCACTCTATCCAGGCCTCGCAATATCCTGGAAGTTTCAATAAGATCCCACCTCATCCTTCTAAACTCCAACGAGTACAGACCTAGAGCCTTCAACCGTGCCTGATACGCCAAATTCTTCATTCCAGGGATCATTCTTGTGAACCTCCTCTGGATCCTTACCAAGACCAGCACATCCTTCCTTAGATACAGGGCCCAAAACTGCTCACAATACTCCAAATGGGGCCATATCAGCCTCAGAAGTATATCCTTGGTCTTGTATTCTAGCCCCCTTGACATGAATGCTAACATTGTATTTGCCTTCTTAACTGCCGGCTGAACCTGCACGTTAACCTTAAGAGGTTAGGGAACAAGGACTCCCAAGTCTCTTTGTGCTTCTGATTTCCTAAGCATTTCCCCATTTAGAAAATAGTCTATGCCTAAATTCCTCCTTCCAAAGTGCATAACCTCGTACTTTTCCACATTGTATTTTATTTGTTTGCCACTTCATTGCCCACCCTCCTAGCTTGTCCAAATCCTTCTGGAGCCCCCTTGCTTCCTGACTGTCCCTCTACAGATCTTTGTATCGTCTGAAAGCTTGGCAACAGTGCCTTCAGTACCTTCTTCCAGATCATTAATGTATATTGTGAAAAGTTGTGGTCCCAGCACAAATCCCTAAGACACACCACTAGTCACTGGCTGCCATCCTGAAAAAGACCCCTTTATCTCCACTCTCTGCCTTCTGCTAGTCAGCCAATCCTCTATCCATGCCAGGATCTTACCCTAGCACCATGGGCTTTTAACTTGTTTAAAAGTCTCCTGTACGGCACCTTGTCAAAGGCCTTCTGGAAACCTAAGTAAATCACATCCACTGGTTCTCCTTTGTCTAACTTCCTTGTTATCTCCTCAAAGAACTCTTAACAGATTTGTCAGACACGACCTCCCTTTGCCAAAGCTGTGCTGACTCAGTCCTATTTTACCATGCGCTTCCAAGTGCTTCACGATCTCATCTTTAATAATAGACTCTAAAATCTTACCAATGACCGAAGTCCGGCTAACCGGCCTATGATTTTCCATCTTCTGCCTCCCTCCCTTCTTAAACAGTGGTGTTACATTAGCCACTTTCCAGTCCTCTGGGTTCTTCCTGCCTCCAGTGATTCCTGAAAGATCATCACCAATGCCTCCACAATCTCCTCAGTTATCTCTTTTAGGAATCTGGGGTGTAGTCCATCCGGTCTAGGTGACTTATCCACCTTCAGACCTTTCAGTTTCCCAAGAACCTTCTCCGTAGTAATGATCACTGTACTCATCTCAACCCCCTGGTTCTCCTGGAGCTCTGGCATCCCACTGGTGTCTTCCACCGTGAAGACTGATGTAAATTAACTATTCAGTTCTTCTGCCATTTCTTTGTTTCCTTTAATACTTCTCCAGCCACATTTTCCAGTGGTCCAATATCTATTTCTGCCTCTCTCTTACCTTTTATATATTGAAACAGAAATCTCTTCCTATCTTCCTTTATATTTTAAAGCTTCCTAATCCTCTGGCTTCCCACTAACCCTCGCCACTTTGTATGCTTTTTCTTTAGCTTTTATGCTGTCCTTGACTTCCCTCATCAGCCATGGATGCCTTGTCCTCCCCTTAGCATGTTTCCTCCTCCTTGGGATGATTTTCTGTTGTGCCTCCCTAATAACCCTAGAAACTCCTGCTATTGCTGTTCCACTGTTTACCCTGCTAGGCTCCATTTCCAATCAACTCTGGCCACCTCCTCCCTCATGTCTTTGTAGGCACCCTTATTTAATTGTAATACCATTACATCTGATTGCAGCTTCCCCCTCTCAAACTGCAGGGCAAATTCTATCATATTGTGGCCAGTGCTCCATAAGGGTTCCTTCACCTTAAGTTCCCTAATCAAGTCTGCCTCAGTACACATCATCAAATTCAGAATTGCCTGTTCCCTAGTAGGCTCTGTCACAAGCTGCTCCAAAAAAACATCTCTTATGTTCCACAAATTCCTTTTCTTGGGATCCACTACCAACCTGATTTTCCCAGTCCACCTGCTGGTGGATTCTGCTGGTTTAGCTCACTCGGCTAAATCGCTGCTTTTAAAGCAGACCAAGCAGGCCAGCAGCACGGTTCGATTCCCGTACCAGCCTCCCCGGACAGGCGCTGGAATGTGGCGACTAGGGGCTTTTCACAGTAACTTCATTGAAGCCTACTCGTGACAATAAAGCGATTTTTATTTTTTCATTTCATTTTCATATTGCAGTCCCCCATGATTATTGTAATATTCAAGATTATTGTTCCCTAATTATAGATGAAAACACAAATGATTTATTTTCTGCACACATCCTGACTACTGTTAGGAGGCCTGTACATAACTCCCATCAGGGTTTTTTACCTATGCGATTCCTCAACTCTACCCACAGAGATTGTATGCCTTCTGATCCTATATCGTTCCTTGCATGTTTTGAGGTTAAATGTACTGAAGGGTATTTGACTGTCTTGTGTATATTGTTTTAAAGGGGAGGCCCATAAAAAAAATTGCAAATTTTAAATCTGGAAGTTGGTAAAAATCAGTCGCTGAAATGGTTTGCCTATTTGTGTTTTCATCTATAATTAGGGAACAATAGTCTTGAATGGGAACATACTCAAAAATGACCTCCAAATATTGCAAATTCACAGTGGATAACACTTACAAATGTGTTTAATACATATGAGTCATGTTTTAAAAAGCAGTATTTTCAAGTAAAAACAATCCTGAATTCTCAATATAAATAGAAACCATAGTGGAAATAATTATTATCAGCCATACATTAATAGAAAAATAAATGACAATGGACAGTAAGTACAATCTCTCAATTCATTCTGATCGATCTGTGTTTAATTTTCCTGTGATTAAATTTTCTCTTCGAGGCTACAAAGTTTCAGTATTGTTCTATTGGCAGTGGAAATATATAAACTGTTCTTGAAAATAACTCAGACTTTAAAATCTGACTTTTTTTCTGAAGCAAATGTCTAACTCAGCAAGTTAGGCGCAGCATCTTTGTCAAAAAGCAAAGTTAGCATTTGGGAAATTCCTGCAACAGTGATAGATGACGAATGGCTTGAATTAGAGCATAAAATATATTTAGAATCTGAGTTGATTAAGCACAATGATGATGGTAGCTTGAAGGCAGCGCCAGATGTCAACTGTTCTTTTCTCATTATGGTGCAAGGCTCTAACTTGAATGTTAGTCATGTAGAAGAAAAATTACACGAGGAAGTTTTGCACAGGAAGTTGCAAATACTACAGCAGCTACTGGAAGTATTAAAAAATGTGATTTTTTTTGCTGTTAAATTAGAATGGTGATCTGCATTTAGAGAAAATGAAATTGCAAAATCTTTGATGTGTAGCTGAATACAGTTGTTAGTCCTGAGGTAGAGAGCAAGAGAGACTTGAGCAGAATTTCAGAAAAATTACAGTATTCAATGACTGCTGCTAGTCTTTTTTTGTCATGTCCTTTTCTTAGAATCTGTATTGTATGGGAATCAATGTGAACCCTTTTGAACCCTATTAAATAGCTCCGAATGCACTCTATAACTGGGATTCTGCAGCAATACGCCATTTAATTTTACATTATCTTGATTGCCTGTACTTTATAAATCTCATAACATTTTGAAGATCAGCTCATTCTTGATCCAAGTTTGTCATTTGTTACTTCCTTCTGAAACTTTTTGATCCAGGGAAGTTTGTGTCAAATATTATTAGGTTTTTCATTTCTCAGTATAATTCTCTAACAAAACTTTCTTTTAAATTTTATAGGTATGTTCTTGTTTCCTTAGACAGACCAAAACATGGGAAATTCAGAGAGCCAGAATGATAGTGAACGAGCATTTTCTGGAGATGAACGTGCAGGTCTGGCACGCAAGCATATGTCTCGATCACTTCGCATTCCCACTAAAACTGCTCGAAGAGCTAGGCCTACCTCTGCAGTCAGGATTACGCACAGAAATTCTGAAACCAGCACTAAATCTAGCAGTACTCCCAGCATTCCACAATCACTGGCAAGGGATGGCCTTGACATCAATAATCCTGGAATCCTTAATAATGTTTTGACTGAAGACTTTACCCATTCCTCTTGGGTGGGTAGAATGGGTAAAAATGCAAGGCCTGTGTCTTATCATACAGGCTCTTCAGTTTCCAGTCTCAGGAGAAGGAGTGCTGTGCAGCCAGTACATTCTAGAGATGAACTTGACATTTGTTTGGAAAGGCACATTGTCCAAGATGTGGAGAATTTTGAGGAAATCAGATTGGACTCCGCTTGCCAAGCAAATGTTGGCGATCTGCATCTAGTTACTGGAAATGGAACAACTGTTTTAGAAAGCACAAATATCAGGAAAAAACGTTCCAAATCCGCTGACATGTGGCGACAAGATAGTATGGAATTCTCCTTATCTGACCTAAGTCAAGATCGGTTAACCAGTACAGAAGATCTGTTGGATAATAATGATGACAAGGAATATGCAGAAAGTAGGTTAATAAATAGTAATTCCATGGAATTGGAACAATTGAGTGGAAGCCAACGAGCTACCTCTCTGAATGAACTATGTGGTCAGAAATTTACTGCTGCAGGCATGAACAAGACACGGAGAAATAGATTTATGACTTACTATCGGAATTTGAGGGCCCATTCACATGGTACAATGCAGCCAGAAAATACAAATGCTGTAACATGGTCTGCTGGAGGAGATGCAAGTGTATCTTCATATGCTGCCTCTACACTGCCCTGCCGGAAGTCCCATTGCCTTTCAGAAGGAGCCTCTAAAGGGCGATTAAGCCACATTAATGATGAGAACAGAACTACGCATGTCAGAAGATCCAAAACAACACAGGTAATGCATAGGATAACGGTAATGTTGGCTAGTTTTTATTCAGTGGTTAAGTAGTACAGTAAGTAGTAAAGGTTAATTGCAGACATTTGTAGGATAATGATTTGGTGTCAAATAGTCAGCAGTATTCTGAAAATGAGGGTTGTCATTCTATTTTTGTCTTATTTAGCTGTGGCCAGAAAGACCGTCCAAGGTTTTTTTTAAGCATTTAAGTTAATTAACATTTACCGGTATGTAAGAAGGCTGTTAAATGTGATCATGATGCCCCCGGAAGGTAGGGAGGTGGAATTAGTGATCGCAATGGATGCAGAAAAGGCTTTTGATCGGATAGAATGGGATTATCTATGGGAGGTACTGGGACAGTTTGGACGGCTTTATTGATTATAGAATTTACAGTGCAGAAGGAGGCTATTCGGCCCATCGAGTCTGCACCGGCACTTTGAAAGAGCACTGGATAGACCTTTGCATCTAGGACAAGATCCCAAATCCAACCAGGAACAACATTGAAGAATGATAATGCCACGGGTTATGAACAATTAACGAAACCTCCAGACGAGGTTATCATTATCTGGGCTTACCAGAAGATTACCTTTTATGCTTTAGAAACTCATGGATTCATCAGTTCTGTGCATTTACATAATGGTAACTAAACATGCACATGTATTGGAAAGTGTTGTATTTCTTTGGAAGAGGGTAAGGAAACTTTAAAAAGAAAGGGAGGTGTTGTCATATGTGTTTACGGCATGGTGGCACCGTTGGTTAGCACTGCTACCTTGCAGTGCCACGGTTCTTGGTTCGACTGCAGCTTTGGGTGACTGTGTGGACTTTGCACGTTCTCCCTGTTTGTTTGTGGGTTTCCTCCGGATGCTCCGGTTTCGACCCACAGTTCGAAGATGTGCAGGTTAGGTGGATTGGCCATGCTAAAATTCCCTTTAGTGTCCAAAAAGGTTAGGTGGGGTTAGGGGAATATGGTGGGGGTATGGGCCAAGTAGAGTGGCCTTTTGGACTGTAAGTGCAGACTCAATGGGCTGAATGGCCTCTTTCTGCACTGTAGGGATTCCGTAGCAGCTGCTATTATATAGCATAACAGCTTCATATTACGAGTTGGAAAATATGTAAGGTAAAAAGTAACGGAAAAGTAAACCCAGTCTTCATTTACTTTTGCTTTGAACAGGGCACCCAGACAGCTCTGGTACCAAGATTTATATCTATGTTTTAAAAATAAATCGCCACAGTCACAGAGAACCAAAGGCTGCTCTCTCCTTTTTGCGAGAGCTGCCTGGTGGTAGTTTAACCTGAGGGTCTCCAGACCTCAGGCAAGGGGCAAGGCTGAGAAGGCGGGGCCTTAATGAATAAGCTCAGCCGACACAGGAATTGAACCTATGCTGTTGGCGTCACTCCGCATCATGAACCAGCTGTCCAGCCCCATGAGCTAACTGACCCTCAATATATTATTATATATCACTGTTCTCATGCACCTTGTCTTAACAAATTAACCCATAATATGTTTGCCCAATCTCTTATGAGTGATTGGTGCTTTGTGTCATTGCAGCAAATAGGTTCATGGTAATAACAATATACTGTTTGATAATTCAGATCTGTAAAGTAACAGGCTTGTTATGGGCAACAAACTTGGGTGCCGCACTGTCACAATGTTCAACTTTATTGGGGGAAGTTAATTCAAAGTTAGTTTTCTTATAAACTGTACTGATTCGCAAAAGGCTGAAATAAGAGTGTCAGCTGAAGGTTCGCTTTGAACCTTGTTTGAAAAACCTCCAGGTATACCACATACAGCAGGCATCATTCATTTATCCTGAAATCTAATCCGCAATCTGAAGAAAATCATGTCCTTTTCAAAGACACCAGCAAGAGATCATTGCTGCTGCACTTAATTTGAACCATTCTTAGTTCAATGTGTCTCTATTCTACGCCAGCAGTCAAAAATCTTTACAATTAAAAATATTTGACATGAGTATTTGTCTGTCTTTGTCTCCATACTACTCCCTGGATAAATGACCGACATTTGGAACATTTTGCCTGATCATAGAACCATAAAATCTCTACAGTACAGAAGGAGGCCATTCGGCCCACTGTACTACATTGAACCTTGGAAAGTGTACCCTTACTTAAGCCTGTGTCCCGATCCTAACTCCGTAACCCAGTAATCCCACGTAAACTTTTGGACATTAGGGGCAATTTAGCATGGCCAAATCCACCTAACCCATACATCTTTGGACTGTGGGAGGAAACCGGAGCACCCTGAGGAAACCCACGTAGGCACGGATTTTCTTGCCTCTGCACTACTGGACAATCTCGGGTCTGATAGCATATGTGGAGAGAGAAGGGAGCTAATGTTTCGAATCTGGATGACTGTCAATATGACGATGTAAAGAGCCAACAGATGGGATAGTGAATCAATATAAATATGTAAATAGTATATTGTATGGTGAAATAATCTGCAGTTTTGCTCACTTCATCTGGCTATGGAAGGGAAAATTGAGTTTTCACTCCTGATTACTTTCCAATAATTTTGGTTAAAAAGTGCATCTGTGCAGATATTGGCTGAAAATTGCACCAGTTTTTAAAATAATCTTTATTATTGTCACAAGTAGACTTACACTAACACTGCAATGAAGTTACTGTAAAAATCCCTAGTTGCCACATTCGGGTGCCTGTTCGGGTTTACAGAGAGAATTCAGAATGTTCAAATGATCTAACAGCACGTCTTTCGGGACTTGTGGGAGGAAACCGGAACATCCGGAGTAAACCCACGTGGAAACGGGAAGAATGTGCAGGCTTCCGCACAGACAGTGACCCAAACCGGGAACACTGGGGGACACTGGGGCTGTGAAGCAACAGTGCTAACCACTGTGCTACCATGCCACCCATCTGAACTATGCTTGTTTCCATGGTGCGTAACCTGGGACGGTAAATGGGAACAGTTAAAGTAAATAACTAAAATAGTTGAGGAGGGATAGCTTTTACAAATATTATTAAAATAATAATTAAAAAAAAATAAAGAGTACCCAATTCTTTTTTTTTCAATTAAGGGGCAATTTAGCGTGACCAATTCACACATCCTGCACATCTTTGGGTTGTGGGGGTGAGACCCACACAGATCCTGGGAGAATGTGCAAACTCCCCGTGATTGAACCCGAGTCCTCTGCACCGTAAGGCAGCAGTGCTAAAAATATTGTCCAAATTACTGTGCTCAAGAAAGAATAAAGGATTTTTCATAAGCTTGAGAATAGACTGCTGAAGTAATTTTCAAACATTGTAAATGAGTGGAGGATAAAATAAATATAATTGAACTTGTAATTGCTACAATTTGTATGTGGATTATTATTTTGTTTCATATCGATGCTTTGGCGGAATCATCCAACCAGCCATAGTAGTAAATTTCTGTGTTTCTGTGTAGGATGTTACAACAGGAGATGGAAGTGAATGTGCAGATAGTGGTATTGATGGTGCGATGACAGACAATGACCATCTTTCCCGCTATTCCAATATTACCAGTTCAACATGTCATCCACCCACTTTTAATCGTGGGCTAATGTATAGTGAGATTGGCGCAACAGGAGATGCACTTCGGCAAGGGGTGTATGAAAATTTTAGATGTACATTGGAGTCAAATGTCATCGGCACAGAAAATCCAGAAGAAGCAGAGTCAGCTTTGAGTGATGAACAAAGCAGTGGTACCCTCAGCTCCCCAGGACAGTCAGATAGCCAAACTACAGACCAAGGGACTGTTCGAAAAGCAGGCTCACTTGCTGTGAAGAACTTTTTAGTCCACAAGAAAAATAAAAAAGTGGAATTGGCCACACGAAGAAAATGGAAATATTATTGGGTATCATTAAAAGGTACATTTTGATCTTTATTTTGTTTCAGAAAACTCAGTACCTTAAACCGTACCAATGAAATGGAGTTAAGTGCTGCTTGCTAGTCATGCTATTTATTGTTGTAGATATTTTAGTATCAGCTTTGTGAAATAAATGCTTGCTTTCCACCACTTTCTCTTCATTTAATGTACTACATTCTTTAAAAATGAATTAATTATCAACTTATACAAGATCATCGGTTGCATTATCCTCAGCTTAACACCTATTTTTGAATGTAATGGAGACAGAAAACCATGGGAAATGTAATGGAGAAGTTTAGTGCACAATGTCTGTTTATTTTGAATGGTTTTACAATTTCCCCCCCATCCTTACTCTTCGATCCCTGTCTAAAATCTGCCCTCAGCCAGCAAATGGCAAAAAACATGTACAACATCCAACATGACTTTCCTTCCACAATGTTGGTCACCTCTCCCATTAAACAATGCCTCTAGGAAAGTGCTCTTGCAGGTTGCTGGAGATGTTGGCAATCTGAAAGTGATTGATGGTGGCCACTACTGTATAAAGCTTTTTTTGCCGATTGAAATCATTACTATGAAAGCCTATGGCATGACATTATCTAAAGTTCAACTTACAGAATAGTTGAATCCTCGCTGATGAAGTAGAAACTTTGAATTTGTGTTTTCTAGATCCTCACCGTTCCTTCACCTTCAACTATGCCTTTTCCCTTGTGCGGTTTTGATATTCTTTGGTGTATGGCAGCATCGGTGCCATTTGGCATTAACCCACAGATACCCACTTCACCATTATGTCAACCCAGAACCCATCTAAACTTGTGAAGCTGCCAGTGCATCAGAAAATTATATTTCCCCTGAAAGATGTTCATACTGTTATGGCAGCAACAGATCTGGAGTCTATATCAAACCGAACCACTGTACTGCCAAGACCATCTATCTATCACAATCAGTCAGTGTCAAGTACTCAAGTTCTACTTGCATTGTATTTGCAGCACAGGAACAGGTCGTTTGACTAACAGGTCCACACTGGTACAACAGTTGATGGCACCTTTGTCACAAGTCAATTGAATTGTTATATTGAAGGTAACATTCCTTATTTCGCAGAGGAATTTCATTTATTGCTTTTGCAATGGACATGGTTCATCAACAGGAATGGATAATATAAATTGATAGAGTGGCTGTGATTTCCTCAAGTTTATCTGTAGTTATACTTGTCCTCTTTATTATGAACTTTGTGAATTTCCTTCCCTCAGGCCGAAGATCCTAGATTTCCTTTTTTTATTTCATCAATAGGATTCCTGCTGCAAACTTGGGAATTTTTGTGGCTTGATGAAAAAAATTTTTTTTCAATGTAATGTACCCAATTCATTTTTTTTCCAATTAAGGGGCAATTTAGTATGGCCAATCCACCTACCCTGCACATTTTTGGGCTATGGGGTTGAGACCCATGCAGACATGGGGAGAATGTGCAAACTCCACAAACTCCACATGGACAGTGACCTGGGGCCGGGATCGAACCCGGGTCCTCAGCGTCATAAGGGAGCAGTACGAACTACTGCGCCACCGTGCTGCCCCTGATGAAACAACTTTTGACATCTTCCGCTATTTCAAAGTATTTAGAATAGCTGCCCTGGAGCTTCTTGCTGTTGCAGCCATTTAAGCACTGCAACAGCATTAGATTTCACTCCTACTTTTAGGATCTTGGACCAGACCCGAACATTTTATTTAATTTGTAAGACTGAGGTAAGGATACTTCACTCTGGAGTGACTCCACCCACAAATAGGGATTTGGTATATTAAAAAGAACTTTATTACGAACACCGGATTAAACTAACTTGAACACATACAAGAAATTGTTACCAGTTAAACCATGCTTAACACTAAAATGAAACACTAACTGCTATTTTTTTCATTTCCAAGCAAACAAACCCATCTCTGGTCAAAACCCACTTTTAACCAGAGACAGCAAACGCAGGATTACTTGCTAAAGATTGGATAGAGATCTTTTGAGACTGATTTATGAGAGAGACATGACACCCTGTCAGAATACTGTAGAATCACTGGCTGTATTCTTCAGAAACTGCTTCTCGGCTTGCTTTCCAGCCAAAAAATAAAACTGAAAACACCACACATGACTGCTTCAACCCTGGTCCTCCCATTAACTACATAATCTCAATCCCAATAACTGGGTTATGACCCTCTTATTAAGGATAAACAAAATGGGCGGGATTCTCCATTGGTCGACGCTGAAGTCGGGAAAGGTGATTGAGCGCAGAATCAGTTTTGACGCCTACATCATTGCGAGCGCGAGTTCGCACCAAATCCAATCACTGGTGCCTCAACAGCGGCGCAATGTGTTCTACTCCACACTCACGGTGCACGCCGTTGGCATATCATATATCATTAGTAGACCTGATCCAATATACTCGGGGGCCTCCTTGATCCTCCGCCTTCACCAGGGGGAATTCCCGACGTCGAGGTTCACTTGTGCTTTTAAAAATCATGAAAAGTGGGCCGTGGCTGATGAGGGCGAGAGAGGGGGCATGTAAAGTCCGACAATGCCATAGTGTGCTCACAGTTGTGCCGCTGGCTGAGGGACTTCTACCAGGGCCAGGGGTAGCCAGGAGGTGGGCTGTGGGGTCGAGGTGGATGGACATGGAACGCCATTGCCGCAGTCTCCAAACAGCCATATGGTTGCGCATGCTGCTGATTGCCCATTGTGATCTTGGCGCCACGGGTTGTATGGGTGCCACGCCAGGCCATCTCCCTAGTACCTCCTGGCCCCAGCAAACCCATCAAGGGATTTGCACGCTCCAGCGCAACCAGTGCCATCTTGTTAGCTGGGATGAGCTTGTGAGGGGAGTGCTAATATGTGGCTACTGCTTGTCAGCCTCTCGAGTGCCAATCTTACCCCAGCAAATCAGATGCCGTTTTCCATTGGAATCAATCGTGTTCCACATGGTGCCAGTGCTTAGCCCCTCGACCATCGGTGAATTGGTCCAGGTACAGCGGCAGTTTTGCTGTCGCAGAAAATGCATCCTGCCCCGGTGTCAACACTTTGTCTCAGGAGCTGAGAATTCCGCTGAATGCCTCTAATTATCTACTCCCCAGGGAATCTCCTTTCTATAAACAAAATTTCATTAGCCCTATTTCTGTAAACAGTATACATGGTTGGAAAGAATTATGACCTTTTACTTTAAAAAAAAAAAACTTTTTGTTGGCATTTTCAAAATTTATGAACGGTTATGTACATTGTTGGCCGTGTTTATTTACTGTATTATACTGAAAGGTTTGTCTTGTACTTTCCTTAATTTCCCCTATTTACATTCTGCCATCCTCTGGCTCGGTGTGTGCTCCATGCCCCCCTCTCACCAACCCCTTGTGTCCCACCTGGTCATTCTTTTGGGTGGATGGGAGGTTCCCTCCCTCCCCTCCACTTTCTCTCCCCTTCCTCCGCCCTTTCTTTTTTTTCCCCCATAAACTTCAGCTGTGTTTCCTCTGTGATTGGGGTGGGTGGGTTGCCCCCTCCCTCCCACGTTGTCCCCTATTGTGTCTCTTAAGCCTCTTCTCCTCCTCCCCCCTCCCCCCGGATTGTGCGTTCCTATGGTGCCCCCTCTGTCTTTATTTTTCTTTTTCCTCTCCCTTTTCTTTCTATCTTTCCCGTTTCCCCACCTTACACATTGTGGCTGGCCTCGAACAGCTTCTGGAACAGGTTGTCAAACTGCCCCCATGTGTTCAGGAAGCCTTCCTCCGACCCTCGGATGGTGCACTTAATCTTCTCCAGGTGGAGAAATTTCAAAAGGTCAGCAGCTGTGGATGGTGCTGCTGATCGCCAGCTGAGCAGGATTTTTCGGTGTGCGATTAGGGAAGCGAAAGCTAGGGTGTCGGCCCTCTTTTCCATGTGTAGCTCTGGCTGCTCTGATACCCTGAAGAATGCCACATTTGGGCATGGCTTCACCCTCACAACCTTGGACATTGCCTTGGGGAAGGCTGTCCAGAACTCCGCAAGTTTGGGACAAGCCCAGAACATGTGGGTGTGGTTGGCTGGGCCCCTCTGGCACCGTTCACATTTGTCCTCCAACTCTAGGAAGAACCTGCTCATTCGGGTTCTGGTCAGGTGTGTTCTGTGCACCACTTTGAGCTGCATGAGGCAAAGGATTATCTCTGCTTAGTGTTTCGCTCCAGAGTCCCCAGTTCATCCTCCCATTTCTGTCTGGTCTCGTCCAGTGGTGTTCGGGCTCTGTCCAGTAGCTGTCCATACATTTTCCCACATAGTCTCCCTTCTTTACTGTCTGTGCTTATCAGATCCTCTTAGAGTGTAGTTTCTGGTGTGCTGGGGTACCCTACTGTCTCTTTGCGGAGGAAGTGCTTTATTTGCAGGTGTCTCATTTCCTGGACCCACTCGTCTGTAAGTTCGTCCAGTGTCGCTAGTCTGTGCCCTACATAAAAGTCCCTAACTGACAGTGTGCCCCCATCCCGTCTCCTGTTTCCTAAAGGTAGTGTCTATCATGGCGGGGGGGGGGAATTAATGATTGCCGCAGATGGGAGCCATGGGGGACATCCTAGTCAGTCCAAAGTGCTGTCTTCATCGGGCCCACGTTTTCAGTGTAGCTGCTACCACTGGGCTTGATGTGTATTTTGCCGAGGGGGATGGGAGTGCTGCTGTAGCCAAGGCCCGGTGGGTCATTCCCTTGCTGGAGGCCTCCTCCATCTGTACCAATCTGAGTTGGGTTTGCTTACCCACCCCGTCGCTCTTTCTACCATTGCTGCCCAGTGGTAGTACTGCAGGTTTGGTAATGCCAAGCCACCTTTGATTTCCCTCCGTTGCAGTGTTGGTTTGGGAATTCTGAATGGAAGTATTCAGAACTGGTGGTGTTGGTTCGAACGCTCGCCTTGGGAGCATTGTAGAAGAATCTCACTCAGTCGGTGAATCCCGCTCTTAGCCCAAACCATTCCAGTACCTCGAGGAGGTACTTCCATTCGACTCACTATGACCTTTTACGGCATCTTAATTGCATGTTTTGCAGCCCAAGTATCTGTCTTTCTTTTAAACCAGCATTTTAAAAAACATTACTGCAGCAGTCACATACACATACAAACCCAGGATTTTAACCATTACTCCACCAGTTACATATAACACTATATATCTTAAATTCCCCACATTCGCGGCACTATCCCGAAGGAGATTACCAGCAGATGGTACAAATAGCAAATGGAGACTGTTCATTTCTCTCAGTGGCACTTGTTATGTTTTCCCTTGGGTAGTGAGATAGAAGGGTCAACAAATGGGGAAACAACCAGCATCAGTGAGAAGCAAGTGAATTTGGATTGTGGGAGAGCTCAGAAGATAACTCACTGAAGAGCAAGGGTCCTCTTCTATATCTGCTAAGTCCAACAAAAATATAGACTTCATGGGTTTAGCTGTGAGAAGAATACAGCTGTCTCTGACAAGTAGATGGAAGTATGCTAAGGTGTTTCAATGTTATAGTCTGGAGGATTCGGCTGCCAGCCTTTATGATGGCATCAGCACTCTGGAGAGCATGTTTATCTCACAGGCTGCTGCACCAAGCCCTAACTAAAATAATCAATGTCACCAGCCTTTACAGAGTTTGGAGAAGCTTAAATACTGCCATCCAGGGTCTGGATTCTACTTTGGAGAAACTTAAGACATTCTATTACATAAAAGGCACCATTGACTGGTGAACCAATTAGATAAGGTTTTCAAGTAGTCACTCATCTGCTGTAGTCTGCTCTTCTCTACAGTGGGAAAACTATGGTCTCCAGTCCCATGGGAATAGCAATACTGTGAGGAAGTTGCCCTTTTTTGGGATTACGGAAAGTTTGGTCCTTTGCCATCCTTTCAACCCTCATGGTGCAAGCAAATTAGCAAGGCCACACTGTTCCAGAAGCAGTTGAAGCACACAGGGAAGGTGATGTGCCATTGAGCATCTGTGTACCTCTTTCTCACAGTTGTGAACTGCACACAAAATTGCAACTGATGACATAACCCCTGGAACAGATTGAAAGCCAACAGTGGCAAAGCAGGGCTGTGATAACTTTAACAGTCACGAGCTAAATATCCTCCCCGATTAAGTAGACAGCAGATCCTATTATAAGAGGCTGCAGAGGTCTGAGGCAAGTGGTTTGAGGAACCATAGCCTTCTGAGTCAGATAAATCCAGGGAAGAGACACTTGGAACATGCGTGATGTGTAATGGGATGAGCGGTTCTCACTTCTGTCTTTTGATGGGTGCAGCTGGTGCTGAGTACTATTGCTGCCCCTGAGTTCCTAGTAGTTTATCCACTATAAACCACCAGAAGGTTTACTAAGGGTGATGAGGTCATAAAACTGAGAAGAAAGTGATTTGGAAATGTTCCTGGCAAAACAGAGGACAAATGGGTCCTGTTCTCAAATAACCACTCCTTTAAGTTCTCCAGTGGTACAGATAGGCAGCTAGAAAAAAGGTTGTGCACACCCCACCTCTCCATTTCCAATCCATTCTTGAATGCTGCTGATCTAATGGCCTGGATTTTGGCAGCACTGGGTCACATTCTACA
Source organism: Scyliorhinus canicula (assembly GCF_902713615.1). NCBI lineage: Eukaryota > Metazoa > Chordata > Chondrichthyes > Carcharhiniformes > Scyliorhinidae > Scyliorhinus > Scyliorhinus canicula. The sequence continues at coordinate 85,120,070 of NC_052152.1, forward strand.
GACGGGTGTCTTGTTAGTGTTTAGATGTTGTGCTCATTTGATGCATTGTTATCTGCCGATCAGTGCCAGATGCAGCATTAAAACCTGGAGGCATGCAGGAACAGGGCCAGAAGAGCTCAAATCCAGACCACAGCTTCAGTGGCTCAGTGACATTGGTCTGACCAGGTTGATTTGGGTGGGTCAGTCACTGGGCTTCACTTTTTACTTGAAATTAAATTGAGGTCAAAATTGCACTGTAGGGCCCTGATTTAATGTATCCACAAGACTCTTGTCTGCACATGGTGTGTGGCTCTACCAAAGCAAAAAAAAATGCATGGTTGAAGTAAAAGCAATGGGTAGGCATCCAGAACATATTGGAAAACTTGTACCTGCTATTTTAACTATGTGTCCGACCTGTTCCTATCAGTTGGACTGAGTTAAAATCTTCCTGTGTAAATCAGCAAGTTGAATAGCACAATGAAGCTGATCTCAACTGAGGCACTGTCAAAAGCTGCAGCAAGACTTGATGCCTTTGGACTGTGGGCAAAACCAGCCAGAGTTCAGGTTCCTGCTTACCATCCAGAGATGGAATGCACCTCTTGCAATAAGGACTGTGTTAGGCTTAGCTGCATTGTTCACCTTGTTAAATTCTACAACTATTCACCTTTGAGGCTGGTGCCTGAATAATGGTCATTTTAGATGAGTTACTGGAGGGTATTCCAGCAAGAAATTCCCACCTTCATGAGAGGAGGAAATACATTTACGAGGAAAAATAAGTGAATCAAAAAGATCCTTGGCAGCTCTAAGCATATCTTCTAAAAAGTATAAAGTGCTTAAAAATGCTCAAATTTACCATTTAGTTGAGAATGTTACGAAGACAAAGTTGATATACAGAATTAATTGGTGTAAATTGAATTTCATTCAGAATATTAATTGCCTTTTTCAACTTTAGGCTGCACCTTGTTTTTTTATGATGGAGATGGGAGATCAGGAGTGGACCAGAATAGTGTACCAAAGCACATGGTTTGGATTGAAAATAGTATTGTTCAGGCGGTGCCTGAACATCCAAAGAAAGATTATGTATTTTGTCTCAGCAATTCCCTTGGGGATGCTTTCTTATTTCAGGTTTGTTATTACTTGTCTTTTTGTTTTTTCTCATTTTAGTTGATTAACCAACTGCAAATATTTTAATATTACTGTCTCCAGGAAATGTATAATACTGTTGTATTTTGCGATATATTTCAATTGGCTGAACTGGTATAAGTAGATCAAGTTATTTTTCATAGATTACTGAACAACAAATGGTTTTTATTTTAATGCCGAATGGTTTGACTGATTTCAAGTTGAATTGAGTTCTTTCTTCATACCTGTAAACAGATTCTGAGCTGAAATGCAACTTTACTTTAGTGTATTTTTGAATTTATTCTTATTAATCTTTAGACTGCAAGCACTTCATGGAATTCTAAGATGCCTTGAATCAGTAATAGGTTTTTAGTTCATACACCATGTCACTGAAAAACAATCCCATTGCAGTAATTATGTATGCTTGTTTTGGACTGAAACACATTATTACCAGTTGCTGAAGTTGCTAGGATCCAATTGTCCATTTAAGTGATAGAACCTACATTGTAAAAGCTGAACTGCAATTGGCTAATTTCTGACCCTCAAGAGACAAGTTTCAGTTAATGGGGCTCATTATAAACCTGAATTGCCATATGCGTCAGCTGTGGCTCAATTGCTAACATTCATAGCTCTGAGAGTTGCTTGCTTCAAGTCCCACTCCAGGACTTTGGCTCAAGAATCAAGGCTGATAGTCCAGTGCAGTGCTGCACTGTCAGGGCTGACATCTTTCAGATGGGACAGTAAATGAATTCCGGTCTGCCCCTCAGTTGGATGTGAAAAATGCCACGGCACTATTTAAAAAAAAATATATTTCTATGAGCGTTTAATAATTTTTACAGATAACGCAAGAAATTTTCAAAACGAACTGGTACAGAACAGAACAAATATTTCTGCAAACATAAAACCAGCGAAAGATAGGATTAATTCAAAACAATGGGGGCGGCACGTTGGCCCAATGGTTAGCACTGCTGCCTACGGCACTGAGGACTCAGGTTTGATCCTGGCCCAGGCCACTGTCCGTGTGGAGTTTGCACATTCTCCCTGTATCTGCGTGAGTTTCACCCCTACAACCTAAAGATGTGCAGGGTAGTTGGATTGGCCATGCTAAATTGGCCCTTAATTCGAAAATAATAATTGGGTACTCTAAATGTATTGAAAACAAAATAAAGAAAAATCAATTCAGAACAATGGCCCTTAAGAGCTAGTGCCTTCACTTGTACATTGGACTAATGATAGCGAGATCATGACTGGTAATATAGTTAATGGTAAACCTTGCAGGAGCAGGTCAGACAAAGCGGTGCCTATGAATTTGAGATGGGGTCCCACGCTTTACAGAATGTATTAGACTTAGAATGGAGTACAGACGTCAGGAATTCCATAGGAATGCATTCCATTACTATTTTATGCCAGTTTTGAATTGAAAAATATTTGTCACTGATCCAGGAGCAGAGGATATTTTCCAAGCTTCAAAAGTTATGATGTTATGCAGTCTTATTTTATTAATGTCAATAATCCTATCTGGGAGGAACAAAGGATCAAATTCTAAGGCCCTTCTGAATATCCTCTCAAGCTCCTTAACTACACAAGACCAATATGATTGAATCTTGATACAGGTCCATATGCATTGTATATAATCACCCTCGGCCACCAGGCACTTTAGGCACATCAGGGACATAGCAGGATCAAACCTGTGTCTCAACCTCTGAATTAGGAACAAAGAATAAAATTCTAAGGCCCTTCTGAATATCCTTTCAAGCTCCTTAACTGCACAAGACCAATATGATTGAATCTTGATACAGGTCCAAATGAATTGTATATAATCACCCTCGACCACCAGACACTTTAGGCACATCAGATACATAGCAGGATCAAACCCGTGTCTCAAACTCGTGTCTCAAACTCGGTGTGATATGCGAGAGGTGCAGTATCTTGAACTGAGTCTCCTTCATTATGCTGCATACCACATTTCGATGGGCACAATCTATTACCCCATATATTACCCCATATCTCTTCATTATTGTTTAGTTGCCAAGTTTCTTCCCCAAGACTGCAAGGTACCTAATGTAGTAACAGAGGATTTGGAGCACAAGGTGTCATAAAACTTGCTAATTAGCTGTTTCAGATAGAAGAGTTAGGACGCAAAGTTGTTCTGTTAATGATAAAGTCTCTTAAGTTGCAATCTTGGGATGTTAAATTGTTGGCATAGCTGCTCAAAGGATGAGAAGGAAGCAATGCTAAACATTTCTCCAAGCATACAAATGCTTTCTATCTCTTCAAATATCAAATCCATGATCCATAAGACCTAGGAAGTCCGGGTTGACCTGGATGGGGGAAAGAGTGGAAGTCAGTTTAGATCGCACTTCTCAATGATGGACCATTCTCCACATTCTAAAGTATTAATAATTCTAGTATTTTTGCACCTAGCAGAACCCAACCTCAAGACCCCGTAGAATAACAAACTTTAAAGGAAAAACTGACTGGTTTGCATCAATATCGAGCCAAATGTCTTTCTAACCCAGTCCCTTATAAACCGAAGAATTGGTACAATCCAATATTCAGGAGCCTCTAGCCTCCCTTAGAACCTGGGAGTTGCAACTTGGTGAACTTTCAACAAGGCTTCTTTTTATTCCATGTAAACAAACTGAGCATTCCATTGATTTCCTTTTAGACCCCAGCAGCCAATTACATTGGCAACATCCACAGGGGATACAGCAATCTAGTCAAAACATTTACCTTAATCATTGCGATCCTACCCAGCCATGAGACTGGCAGGGTGGACCAACGAATCAGGTCTCCCCTAATAGATCCAATCTATTGAGGAAAATTGGCCTTAGTTGTTTGAAAAAGGGGATAATTACAAGATAAGTAAGTAATGAGTAAACCCCGATGGGGGCCATGTAAATGGAAAATTAGCAAGACGAGGTGGTCTCAACTACCCCTCCATTCTCCCACCAGCATAGCCTCAGACTTATTAAAATTAACATTATAATCGGATAAGGTATTAAATCTACCCGCCATGTCAATAACAGCGGGAACTGAAATGTCTGACTTTGATACAAATAGTAACATGTCGTCAGCATAAAATGTGATCTTGTGCTGCTTTCCCCCACAGCACAGCCCACGGATAAAATTATCTTGCCTAATGGCCTTTGCCAAAGGCTCTATAGCCAATGTAAACAACAAGGGCAGCCCTTCCTAGTCTCTCCCTGAATACCAACATTTTCAGAGATCTACAGCCATTCATGAGCAGCACTGTCAATGGCCTATGATACAATACCTGAATTCACTTAACATATTCGTCACCCAGCCCAAATCTCCATAGCACATAAACCAAGAAATTCCATTCCACCCTGTCAAAAACTTTCTCTGCAGCCAATGAAATCACTAACCCATCCAACACCCGCTTATGGAAAACTTGGATCATGTTCAGTAACCACGTGACATTGCTAGAAAACCAACCTTTTATAACCCCAGTCTGGTGGAAGAGGTGTATCCCATGGCAATCTCAGAATTCGTCCTGACTTGGCTGAGAGAGGTTGGGATGGGAAGAATAGGGACAATGCTGGAAAATCTCAGCAGGTCTGGCAGCATCTGCAGGGAGAGAAAAGAGCCAACGTTTCGAGCCCGATGACTCTTTGTCAAAGCTGACAAAAGCTGTCAATGTGCTTTCATGGGATGGGAAGAATTGCTGGTGTGGGCCTTACTGCTGAAAGTTGGTGTGGAAGCTCTGAAAACTGAGAGGGGCGCCTTTTAGAGGTCACTCGCCATCATGACTTTCACGAAACGGAGGGATGTGGACCCAGAGTGGTGTTGACCTGATTCTTGTGAAAGCTGTTCTTCTGCAGAGAATGGGACAAAGTATATTTGTGGCATGGGTTTTGGTTATGTTAAAAGTTAAAGGGGAGGATATTTTTCTTGTAGTTTAGTGTGCCAATTAATGTTTAGTCAATTCAGATCTCAGTTTATTTCTTACAGTAAGAGTCTGAAACTTGAAATCTTGCTGTCAGGTTCCTTTAAGTTGGTCTTTGGGATTTGAAATATCTTTTTTGATGTTCTCAGTCTCTGAAGGGATCAAGATAATTAAAACAGTGATTACACCTCAAAAAAACATTTAATTGACTGTAAAGCACGTTGTGATGTTTGGTAATTATGTGGGTGCTTCATAAATGCAACTCTTTCTTTATAGGTGTAACAATATCAACCTGTTTATTGGTCACATTAATGTTTGGCACAATGGGTGAATTTTGACCACCCAAAACAGAGAGGTTTGGGTTGTGTTGGAGACTGCCAAGTTAAAAATCAGAAGCATTAACTGAACTAGCCTCAAATCTACTCATATCCAGTTGTAACAAAGGCAAGATTAGGAGTGGAAAATCAATCTGCTGCCAGGATCTGGGTCGGTCTTTGGAAACCTTTAAGGAAGCTTCGTTTCTGAGTGTACAGTCAGACAGGTTTCCCAGCCTAGAGAAATTCAGCAGGTAAAAGCAGGCAAGAAATATTTAATCAGTCATCAAAGTACTTGCCTCCTATTCTGTCACTGGGCAGCTAATGCAGAAAAGGTGAGAACGGATGAGGCCTCTTGCACAGGAACAATCCTCCGAGTACTTGCCACGGCCCCACTTCCATTTCCCCCGACCAAGTCGTCAAGAAGCCGGGTGGTGGTGGGGGGCATGCTGAGGTGGTAGAGTCAATTCGGGCACCGCTTCAATCTGGATTCAATGTCCACAATGGACCCCATCTGCAAAAACCAAATATTCACCCCTGCAACAATGGAAAAGATGGAGTTGGGATGACTGGGTATTGACCGTCAGGGACCTATACGTAGGTGGCAGAGTAGAGACCCTGGGGTACTTGCGGACAAGCTCCAGCTCCCGAAAGGGAATGATGCAACAAAGGAATTTCCTCCGCAAGGAGACCGCAGCTCTCCCCGAGCTACCTGGACCTACCCCACTGGACAAACTTCTAACATTGGACAAACTAGAGGACGGTAGCTGCATTGACATGTATGGGCAACTAGGAGGTAAGGGCCCAGCTGGACGAGACATGGGAAAAGTGAGAGGGGCAGCTGGGCTCGGAGATAGGGGGAGGATTCTGGATCAAAGCACTGCACAGGGAAAACCCTGAAAAAAATGCAGGGATGAGCATAACACAACTAATGTTAGTGCACAGGACGCTCTTGACCAGAGCACGCATGAGCGGGTTTTTCCTGAGATGGAAGAGAAATGTGAATGGTGTCAGGGAGGCCCAGCCAACCACACCCACATTTTACGGTCATGTCCCAGACTTGTCAGATACTGGGCCACCTTTTTTGAGGCCATGTCCAAGGTGGTGGGAGTGAGGGTGAAGCCATGTCCACTAGTGGCAGTCTTCAGGGTATCAGAACAGCCCTTTATGGGGAGAAGGGCAGACACCCTAGCCTTTGCCACCCTGATCGCCCGTCGAAGACTCCTCAGCTGGAGATCGGCAGCGCCACCCAAGGTCAGAGACTGGCTGTCCGACCTAGCAATATTCCTCAAATTGGGAAAGATAAAATTCGCCATCAGAGGAAGGCTTCCGCAACACGTGGAAGAAATTTAACAACCTGTAGGAGGACCTGTTCGTGACCAACAACCAATAGGGGGGAGGGGGTAACAGGGAGGGGGGACCGAAGCAGACAACAGAAGAAGAAAAGAAAGGGGGGTTGGAGATGGACCACCCAGGGTGCAAAGGAAGTAGGACAGAGGTACCAAAGGGTACCAACAGAACAAAAAACTCAAGAGATATGGCCACGGCAAACAACAACAGGGGTAAATGCCTTGGTGGCCTCGAAAACACACCCCTGGTATGTTGTAATACCATGGACAACATGTAGATAGTTAAATGGTTGTGGTACCTGACTACTGGCAGCCCAATGTTAATATACCTCGTATCTGTATATATGTTTCCTATTTATTCATACCTGTTTATTTCTTCCCTTTTTTCTTTTTTTTTCGGGCAGTGTATTTACAAATAAATGCAAAATCAGTTCAAAAAAATTGAAGTACTTGCTTTTGGACCAAGAACAGCAAGAGTGTTTCTTTCCAGTCAAATCAACAAAATGACCCACACACTTCCACGATCTATTTCTGATTCCCACCAAAATCACCAATCACCAACACCTGGTCTTTTACTCTTCCCAAAATCCCCTCTACCATCCCATCATTTTCTGGCCTCTTGACTCCATTTGATCTTTCGTCAAATCCATCCTAATTCTAAGGGTGGCACGGTGGCACAGTGGTTAGTGCTGCTGCCTGACAGCGTCAGGGACCCGGGTTCAATTCCGACCTCGGGTGACTGTGTGGAGTTTGCACTTTCTCCCGTGTCCGCGTGGGTTTCCTTGGGGTGCTCCGGTTTCCTCCCACAGTCCAAAAATGTACAAGTTAGGTGGATTGATCATACTAAATTTCCCCATAGTATCCAAAAGGTTAGGTGCGGATACTGGGTTACAGGGATAGGGTGGGGGTGTGGGCATAGGTCGGGTGCTCTTTCCAAGGTCCAGTGCAAACTCAATGGGTCGAAAGACCTCCTTCTGCACTGTAGGGATTCTATGATTCTAACCAACTCTGCCATGATTAATTTTGACCACTGCCTCCCCCTTCCTCCCCCACCAAACCATGCCTTCCATGATAGCTCAACAGGCAACCTAGCTTGTTGAACAAGCTACTTTCTGGGTGCGCGATGTCTTTTTAAAATGTATGCGAGGGAGTTAAAAACTACGCCATTCAGGGAAATCTTTTTATATCATCTTTCCAGGTTTCCTGATCATAGCTCCTTCCTGATGCTTCAAAACCCTGCCCCAGTAAATATCAGGGCCACTGATCAGTGGCGTGCAGAGGTCTGGTGATGCCCGGGGCAAATCTTGATTGTATGCCCCAAAGACTCGCGTATAAGGCCTAATATACTGAGAAATATTATGAGAATGGAAAACATTTTGAATATATAAACACTGATGAAACATGAAATAAACGCTTTATTCGATTTTAATATAAATCAATCAAATTTATTAAGTTCTTTTCCGCAAATGATACCTCCTGTCACAAAACACCTGAACTACTTCACTTTTTACATCAGCTGTGAGAATATACTTTTTCGATGCTTATTAAAGCCAGGTTGGTCAGTCGCTCCTGTGACATAGAAGACCTCAGATATGTTTTTATTAATTTCAGTTTTGAAAATGACCTTTCACAGCTTGCGACTGAAAATGCGATTGTAAGCAGTAATCTGTATGAAACACACAGCGTCGGAAAGACATCCCTCCCATACTGCAGTAAAGACTCCAGAGCATCTTTAGGATCAGGGGGAACTCTATTCCCTCCAGCTCGAAGGAGCATCACAAAATCAATAATTTTGTCATATAACTGAATTGCAACCACATCATTGTCATAATAATTTGCAAAGTCTGAACATTCCTTTTTTAATTTCTCTCTTTCTTGTTCATCTTCAATCACTACTGAATTCAAGTTCAGAAGAAAAGAAAATCGGTCACTGAGTCTTTGAAGATGGACACTGCGGTCTTCAATTTCAGTTTTTAATCTGTTCACAATCTCTACCATTACTCTATTCATTTCTTCTTGTGCCGTCAGTCCACTATCTCTTGCTGACTCTCCAGGCATTATTCTTCTTCTCCTTGTTCGTGCAGTTGGTATTCCCCAATTTTCACAATATTCATTGGCTAAATCTATTGCATTGTGGATAATTTCGTCATTCTTCAAATTCAAGATATGAATAAGTCCTCTCAGATCACAAGAAGCTTCATGGAACCCCATTTTCGGATCCTGCAAATGTTTTCAGACTTTCTCCACTGATGATAAAACTGAGTAGCAAAAATTTAATAAAGTTATTAAAGTTTAAGAATAGAGTTCAGTAGCGATCCTGCATCAGATTTAGTTTCCCTTGAAAATTCTCCTTCCAGCAGGTGTTGAAGGCTTGCAATAACGTTGTCACACTCTTCGTGGATTACTGGCACAGCATCATGGCTGGAACTCCATCTTGTGTCACACTGTCTTTTCACAGTCCGAGTGACAAATGATTTTAACACTTCCCAACGAGAAGTAGATGAAGGAAAAAAAAGTAAAGAGTTTTTCTAGAATACCAAAAAATGTAACAACAACAGGTTGCACCTCACTTGCATGGACACAGGCCAAATTGAGGCTGTGGTTCTCGCAGTTCACAAACACAGCTTTTGGGTTAACTTCAAGAATTTTTTGTTGAACACCTCCTCTCACTCCAGCCATAACTGCTGCGTTATCATATGTTTGACCATGACAGTCATTCATGGAAATTTTGTCGTCTTCCAATTTTTCCTGAATTTTATTTACCAGGCTGACTGCATCTTTCTTGTTGACTTGAAAAAATCCCAGAAATGTCTCCTTTATTTCTACTTTTCTGTTTTCATCAATATGAACGTAACGCAGAATTTCAGAAACCTGATCTTCATGGGCAATATCTGGAGTTGAATCCAGCATTATGCTAAAATATTTTGCGTCCTTAATTTCGGAAATTATATTTTTCTTGACAGTTTCACCAAGAAGATTGATTATTTCGTTTTGAATTCTGTTGGACAAGTAGGTGACACTTTTTGGTTTCTCTTTCCCTCTCTGCAAGTGTTTTGCTAAGATGTCATCATATTTGGCCAAAAGTCTGATTGTTGCTAGAAAGTTTCCTGTATTTTCACTGACTGTCTCCCCTGGCTCTGATAACCCAGATATTCCTTCTCCTCGATGTCCACGATAGGCCAGATTCTGTTTTGCCAGAAAGGATATAACCTCGACAATCCGTTCAGTTATAGCTTTCCATCTTTCCTTTTCAGCAGACATTTGCTGTTGAAGTTCAGCATCTATCGTAGTTGAATGATGGAGTCGAACTACGAGGTTCAGGTATTCCCTGATGTGAGCTCTATGAGAAGGGCTTTTCTCATGGTCAGATATTCTTGGATTTAATTTTCTCCAAGTGGAGAAACCGTCTTCCTTTCCAAAGTTTGACACAGACGACAAATGCTCCTTTGAAAACAAAAAGCAAACAAAACAGTAGCATGCTTTCCGATATGGAGAGTATAACAACCATTTTCTCTCCACAATTTCTCCGTTTGTGGAAACTTTATCAAACCACTGTTTGGAAAATGATCTCCCATCCTTCTCAGCAAATGGACCACTTTTATTCTGATATCTTTCAGGGCCATGTTGTAATATTGTCATCTTCAAATGATCTGGAATCGGTTTCTTCAAACAGCCAAAATCGCTTCTTTGCAAAAATATGCTGAAATCTTCTTTATTTTCTTCACATGGATCATCATCCTGACAACGAGACTGAGGAGAGAGAGTATTATGTTCTGACCGAGCTGAATCTGTATCAGAAAAATCCTTCTCTGCACCCACATCATCTTTTACTTCTCCAGGTTCTCCTACTTCTTCTTTACTTCTTTTTATCCATGCATCTAATGCCCCTCTTTGATGGGACTCTTCTTCGACTCTGGCCCTCCTTTTTTTCCTGTTCTGTGCTCCACTCGGTTGTACACGAAATACTCGTAACATTTCATTTTCTATCTCAAAAACTGTAAGACGCATGAGAAAATGGGAAGAAAATGGTAAACAATCGGTCAGTTGCAGACGGATAAACCATATTTCATTTCTTTGTTCCTTCGTATCAAATTATTTCACACTGATTCTCCACTGATAATTTTGTGCAATTTATATCATAGACTTGCAAATTAGTGGTATCTGTATTCGAATATTAGCATGTTAAGGAATCCTATTCCGAGATTAAATGCCCTAGCAGTCCTCTGATCATCCAGGCTTCACTCTTACTACATCCCACGTAAATATTTCATTAAATATCAGTAAAAAACCTATAAAAAACGTAGTTACACCCATTCTAGAGCTATTCACTGACCTGAGTAGGTAAAAGAACTAATCTAGATGCACAAAAAGCTGAAGAAAAGACGAGTTATGACTCGAGGAAACGCAGGAACGAACAGCCACGTCTGCTTATTGCTTTTGATGGTTGCACCACGTACATCATGCGCATGCGTGTGAGGGGATGGGGAGAAGCACCATTTTCTCTAGACAGAAAGGGTACACCATGTTAAAGGAATAAAGGGCTGACAACTGCCTCTGCAGTGCGGTGAGCCTCCAAAAATTGATTTATCACCGCTGAAATTTTAAAATTACTATCTTATTTCTTTCTCTGATTGAATGCCCCCATCCAATGGATGCCCGAGGCCAACGCACCGTCGCCCCCCCCCCCCCTCTGCACGCCACTGCCACTGAGTCATTATCACTAGGAAACACTCTAATTATCGAGATGTAAGCAAATCTTGGGCGACCCCAAAGCATTTTACAGCCAATTAATTATAAAGTGTGGTCACTGTTATGGAGGCAAATGTGATGACTAAATTGTGTATAGCAAGGTCCCACGGCAACAGTTAATCCATTAAGCTAATGCTTGAAGCTTATTGTCAAAATTATGCTTTATACAGAAAAAAATTCTAAAAACAACATTTTATATTCAGGAAATCCTCAGGAACCAAATGTGAGCTTCACTGAAAATCAAATGCTTCTTGTGTGGTTAGCCTTTGAAATAATCCACTTAATTAAAAATATATTACTATTTTAATGCTGATAATTGGGTCCATTGGTCCAGAAAGAATATTTTAGTATCAGCCATAAAGTTATGTTTATTTTGAATGAACATTACTCTCCTTGGTATATTGTAATTGCACACCAAAATAATATTTCATTGGAATGTGAATACGTTTGTACTTGAATCGATAACGTTTTAAGCAAGGTGAGTGATTGAGCACAGTGATTGATTTCTGCTGGAGCCAACTTTTGAGCTTGTTCCATTGTGAATTGAAAAATTCCTGAACAATGAAACCTTTCAAAGCCTTGTAGCTAAACTTACAAACATTTTATCATTTGGTGGCTTTCTCTGGGTAGATTCCCATGAGAATTGCTATTACATGCGGAATGCCTCATAGGACCTTCCTCTTGCACCTTCCCCACTATTTCATTGAGTTGAATGACCTACTTGTTAAAAATAGGTTGTTTCAATATATTATTGAGATAAATTGCTAAAACGACTGAGCAGATACTTCCGCATCTGGAAAAGGTTTACTGTACAGGTATATTACAGCTGAGTTTTTCATCAGAAGTCTCTTGAGCTGCAACATTAAAATCTTGAACGGTTGTTGACGTATTTGCAGCATACATATTTCCGATTTCCAATGTTTGTGGGGTATTTCCACTGTTTTATTATCCATTATATTAACTACAAATGCTTTTGAAGACTTGGTTTATGCTTGAAAAATTTATAATTGCAGAACAAATTTCTCATTTATTCTGCTGTTCCATTACTCTTCACCAGTCCACTATAGTTTCCTGCTTCAGTTACTTGAGTGGCACAATTTTGTAGCAACAATTCATATTTTTTATAATGAATAGCTACAGAAAAAAATGACTGTAACTTATTTATTGCATGCAGAGTGATGGAAAAGGCCAGCACCAAGTAAGCTTCACACATGCTGCAAAAGTGAGCGGAAGAGCATTGGCTGACAGGAAGCTCTGTTGCATGTCTTTTCAAAATTCTGTCAGCAGGATGAGCCTGACAGTGCGATTGAAAACCTGTTTGAGATCCTGTTTCACTTGGAATTTGCTTACAGAGCGTTTGACTCTTGTGTTCAACCCTTGCTCAACACCGTATACAAACTTTAAAGATCCAAAATTTGCTATGAAGATAACTATAAGTTAAATGTGCATGTTGTTACACGTGTGTTTTATTTAAAAACACCCAGCAATTATGTGATGGGGAAGAGAATACACAGAGTTGCAAACTTCCACAAATTGAGACTATTGGCTCCGCTACACCATTAGCATCGCAAAACCGATAGCTTTCTCTCAGCTTCCATATAGTTTTAAAACAAATTGAACTTGCTGCAGGAAATTGGGGCTGGCATTCAATAATGTAAGAACCATTTTAAATGTCTAGGTTTACGTTCCTGCAGTGCCACTCAACCTCCGGGAACAACTAAAACTGTGGAGTTTCACTTCCGCAGATAATTTGTTCCTTGAGGTTTTTAAAATTTGAATTTTTAATTTCTGTCTTTTTGTTTGTTTCTTCTCTCTCTTAATTCAACCTTCAGTTCCCTCAATTTAATGCGCCACATATTTCTTTTGTGATTCCATTGAGGTGGATAACTTTTTAAAGGAAATGTTAACTTCCAGTGACTGAAAGGATCAAACAGCATTTCATGTTCTTAAGACTTTTACTGTAACAAAAATGGAAAAACAATGTTGACTAAACACGACATTGTTGCCAACTTATACTTTGAACGACAGAAAAGATCCACTATGTAATTTTAAAAATGACTGAAAATCCCCCTCCGTGGATAAACTTTACTCTGTCCCTTAAGTGGACGCTTGATTCTTAGGGAACCAGTCCAAAGTTACTATTAACTCCTGATGACCTACCCGCTCGCCCTCTTGGGCCACCCGCCCATCCCCTTCTCGTGCTGCGCGCCAAGACTAAACGCGACTGTTCACAATCTTGGCATTATATTTGACCTGTGATTAATTTCCAGCTACATGTTTACACCATCACCAAGACTGACGGTTTCCAGCTGTGTAACACGATCAACTATTTCCGGCCTCAGCTCATCTCCTCCTGAAACTTTCATCCATACTTTTGTTATCTCCCAACTTGACTATTCCAATACACTCCTGGCTGCTTCCAATCTTCTGTCCTTCGTAAACTTGAATTCATGCAAACTCTTCTGCCTGTGTCCTAACTCTCACCAAGTCAAATTCTCATCCATATGCTTGCTGACCACCAGTGACCCTTGGTCAAGTAACACCTTGATTTAAAAACCTTCAGCCTTGTTTTCAAATCCTTCCATAGCTTTGCGCCTCCCTATCTGTCTAATTTCCTACAGCCACACAACACTCTGAGAAATGGAGCAGAACTGCAAGACTAGATGGTACTGGGGGGCCTTGGTACGTGAATCATAGAAAGTTAGTATGCAGGTGTAGAAAGTAATTGGGAAAGCAAATGAAATGTTGCCATTTAATGCAAGGGGAGTGGAATTTAAAAAGAGTTAGTAAAGCCACATCTGGAGTACTATGTACACTATTGGTCTCCTTATTGAAGAAAATATATAATTGCATTCAAAACTGTTCAGAGAAGATTCATAGAATTTACAGTGCAGAAGGAGGCTATTCGGCCCATCGAGTCTGCACCGGCTCTTGGAAAGAGCACCCTACCCAAGGTCAACACCTCCACCCTATCCCCATAATCCAGTAACTCCACCCAACACTCAATTTTGGACACGAAGGGCAATTTATCATGGCCAATCCACCTAACCTGCACATCTTTGGACTGTGGGAGGAAACCGGAGCACCCGGAGGAAACCCATGCACACACAGGGAGGATGTGCAGACTCCGCGCACAGACAGTGACCCAAGCCGGAATCGAACCTGGGACCCTGGAGCTGTGAAGCAATTGTGCTATCCTCAATGCTACCGTGCTGCCCTCTTGATCATGCCTCCTTCGGCTTTCTCTGCTCCAAGGAAAACAACCCCAGCCTGACCAGCCTTTTTTCATAGCTGAAATGCTCCAGCCCAGGCAATAACCTGGTAAATCTCCTTTGCATTCCCTCCAGTACCATCGCATCTTTCCTATAATGTGGCAACCAGAACACTCTCTGTACTCCAGCTATGGTCTAATGAGTGTTTTATACAGCTCCATCATAACTTCCCCGGTCTCTTCTGTGTCTCGGCTAATAAAAGTAAGTATCCCGTCTGCCTTCTTAACCACTTTACCTACCTGTCCTGCTGCCTTCAGTAATTTATGGACATGCACCCCAAGTTAAAACCTTAAAAGCATTACGTTATTAGGCATTTAATTGCAACATTGCATACCCAGTTTAATATCTGATAAGTTACACTTTTCTTTCTCACAAGCAAAAGTTACACATTTTGTTTAATTTTTTTCACATCTTGTTTTCTTTCCAGTACTAAGATCTAGAATTGAAGGGCATATGCTTGCGATTGGGTAATTGGTGGAAAATAAATCACTGATGAACATACTTTACATCATTCATGAGCACTGCACACTATTGAGTTACAGGATGGATGCACTGTTTTTCACGCACATTCATTGATTCTGCATTTTTTTTGCCTCTGACTTTTTGTTTTTTTTGTGTTCTCTCTCTGCCCTGCTTTCTCTACCCGTTGTTACTTCTTTGGGGGCATTTGACTATTTTAGCTGTAGAATCAGATTATGTGAAGTGGGTTGTGCATGTTTTCTTGTGACCTGCAAATTGTGTCCATTGACCAGGCATAGAGCTTTGTCTTGTTCCTTCCCATCACCCATATCCAGGATTTCAATGGAGAAATAAATGAAGTGAAACTTTGATCATTTTCACTCCAGTTTTGGTCCTAGATGCTGTCTTTGTCTTTCAATTACATTGTGACATCTTTTATGTCTTCATATACTTTGTCTTGTATATTGTCTTGCTGATGTTTCTGATCCAATGAGCAGCATTGCTCACTTGAAGCAAATAACCACTTTTTAAGGATAGTGTTAGCCATTACGGTCAAAGCCACACGTTTTATGAAATATTGTTATTGCATTAGGAAGAAAGGAGAATCTTGCCTTTGAGCTCTTGGTACTGCAGATTTCCAAGAGCATTCATTTTAATGTTTAGTTACTGAACCTATTTAAAATTTGTATAGAATTCTTACAGAATCAGAGAATTCCTACAGTGCAGAAGGAGGGCTTTCGGCCCATCGGGTCTGCCAGAGCTGGTTTCTGCAGGTGTTAAGATTCTCAACTTGGTATTTCTATCTTGCTGACCCCCAACATTTCAGGTTTTCTGTGGAAAAGATTAGCTTTGAAAGGCGTTATTTTTCTCTCGACCGCAAGCAACATTTATTCTGAATTGGAGAAAGCTACGTCTGCATTGCTAAAAACTGCTGTTTCATCATTCTTCCATAACATGCTAAGTCAGCAATATTGCTAGAACACTATTAATACTTGCTGAATAGACATGTTTGCAGAAGGTAGTAGCTCTATGTACAATTGTTGTCCACTGACTTCAATACGCAGTCTTGTTTCTAAGTGCAGTTTCCATTATTATTAATCCAGTTACTATAGTATACTTTTATTTAGTAGGCCTTTTTCCAAATGTTTAAGTTTTAATCATTTATATACAAGCAGACCTGCAGTCAGACAGAGCTGGAAAACTGGATTACGGCACTTCATTCCGCCTGTGCAGCTGCAGTGGCAAGGCAACACCGCAGAGAAGATACTGTCAAGTTGCTGCAGTCAGAAATTAAAAAGCTGGAACAGAAAATTGATATGGATGAAAAAATGAAGAAAATGGGCGATATGCAGTTGTCTTCAGTTAATGACCCAAAAAAACGAAAGACAATACTCGATCAGGTGACTCCTTTTTTTTCTAGAGTTTCAATTTTCTCCCTGTCTACAATTTTGTAATTCGAAATCTAGTAGTTATGCACCAAGTACGTTGGGTAAAGTAAAATATGCAAGTTGGGAAAATTAACTAAACAAGTACTTTTAAGGGTGTTTCATTAATTTGTGTGTGCTCTGTCCAAAGGCAGGCCCTTGCTTCATTGTCTGTTAATGCCTCAAACGGAGCTTTTTATTTTAGTTTTTAAAAGTGGTGGTCTACCATTGCCTTTCACCCGCAGGAGTAAGGTGAGGAGGCAGATTTCAAGACTACCTCAGCCAGCACAGTATAGATTCAACGTTGTTGGCTGAACCGCACCCTCACCATCTAGCCAACTGAGCTAACCAACCCACTTTTAACATGTATCAGGCAAGAATAATGTGATCTCTAATTACAGCTACAAAACCATCCCACAAAGAGAGCTAGTTAATTCACTCTGCAACATAAAGTAGATCACTGCAAGTGAAAAATAAGTATTGCAAAAAACACTTTTGTTTAGTAAGTTCAATTTTATTGGCATCAATACTTTTAAAAATCTTTTTACATTCTATTAACTCTTCAAACTTGACACTGATTACATAAATCAATTTATAGTGGGAGCCATTCACACAAGGATACTCCAGTGTCTAGCGTAATGTTATATTCTGGCCTCTGATGTTTGTCAAGTAAATTCCCTCAAAATCCACATTCAACCCAATTTTTGAGACTGCATCTGTCCCAATATTTGTTATATGAAGAGATGATAAATAGCCCCTGTGTCTGCATGGGTCTCATCCCCACAACCTAAAAAGATGTGCAGTGTAGGTGGATTGTACATGCTAAATTGTCCCTTAATTGGGTAAAAATGTATTGGGTACTCTAAATAAAAAAAAATGACAAATAGCACATCTGTTCGCTCCTAAGTGTTTTAACATAATCCTATGCATGATATTGCCCCATCTCTGCCGTGATCCAATATGTTCCACTCTGAGTGAGGTGTTGGCACGAAAGTTGGAGTCTTATGGTCACTCATCAGAATTGGTTTCATTAAACCAAGATCCAGCTTCAGAACTGGAGTCTCCAGAGTAAAGGGATTGACATGATTGCTGCCTATAAACAACATTTCACAACCAAAGGACTCATCTTGAGGGGCAGCACGGTGGCATAGACTGCTCCCTCACTGTGCCAGGAACCTTGGTTCAATTCCAGATTTGGGTGACTGTGGAGTTTGCACATTCCCCCAGTGTCTGTGTGGGTTTTGTCTGGGTGTTCTGGTTTCCTCCCACAGTCCAAGACATGCAGGTTAGGTGGATTGGCCATGTTAAAGTTGCCCCTTCGTGTCCAGGGATGTGCAGGTCAGATGGGGTTACAGGGCTAGGGTAGGGGAGTGGGCCTTTGTAGGGTGCTCTTTCGGAGGGTCGGTGTAGACACAATGGGCCAAATGGCCTCCTTCAGCACAGTAGGGACTCTAGGTTCTAACACAGGCACACTGACTAGCGTATTTAGCAGGTATAATAATGTTTATTAGTGTCACATGTAGGCTTAGGCTTACATTAACACTGCAGTGAAGTTACTGTGGAAATCCCCTAGTTGCCGCACTCTGACGCCTACTTCGGGTACACTGAGGGAGAATTCAGAATGTCCAATTCACCTAACAAGCACGTCTTTTGGGACTTGTGAGAAGAAACCGGAATGCCCGGAGGAAACCCACGCAGTCACTGGGAGAACGTGCAGACTCCACAAGCCGGGAATCGAACCCGGATCCCTGCCGCTGTGAAGCAACGTTGTTTTTTTTAATATAAATTTAGAGTACCCAATTCATTTTTTCCAATTAAGGGGCAATTTAGCGTGCCCAATCCACCTAGCCTGCACATCTTTGGGTTGTGGGGGCGAAACCCACGCAAACACGGGGAGAATGTCCAATCTGTACACGGACAGTGACCCAGAGCTGGGATCGAACCTGGGACCTTTGCGCTGTGAGGCCACAGTGCTAACCCACTGTGCCACCGTGCTGCCCAGGAAGCAACAGTGTTAACCACTGTGCTACCGTGTTGTCCTCTTTAGGCGAGGAAGTATTTGTACACCTTGGTTACTTTATGCGTTCCAGGATTCTTGGAAGGAGCGGTCGGGAAGTGACAACAATAAGTGACAATTGTGCACTATTTGTGTTGTGACTTTCACATACAATTGTAAATGAACAGTTTGCGAGGGTCATGAAAAGGTGGTTCACCGAGAAGATTGGATAGCTTCTTAAATTTCTACCTTCAGCTAAGAATTACTGATATGAAGTTATATCACCCACTTGACCAGAATAGTTAGTTCTGCACCTCCATCTGAAGGCTCAATCTGATGCTAATTAAACTGATGTCATCTGAGCTTAATAGGCTAGAAAATCATCTTGTTCCGAGATCTGGATCAGCAAGTATGAGCAAGCACACCTTAGTGGTATAGTTACTGTGTTTCTTGAGGCCTTATTAACCATTATAGGTTTGTATCCTAATTTCCCAACACAAAGACTTGCGATTAAAGATTGAGGCTGTTTGACTTCTATACACGATCAGCTCCATCTGCCCTGTTCCTTACCACCCACAGGTCTCAGTCTCTTTGGAGAGATGAAAAAAGAATCAATTTGGGGAACAATTGTTTTGGAATTCCTCTCTGACCCCCGAAGGTCATCCTGAGAAGACTCAATTTACTTTACAGAAATAAATCATTTAAATGTCTAAAAGAAGAATACTGCAATCTGAAATAAGAAGAAAATGCACTCAATACACAGGTCAGGCAACATTTGTATAGAGAGAAAAACAAAGTTGATGATTTGGGTCAACGACATTTCATTACAACTTGAAAAAGTTAGAGATGTTAAAGGATTTGAGCGAAGGATGGCTGGTACAAGGACAAAGAAAGGTCCATGATAGGGTGGAAAACAGGAGAGATTGAACTACAGAAGCCAAAGGGAATGGAGATGGGACACAAAAGATTTATCTAGTCAGATGTATCACAGTTCAAACAAAAGCTTTGAAAATGAGAAACTGAAATATGCAAAGAAAAAGAAAGACAAAGGCGGGGTGAGGGGGGAGGCAGAGTTTATGATCTGAAATTATTGTATCTGAAGATTGCAAAGTGCTTAATCAAAAGATGAGGTGCTGTTATTCAAGCTTACGTTGAGCTTTATTGGTAGAGTGCAACATCCAAAGGTCAGAGATGTCAATATGTGAGGGAGATGGAGAATTAAAATGGCAGGCCACCAGAAGCTTAGGCTCGTTGCTTGCCAACTGAATGGAGGCGTGCCACGAAGTCATCACCCACTCCGAATTTGGTCTCTTCAGTGTAGAGGAGAATAATTGTGAGCAGCGAATAAGGTATGCTAAATTGAAAAAATGACCTCTAAATTGCTGCTTCTCCCGCAAGGTGTGCTTTAGGATCT
Organism: Scyliorhinus canicula; assembly: GCF_902713615.1. NCBI lineage: Eukaryota > Metazoa > Chordata > Chondrichthyes > Carcharhiniformes > Scyliorhinidae > Scyliorhinus > Scyliorhinus canicula. Next base: position 85,140,058 of record NC_052152.1, read on the forward strand.
TGAGATGAGAAGGGCAGGTGTTACATCTCTTTTGTTTGCATGGAAAGATGCTGGGGGAAGGGGTTGGGAATGATTGGGGAATGAACCAGGATATCATAGAGAGAATGATTCCTTTGGAAAGCTGAAAGGGGAGCTGAGGGAGAAGATGTGTTAGGTGGTGGCAGAAGTGGTGGAAAATTATCTGTTGAATACAGAGGCTGGTGAGATCAAGGGGAACACTCTTGATTTTGCCAATGGAAGGAATGAGAGCGGGAGTGCAGGAAATGTGGCAGACACATTGAAGGCCCTGTCAATCATGGTGGGGTGATTCCTCTTTGGAGAAAAGAAGAAGAGATCTCTGAAACATTGGTGAAGAAGGTAGCATCACCAGAAAACGTGTGACAGAAATTGTGGAACTGGGACAATTAAATGGAGTCCTCCCAGGGTAGGGTTTGAGGAAGTGTAGTAGAGGTAGCTGTGGGAGTTAGCTGGCTTATAATGAATATTAATTAATAGCCCATAATCAAAAATGTTAGAGATTTATGGGAGGACAAGAAAGAGTTGGCAATGGACTGAGCGAAGGGTAGAAAATTGGAAGCAAAGCTGATGATGTTTTCCAGTTCAGGGCAAAGGCAAGGCAGGGAACCAATACAGTCATCAATGTATTGGACAAAGAGTTGAGGAAGGGGGCCGAGTCGAACTAGAGCAAAGAATGTTCCACATTTTCCATAAAAAGGCAGGCCTAGCTGAGGCCCATATGGGTACCCATATCAACACCTTTTATTTGCAGAAAATGAGATAAATTATAGGTGAAATTGTGAGAGATAAGTTAAAGGCGTAATTGTGTGAGATAAATTAAAGGTGAAATTCTATGAGATAAATCAAAGATGAAATTGTGTGAGATAAATTAAAGGTGAAATTGTGAGATAAATTAAAGGTGAAATTGTGTGAGGTAAATTAATGGTGAAATTGTGTAGGATAAATTAAAGGTGGAATTGTTCGATGAGAGAAAAAGTTGATTGATTTGATTTGTTGTCACATGTACCGAGGTATAGTGAAAAGTATTGTCCTGCGTACAGTCCAGACAGATTGTACCATATGTGAAAAAAATAGGACATACATAAATACATGAAAGGTTCAGCTGGACTGAGGAGAGTGATGGTGAATAGAAAATGGTTGGACCTCCATTCAAGGAAGATGCGGAGAGCTCCAAGACCATCTTGGTGAGGAATGGATGTGTTGATAGATTGGGCCTCCATGGCAATGAGGAGATGCTTAGAGCCACAAAATTGGAAGCTGCTAAAGTGACAAAGGGTTTCAGAAGAGTCACAGATGTAGGTGAGGAGAAATTGGGCAAGGAGAGAAAATATGTAGTCATGTAGTCAAGGTAGGAATAAATCATTTTAATGAAGCATGAAAAGGCTGAAACTATAGGTCTACCAGGGCACTAATGTTTATTAATCTTGGGAAGGAGTTGGAAGCGAGCTGTATGGGGTTGGGGAACTATGAGGTGGAAAGTCATGGAGGGAAGATCACCGGAGTTGATCAGTTGAGTGACTGTTGTAGAAAAAATGTCTTGATGTTTGGTGGTGGAATCATGGCCCAGGAGAGGTAGAAGGAAGTGTCGGCGAATTGACTGCAAGGTCGCGGCCAGTTCACCTGACAAAAACAGTAGCTGACCACCCTTGTCAGCATGTTGGGGTTAGACCTTGGAGGACAGAGTGCATCAAGTTGATAGGTTAGAGTGAGTGAAGGAGGCAGAAAAACTGAGACAATATCACGCTGGCAGTTCTCAATGAAAATTCTCTTCTATCTTTTAGTATCTCCGAGCTTCCGCCCCATCACGTTGTTTGCTCAAATCCTATTCCATTTCTAACTTTTCCCAGTTCTGATGAAACGTTTTTCTCTCCACAGATACTGCCTGACCTGCTGAGTATTTCCAGCATTTTCTGTTTTTATTTCATTTTAGTTTGTCTGTTGCATTAGGGATTACAATTTTATACTTCCTGATAAATAGTATAATTGTACATGTTAGCATTTTGCTCATATTCCCTATAGTTTTCAGCATTTTATGGTATGAGATAGTATTCCTCTGAATCTGATCTCTAATGAAAACTAGTTACATTATGTGATGCTGCCTTAATGAGCTTTAAGTACCAGAATCATTCTGGCAATACAATTCGGTTCTGTTATATGTGCTCATATCTTAACAGTTTTTATTAATTCATGTGATGTGAATGCACTTGACAGCATTTTTTATTGATTGATTGCCCATCTCTAATTACCCCCTTCTTAAATTGCTGGAGTCTGTTTGGTGTGGGTACACTCAATGCTGTCAGGGAGGAAGGTTCAGGATTTTGAACCAGTGACAGTGAAGGCTTGGGGATATAGTCGGAATGGATTGTGACTTAGAAGGGAACTTGCAAGTGGTTTCCATGCGCCTGCTGCTCTTGAGTTTAGAAGGTAGAAATTGTGAGTTTGGATAATGCTGTGTCGGAGCTTGTGTTGCCCTAAGTGACTACAAATAGATTTCTGTATTGACTGTTCAACTAACTGCTGTGCCAGCAGGTAGACAAATGAATCATCAAATATTCATCTATCGAATTTTTGTATGTTGCTGCTGTGACTGACTGGTTCACCTCTGAACGTACAAGGAGATGAAATCAGATTTTCTGTTGAGTGGTTTGGTGTTTCTATATTCAATCAGATACTAGGGAAAACCATTTCAACATTCTTTGAGTACCAAGATCATTTCTGATCCACACCAAATACAGTGAGACAAATAAACCTCAATTGACTTCACCAGGTAAATTGGGAGTTCTTCCGTATTCCTTAATATTCTTATCCTTTGTGCCTCAGTTTAGCCTCCCTTCTGTCACTTGCTTTTCACTCTCATATAGGTTTTTTTGGCTTTGCCTGCTACTACTCCATGTGTTCTAGTGCATAAATCACAAAAATCTAGTCAGCAGGTCCAACAAGTAATCAACAAGGCAAATGGCATTTTGGCCTTTATTGCAAACGGGTTGGAATTCTAAAATAGGGAGATTTTGTTGCAAGTGCACAGGGTGTTAGTGAGGCCTCACCTGGATATTGCATACAGTTTTGGTCCTCTTGCGTAAAAAACGATATAGTCACAGCAGAGGCAGTCCAAAGGGAATTCACCAAGCTAATTCCTGGAATGAGAGGGTTGTCCTATCAAGAGAGAATAAATAGTCTTGAGTCTGTATTCCTTGGAGGTTAGAAGAGTGAGGGATGATCCCATTCAAACATACAAGATCCTGAGGGGGCTTGAAAGGGTAGAAGATGAAGGACGGGATTTTCCGACCGGAGAAGCCCGCCTGAGGTCCATGGATCTTTCCATTGTCTGCATCATAGGGGCTGTTTAGCACAGGGCTAAATCGCTGGCTTTGAAAGCAGACCAAGCAGGCCAGCAGCACTGTTCGATTCCCGTAACAGCCTCCCCGAACAGGCGCCGGAATGTGGCGACTTGGGGCTTTTCACAGTAACTTCATTTGAAGCCTACTCGTGACAATAAGCAATTTTCATTTTTTTTTCATTTCATTTTCATCTCGCCTGTGGCGATCTTGTGGCGGGCAGGGCGGCAGAATCTAGTTTTCACTAGTGGGACAGCCTCGATCAAGGGGACATAGCTACAAGACGAAAGGCTGTTCATTTAAAACTGAGGTGCGCAGAAATCTATTCTCACAGAGGGTGGTGAATCCTTGGAATTCTCTGCCCTGGAGGGGTGGAGTCTGGATCATTAGAAGTATTTAAAGTGGTGGTGGGCAAATATTTGATATATTGAGGAATAGAGGGCTATGAGGAAGTGGCACAGAAAAGGTGTTGAGGCCGGTATAGATGAGCCATGATTGTATTGAACGGTGGAGCAGGCTTGAAGGGCCTGTTGTCCTGCTCCTGCTTCTATTTCTTGTGTTCTTTTGTGGTGTCTTTGGATGCACCCATTTCTTTCCAGGGCTTCTGCTCCTCAACATGAGCAATCCTATTTGAAATTTGTCAATGGGTATGTGACCTCAGGGAGCGAATTAGATTATATCTTAATATATCCTTTGGCTGAGGTGCTGTAATTAACTAATAATCTTGACTGAGCAAGTAAATAATTTTATAGTCACACCAAAAGATTATCACATGAATCGTGCCTGAAGATTTCTCAGTGTAACCGTTCTTTTAATTACTTGTGTTGATGCTCTATCTAATGAAATGGGGAATCTAACCTTGAGTTGTAAAATGTTGATTACTGTCAGAGTGAATAATCTATATTTGGATTGGATTGGATTGGATTTGTTTATTGTCACGTGTACCGAGGTACAGTGAAAAGTATTTTTCTGCAAGCAGCTCAACAGATCATTCAATACATGGGAAGAAAAGGGAATTGAACAGAATTCAAGAAAATACATGAAAATACATAATAGGGCAACACAAGATATACAATGTAACTACTTAAGCATTGGCATCGGATGAAGCAGACGGTGTAGTGTTAATGAGGACAGTCCATAAAAGGGTCATTTAGGAGTCTGGTGACAGTGGGGAAGAAGCTGTTTTTGAGTCTGTTCGTCCATGTTCTCAGACTTCTGAATCTCCTGCCCGATGGAAGAAGTTGGAAAAGTGAGGAAGCCGGGTGGGAGGGATCCTTGATTATGCTGCCTGCTTTCCCCCGGCAGCGGAAGGTGTAGATGGAATCAATGGATGGGAGGCAGGTTCGTGTGATGGACTGGGCGGTATTCACGACTCTCTGAAGTTCCTTGCGGTCCTGGGCCGAGCAGTTGCCATACCAGGCTGTGATGCAGCCCGAGAGGATGCTCTCTATAGTGCATCTGTAAAAGTTGGTAAGGGTTAATGTGGACATGCCAAATTTCCTTAGTTTCCTGAGGAAGTAAAGGCGCTGTTGTGCTTTCTTGGTGATAGCGTCGACATGAGTGGACCAGGATAGATTTTTGGTGATGTGCACCCCTAGGAATTTGAAACTGCTCACCATCTCTACCTCGGCTCCGTTGATGCTGACAGGGGTGTGTACAGTACTATGCTTCCTGAAGTCGATGACCAGCTCTTTAGTTTTGCTGGCATTAAGGGAGAGATTGTTATCGTTGCACCACTCCACTAAGTTCTCTATCTCCCTCCTGTATTCAGACTCGTCGTTGTTCGAGATCCGGCCCACTATGGTTGTATCGTCAGCAAACTTATAGATGGAGTTGGAACCAAATTTTGCCATGCAGTCGTGTGTGTACAGGGAGTAGAGTAGGGGGCTAAGTACGCAGCCTTGCGGGGCACCGGTGTTGAGGACTATTGTGGAGGAGGTGTTGGTGTTCATTCTTACTGACTGTGGTCTGTTGGTCAGAAAGTCAAGGATCCAGTTGCAGAGTGGAGAGCCAAGTCCTAGGTTTTGGAGCTTTGATATGAGCTTGGCTGGGATTATGGTGTTGAAGGCGGAGCTGTAGTCAATAAATAAGAGTCTGATGTAGGAGTCCTTGTTTTCGAGATGCTCTAGGGATGAGTGTAGGGCCAGGGAAATGGCGCCTGATGTGGACCGGTTGCGACGGTATGCGAATTGAAGTGGGTCAAGGCGTTCCGGGAGTATGGAGGTGATGCGCTTCATGATCAGCCTCTCAAAGCACTTCATTACAACTGACGTCAGGGCCACCGGGCGGTAGTCATTGAGGCACGTTGCCTGGTTCTTCTTTGGTACCGGTATGATGGTGGTCTTCTTGAAGCAGGTGGGAACCTCGGAGTGGAGTAGGGATAGGTTAAAGATGTCTGTGAAAACCTCTGCCAGCTGGTCCGCGCAGGTTCTGAGTGCACGACCGGGGATCCCGTCCGGGCCCATCGCCTTCCGTGGGTTCACTTTCAGGAAGGCCGATCTGACTTCGGAAACTGTGATGGTGGGTATGGGTGAATTATGGGTTGCTGGGGCACTCGATAGCGGGTTGTTGGTTACCTGCTCAAACCGAGCATAGAATGCGTTAAGTTCATCGGGGAGGGGTGCACTGCTGCCAGAGATACTGCTCGGCTTTGCTTTGTAGCCCGTTATGTTGCTTAGTCCTTGCCACAACCGCCGAGAGTCTGTGACTCTAGCTTAGTTTGATATTCTCTCTTGGCATCTCGGATGGCTTTGCGGAGGTCGTACCTGGATTTCTTGTATGGGACAGGGTCGTCTGCCTTGAACGCCTCAGATCTGTCCTTCAGTAGGGAGTCAATCTCGCGGTTGAGCCATGGTTTCCGGTTGGGGAACGTACGTACTGCTTTCTTTGGCACGCAGTCGTCCACACATTTGCTGATGAAGTCTGTGACGGTGGTGACATACTCATTTAAGTCAGTCGCTGAGTTCTTAAATATGGACCAGTCCACTGTCTCCATTTCTTGGCTCTACTTCAAAATAACAATATCTGTCTAAAGTCTAATAGAAAAATGCAAGCACTTTAGTAGATTTTTGGAAAAATCTTACCATATTTTTTCAAAGTATTGACTTCCGGTGGCAGGGATGTGCTGAACGTTTGCAGGAAAGGTGACTTGGAAATAGGCACTTTGAGCCCAGAAATCATCTGCTAAGCCAACTGCACCCCCCCCACCCCACCCTGCCTCAAAACCATCAGTGACGTGGAGCTATGCCCTTAAATCCACAAAAGGGCTGAAAGGACAATAAGACCAGCAAGAGCCAAGAGAGAAAGGTCGAGGCGGCGGACATGCGAAAGCGAGGTGGAACAGGACATGGGAGTGAGCCAGATTGCCAATACTAATGCCAGCCTACCACTAATAGGACAGTGGATGGAATTCCTAACACAGGGGCTCCTTAAACATAGAGACGATATAAAGAAGGAGATTATGATGACAGTAAAGTCGACGGTTGAAGATGCCTTGGCCCCCATAAGGAGGCGATGGAAAGGGCGGAGCAGCAATTGGAGACGCAAGAGGAGAGGGTGCGGGAGCTCGAGAAGGCCGCCACCGGCCAAGGTGACTGGATCGCTTCATTGGAAGTGATGGTGGCAAGCTTAGTGGAAACACAGGGTACACTCGGGGAACATGGAGGACAAAGAGAACCAGTTACCTCGTTAGAACCTCTGAATTCTGGGTCTACTGGAGGGCACCGAGGTAGAAACCCCACAGAATACATGGCACAAATGCTGAGTAAGCTGGTTGGGGGTGAAAGCTTTCCCAGGGTCCACAGGTCACTCTAACGTAGTTCACAAACAAGAGAACTACTGAAATCTTTTGTCGCCAAACTCCACCGGTTCCAAGATTAGGAGAAGATCCTGAACTGTGCAAGACACACATGGTCTTGCAAATGGGAAGGGCACATGGTCTGTGTGTACCAAGACATTGGGGCAGACCTAGCCAAGTGCCGGGATGAATTCAATGGAGCCAAAGCAACATTGTTTAAAACAAAAGCAGGGAATTCCCAAAGCAGGGAACAGTATTTTACCACACTGGGTGAAGCAGATGAGTTTGTCCGCAAGAATGAACTGGGAAAGCAACAACAATAAGGGGCACAAAAGAACAATTGTGTGTGATGAAGTTGCCTCGCTTTCGTATAGATGCAAGTATCAGGAAGGGAGGGGGGAAAGAGGACAGAAGGTCATCAAAATGGGAAAAGGAGGGGGAATGGAGAGATTTCTCTGGGGAGCCACCATACCACCGAGCACACTAGCATGGGGAGTGAGAAGCCACAGAGAACAGGGCAGCACGGTAGCACAAGTGGATAGCACTGTATCTCTGTGTCTTCACAGCGCCAGGGTCCCAGGTTCGATTCCCCGCTGGGTCAATGACTGTGTCTGCACATTCTCCCCATGTCTGTGTAGGTTTCCTCTGGGTGCTCCGGTTTCCTCCTACAGTCCAAAGACGTGCAGGTTGGGTGGATTGCCCATGATAAATTGCCCTTAGTGACCATAAAGGTTAGGAGGGGCTATTGGGTTACAGGGATAGGGTGGAAGTGAGGGCTCAAGTGGGTCGGTGCAGACATGATGGGCCGAATGGCCTCCTTCTGCACTGCGTGTTCTACATTCAAACACCTGGCAGAGAGTGGAGGGGGGTTCCCACACAAGGTCGGTGGGTAGGAGATGGGGCAATGGAGGAGTGATGGGAAGGTAGACGGGGATCATGGGGGAGGGGAGTGGAGTAAGTGGAAGGGTGGAACGCTGGTTGCAACATGTCGCACATGACAGCAGCAAACTATCGTAGACGACCATCTTGGATGGCCCTCAAACAAAGGGAAACCCCAGAGTGCAGGGGCACATCCATATGGCGAACACAGCCACCTTGGATGCTCCCTAGGCAAAGGGAAACCCCGGAGTGGAGGCGTGCTTTCACAGGATGATTATGGCTGACCCCACAGGAGGGGGTGGGGGGAACAGAAACCCATGTCATAATATTCACCTGGAACACCCGGGGACTTCATGGCCCAGTGAAAAGATCCTCTGTGGGATTCTCCGTCAGCGGAATCCTTCGCTTTGCCGGCAGTGCACCAATGCCGGGTTTCCCGATGGCATGGAATGGCCACAATGAGAAAACCCATTAGGCGGCAGCTGGAACGGTGAATCCTGCTGCCGGCAGAGGTGCACCGCGCTGGTAAATAGGACTGGCGGAATGGAGAATCTTGCCAAGGGTCTTCGCCCATCTGAAAAGCCTGAGGGCCGATGTAACCGTTTTACAAGAGATGCACCTGAGGAGAAAAAGTCCGGCTGAGGGTAAGGAAGAGCTGGGTGGAACAGACGTTCTGAGTGTGTTACGGGGCGAGCGCTGTGAGCAGGGGGGAGGGGGTGCGCCCACGCTGTTCAAAAAGAGGATGACATTCACAGCGACGAAGACGGTTATGGACCCGGGGGACAGTATGTCATGGTTAGCCGTGTCCTGGAAGGGACACCAGTCGTGTTGTAAATGTGTACCCCTTTAACTGGGATGAATCAGAAATCCCCAACATAGACTCCTACCAACTCATCATGGTGGGGGCAGGCCCCAAGGAGGGCCAAATCCAGCCCCAAATCTGGGAAACAGACAAATATAGCCAAAGAACTGTGTGCCTTCATGGAGCAGATGGGGCAGTGGACCCATGGAGATTCACACCCAAGGGAGAGGGAGTTCGCCTTCTCCCAGGGTCCACAGGATATAAGGCATGATGTGGAGATGCCGCGTTGGACTGGGGTGGGCATAGTAAAATGTCTTACAACACCAGGTTAAAGTCTAATAGGCTTGTTCAGATCACTAGCTTTCGGGGCGCAGCTCCTTCATCAGATGAGTGAAGAGGTGGGTTTCACAGATACACATATAGACAAAGTCAATGATGTAGGATGATACTTTGAGTGCAAATCTTTGCAGGTAATATGGTAGGGTTACGGGGATAGGGTGGAGGTGTGGGGATAAGGTGGACGTGTGGGGATAGGGTGGAGGTGTGGGCTTTAGGTATGGTGCACTTTCCAAGGGCCGGTGCAGACTCGATTGGCTGAATGGCCTTCTTCTGCACTGTAGATTCTATAATTAAGTCTTTACAGGCCCAGACAGTGTGCCTGGAGAGAGGGATAATCACAGGTTAAAGAGGTGTGAATCGTCTCAAGCCAGGACAAATTTGCCCCCGCAATAATGAATGCCTCCTTCAGAAGTTTTCCCTGTGCAATGCCCACACCTCCTTTGGCAGCACGTTACACAAGTGGCCAGCACTGTAGCTTCACAGCGCCAGGGTCCCAGGCTCGATTCCCCGCTGGGTCACTGTCTGTGTGGAGTCTGCATGTTCTCCCCGTGTCTGCGTAGGTTTCCTCTGGGTGCTCCGGTTTCCTCCCACAGTCCAAAGACTTGCAGGTTAGGTGGATTGGCCATGATAAATTGCCCTTACTGACCAAAAAGGTTAGGAGGAGTTATTGGGTTATGGGGATAGGGTGGAAGGTGAGGGCTTAAGTGGGTCGGTGCAGACTCGATGGACCTAACCAGGACAAGAATGAGCGGATTCTTGCCGTTGGTGGAGGATAAGTGTGAGCGGTGCCAGGGTGGCCAGGCTAACCACATCTACATATTCTGGTCTTGCCACAGATTTGTTGGGTCCTGGACATCCTTCTTTGAGGCCATATCCAGGGTGGTGGGGATGATGGTGGAGTACTGCCCATTAGTGTCAGTCTTTGGAGTATCAGAGCAGCCAGAGCCCTTCATGGGGTGAGGGGCAGACGCCATAATCTTTGCCTCCCTGATTGCCCGCTGGAGATTCTTGCTCGGCTAGTGATTGCAGCGTCACCCAAAACAGCAGACTGGCATCAGAACGGACCACAAAACAAAGAGAGGAAATGCGGGGGGAGCAGGAAAGAGGAGGGGGACTGTGGGGGGACAACATATCCTTTTTTGACTTTGTTTCATTTATGCTGAACAAGCGGACCCTGTAATATAGGCTTTACATGTATGGTTTGTATATTATGTGGATAATGAGTACCCAATTCTTTTTTCCCCCAATTAAGGAGCAATTTAACATGGCCAATTCACCTACCTTGCACATATATTTAAGTTGTGGGGGTGAAGACCCATGTAGACGCGGGGAGAATGTGCAAACTCCACACGGACAGTGACCCGGGGCTGTGATTGAATCGGGGCCTCAGCTCCATGAGGCAGCAGTGCTAACCATTGCGCCATGGTACTGCCCATATTAGGTGTATAATAACTGAAACTACTGTCAGTTAATGGTGACTATGGGTGATTCCTGATTCCTTTTTGTCATTTGTTTATGTTAACATGCGGGCTAATGTTTGGGGATTTGGTGGGAGGAAGATATAGTTGTTATTGATATGGGGATTGACATTGCATTCGTTACTGATTGTTGTTTATTGGGGGGGGGGGGGTCCTGGCTGATGACATTAAAATCCATGTTAAAACATTTAAAATGAGGTGACGTGAACCTTGCTGTACCTGCATATTAATTTTATGATTTATGTGTGAAGACTCCCAGATCCCTCTGTACCACAGAGTCTGCAATCTGTCACCATTTAAATAATACACTGCTTTTCAGTTCTTCCTGTCAAAGTGGACAAGTTAATATTTTCTACATTATACTCCCTCTGCCAATTTTTTTCTCAATCACTTAAACTGTCTAAACCTTTGAAGACTCTATATCCTCATCCGATCTATATTTGTGTCATCATGAATATACTTTATGTACATTGTGCATTGATATTAAGTCAGTGCTTTTACTTGGGTTTTGTGTGAAACAACCCATTGAATCCAATTACTACTGAATTTGAAGCAGTCTAATCTGAATAAGAAATTGTTTCCCTTAGTCACGATGAATAATAATCCATATTATGCATGCTTTATCCAGTGGTTGAATGCTGTCATGTTGTTTTACCAACTGATAAAGCTTTTATTACAGTACACTGCGTACGGTCTCTGAGAAGGTGATAACTGATCACCAGTCATTCCATGTCCTCTTCTAATGCAGTGGAAGTGGAAGTTCCTGTAGTGATGAAAAATGTATTATGATTTCCATTTTCTTCCACCTTTAAACAGATCTTTTTATGGGAACAAAATCTAGAACAGTTTCAGATTGATCTTTTCCGACATCGTTGTTATATGGCGAGTCTTCAAGGTGGAGAGTTACCAAATCCAAAGAGACTTCTTGCATTTGCCAGTCGGCCAACCAAACATGCCATGGGTCGTTTAAATATTTTCTCTGTATCCTCATTCCATGCTTTGGTGAGTAGGGGCTTTTCATAGTAACTTCATTGCAGTGTTAAGGTAAGCTTACCTGTGACAGTAAAGATTATTGTTGTTATTTGTAAAAATTAAATTCTACTATAAATGAAACAAAGGAGCAGCTTGAACCAGCAATAATTGCAAGATGAGCCGAAATGTCATCAACTCTAAACATTTTAAAACCAACAGAATTATCCCACATCTTTATTTAATGTTCATCTGTTTAATTTATGTAACATATAAAACCAGTGCAACCACAGTTTTCAAATGATTTAGTGAGATCAATACATTTCAGGGCCAACTGCAGGTGAGTAGACTACGGTGATTATTTAATAGACAATTCTGTTTTGATTGCATATATGAAACTTATTGAATGTAATTATTTAGCTAATTCCTATTTCATTGGACAGTAAAGTTTTTATCACAGGTCTCTGGCTCAGAGTATGAGATGACTGACTTTGGACATCAGGCACTCTGTCACCTTCCACTTGTGATTTATTGGTGTTTCATGAAAATTAGCCAACAAATGAAAGTGCACGTAGGCTTTGAGGATTTAAGCGTGGCGAATGCACGCATGTCAAACTAGAGACTTGTGTTTTCAGACGCATTCATCATATTACAGATTTGTTATCCTTTCAAGGAAAAAGGATAGAGAATAACATCCCTGTAAACACCAAATAGCTTCTGATTGACTTCAACATTTTTTTTTTACATAAAGCATGAAGAAGAAAACCTCTGAGCTGAAAATTTAGTAAGCGTAACCTGCCTCTAATTTGACTCCAGGAGGCAGAGCAATTATGCCTTTTGCCTCTTAAGTGACAAAGCTGCATTTCAGCAGCAGACGCTTTTACCTTGTACATTTCATGGTATAATGTTCTGTGTCCTTACAAACATCTCCTATTACCCTGAACAGGATGCAGACGTGCCGCAAGTAAATGTAAAAAAAATGTTGTAACTGGCATGTATTTTTTGTAACTGCAAAGGATCCTGAGCACAAAAACCTTAGATGGCTCTCAGTTTTGCAGGGGAATCAATGAAAAGTACTTGAGCGTACCAAACAAACATCTTTCCAAATCCTTTCAGCACCCATCTGCAATCATTGCCATAACTCTGTAGCCCCTTTGGTTCAACTCGCTGCGAACGCCATAGATAATCCATGTTATATTAAATAAAAGGGTAGAACAAACTTTCAACTATTTATGGGAAATATTCATATCATATGCTGGCAGAGCGGCATGGGTAGAACATCCCTGCCGTAGTTTATATATTTAAACAAAAAAATGGGTGACAATTAACAACAACCTACCCAGATTTTAATATGAAATGCACACAAAAGAGAGAACTGCATATGGAAAATATATTGAACATCTGAAAATTCAGTGTTAAATTTTTTATGGGGAAAAAGTGTCATAGAAAGTAAAATGTTTTTAAGTGTCAAATATGAAAATTCTCCCTATATTTGTAGTTTTGATTTTATGTTTTGACTTGTGTATTTTTTTTGTTGGTATGTACAATTGTTATTTTACTACTTCTTACCATTTATAAGACAGATGCTGATCCAATTTAACTGGATGGTCTTTTTGCACTGTTTATTCATCATAATTGTGAGCGTCTTAGTGGTCTTGGCACAACACTTGAATGCATCTCTTATGTGAATAAAAGACAGAAGGCCTGAAATATGATTTGATTAGGGACAATCGTCAAATCTGCCTGTAGCAATGAGACATACATTCTTTTGATATTCTCAACCGTATTTACTTTGCACATGTTGTACGGTATTGAAAGAATGATGCCCATTATACATCAATCTTTCATGACTGTCTCAAAATAAGTGTGATGTTGTTATTTTAGGTGGCAGCCCGTATTGAACCTGGTTTGAAGAACCAAACTCAGGCACTTTCCAGATCCGTAAGCAAACGGAAGAACAGATTTTCCTCCCTGTGGGGATTGGATACAAATTCAAGAAAGAAAGCTAAAGAAAGACCCAGTATTAATCAGGTTAGATACTGTACCAGAGTTTTTAATTTCAATTTAATGCAAAAGTAATTTCTGAAGGTACCAAAAACATAAGAATGAAGATTCTGACCTTTTATATGGGATTTTATTTGATACAGTGGTAAGATTTGAAAATGTGAAATGCTGCAAAATTTTGAAGTATTGTGAACTGTGATGATGGTAATGATAGACTTTAAGAGGGCACAGGCAGGATGGTGGAATGGCTAGACAGGCAGTAGATTAAAGTTAATTCAGAAAAATGCGAAATAACTGAGTTTGGTAGGAAGAATGTGGAGAAGCAACATAAAGGATAAAGTTGGACGGGAGATTTCGGATGGAAGGCGAGGGAAGTCAGGGTATAAAAGACCTGTTCTGAGGGAGGGCGTTTTGCGAGGCTTGAGGAATTGGGGGAGAAATATGGACTGGGGCAGGGGGAAGTATTTAGATACTTGCAGCTCCGGGACTTTGCCAAGAAGAAGGTTCAGTGCTTCCCGATGGTGCCAGCCCCCTCGTTGTCGGAAGAGGTATTGAGGGCAGGGGGAATGGAGAATGGGGTGGTGTCAGTGATCTATGGGAAGAATTTGGAGGAGGATAAGGTATCCTTGGAGGGGTTTAAAGACAAGTGGGAGGAAGAGTTGAGGAAGGTTGTGAAAGATGGTTTGTGGTGTGAGGGTAAACGCCTCAACCTCGTGCGCGAGGTTGGGACTGATACAGCAGAAGGTTGTGTATAGGGCGCACCTCACGAGGGCGAAATTGAGTGGACTCTTTGAGGGGGTGGAGGATGTATGTGAGCACTGTGGGGAGGAGCCCCGCAAACAATGTTCACATGTTTTGGTCCTGCCCAAAGTTGGAGATGTTTTGGAGGGAGGTTTTTTTTTATAAATTTAGATTACCCAATTATTTTTTCCAATTAAGGGGCAATTTAGCGTGGCCAATCCACCTACTCTGCACATTTTTGGGTTGTGGGGGCGAAACCCACGCAGACACGGGGAGAATGTGCAAACTCCACACGGACAGTGACCCAGAGCCGGGATCGAACCTGGGACCTCAGCGCCGTGAGGCGGTTGTGCTAACCACTAGGCCACCGTGCTGCCTTGGAGGGAGGTTTTTAAGGTCATTTCGGGGGTAGCACATGTGAGTTTGCCAGGGCCCCTAGAAGCCATTTTCAGGGTGTCGGACCGGCCCGGGCTGCAGGCAGGTGCGAAAACAGATGTTTTATCGTTCGCCTCGCTGATTGCCCGGAGGCGGAACCTGCTGGGGTGGAGGTTGGCTTCCCCCGTCTTGAGCCTCGGCTTGGCAGACCGTTAATTTTCTTTTGGTCTTTTTGTTTGTTTTACTTGGAATGTATGGGTGATGTTTGGGTTTGCATATTGAAGGGGATGTTGTTTGGGGGATTGGTACTGTATTTGTTATTGTTGATTTTCTTTTGTTGCGTATTTGATGAAAATATGGATAATGAGGAGAATAAAAAGATTTTAAAAATAAATATATTTATATACAATGCTAAAGGGGCTGTGGGATCGGAGAGGCAGAACAAAGGACACTGATTTAAGATTTAAAAAAAGGTGACAAGTAAAGAAAACATTTTTACCCAGCGAGTGGGTAGGATATGGAATGCATTGCCGGACAGTGTGGTGGAGGTAGATTCAATCGTGCTTGCAAAAGAAAATTGGTTGATCTAAAGGGAAAAAGATTGCAGGGCAATGGGGTAAAGATGAGCGAGTGGAACTAACTGAGTTGCACTTACAAACAGCCAGCATGGACCTGATGGGCTGAATGGCCTCCTTCTGTGCTATACCCATTCTATGTTGATATTTTAAAACAGTATGTAAATGCTACTTCTTGAACACTTAACATATTTACTAATTTTTAGTGTTGAACTGGGTTGCTTCAAGATGTTTTGGCTCTGTTTTGACCATTGTCAAATAAAGCCAAGCAAACAGAAATATGAGTGTAAATGCATCGATTATGCTAGATGTATTCTCAGAGATAGTGAAGAAAAGTTTTTTTGGAAATATTAGTAGTATTTTCCTAATCCACTGCAGGTAGATGTTAAATTAATTTCCTCATGTCACAGACCAGTTAGATTAAATAATTCTGCACATGGACGAAAGCCACTTTCATTTAATTATTAACCTCAGTAATTTCCTCCATCCAATTCTATTCTAATTGGTTCCCTTTCTTGATTCTCTTAATGGCTCCCACATCTCATCCAGAATCCTTGCAAACACAGGAAATCTCCACAACTTATCCGTTTTGTCAGCAAAATCACAGAAGATTCACTTCTGTGCTATGGACAAGGACACATGATAAAACACTGAGTCTTATGACTTCTTGTGAACTGAATTACTAGAGATAAAGTTGTCTGTATAATCAATTTATCCTATTGTATGTTAAATGTTTTGTTCCTGTGTAGGCATTCTGTTGAGTAACATTTGTTTTGTATGAAATCACACTTTTGTGACATTTCATTGATCGACTGACCGTGAATCAGAAGCAAATTTGAATTGTAGAGGCGAGGAACATATGAATCAAAGCAAGCACAATAGCTAGATAACATGGTTTAATCTAGATAGCTAGGTAAGTGAAAATCTGTAAATTCGTATCAAAAGTCACTGAATAGTAGTCAGGGGAACTTAACTGTTCTCTCAAAAAATTTCCAAGTTAATTTGTGGCGGGTTTTTCAGAGAGTTTCCCGCTCTGCTGGCGAGTTCCTCACTGCTATTCAAAGACATTTTGGGCCCTGGGGAGTTTCTCACCAGTTTAGCCCACACTTCGAATTTTTTTTCAAGCACTGGGGAGCTGAACTCAGAGATTGGGCTGCCATTTTGAAGCTGATTTTGATCTCTAAGTGAGCTTGTGGGTCCACCCATGGGCAGTGTCACCCCCCACACATGGACACTACCTCACACCTCCACCTTTCCAGGACTCCCACCCATCACCCCTCCAACCTCCCAGAGGCCACTACTTACCTGTCCTGCACTCCCCCACCCTTCAAACCCCGCCTCTACCTTATTTCCAGGGGCCTTGCCCCCTGACCTTTGACAGTGCGACCCTGGCACTTGGGCACCCTTACACTGCCACCTTGACAACCAGGCAGTGTTCCTGCTGGCTTTCAGTGCAACCTGGGCACCTTGGCTGTGCCAGCGTGGTGGTGCCAACTGGGCAGTGCCAAGGTGCCCACATTCCAGGGGGAGGGCCAGGG
The DNA here is from genome assembly GCF_902713615.1 of Scyliorhinus canicula. Classification (NCBI taxonomy): domain Eukaryota; kingdom Metazoa; phylum Chordata; class Chondrichthyes; order Carcharhiniformes; family Scyliorhinidae; genus Scyliorhinus; species Scyliorhinus canicula. The sequence goes on from NC_052152.1 coordinate 85,156,907, forward strand.
AGCTGAGAGAGACCCCCCCCCCCCCCCCCGCTCCCGGTGCTGTACCACCTGGCCCACATTTGTGTGGGCCAGTGCTGATCTGCGTCCGGCTGCATCCTCCCTGCCAAGGAATCGAGGGAAACTGGTGGATCCCGGGCAGTTACGTCATAAGTAGGTTTATGACCTTCTTCCGGGAGAGCCATTTGGTCCCGCCCATTTTGGGCGGAGTTCCAACTCTGACGTCGCATGGGACTTTGGTGAATCCCGCGAGGCTATTTGGAGGTCCGCTGGAGGATGCTCCCGGGAATCACCTGCCACGGTACGAGAATCATGCCCTATATTAGGGCAGCACGGTAGCATTGTGGATAGCACAATTGCTTCACAGCTCCAGGGTCCCAGGTTCGATTCCGGCTTGGGTCACTGTCTGTGCGGAGTCTGCACATCCTCCCTGTGTGTGCGTGGGTTTCCTCCGGGTGCTCCGGTTTCCTCCCACAGTCCAAAGATGTGCAGGTTAGGTGGATTGGCCATGATAAATTGCCCTTAGTGTCCAAAATTGCCCTTCATGTTGGGTGGGGTTATTGGGTTATGGGGATAGGGTGGAGGTGTTGACCTTGGGTGGAGTGCTCTTTCCAAGAGCCGGTGCAGACTCGATGGGCTGAATGGCCTCATTCTGCACTGTAAATTCTATGATTCTATTTCTCTTTCAGATTGGAAAAGTTGAATGATATTTCAGTTTGTTTTTGAAGTGTTTAAATCTAATTTAAATTTCCATCTGAATTATTGGGTTTCTCCTGATTGGCCATCATGGTAAGCTATGCATTTTAATTCTAAAATTGGTTAAATTGTTCCGTTGCGAAAGACAGAAAACTCTCTTTGAGGCTCAAAGATAATTTTGTTTGTATAAAAACGTGGAAATTGCATGAATGATTAAATTCTGAGCACTTTGAGGTCTTTTTTGTATGTTGAGAAATGTGATTGACGGCTCTAAGCTGACTAACAATAGGTCAGAGGAGAAGGTTGACGGTGGATATATGGCAGAATGACATTTGATGGTCCAAATGAAGCCAAAGGGAATTTGGTGCTTATACGTCTGACAGGTTTGAACATGCATCTCTCTATCACCCCTCCATCCCATCTCCATTCTGGGAAGCTCAGCAATCTTGCAGCATCCCCAGACCCTGCTCTTGTTCAATGGTCAAGATCCCACTAGACTTCAACTACAGAACCGCATCTGCCTAAATATCCCAGTGCTAAATAATTAGATCCCTTTCTCTGTGATTCCCGATCGTGAGGCCGATCTAAGTGCTTTCAGAATCCTGTTACCAGTGCTGCTAGATGCTGCATCCATTCATGTACTGATCAAGTGTGAGATTACAATTAATCTTGGGATATGGATCACTAGCAGAGCCTACTTAATCCTAGAAAGTGGTTGTGGGCCAGCTATAATGACTTGATGCAACTGAACTGCTTGCCGTTCAATCCAGAGGCCAGTTAAGTATTCATTAAAAAATAAACTAAAATCATATCAGTACAGTATGCTTACAGTCCTCCTTTCTTCTATGTAAACAGACATCCTAATTCATCATTCGAGACTCAGACTGTTTTCATTAGAATGACGGAGGTTAAGTGTGACCTGATAGAGGTCTACAAGATTATGAGGGGCATGGATAGAGTACCTGGGCAGGCACTCTTTCCCAGGGTGGAGGGGTCAGTCACCAGGGGGTTTAAGGTCCTTGGGGCAAAGTTTAGAGAAGATGTGGAGGCAGGTGTTTTATGCAGAGGGTGATGAGTACCTGGAACGCATTGCCGGGGGAGATTGTGGAAGCAGATACATTAACGGCGTTCAAAAGTCATCTTGACGAATACATGGATAGGATCGTTATAGAGGGATGCGGCACAAGGAAGTGCTGAGGATTTTGGCCAAGGTTGATATCATGACTGGTACAGTCTTGGGTGGCCGAAGGTCCTGTTCCTGTGCTGTATTGCTTTTTGTTCTAAAATAGAGAGAGAGCACAGAACTAGAAGAGTTGAAACATAAATAATACAAAATGGAGAAGAATAAAAACTAGAAAAAAAGCAATGGGGAAAATTTCAATTCAGCACAACTTGTCAAGAGGATAAAACTAAACAAAATGAGCAGAAAGGTTTTGTGTTCTGTTGAGTTGCCTCTTTGTAATATAAATGATGCTTCACAAAGTTCCATTGCGTCATTGTCACCTTCATTGTAACCTAGCAACTTTTTTCCCTAGCAACCGTTGCAAGCTATTGCTGCAGAAAATAATGAGAACTTTGCAACTTTTTTCAATTTGTTCATGGGATGTGGGTGTCACTGGCTAATGCAGCATTTATTGCTTATCCCTAATTCCCTTTCGAAGGAGGTGGTGGTGAAATGTCTTCTTGAACTGCTGTAGTGCATGTGGTGTCGGTACATGCACAGTGCTGTTAGGAAGGCAGCTCCCAGATTTTGACCCACTGCTTTGAAACCATGCAACAATTCTTCAGTACAGTAGGCTGTTAAAGTTTATGATGCAACATTTTTAATAATTCATTCCTGATATAGGCATTGTTGGCAAGGCTGGCATTTATTGTCTACAATTGAATTCCTAAGGTTTGCTACAACTCAGTAGCTTGGTAGGCCACTTCAGAGGGTAGTTGAGAATTAACTATTCTTGAATGGGACTGGAGCCAAATGTAGGCAAGGTTGGGCAATGGCAACAGGTTTCCTTTCCTAAAGCACATTCATGAATTGATTGCTTTTTTTCCACAATATTCTGGTAGCTTCATGATTATTTTTTCTTTACTGATACAGCTTGTATTTTCAGATTTGTCTTGTAGTAGGTGAATTTTTGTAGTTTGAAATAGCCTAGAAAGAAAGATACAATAACGTCAAAAACAAGTCAGTCAGTCCCCAACAAGAATGGTGCATTTTGTTGGAGTTAAGGAAGTGGGATTTGCTTTAATTGTTAGTTGGCATGTTCATTGTTGTTGCTGAGATAAAACAACTTAACGACCTGTGTCAGGCCTTGGTCACTAAGGTGTTCCTCGATCTGCCTACGGAAGGATTAATGATGCATAAAAGAGCAAAATATCCAGTCCAGATCACGGGGCAGTGCTATTGTTACACATCTGGCTTATTTTATTTTATAATTTGATACTGAGCTGCACAGGGACATTTCTGAATGCTAGGCACTCAGCAACTTACGGAGTGATTGGCACCTCTGCACCTCCAAAGAATATCCACGACAGATCTCATTACCAAAAACTCGATTCAGCACTCCTTCATTCCTCATTTGACTGGAAATGCAGTGATCAAGAAAGTTCTCTTTGAACACATTTCAGGAATGTCTCCATTTCTTTGCCCTTCGCAGTCCTTTCATAAATTAACTGAAATTCATTATGATCATTACTCTGTTCCTTCACATATTATATGAAAAAGCAATCGGTTTTGATGATGATGATGTATATCTCACAACTTTTATCAGACTACCTCAACAATAACAATAAAAACTTGTATTTATATAGCACCTTTAATGTAATAAATGCACATGAGATATTGGAGCAGATGAACAAAAGTTTGATCAAACAGGCAGGTTTTAAGGAATGTATTAAAGGAGGAAAAATAGATAAGTAGAGAGAGGTTAGGGCCTAGGCAGTTAAAGGCACGGAACAATTAAAACTACATGCTAAAGAATGTCTCCAGACCACTTGATAACTTCAAAGTAATACCTAGTTTCTGTAAGGAATTCAAACCTACTGTTTTGGTAGAAAAGGATGTTTGGCTTATAGATGTTGTTAGGAAAATTATTAAGGGTTACCTGTAGAGTACTGTATCTTTGGGGAGTATCAGTGTTGATAGTTGATAAGATGTTTACTGTGTGTTTATAAAATGTTAACTGGATTCATAGAATAAACATTGTTTTGTTTAAAAATACTAAAGGTCGCTGTTGCATAACACCTGGAAAGTGGGCCCTTGTGCTCCTCATAACCAAAATCTATTAAAAGTTGTAGGCCAGGTGAACTCCATGATATACTTTGGTGTTCTTTAAACCCTGGCTCATAACACCTTGCAGCCAAATTTGGGGGGGGGGGGGGGGTGATTTTTACAGGAGATCAACCATTACTCTAGTATATACAGTAAAAATGAAATAAGAAACAATTTGATGCTCTTAAAATTTTGTGTTATCTGCAAATTTTCCTGACTTGTATTGTTGCTAAATCTATATCTTTGGCATAAGGTGAGGTTTTGGGTATTTGGCCAGCATCTAAATGTTTACACCTGTGATTCGTCCACATTTGATATCTTTGATAATGACTTATTTTCTCCCCACAAATGGTTGGCATTGAGCCGGAATATCTATGTTGAATAAAATAAAAATAAAAGATAAAATGAAAGAGGGAAAAAGTGTTAAATATGCTGCCAATATTCTAATGTTAGTTTTTTGTTTTCCTTTTAAGCTCTTTGGTGATAGTGAATCCACACTGAAGAAATCATTGGAAGGCATTTTTGATGACTGTTCAACAGATAGTAGTGTAAGTATGCATTGACTCTATGCATCTGTTGTTGTAATAAAGCACAGATAATATGCGAATCAGATTAATCACATTGAAGCTGTACAGTTTGTATTGTCATAGGACCATTTTGTACCTAACCGAGACTTGAAAGAGGAGGAAGACAATCGGCAGGGAAATTAGTTTGTTTCTACAGGAGCATTCTTTTCTGTAACAGCAATCTTCCTACCTTAAAGGCCATATATAAAAGATTCTTCATTTTTTGGTTGCTGTTGTCTGTTGTTAAAGATTAGCACACCCACACCCCCCCGGCCCCGCCACCAATAAGTAACTGCATAAAATTTTCTAGGACATGCAGTACATAATACAAAGTGATCCACCCCCAATCATTTTTATCTTGTTATCTTAGAAGCAGATGGGACTAGAATTTGCTGAGATATGAGTGTAGTCACACACTTGGGATTTGTTCCATTCTGGCAGTAAAGAAACCAGGATCACTTGGGCTAGCACGTGGCAGTTACAGTACAAAATATGGCTCTTCGTCTGGTCGCAGAATAATAGAACTATAGAAAGTTTATTTACAATTGTTGCTGCTGGATTAAAGAAGACAAATTCAGTAGTGTAGTGCTAGAAACTGAAGATGATCAGATGGAATCCACCCTAAATAAGTGTCAGTATAAAAGTAGCTCAATATTCTAGAATTGTATTATCCCATTGGTGCTCATTTAAATTGTCGGGCAATTCAATATCAAGATAGCACTTAGAATTTACACTGTTTCATAAATGTAAACTGACTGATTATTTGAAATCATGAAGCAGCATTGTCATTTCAAAGCAGTTGATATAATTGCCAAATCCTTTGGTGAAACCTCTGGGAAATGTTGTCCTACTTGTTTTCTGAGAAGCAGTTGTGTTGTGATAACAGGGATTCTCTGACTCTATGGGGACGATTCTCCGTTCCGCGCCATCGTGAACGTTGTCGCGTTTCACAACGGCGCGAACGGGCCTCCGCCGCGACCAATTCACTGGCTGAGACTGAGCCAGCAGCAGTGCTGTGAGGAACGTGCTGGGCGGAGCGCAGGAGTGGTGGCGTTATCGCGCGCTGCCACGATGACACCGCGCAACGTATATGGAGGTGCACGGGGCCCGACATGGAAGAGCCCTGTCGCGCCGTACCCCGCTTCTGGGACAGTGACCTGGAGTCACTATTGGATGCAGTGGAGGAGCGCAGGGCCATCCTCTATCCCAGACACGGGCACTGGCAGCCAAGCAGCACCGTAAGGCGTGGATGGCGAGAGGTTCTGGCCGCAGTCAATGCTGTGGGGCACATCCCCCGCACGGGTAACAGTGTGGGAAGAAGCTGCATGACCTCACGAGGGCAGCGAGGGTAAGTACCCTGAGACTCCCCCCGGGCAACGACTGGGTCCCGACGTTGCACCTGGGACACCTGGATCCCCCACCCCTCCCAGTGGGCAGGTGCCATGGCGTGGGTGGTAATGTCCCCTCCTTGTGATAATGTTGCGTTCAAACGTGCGTCCTGTCAATGTCCGCCTAACCCTGTGCTCCTTCCCACCACCCCCCCAAGGGCAAGACAGCGCACAATTACAGGGAGCGTGCAAGAACCGGAGGGGGATCTCCCCAGCTGCACCCCCTGACCGTTTATGAGCAAAGGGCACTGGACCTTGCTGGGGGAGCGGCCAGCTGGGGGCTAGCGCCGTGCCAGGTCGGAGGCGAAGCTCCAAGTGAGCATCCACTGTATGCATGCAGTCCTTCATCCCATCTCTGCCCCCAAACCCCCTCACACCCCACCGCCTGACATTGCACCACTGCCACAGTCCACAACCTCACACCCCACCGCCTGACACTGCACCACCGCCACCGTCCACACCCTCACCCCACTGCCTGATACTGCACCACCGCCACCGTCCACACCCTCACACCCCACCACCTGACACTGCACCACCCCACAGTCCACACCCACACACCCCACCGCCTGACACTGCACCACCGCCACAGTCCACACCCTCACCCCACTGCCTGACACTGCACCACCGCCACAGTCCACACCCTCACCCCACCGCCTGACACTGCACCACCGCCACCGTCCACATCCTCACACCCCACCGCCTGACACTGCACCACCCCACAGTCCACACCCACACACACCACCGCCTGACACTGCACCACCGCCACAGTCCACACCCTCACCCCACTGCCTGACACTGCACCACCGCCACAGTCCACACCCTCACCCCACCGCCTGACACTGCACCACCGCCACCGTCCACACCCTCACACCCCACCGCCTGACACTGCACCACCCCACAGTCCACACCCACACACACCACCGCCTGACACTGCACCACCGCCACAGTCCACACCCTCACCCCACTGCCTGACACTGCACCACCGCCACAGTCCACACCCTCACACCCCACCGCCTGACACTGCACCACCCCACAGTCCACACCCACACACCCCACCGCCTGACACTGCACCACCGCCACAGTCCACACCCTCACACCCCACCACCTGACACTGCACCACCCCACCGTCCACACCCTCACCCCACTGCCTGACACTGCACCACCACCACCGTCCACACCCTCACCCCACCGCCTGACACTGCACCACCCCACAGTCCACACCCACACACCCCACAGTCCACACCCACACACCCCACCGTCCACACCCTCACCCCACCGCCTGACACTGCACCACCGCCACCGTCCACACCCTCACCCCACTTCCTGACACTGCACCACCGCCGTCCACATCCTCACCCCACCGCCTGACACTGCACCACCCCACAGTCCACACCCTCACACCCCACCACCTGACACTGCACCACCGCCACTGTCCACACCCTCACACCCCACCGCCTGACACTGCACCACCCCACAGTCCACACCCACACACCCCACTGCCTGACACTGCACCACCCCCCACAGTCCACACCCTCACACCCCACCGCCTGACACTGCACCACCGCCACCGTCCACACCCTCACCCCACTGCCTGACACTGCACCACCGCCACAGTCCACACCCTCACACCCCATCACCTGACACTGCACCACCGCCACAGTCCACACCCTCACACCCCACCGCCTGACACTGCACCAACGCCACAGTCCACACCCTCACCCCACCGCCTGACACTGCACCACTGTCCACACCCTCACCCCACCGCCTGACACTGCACCACCGCCGCCGTCCACACCCTCACACCCCACCGCCTGACACTGCACCACCGCCACCGTCCACACCCTCACCCCACTGCCTGACACTGCACCGCCCACAGTCCACACCCTCACACCCCACCGCCTGACACTGCACCACCGCCCACCGTCCACACCCTCACACGACACCGCCTGACACTGCACCACCCCACAGTCCACACCCTCACACCCCACCGCCTGACACTGCACCACCGCCCACCGTCCACACCCTCACACCCCACCGCCTGACACTGCACCACCGCCACTGTCCACACCCTCACCCCACCGCCTGACACTGCACCACCGCCGCCGTCCACACCCTCACACCCCACCGCCTGACACTGCACCACCGCCACCGTCCACACCCTCACCCCACTGCCTGACACTGCACCGCCCACAGTCCACACCCTCACACCCCACCACCTGACACTGCACCACCCCACAGTCCACACCCACACACCCCACCCGCCTGACACTGCACCACCGCCACAGTCCACACCCTCACCCCACTGCCTGACACTGCACCACCGCCACAGTCCACACCCTCACCCCACCGCCTGACACTGCACCACCGCCACCGTCCACACCCTCACACCCCACCGCCTGACACTGCACCACCCCACAGTCCACACCCACACACCCCACCACCTGACACTGCACCACCGCCACTGTCCACACCCTCACACCCCACCGCCTGACACTGCACCACCCCACAGTCCACACCCACACACCCCACTGCCTGACACTGCACCACCCCCCACAGTCCACACCCTCACACCCCACCGCCTGACACTGCACCACCGCCACCGTCCACACCCTCACCCCACTGCCTGACACTGCACCACCGCCACAGTCCACACCCTCACACCCCACCGCCTGACACTGCACCAACGCCACAGTCCACACCCTCACCCCACCGCCTGACACTGCACCACCGCCGCCGTCCACACCCTCACACCCCACCGCCTGACACTGCACCACCGCCACCGTCCACACCCTCACCCCACTGCCTGACACTGCACCGCCCACAGTCCACACCCTCACACCCCACCGCCTGACACTGCACCACCGCCCACCGTCCACACCCTCACACGACACCCGCCTGACACTGCACCACCCCACAGTCCACACCCTCACACCCCACCGCCTGACACTGCACCACCGCCCACCGTCCACACCCTCACACCCCACCGCCTGACACTGCACCACCACCACAGTCCACACCCTCGCACCCACCGCCTGACACTGCACCACCCCCCACAGTCCACATCCTCACAACGCACCCCTCCAGCCTCTAATAAACAACCACGCAAGACTAACGAGACCTGCCTTAATGTGCTATCGAGGGCCATACAAGCACCGCCGTGGGACTGCCCGTTCACCACGCCGCCGTATAGCCCCAACCTCTTCCGGCCATCATGTCAAACCGGACAGGAGGGAAGGACCACGGGCAGGAGGGCCATCCTCTGAGGCTGGCACACCGAGGCCTGACGCACAGAGGACAGACAGATGTCAGGACGGACGATAATGACTCCTATGAAAGTGTGACGGACGAGGAGGGGACAGCGAGTCCGGACAGTGACGCACAGAGGACGTCGCGGCATTCGAGGCATGGGGGCACGGCCCCTGGCATCGCCGTGGTCTAAATGCACTGGGCCACAGTTCCACACAGGAGACAGAGCTGGGTACAGAGGAGGACCTTGCGGCCGTGGCACTGCTGTCACCCACACCCACCAATATCGCAGATACCCTCACCTCGGTTGGGCAAGTTAGTGACGAGGCTTCTGGTACACATACTGGTGCGCACCACACAGCCAAACCGGTACAGCAGGTGGGGGTAGGAGAAGCCAAGGGCCTGGATGGTCAGAGGGCAGGCCAGGCCCAGCACCCAGATGCTGCCCAGACGGCTCCCGGTTTTCTGGCCATTCCAGGCCCAACCACAGACCCGATGCAATCAGTACCCCAGGGACCAGACGACGGGATGACAGCTGTCTTCCGGCTACTGCAAGCGCAGCTGGAGCAGTCCATCCGCGTCCACGAGCAGGGAGTGGTTCCGGTCATGGCTGCAACCCAGGCTGACACTGCACGGGTGGCGTCCGCGATGGAGGCAATGGGGGAATGGTTTCGGCCATGGGTCAGGTTCTTAGGGCGTGGGGCTTAGTGCGCACACGTCATCCATGGCCCATGACAGGGCTGCCCTCTCACAGGCAGCCATGCGCCAGAGCCACATGGACACTGCCGCCGCGCTCCGGGGTCTGGCCCAGTCCCAGCAGGCCATCGCTGAGAGCTTCAGCGGCCTTGTCCATGTGATGGACGGCGTCGCCCAGACCCAGCGGGAGGTTGCGCTGTCCCTGACAGGGATGTTGCACTCTCTCAGCTCCATCGCCGGCAACGAGCAGACCCTGGTCGATTCCACAGCGGCCTCCAGGACTGGCAGCGCCAGGTGTCGGCGGTGCGACTGGGCTTGCCTCCGTGCGCACCACCGTCCCTTAGAGAGGCCTGGGGGCCAACTGGCTCCCTGAGGGAGGAGGAGGTCTCGGTGCCTGTCCCGGTAACCACAGCAAGGGAGGGACTGTTACACTTGCACTCCCCCATCCTGTCCCTGGTGCATCTGGTGGGCAGCGGGCAGAGGAGGGTGGCACCATGCCATCTAGCACGCCCGCTGAGCAGCCTGGCCCATCCAGGCCGGGCCGCCCCAGGAAGCGCGTGCCGACGGGGAGCCACGTCGAAGGGCAGGATTCTCAGCAGTCCGCCTCCACTCCTGCTGTACCGTCTGGGGAAACACCTAGACGTAGTGGTAGGGCCCGTAAGGCCAGAAAGGTAGGCACGTAGTAAGTTGGCACGGGTGCAGGCAACAGGGCTAGGGCACGTGTATTTCAATGTCACTATAAAAGTAGCTACTCCAAACCTCCATGCGTCTGTTCTATTTCCGGTGGGGGGGGCAGGGTGGGTGAAGAGAGCGAGGGTGCCCGCTGACGGTGCTGGCCGAGGATCATCGCAACGGTGAGGCTGGGAGTGCACCCCATTCCCACCCCAACACAAAACACACTTTGTCCTCCGTGCGATGACGCCCGCTGCCCCACATGGACATGTGATGGAGTGTCCCTGACGCATAGAGGAAGCACCAAGGTGGTGGTGTTCAGATAAGGCCATGAGTCAGACGGTCAGTAGCGATCTGTAGCTCACAGCTCATCGCAGAGCGGGTTGTCATCATCCAACATGGCACTGTTCATACCTGCTTACAGAGGTAGTAGTCTACTGACAGTGACAAGGTGCCTCAGGTGTAGTTTGGCGTGAGGGTGGTGCCGTGTCTGGTAGGGTTGTGCGTTGGTGCGGGACGTAAGTGAGGGGTGTGCTGGGTGGTGCCAGTGCGTGCGGTCAATGGTGTGAGTGCCCTGAACAATGATGCCCTCCCCCTAGTGAACGAACTGTGCGGCGATCAACGCATCGCGTGTCCACTGTCCCAATCGGTGCCGTCGTGCGGCCTGCCGGCCATATCCCGGGCCCTGATGGTGTCTGTGCCACGCTGCCCACCCATCCCCTCTGCCTGATCAGTGTCCCTGGCCTCTTCGGCCTCACCTGCGTCCTCCTCCTCCATCACATCGCCCCTCCGTTGGGCGATGTTGTGCAGCACGCAGCAGGCGACGACGATCCTTCCGACCCTGTCGGGGCCGTGTTGCAGAGCGCCCCCTGAGCAGTCCAGGCACCTCAACCTCATTTTGAGGAGGCCGAAGCACCTCTCAACGACAGCCCTGGTTGCTGCATGGGCCTCATTGTACCGGCGCTCCGCATTGGTCTGTCATCAACCACGGCCGCAATGGATAACCCCTGTCGCCCAGCAACCAGCCCCTCATCTGGGTGGGTGACCTCGAAAATAGCGGGGATGAACGACTGAGCCAATATAAAGGCATCATGCATGCTTCCCGGATACTGGGCGCATACGTGCATAATCCTCATACCCTGGTCGCACACTACCTGTACGTTCATAGAGTATGCCCCCTTTATGTTCATGAAGACGTCCCTGTCCCGCGTTGGTGCACGCAGGTTGACATGTGCACCATCCACGACGCCTTGTACCATCGGTATGCTGGCCACCGCGACAAATTACAAAGTCCTGGCAGCCTGGTGAGCGTGGTCCTCCGGGAAATTGATGAACTGTCCCGCGACTGCATAGAGGCCATCGGTTACTGTTCAGATGCACCGGTGCACCGAGGCCTGACTGATCCCGCACAGGTCCCCGCTCGGTGACTGGAAGGAGCTGGTCGCAAAGAAATTCAGGGCAACTGTAACCATCTCCCTAACTGGGGGGGGCATGTGCTCCCCCAGTTCCACGTGGCTCCAGGTGCATCAGCAGATCGCATATATGTACGACTGTCTCACGGCTCATCCGGAATCTCCTCCTGCATGTCGCCTCCGTCATGCCCTTGAATGAGATGCGGTCCCAGTACACTTGGTTACGCATGCCACGCCTCCGCCGCCTTGGCACGACCACCTGATGGTGTTCATCCCCAGGTAATCCTTCAGGATCTGTGACGTCGCCCTGTTCCCGGTGGCGACGTGGAGGTGCTCTGCACCCACCGCCTCCTCGTGGACTGGTCGGGCAAGGTGGCCTGCAGCAGCAGCACCTGGCACAGGGCCCTCTGCTGCCACTCCCTCTGCAGCACCCTCCATGTGCCGCCTTCCTCACATGCGACGGTTGGCCATCTGGATGGCTGCCGCTGCCGTCATGGCGGCGAACATTGACGACTGCTGCGAAAACATCATGAACTTGAAGGGTGGGGTTGGTATGGAAGGGAGAGGCAACGACGTTTGTTAGGAGGGAGCTTTGACACGCAGGCAGCCAGGGCCCTTTGAATGAATGGGTGCCCAGGCAGCCTGGACACTGTTCAATGAGACATGCACCGTTCCACCTGCCCACAGTATCCGTTTCCCGCACAGCTCAACCCGTCCCTCTGCATCGCAGTGCCAGCGGCGGACACAGCCCTTCACCATGTCCCCGATTGGGAACGGTGTCGTCGCCACCCTCCAGCCACGGCACTCCATCTTGGGGTCTCCGTCCCACGGGCAACCGTTGCTTGCCACCCCCTCTCACAACCCGACAGGATGGTGGCACCATTTGCCCAGCACCCTCCTCCGTCCCCCTTCTCAAGATCCCAACACTGCCCCCTTCTCCTACCCCACTTCACCCTTCCGTGTACTCCCTCACACAACCCATCCTCCTTAGCCCTGTCGTCGCCCGTCCTTGACCGCTCAACCCCTCCCCTCCACCCCCCACCCCTCCCTTCCCTCATGTCCACCCGTCCCCACGTCCACCCTTCCACACTCCCTCCTTTCCCCACTCCCCCTCTCCCTCCCTTGCCCACTCCCCTCTCCCTCCATTGCCCACTCCCCCTCTCCCTCCATTGCCCACTCCTCCTCCCTCCCTTCCCCACTCCCCCCTCCCTGCCCCCCTTCCCCACTCCCCCCTCCCTGCCCCCCTTCCCCACTTCCTCCCCTTCCCCACTTCCTCCCCTTCCCCACTTCCTCCCCTTCCCCACTTGCTCCCCTTCCCCACTTGCTCCCCTTCCCCACTTGCTCCCCTTCCCCACTTCCTCCCCTTCCCCACTTCCTCCCCTTCCCCACTTCCTCCCCTTCCCCACTTCCTCCCCTTCCCCACTTCCTCCCCTTCCCCACTCCCCTCCTCCCTCCCTTCCCCACCTTCCCCACTCCCCCCTCCCTTCCCCACTCCCCCCTCCCTTCCCCACTCCCCCCTCCCCCCTTCCCCACTCCCCCCTCCCCCCTTCCCCACTCCCCCCTTCCCCACTCCCCCCTTCCCCACTCCCCCCTCCCTCCCTTCCCCACTCCCCCCTCCCTCCCTTCCCCACTCCCCCCTCCCTCCCTTCCCCACTCCCCCCTCCCTCCCTTCCCCACTCCCCCCTCCCTCCCTTCCCCACTCCCCCCCTCCCTCCCTTCCCCACTCCCCCCTCCCTCCCTTCCCCACTCCCCCCTCCCTCCCTTCCCCACTCCCCCCCTCCCTCCCTTCCCCACTCCCCCCTCCCTTCCTTCCCCCCTCCCTCCCTTCCCCACTCCCCCCTCCCTCCCTTCCCCACTCCCCCCTCCCTCCCTTCCCCACTCCCCCTCCTTCCCTTCCCCACTCCCCCATCCCTCCCTTCCCCACTCGACCTCTCCCTCCCTTCCCCACTCCCCTCCTCCCTCCCTTCCCCACTGCCCCCTCCCTGCCTCCCTTCCCCACCCCCCTTTCTCCCTCTCTTCCCCACACCCTCCCACCCTTCACCACTCCCCCTACCTTCCCCACTCCCCCCTCCCTTCCCCACTCCCCTCCGCCCTTCCCCACTCCCCCCTCCCTTCCTTCCCCCTCCCTCCCTTCCCCACTCCCCCCTCCCTCCCTTCCCCACTCCCCCCTCCCTCCCTTCCCCACTCCCCCTCCTTCCCTTCCCCACTCCCCATCCCTCCCTTCCCCACTCGACCTCTCCCTCCCTTCCCCACTCACCTCCTCCCTCCCTTCCCCACTGCCCCCTCCCTGCCTCCCTTCCCCACACCCTCCCACCCTTCACCACTCCCCCTACCTTCCCCACTCCCCCCCACCCTTCCCCACTCCCCCCCCCGCCCTTCCCCAATTCCCCCCCGCCCTTCCCCACTCCCTCCCTTCCTTCCCCATTCCCCCTTCCCTCCCTTCCCCACTCCCCTCCCCTCCCTTCCCCACTCCCCTCCCCTCCCTTCCCCACTCCCCCCTCCCTTCCCCACTCCCCCCTCCCTCCCTTCCCCACTCCCCTCCTCCCTCCCTTCTCCACTCCCCCCTCCCTGCCTCCCTTCCCCACTCCCCCCCCCCACCCCCCCTTTCCGCTTCATCAGCCAGCACGACTGGCTGACAAATTTATTTTGCAGGGGTGAACGACCCCAGGTCACACCGTCGAGACATCAGCCCATCCGGACCGGAGAATAGCGGGGGGGGGGGGGCTGTGGGAATCGCCTCGCTTGCCCTCTCGCCGGTTTCTCTGGCGTGCCCGGCGCCGACCCCGATGAAGCCGTTTCCGGCGGTTGGGACAATGGCGGGACGGCGCCGGACCGGCATCGCATGGAAAAATGGCGTGACCATCGATTCTCCCGGACAGCGTGGCACGGGAGAATCTCTCCCAATATCCCCCTGCCCCCCAGGTAATTTATCCAGTGAGTACTTGAGGCACATATATCAGGAAAATCGGCTTTCAATTTCAACCTTGGATATTACCACGTGGGTGAGAAACTGGGCTGCTACATTTGTCTTCTCCCAAGTTAGGGAAGTGGAAGGTGGATAGCCAGGGTGCCTGATTTTGCTCTCTATTCAACAATATTTGTTGGGTGTGTTCATATGGACATCAAATGAGGACAGCATTGACTTTGCCTGTGATGCTAGCATAAATAAATTCATTGTCAAGCTTCAGAAATCAATAATTGCCCATTTTGGCAAGCACTGGTGGCTTACCTGTGGAGTTTTACTTCAGTAAATAGTTGGTCATTTCACAGCATGAAAAATAGGTGAAAACAATGTCACTGATTTTAGTTTGAGAACACTTTCTTTTTCTGAGATACAATTATCCAAGTTTCACTTTGTATGATCATGGCAAATATGCACATTTCTTCCAGTTTATTTTATTTTAGTGCACAGTTAATAGGAGAGGTAGGTTTATGTTTGATGAAAAAAACCTTAATTTTAAAGAGAAAAATAATCCATTCCAAATTTGAAAAAAATGCCAATTTTCTCAAATGCTGTGACAGTTAAGATCATACTTTCTCCCTATTACATGTCTTTGACCACCTCATCACAGAGTTGTGTATCTCCAACCAGTAACATGATTTCCAGGGGTTCTCCACCTTTACAATGACTGAAGCTGAATTTGTGGATTCATGGATTCTGCTTGCATTGGAGGAACTGAAGATAACTTCTAACAGTGAAATGAAAAGCAGTCAAGCAGCTGAGAAAATTGACTTTGTTTTTCATTAAGTACACATTTAATATCTCTTAAAGGGACCGAACTCCAGTATGCTAGATTAAATTAGTGTAATTGAAGAACTAGATTATATAAAGCAGAATATTGCAAATGCTGGAAATATTAAATAAAAACAGAAAATCATAGAATTTACAGTGCAGAAGGAGGCCATTCGGCCTATCGAGTCTGCACCAGTTCTTGGAAAGAGCACCCTACTTAGGCCCACACCTCTATCCTATCCCCGTAACCCAGTAATCCCACCTAACCTTTTGGACATTAAGGGGCAATTTAGCGTGGCCAATATGCCTAACCTGCACATCTTTGGACTGTGGGAGGAAACCGGAGCACCCGGAGAAACCCACGCAGACACGGAGAAAGTGCAAACTCCATACACAGTCACCCGAGGCCGGAATTGAACCCGGGTCCCTGGAGCTAACCACTGTGGCATCGTGCCACCCTTTTGCTGGAAATACTTAGCCTGGCTGGAGGCATCTTGGAGTGAGCAGCAGCACAACATGTACATTTTGCTGTGAATCTGCTTCTAGTTTGCTGCATCATGACAACTTGAGTTAGAATTGACAACAATCCTTTTTCATGGACGCTACACAATGATCAACTGACTCAGTGTAACATGGCAAATTATAATAGATGTGTATCCATACTGAAGAGTTTCAGTATAGAAAATGTGAAAGAGAGACAGAATGATTTTTGTATGCGTTATATAAAGTCAGGGCAGGGGTATTAGGCGATAATTGCTCGGGGTCCCAGCAATGAACAGAATACCTATCAACGTATTAGGATTTGAAAGCATTGCTGCAATAGTAAACTTCCTTTGGTTTAATCAGCAGCTGTCACTTTTGGTAATTGGTTGGTAGTGAGGGGTTCAGCGATGGTGATGCCATTGAATGTCAAGGGATGATGGTTAGATTCTCTCTTGTCAGGCGATGGTCATTGCCTTCTACTTGTGTCGCACACATATTATTTGTCACTTATCAGCCCAAGCTTCAATATTGTCCATGTCTTGTTGTATATGGTCATGGATTGCTCCAGTATCTGAGGTATTGCAAATGGTGCCGAGTTTTTTTTTTCAAACTTCTCCAAAGACTCTTAATAAAGCTAAACCTTGGGCAGCACAGTGGCCTAGTGGTTAGCACAACCGACTCACGGCGCTGAGGTCCCAGGTTCGATCCCGGCTCTGGGTCACCGTCCGTGTGGAGTTTGCACATTCTCCCCGTGTTTGCGTGGGTTTCTCCCCCACAACCCAAAGATGTGCAGAGTAGGTGGATTGACCATGCTAAATTGCCCCTTAATTGGAAAAAATAATTGGGTAATCTAAATTAAAAAAAAAAAAATAAAGCTAAATCTTTCAGCATGTTTTGCAAGAACTAAGAGTGTGGGCAAGTCCATACCTTTTCGCTTTGCGGCAACAAAGAAATAAAACAAGTTAAAAGTGAAATATTTTAAGTGCTTTCAACTCCTTAGTTTGCTGTGCGTGAATACTTCAATGTGATTGGTTGCCTATCTGCTTTCTTTTTTTTTTTTTTTAAATAATTTTTATTGAATTTTTCAAAATACAAACATTTTAACCCCCCCTACATTTACATTTAAATTATAACAAAACAAAGTCAAACCCCCCTACTTAACAAGAAAAAGAAAAAGGATCCCCCCCCCCCCCTACCCGCGCGTCACCCCCCCCCCCCCCCCCCCCCACCGGCGAACCGACAGTCAGACCAACTTATCATTTCTAGCAGCGTCCTCGGGCAGGCCTTGCCCGTGCCACCGCCGCTACCGTACTTCCTTCGTCGTTGTCCCCCCTCCCCCCCTCCCGCCCTCCCCTCCCCTCCCGGGTTGCTGCTGTCATGGCCTCAGTTTCTATCTCTGATCCAAGAGGTCTAGGAAGGGTTGCCATCGCCTGGAAAACCCCTGCACCGACCCTCTCAGGGCGAATTTGATCCTTTCCAATTGGATGAAGTTTGCCATGTCGTTTAACCAGGTGTTAACACTCGGAGGCCTTTCGTCCCTCCACTGAATCAGGATCCTCCTCCGAGCCACCAAGGACGCAAAGGCTAATATTCCAGCCTCCCTCGCCTCCTGTACCCCCGGTTCCACCCCAACCCCGAAGATCGCAAGTCCCCATCCTGGCTTGACCCTGGACCCCACCACTCTCGACACCGTCCCTGCCACCCCCTTCCAGAACTCCTCCAGTGCCGGACATGCCCAAAACATATGTGCATGATTCGCAGGGCTTCCCGAACATCTAATACACCTGTCTTCACCCCCGAAAAACCGACTCATCCTTGTCCCCGTCATGTGGGCTCTATGCAGTACCTTAAATTGAATGAGACTTAGTCTCGCACATGACGACGACGAGTTAACCCTCTCCAGGGCGTCTGCCCATGTCCCGTCCTCTATCTGTTCCCCCAGCTCTAACTCCCACTTATCTTTCAGCTCCTCTACTGGTACCTCCTCCACCTCCTGCATAATCTTATAGATGTCCGAGATCTTCCCCTCCCCGACCCAGACCCCTGATAGCACCCTATCACTCACCCCCCTGTCGGGGAGCGCGGGGAACCCCGCTACCTGTCGTCTGGCAAATGCCTTCACTTGGAGGTACCTGAACGTGTTCCCCGGGGGGAGCCCAAATTTCTCCTCCAGCTCTCCCAGGCTCGCAAACCTCCCCTCTATAAACAAGTCCCTCAGTTGTCTAATACCCGCCCTCTGCCAGCTCTGGAATCCCCCTCCTGTGTTTCCCGGCGCAAATCTGTGGTTCCCTCTTAGTGGTGCCCCTATCAGACCTCCCACTTCCCCCCTGTGTCGCCTCCACTGCCCCCAGATCTTGAGGGTGGCCGCCACCACCGGGCTCGTGGTATACCTCGTGGGAGGGAGCGGCCATGGTGCCGTTACCAGTGCCCCTAAGCTTATGTTGCCGCAGGACGCCCTCTCCATGCGCTTCCAGGCTGCCCCCTCCCCTTCCATCATCCACTTTCGTACCATCGATGTATTTGCCGCCCAGTAATATCCTGAAAGGTTGGGTAACGCCAGCCCTCCACTATCCCTACTCCGCTCCAAAAAGACCCTTCTAACTCTCGGGGTGCCATGTGCCCACACATACCCCATGATACTACTCGTTACCTTCTTGAAAAAGGCCCTGGGGAGGAAGATGGGCAGACACTGGAACAAAAACAAGAACCTCGGGAGGACCGTCATTTTAACTGACTGCACCCTCCCTGCTAGCGACAGCGGCACCATGTCCCACCTCTTAAACTCCTCCTCCATCTGCTCCACCAGTCTGGAAAAGTTCAACTTGTGTAGGGTCCCCCAGTTCTTTGCCACCTGCACCCCCAAATACCTAAAACTTTTAACTGCTCTTTTGAAGGGGAGCCTCCCAATTCCCTCCCCTTGGTCTCCCGGGTGTATTACAAAGACCTCACTTTTCCCCAGATTTAATTTATATCCCGAAAAGTCCCCGAACTCCGCTAGTATCCCCATTACCTCCGGCATTCCCCCCTCCGGGTCTGCCACATACAACAACAAATCATCCGCATAGAGCGAGACCCGATGTTCCTCCCCTCCCCTTGTCAGTCCTCTCCACCCCCCTGAACCCCTCAGTGCCATCGCCAACGGCTCAATCGCTAATGCAAAGAGTAAGGGAGATAGGGGACATCCCTGCCTAGTACCTCGATGGAGCCCAAAATATTCTGACCTCCTCCCGTTTGTTACCACACTTGCCATCGGAGCTGAGTAGAGCAGTTTTACCCACTTGATAAATCCCTCCCCAAACCCAAACCTTTCCAACGTCTCCCACAAGTATTCCCACTCCACCCTGTCAAATGCCTTCTCCGCGTCCAGCGCTACCACTATCTCCGCCTCCCCTTCCACTGCTGGCATCATAATCACATTTAACAATCTCCGGACATTTGTGTTAAGTTGGCGTCCCTTCACGAACCCCGTCTGGTCTTCATGGACTACCCCTGGCACACAGTCCTCTATCCTGGTTGCCAGGACCTTTGCTAACAGCTTGGCATCTACATTTAAGAGGGAGATAGGCCTGTAGGACCCGCACTGGACCGGGTCCTTGTCCCGCTTCAAAATCAAGGAGATCAGGGCCTGCGACATTGTTGGAGGCAGAACCCCCCCCTCGCGCGCCTCATTGAAGGCTCGCACCAGCACTGGACCCACCAAGTCCACAAATTTCCTGTAAAACTCCACCGGGAACCCATCCGGCCCCGGCGCCTTCCCCGCCTGCATCTGGCCTATCCCTTTAATTAGCTCCTGCAGCTCTATCGGCGCCCCCAACCCTTCCACCAGCTCCTCCTGTACCTTTGGGAACCCCAATTTGTCGAGAAAGTTCTTCATTCCCCCTCTCCTCTTCGGCGGTTCAGACCTATACAATTCCCTATAGAAGTCCCTAAAGACCCTATTCACCTCTTGCCCCTTCTGCACTACATCCCCACCCCTCTCTCTCACTCCCCCAATCTCTCTGGCTGCATCTCGCTTACGAAGCTGGTGTGCCAGCATCCTGCTCGCCTTTTCCCCGTACTCATATGCCGCACCCTGCGCCCTTCTCCACTGCATTTCCGCCTTCCTAGTGGTCAGTAGGTCGAACCTGGCCTGCAAGCTACGCCGCTCCCTTAATAGCCCCTCCTCTGGCGCCGCCGCATATTTCCTATCTACTTCTAGGAGCTCCCCCACCAGCCTCTCCCTTTCCTGCCTCTCCTTCCTCTCTCTGTGTGCCCTTATGGAGATCAGCTCTCCTCTAATCACTGCTTTCAAGGCCTCCCAGACCGTCCCCACCTGCACCTCACCTGTGTCATTCGTACCCAGATAGTTCTCAATGCCCGTTCTCACCCTTCTGCACACCTCTTCGTCCGCCAACAGCCCTACATCCAGGCGCCACAACGGGCGTTGGTCCCGCGCCTCCCCCATGTCCACGTCCACCCAATGTGGTGCATGGTCCGATATCGCAATGGCCGAGTACTCCGTGTCCTGCACTCTCGGTATCAGCCCCCTGTTCAATACGAAAAAATCGATCCTAGAGTACACTCTGTGGACGTGGGAGAAAAAAGAATACTCCCTCGCCCTAGGCCTACCAAATCTCCATGGGTCTACCCCTCCCATCTGCTCCATGAACCCCCTTAACACCTCTGCCGCTGCCGGCCTCCTATTCGTCCTGGAACTCGATCTATCCAGCCCAGGGTCTAACACCGTATTAAAGTCCCCTCCCATGATCAGGCCCCCTGCCTCCAGTCCCGGGATGAGGCCCAGCAGGCGCCTCATAAAACCCGCGTCGTCCCAGTTCGGGGCATACACATTTACCAGTACCACACTCTCTCCCTGCAGCCTACCCCTCACCATCACGTACCTGCCCTCCTTGTCTGCCACCACCTCTGCCGCCACAAACGACACTCTCTTTCCCACCAAAATCGCCACCCCCCGGTTCTTGATATCCAAGCCTGAGTGGAACACCTGTCCCACCCACCCCCTTCTCAGGCGGACCTGATCTGCTACCCTCAAATGAGTCTCCTGCAGCATTGCTACATCAGCCTTCAGTCCCTTCAGGTGTGAGAAGACCCTTGATCTTTTGACCGGCCCATTCAGCCCCCTTACGTTCCACGTGATCAATCGGGTCGCAGAGCGACCCGTCCCTACTCCCTGTCGATTAGCCATGTCTTGTCCCTTGCTCGCCCCGGGTCATCCCTTCCTTTCTGACCCGCTTCCCATAGCGATGGCCCCCCCCCCCCAACCCCCCCCGGCTCTCCCCTTCTCGTCCCTGGTCTTTCTAGCAGCAACCCGGTGTCCCCCCCCAGTCCCCCCCCCCTTCCCCCCCCCCCCCCCCCCCCCCTGGCTAGGACCCCTCCTAGCCGCGATGTACCCCACATCGTACTCCCGAGAGTCAGCTGGTCTCCGCTGACCCGGCTGCTCCTGCCACATTCCGACTCCTCCCGGTTCACCCCATCTGCGCCCGTGAAAGATCCCCTTAACACCCCCGAGAAAGACCCGCATAATCAACCCGCTCCCCCCCGTCCCGTCTCCCCAACTTAACGATATAAATACAAATACCCAATGGCAACTAAATACATAAATACTTAACTACATACTTAAATAACAAAATAATTAACTAACTATCAACTAACAGTGTGCCCAACCATCACCCTCCATCAAACAGTATAAATAACCGCAGATAACCATAACCCGAAAAGAAAAAAAAGAACCAAAAAACCCCCCCAAGCACCCAAAGAAAAAGGGTAAGAGGGGTAAATAACTAAGGGAAATTGGAAACGGGAAAAAACACCCCATAAGAAGCCAACGACCCACCATAGAGATTTCAACAGTACAAATATACAGAAACACCCAACAACTCGAAACCTTCAAAATATTCAGAAAAGTCAAACCGTTCGAGAAAAAACACCCCAAACACTCCACGAAACTGTTACCCAGTTCCGACCTGGCCTGAAAAGAAAAGGGCCACTTGCACAATCAAGAGTCCCCCGGCGGCTACGACCGCCGGTGCTCCCAGGTTTTAGTTCGTGTCCAACTTTTCCTCTTGTACAAAGGTCCAGGCCTCCTCTGGGGACTCGAAATAATGATGTTGGTCCTTGTAGGTGACCCACAAGCGCGCCGGTTGCAACATTCCAAATTTGATCTTTTTCGCGTGTAGCACCGCCTTTGTCCGGTTGTACCGGGCCCGCCGCTTTGCCACCTCCGCACTCCAGTCCTGGTACACCCTTACCGTCGAGTTCTGCCACTTGCTGCTTTTCTCCCTTTTAGCCCACCTCAGGACTTTCTCTCGATCACTTAGCCGCTGGAACCGCACCAGCACCGCCCTCGGGGGCTCGTTTGCCCTAGGCCTCCTGGCCATGACCCGGTATGCCTCTTCCAATTCCAGGGGCGCCGGACCGGCCCCTTCCCCCATCAGGGAGCTCAACATCTCCGCCACATATCCCGGGAGATCCGACCCCTCCAGGCCTTCTTCCAGGCCCAGGATCCTCAAATTTTTCCTCCTCATCCGAGTGTCCAGCTCCTCGAAGCGGCTCTGCCACTTCATGTGGAGTGCCTCGTGCACCTCCACCTTTGCCCCGATGACTGTGGCCTCCTCCTCCCTCGCGGCCATCTCCTGCTGCAGATCTTTAATCGACGCCTCTTGGATCGCCTGGGCTCCCACCAACCTGGTGGCCGTCGCGTTCATGGACTCTAAGAGCTCCACTTTCATCTCCGTGAAAAAACGGAGGAGAGCGGCCTGCTGCTCCTCCGCCCATTTCTTCCACTCCTCCGGTGCACCGCCGGCCGCCATTTTGATTTTCTTCCCCCGCTTTTTTTGGGGAGCTGCTGCCGTTTTTCTTGCCGCTCCACTCCGGGTACCGACCATAAAATCGGTCTAGTTCTCCTCAGGGGACCTTCCCCCACCGGGATTCGTTTTTTCAGCGCCGTTGGGGCCCTCCAATTGGCCCAAAAACACCTTTGTTGCAGGAGCTTCCAAATGTGCGGCTTAGCTAGTCATAGCCGCAACCGGAAGTCCCCTATCTGCTTTCTGACAATAGAACATGTATATAACAAGACATCTCCTTAATTTGGCGACAGATTTAAATTGCTAGTGGGAATGGAGAAAATCTCACAAAAGAGATCACTAGGTCTTTGAGGGCAGCATTCTCTGAGGTCAGCAGAAAAACAATTGCTTCGCCACTGACCACAAAATTCCGGTCAATGTCACCATCAATCGCTGAAAAGTACTGTTAACATGGGGCTTATTTATAACTAGGAAGAAATAGTGGAACTTCAGTTCAAAATTCTACAATTTATTGAGTGATTTTGCTACTTAATAAGGGTGATATAGTGAATGAATGATAACTTTTGAGGTGTAGCAGTTTTAAGGTCGTTACATTTGCTAATTAGAACTGAATTCTTGTTAGCAAGCTGCAGATGCCACCTAGTGTTTGAAATGATAAAAAGCTTTCAGTGACTGGTACCATAAGCAGGTCAGAAAAATAGATAACCTACCTCTGATATTTTTCTTTGTATATGGCTTCTTTCATGTATTGCTAGGGTGAACAGGTAACAGAATATGGTCAGCGATGAAGCATTGCTGAAAGGATATTTTCCTGTTTGAGGTTTGTGATGGTACAATACCATGACATCAGAAGAAAAATCCATGTGACCTCTCAGGAAGAGTAATTTTCAAGAACATAGAACATAGAAAAATACAGCACAGAACAGGCCCTTCGGCCCACGATGTTGTGCCGAACTTTTGTCCTAGGTTAATCATAGAATTTTGGACACTAAGGGCAATTTATCATGACCAATCCACCCAACCTGCACATCTTTGGACTGTGGGAGGAAACCGGAGCACCCGGAGGAAACCCACGCACACACGGGGAGGATGTTCAGACTCCACACAGACAGTGACCCAAGTCGAAATCGAACTTGGGACCCTGGAGCTGTGAAGCAATTGTGCTATCCACAATGCTACCGTGCTGCCCTTAAGAAGAAATTAATCTACACTCCATTATTCTACCCTAATCCATGTACCTATCCAATAGCCGCTTGAAGGTCCCTAATGTTTCCGACTCAACTACTTCCACAGGCAGTGCATTCCATGCCCCTACTACTCTCTGGGTAAAGAACCTACCTCTGACATCCCCCCTATATCTTTCACCATTCACCGTAAATTTATGTCCCCTTGTAATGGTTTATTCCACCCGGGGAAAAATTATCCGACTGTCTACTCTATCTATTCCCCCGATCATCTTATAAAGCTCTATCAAGTCGCCCCTCATCCTTCTCCGTTCTAATGAGAAAAGGCCGAGCACCCTCAACCTTTCCTAGTAAGACCTACTCTCCATTCCAGTATCCGTGTAGCCAATTGCCTGTGGACTGCAATTTACACCTGTCTGCATTAAATTTCATCTGCCATTTTTCTACCCAATGACATTAACTTTGCAGCAGTTTCAGATACATCCCTAACAATAGGAGGACATTATTTTAATTTTATACTAGGTGAGCCGAGTTTGAAATTAATTGTGAAACTACTTTATTTCAGAATTAGATGAATAGATAAAGAAGAGAAGGCTTCCTAACCAATGTTCTTTTTTGTAGTGTGTGGGCAATTTATTTCAGTGCACTATTTATTAAAGTGTGCTGTCCTTTTAATTTTTTAAATGTAATTTAGAGGGGTCGACCCCTATGTGCCTAACCTGTGCAGAAACATTTGGTTTGTTACATGGCCACATGACCAAGCAGCTTTGTGGGAGCATTGATTCTAACTTGCCTCAAGAATTTCAAACCTCTTTGCATAGGCCATCACATTACATTCCTTTAATAAACCTAACTGCCTTTCCAGCCTTTTTGTCTCAAAAAACTATTTTTCTTTTCCCGTGACTCGTCCCAGACAGATAAAAAGGCTTTTGTCTGGGTCTTTATTTCTTTTGAAATTCCAACACCAAAAATACCAAAATTTCCAAAGTGGGTAAAATTGTAAAAAAGAAATCCTGAAGTGTTATGATAAATCTTGCTTTTATTTTGAAGTCATGGATAACTTGAACTTCTTGATATTTGCTGCTGCTTTTGCTGAAAACATTTCCACAGCATGCCTTTGGAGCACCTTTAGAACTGACCGTTTGAATTCTAATGCACAATATCAGTTTAGAAAGCAAGGTCGAACTTTGATTTGTATAACACTATCCATGTCCTCAGGATTCCCAAAGTGCTTCATAGCCAATTAAATATTTATGTAAGTTGCCAGTTTGCTTTCCTACTGTGGGAACTTACCTGTTCTTGTTTGAAAAGTGGTTTGGAAACTTCCACTTGCATCAGTGCATGCAGGTGGGGCCTTATGTGAAATTACTGCACCTCTTCAGTAGTGCACTGAAGTGTCAAACCTTGAGTACAGCCTGAAGTAAAGTTTGAACTCTAAAACTCCTAACTCTGAAGCAGCAATACTACCTAGCAAGGCAAACTGACACTTGCTATCTGTCAATGACATACATAACAATGTCAGGCACCATTAGGTAAAACTGCTGGAGGGGAAATCAAGCCCTTGTATTCCACCTGTAATTCTGACAACAGGGTGGAGCTCATTGTCACAAGGGAACTCCTATAAGTATTATAAATTACTAAATAAGCATGGAATTAAGACAGTAAAGTTAGTCTGGTTGCATGCAAACTAAAATAACAAAAATCTTCTATAGCATATTTATGATGTTGATAAAAAGGTTACGAGTGTTTAACATTACTTAAAGCTATTAAAGTAAATCTTGATTAAAGATTCAACCGTGTAAAGAAAAATTCAAAATCAAAAATAAAGAATAACATAACTGTACTCAACTACCAAAACCAGTGAATCTTTGAAATAAAATTTGAAACAAACCATTACAAGGGGACGATAGTGAAGTGTTCTCTGTTGCCTTCCCATTACAAAGGAATACACCAGCCATGTTAATGGATGATTCACAGTTAAACCTTGACTTATGCCACACTATGCTGACTGCCAAGAAATGTGTCAGAAGTTCCAAAATGGATCTTTGTTGTGATTTGATTTTTTTCACCATCTGAATAAGCAGCTGGCCTTCATGCAGTGCCTCCTCACAGTGTCATGTTTTATACCTGGAGGCTAGTAGTGTGGAAGACTGTAATCACAAACTTGTAGTGTGGGCAGACTGAAGTCATTGCCTTTTGGATGCACCACAAATTCCCCTGACTATCATTTCCAGCTCTGACAACTGTCTGAAGCAGAGCAAGGCCATTCAGAATCTTAGTATTGTGCATGGCCCCGTGATGAGTTTGTCCTATATCCCCACACTAGGACCCAGAATGTCTACTTTCAAAGCCAGAAACTACAGGCTATTTAGTCTGACATCTGTTATTGAGAAAAGGCTGGAATCCATTATTTAGGAAACAGGACATTTGGAAAATCATAAAACAATCAAGTAGATTCAGCATGGATTGATGAAAGGAAAATTGTTTGCCAAATGTTTATTTTTTTAATTGGAAAATTTAGAAAAAATAAGTAAATTTAGAATACCCAATTATTTTTTTCCAATTAAGGAACAATTTAGTGTGGCCAATCCACCTATGCTGTACATCTTTGGGTTGTGGGGGTGAGACCAAAGCAGACACATGCACCACCGTGCTGGTCATTTGCCAAATTTATTAGAGTTCTTGGAGGATTTAACAAGGGAGGGGGGAGGATGACCATTTGATGTAGTGCCTTTGGATCTCCAAACGGTATTTGGTAAGATGTTGCATAAAAGATTGCAGCACAGGAAAATAGCTCATGGTGGCGGGGACATTATATTAGCATGGATAGAGGATTTGTTAACTAACAAAAAACAGTGTCATGGGCTGTTTTCAAGTTGGCAAAGTGCTGCGATCTCAATCATACAATCTATATTAATGACTTGGATGAAGGGACCAAGTATAAAGATTATTATTATTGTTGCCAAATGTTCTGTTGATACAAACATAGAACATTACAGCGCAGTACAGGCCCTTCGGCCCACGATGTTGCACCGTCCTGTGAAACCCTTCTAAAGTCCCTCTATTATAGAGGTAGGAAAGCAAGTGGTGAGAAGAAAACAGAATTTGTTTTACTTGTTCATGGGATGTGGGTGTTGCTGGCTGGGCCAACATTTATTGCCCATTCCTAACTGCCCTTGTGAAGATGGTAGTGAGCTGTCTTCTTGAACTGTTGAAGTCCATGTGCTTATAGGCACACTCACATTGCTGTTAGGGAGGGAGTTTCAGGATTTTGACCCAGCGACAGTGAAGGAATGATATATTTCCAAGTCAGGATGATGAATGAGTTCAAAACATAAAAATATAAGCAGGAGGAGGCCATTCAGCCCTTCAAACCTGCTGTGCCATTCATTATGATCATGGATAATCATCAAGTTCAATACCCTGATCCCACCTTCCCTCCCATATCCCTTGATCCCTTTGGCCCCAAGAGGTATATCTAATTCATTCTTGAAATTACACAACTACTTGGCCTCAAACGACTTCCTGTGGTGGTGAATTCCACAGATTCATCACTCTCTGGGTGAATAAATTCTCCTCACCTCAGTTATAAAAGGTTTACCCCTTATCCTCAAACCATGACCCCTAGTTCTGGATTCCCCCACCATCGGGAACATTCTTTCTGAATCTACCCTGTCTAATCCGGTTTGAATTTTATACGTTTCTGAGATCCCACCTTCACTCTTCTAAACTCCAAAGAATATATAATCCCAATCAAATTAGTCTCTCCTCATATGACAGTCCACCATCACAGGAATTAGCCTGATAAACCTGTGCTGCATTGCTTCCATAGCAAGAACATCCTTCCTCAGATAAGGACTCCAAAACTGCACACAATTTTTGATTTGATTTCTTTGATTTAATTTATTGTCACATGTACTGAAGTACAGTGAAAAGTTTTTCTGCGGCCGAGGGAACGTACACAGTACGTACATAGTAGACAAAATAAGAATAATCGACAGAGTACATGAACAGATGGTACATCGACAAACAGTGATTGGTTACAATGTGGAACAAGGGGCCAAACAAAACAAATACATGAGCAAGAGCAGCATAGGGCTTCGTGAATAGTGTTCTTACAGGGAACAGGTCAGTTCAAGGGAGAGTCGTTGAGGAGTCTTGTAGCTGTGGGGAAGAAGCTGTTCCTATGTCTGGATGTGCGGGTCTTCAGACTTCTGTACTTTCTACCTGATGGAAGGGTCTGGAAGAAGGCAAAGCCTGGGTGGGAGTCGTCTCTGATAATGCTGTCTGCCTTCCTGAGGCAGCGGGAGGTGTAGACAGAATCAATGTGAGGATGACAAGCTTGTGTGATGCATTGGGCTGAGTTCACCGCACTCTGCAGTTTCTGGCGATCTTGGGCTGAGCAGTTGTCATACCAAGCTGTGATGCAGCCGGATAGGGTGCTCTCTATGGCACATCTGTAGAAGTTTGTGAGAGTTGATGCAGATATGCCGTATTTCTTGAGCTTCCGTAGGAAATAGAGACGTTGGAGCCATTGATGTAGACAAGGGTATGTGTGTTGTGCCACGCTTCATGAAGTTGATAATCAGTTCCTTGGTCTTTCCGACATTTGAGAGAGATTGTTTTTTGTACACCATACAACCAAGTGATCTATCTCCCTTTTGTCGTCTGATTTGACATTGTTTGAGATACGTCCCACCACAGTTGTATCATCCGCAATACTCCAGGTGTGGCCTCACCAATGCCCCATACAATTGCAGTAAAGGATCTGTATTTCTATACTCAAATCCTCTTGCTGTGAAGGTCAACATACCATTTGCCTTTTATATTGCCTGCTGTACCTGCGCGCTTACTTTCAGTGACTGATGCACGAGGACACCAAGTTCTCACTGAATGTCCACCTCTCTCAATTTACACCCATTCAAATAACCTGCCTTCCTACTTTTGCTACCGAAGCAGAAAACGTCACATTTATCCACATTATGCTGCTTGTGCCCACTCTCTCAGCCTGTGCAAATCCAGCTGAAGCATTTCTGCATCCTCTTTACAGATCACCCTCCCATCCAACTTTGTATAATCTGCAAATTTTGAGATACAACCTCGTCCAAATCATTAATATATAATGTGAAAAGTTGGGCCCTACCACAGATCCCTGCAGTACCCCATTAAGCATTGCCTGCCAATCAGAAAAATACCTATTTATTCCAACTTTTTGCTCCACTAGTTACATCTTCAAAGAATTCCAGTAGATTTGTCAAGCACGATTTTACTTTCGTAAATCAATGCTGACTTTGTCTGATAACGTGACTGCTTTCCAAATGCTGTGCTATGAAATCCTTGATAATTGACTCCAGCAACCTCCTTACTACCAACGTTAGGCTCACTGGTCTATAGTTTCCTGTTTTCTCTCTGCCTCCTTTTTTGAATAGCAGGGTTACATTTGCTACCCTCCAATCTGTACGAACCACTCCAGAGTCCAACAAATTTGGAAAATGACCGCCGATGGATCTACTATTTCTACGGCCACTTCCTTAAGTACTCTGGAATGAAGATTATAAGGCCCTGGAGATTTGTCTGCCTTCAATCCCATTAATTTCCCCAAAAACATTTCTTTACTAATACTAATTTCCTTTAGCTCCTCACTAAAACTTGTGCTTCTCAGAACTCCTACTACATTATTCATGTCTTTCTTTATGAAAACAAAAGCAAAGTGCGAATTTAGTTCCTCAGCCATTTCTTTTTTCCTTGTTATGAACTCCCCTGTTTCTGGCTGAGGGGGCGTACATTAGTTTTTATTAATCCTTTTCTCTTTACATACCTGAAGAAACTTTTATAGTCAGTTTTTATGTTCCCTGCTAGTTTACTTTCAAATTGTATTTTCCCTTGATCTTCCTTTGCTGAATTTTAAACAGTTCCCAATCCTCAGGCCTGTTGCTTTTCCTTGCTATTTTGTATTCCTCTTCCTTGAATCTAATAGTTTCTCTAATTTCCCTTGTAAGCCATGGTTAGGCCACAGTTCCCTTTCTACTCTTGCGTCAAATAGGAGTTGGATAGTAACTTACACGTGGTGGTGTTCCCATGTGTTTGTTGCCCTTGTCCTTCGAGATGGTAGTGGTTGTGATTGTGGTAGGTGCTGTCTAAGGAGGCTTGTTGCGTTTCTGGTGTCCACCTTGGAGATGGTATACATTTCTGCCTCTGTGTATTGATGGTGCAGGGAGTGAATGTTTGTGGATGGGGTGCCAGTTAAGGGGTTGCTTTGTATTGCATGGTGTACTGGGTGCAGAGTCTGCAAAGGAATATAGATTGGTTAGGTGAGTGGGCAGAAATTTGCAAGATGGATTTTAATTTAGGCTTTTTTCCACTTTGGTGGGTAGAATGGAAAAGCGGAATATTATTTAAATGGAGTAAGACTCCAGAATGCTGTGGTACAGTAGGATCTGGGTGTCCTTGGATATGAATCACAAAAAGATAACATGTAGGTGCAGCAAGTAATTAAGAATGTTTGTCTTTATTGCAAGGGGGATGGAGTATAAAAGTAAGGAAGCCTGGCTAAAACTGTGCAAGGCATTGGTGAAAACACTCCTAGAATACAGCATACAGTTTAGTCCCTTGAATATTGAGGGGTATAGTTCATTGGAGGTAGTTCAGAGACGGTTCACGAGATTGATTCCTGGGATACAGGGGTTGTCTTTTGAGGAAAGACTGAGTAGGCTGGGCCTGTACTCATTGGTCTTTAGGTGAATGAGAAGCAATATAATATAATAGATGTAAATCTAAAAGAGGTGCAAGATCAGACACCTGAATATTATATGTACGAATTGTACACAATGGCAGGGCAGGATCCTGGGCTTCATAAATTGAGTTTAGAGTATAAAAGTAAGAAAGGCATGATGAACCTTTATAAAACACTGGTTCAGCCACAACTGGAGTATTCTGATTAATTTTGGGCATCATACTTTTGAAAGGATGTTTTAGAGAGGTGCCAAAAAGGACTTGACCGGGTAGTGCTGAGAGGATGCCTTCTCTTGTGGGGGAATCTATCTATCTGACTGGTGGAGCAGTCTTGGGATACTGAATTGCCCGACTGGCAGAATTATTGAGAACCAGTGGAGACCAATTTAAGCTGGTTTCAAAAGAACCAACAGTAACATGAGGAAAAGCTTTATTACATAGCGAGTGGTTAGGATCTGGAATGCCGTGCTTTAAAAGTATGGTGGAGGCAGATTCAGTTGTGGCTTTCCAAAGAGTTGGATAAGTATCTGAAGAGAGAGATTTTCAACGTACGGGGAAAGGGCGAGGGAGGAGAATAAGCTGAATTACTCTTGCAGAGAGCCAACACAGATACGATTGGGCCAAATGACCTTCTTCTGTATCAGAACCATTTTATGATTTTATTCATCTATGATTATCAGCTCTGGAATTCCCTCTTTCAAATCTCTATCACTCTCTTCTATTTTAAGATGCTCCTTTCAAAAACTACCTCTTTGATCAGGCTTTTGGTTACCTCTCCTGATCGCCCTTTCAGTGGATTGTTGCAAACCATTTTTTTGTTGATATCACTTTACTTTGTAAATGTAGCTTGTTATAGTAGGCTTAGTGGAGTGAAGTGACGGTATTGACGATGTGAAGAAGTTAACTTATTACAGGTTGGTAGAAAGTGTCATTTAATAATCTTTGTTATTGTCACAAGTAGGCTTACATTAACACTGCAATGAAGTTACCGTGAAAATCCCCTCGTCACCACACTCCAGTGCATGTTCGGGTACAGTGAGGAGAATTCAGAATGCTCAATTCAGCTAATAATCACATCTTTCGGGACTTGTGGGAGGAAACCGGAGAACATGGAGGAAACCCACGCAGACACGGGGAGAATGTGCAGACTCCGCACAGACAGTGACCCAAACGGGAATCGAACCCGCGACCCTGGCGCTGTGAAGCAACAGTGCTAATCACTGTGCTGCCGTCATGCCCAGTACTGATAGATTACTGATAATACCTGAGCTTTTGATAGTACCTTCGCAAATTTTAAATTTAGCAGTCTATAATTATTGGGTTCAGTAACTCCACCTAGCCAAGTTCCCAAGAATATTCTCAGCACGCTTCTGGAACAAGAAAATGTGAAACATCAGCAGAAGTAAAAAAAAAAGTTTGATAATCTATTCTTTATAAAACGGGTGCTGATGCTGGGCTTTCCTTTTCATATTGTGAAATTATTTTAAATAGTTATACATTATGTCAGTGAACTGTATTGCATAAAGAAATTGCCAAAGCATGTTTCTGTATTGAAATGCAAGAAACTTTATATACTGATTTAACTGTTACCAAGAATTTGAGTGTAGGTTATTACTGGCCTTTCCAACAGAAAGAAAAGAGCCTAACCATGAGTATTCATCAACAAACACGTGAAAGTGACAACTGGGTTACTGATTACCTCGTGCCTTCATGGGTCTGTTTGCCAGATGATCAACCCATTTTGGTTGTTGTACATCCAGGGAACTCTGCACAGGAAATTCTTGATGTTGCCTGTAAGGTATGTCCAAGATTAATTCTCCCTATACTTTCAACAAGTAATTATTAGAGGAGTTGATTACAGACAAAGTTGCTTTGAAATGTTGGCTAAATAAAGGATCCCACAGAACTTTAAAAAGATTGATTCCGCAATGAAATATTTTATTGCAATTGACAGCATATTGAAAAGCTTGATAATTATTTTTTGCTTAACAAATCCTTTACTGAATTCAGTTGTTTAATTTTAATTTTATTCCTCTGTAACTGAAACGGCTACTCTTTGCAAAGCTTTTAAATCTTCTTTTGTATAATCACCTTTAAAAACTCTATTTTTCCTTCACAACAAACTGCAACCAGCTTGATAATATCTAAAATAGTCATGCATTTTCGTGATTTTGATGTTCATTCCGAAACCCTGGTACAATAGCTGTTTGATTGCATACCGGTATAATTTTGCGAATTATTTTTACTTGTATTTTTCTATGTGGTGGTTCAAAACACAAAAAAGAGCATCTAAATGACCTTGGCTTGTGTAATATAGAAACATGAATATTATCAGTGAACAAAGGAACATTTGTCTATATTGTGTTGAATGCATTATATATTAAAATAAATAAATAAAACCCTTCAAAAGCAGTCTGTACAAAAATGGAGCTGAAGCAATAAAAGGTCTGGCAGTAAGTCACACTGCCATTCAGTATTTATTCTCAAGCACAGGGATGAAATAGAGGGTGTATTCATAAAAAAAACTTTTATTATTTCTGAAAGGTTTTGTTTGACACGGTATTTCATAGTTTCTGATACCTTTTTAATATTTTCCGGAGGTTTAAAATTCTGAATTAATTCAAAATTATCCCTCCGGGAGACTTTTTCACTTGTGGAATGAAGTATCCAAGAGAATAGTTTGTATTTTGTTTCAATTGATTACTTTTTTGAGCCAATTCCTATAGTCAATGGAAAATTTAAAGCACTTTTATCCATTTAATTTTTAAAAAAATTACATTTTCATTTCGATTGATTTATGATGTTTACCAATTAATGGTCTTTTCATAATTTTGGCATACAGAGTAATTCTTTGTAAAACAAATCATGATCAGTCTATGCTTTTTTCTTTGCTGTGGGCAATCACATTTTTTTCTTCACTTATGCGTTTGGTAACAGATGCAGGAGGATTGTTCCACAGGTATCATTAACCACCTTGCCAAGCAGCTGCTGTTGATGCATGACTCTAGACAGCGTCACCATGTAATTTAGCCTTGAGGCATTTTTTTTTCAAATGATCTGTTCATTGACCTGAGCAATGTGGGTAAGGCTGCATTTATTGATCATTCCTAATTGCCCTGAGAACATGGTGGTTAGCCTGCTTGAACTGTGCTCCCATGGTAGTCTGATGTTGGAAATTCCAGAAGTTTGTTCCAGCAGCACTGAACGAATAATAATTCCTGTCTAATTCAAGTGCGTGACTTTAATGGGAGGCTTTGAGTTGATGGTGTTCCATGATTTTGCTGTTCCTGTCCTTCATGGTAGTCGAGGTTGCACAGCTTGGAGGTGCTCTTGATACTTGCATATATTGCTGCAGCCATGGGGAATGTGGTGGATTGTGAGTTCAGTAACGGGCAAGCAAATCGCTCTGCCTTCAATGGAGTTAGACTTGTATAGTTTGAGCTGCACTCATTCATGTGAGTGACCAATATAGACCCCTTAAGGTTACCGTTACTCATATCAAGCAACCTGACAACAATCAGGGATCAAACCTGAAACTTTTATGATCGAGTAACGTAGTATGCGATGAACTGAAAAATCATTCAAAATACAACTTAATTTATCGAGGCGTACAAAAGTATGAAAGATTAGGGTTCTGCCCTGCCTTGCAATGTACTATATAAATTGCATTTTAATATACAAAAAAGTAGATGGACAGTTTTTTGAATATATAGAAAATAGTCAAGTTCCAGCAATAATTCGGGCGACTAAATAATAGGTTCATTCAATATTTTTGCTGTCCCATTCCTGTTATGATTGTGTGTAGCCAATGCCTTCATGTCAGTCAGTGATGACATAAAAACAATTGGACAATAAAAAATAGTGATGTTCTTTCTTTTACACTGAAGTTGAATCATTGACATAACAAATATAATAATTACTTTAGGTTGTCTCTTAAGCTATTACAGTTGATATTTTTTAATCCTTTGGTCTAAATTCTAGGCTGACAAAAATAGTAAAATGATGCAACTTGATACATTTTATCCTTTGTTTTTATGTTTATCTCAGGATATTACGTGTTTCAATAAGATCATCTCACATTCTTCTGAATTCCAATAAGTCTATGCTCAATATTTCCGAATAAGTTAACCCCTTCATCCCCAGGAATAAGTCAAATGAACCTTCTCTGGATTACTTCTAATGTTATTATATTCTTCATTAAGTAAGGGGACCAACACTGTCCACAGTCATCCAGATGTGGTCTCACCAATACCCTGTATAATTTTCCTGCTTCTAAATTCAATTCCCCTTTCAATAAAGGCCATCTTTCCATTTGCCTTCCTCATCACTTGCTGCACCTGTATACCAACTTTGTGATTCCTGTACCAGGACACCCAGATCCCACTGTACCATGCAGTTTTGCAGTATTTTTCCATTCAAATAATATGCTGCCTTTCTGACAAAATGGGCAAGTTCATATTTTATCAGTTTTCTCACTTAACTTCTCTAAATCCCATTGTAGATTATTTACGCCCTCTTGACAGCCTATATTCCCACCTATCTTTGAGTCATCAGCAAATTTAGCTGCCTTACCTTTGATAATTTTCCAGCACTAGCTAGAGTTGAGCTGGAAGTGATGAGATGTTTGTTTCAATTATTTTCAAATGCCCTTTATTGTGAGGGAGAGAAACACATACACATAACAAGGAAGAAAAAATGGCATAAATCTGCAAAGAAGACACAAGTGCAGATTCACTCAGAAATACACACAAAGATATATGTACAAATATATATGTTCAGAGAATGGAAGAAGAGAACCATAATCGACAAGGATAGATTGGTTTGGTTTATGTATATCCATGAGAATGTATTTGTAAACATGAAGGTAAAATTTATTTCCCTCAAATTCTCAAGATTGTTCTCTGATAAATTAAGTTTTCTCATTCCAAGAATTGTTCTTATCCATTGTAATTTGTTCGCCTACTTTTCTCCTAGTTTACCCTCCTATTTTGATTAGGGACTATACTCAAATAATTGATCCTTAACATTTTTCTATTTTTGTTGATGGATTGAAATAGACCTAGGATATATGAAAATAAATGTATTATTGTTTGCCAGATTTTCAGACTTTGATTGACTTATATTTAATGTGAGAGTTATTTGATGAAAACAAAGGGGCTGGTTTAGCACAGTGGGCTACACAGCTGGCTTGTAATGCTGAACAATGCCAGCAGCGCACATTCAATACCCGTACCGGCCTCCCCGAACAGGCGCTGGAATGTGGCGACTAGGGGCTTTTCACAGTAACTTCATTGAAGCCTATTTGTGACAATAAATTATTTTTAAAAAATGTCATTGTCTCACTTTGGGATGCAATCTAAAAGGAACTGAAATTATGTTAGCATTGTGAACTTCTCCATGTAGAATGCACTTTTTTTGAAAAGCTGTATTGCAACTCTCACAGTAGAGTGGTGCAGCCAAGGGTTGGGGGTGGAGGGTGTGTCGTTTGTTAGTCAGTATGCCATAAACACAGCATTTTTAATCAGTCAGTGACATGACTGAGTGTTCGTTTCCGCAGCGTTTCTAAATATCACTAAACAACACTTATCTTCTGAGTCTAAACAATTTAGGTTAAGTTGAAATATGCCTGACATGGTCTAAATCACCATTAGCCACACATCTATATGTGTATTCATGTTTTATCATTTAAGGCCGTATTCATTAAATATACAAATGTGAATATATTTTGTTATGAATTATTGCTATGCCTTCTTTCGCATTATAACTTCTTATTACTTGTTTTCTTTCCTGTCTCCTGCATCAGCTCATGCACATTTACCTTTTTGTTTGATCTGCATCTTCTCACTTCAAATCACAATGTGAGTTAAGAACCTGAAGAGTTCTGGTACAGTAGTATGATTCAGAGATTAAGTAATCAAGCATTTCATTACAGACTTTTAAGAATCAGACAATCTTATTTTAAAGTACAGTTTTATGCCATTTAGGGGAGGGGGTGGAGGTGGGGTGGATGGGGGAAGCACCCACCTATGGTGGTGGTTTCCAAATTTTTTATTTAGATGGATAATTGATGTCACAAAAATAAGTGCATAAGTATCGAGTCATTTCATTTAATAAATTAACTTGAGTAATTTTAAAAGCCTGCAATGAAATTTAGGATGCTGAATAGTTAATTCCTGTAGATGGACTAAAACATTTTTGACAAATGATTTTCATATTACTAAATAATTACATTATTTAACCCTTTAATCATTTATTGCATATACTTAGTCGGCTACTTTTTGGAAATTATAATCCTCTTCTCTGAAGTTATATACAAAATTATAATTTAGATTTCAATTCATCATGTATTATGTAAAGATATGCTTCAATTATTTTTCTCGCATTTTGCTGCTTTTTTGATTGGCTGCATTGTTATTTACATTTGACGTATCTACTCTTGTCATGAAGAAGTGGGGTGTGGAAGGTCTTAGTTTTGGTATAAAACTTACTAAAAATACTGTAAAGATTTTTAATAATAAATTTAGACTGCCCAGTTATTTTTTTATTCCAATTAAGGGGCAATTTAGCATGGCCAATTCACCTACCCTGCACATCTTTTTAAGTTGTGAGGGTGAGACCCACACAGACATGGGGAGAATGCGCAAACTCCACACGGACAGTGACCCGGGCCGGGATCGAACCCTGGTCCTTGGCATCGTGAGACAGCAGTGCTAACCACTGCACCATCATGCAGCCCTTTGTAAAGACTTTTGAATAACTTAGTTTATTTTGAAAACAAAAATCATTAAAAACATTACACAATTAGGCTTCAAAATCTTAAAAGACTGTTTAGGGAAAGTTCCAAGACATAAAATAGTCTAAAGTAATTATCTGATCAGACAATTTCGATCTACAGTAGCAAAATAAGGCAGATCAGTGCTGAAAAGATTGCTACACTTGGCATCCTGAATTGCCATCTCACAGTGTCATTTTGAATGTCTGCTGAGCACTGTGAAATGAGCATGAAATGAAGCAATAGTTATATTATCCAGCTATTCGATATGGCTGTAGGAATATGAAGAAAAAAAACTCATTTTCAATAGAATTCATTCTCCAACCTATTGTGTCCCAGATTCTTAGGCTGGTTTCTCGCATGCTTTTATAATCCTTTTGATTAAGTATTTATTTAATGGGAATACAATTGGGATAATATTTAAGTAAGCATGATTATAGGAGATGCTCAAAGTTTAGTTAACTGCATTCAATGTTTATAATATTACACATTCTTTTTGGCCTTGTACTTTGCTATCTTTTTTGAGACAGATTCAGTAGTAGATTCTATTCGGGAAACCACATTAACTAATTGTGTGCCAGAAACAAACAGTAGTACCCCTGAGTTTGAACAAAACCAAATCAGCGGTCCTTGTGGGTGGGAGGAACATTGTTTTGTTTATATTTGAATATTTTGCTTAAATAATAGAACTGAATTCTTAATTAATTTCACAAGGTACCTGCTAAATGCTAAATTTTTAGAAATATCTTTGGGGGAAAACATTAGCAAAACAAAGCTGAGAAATAACTGAATTTTTTGAGTTATAGTTGATTGGGTTGATGATTGGGGAAGCTAATTGTTGCTCCCAAATCATAGTAACCAGTTTATATCCTTTTATTTTTTAAGGGTATAGGTTCTCAGACTTCCATGAATTTAATGAGTTTGACGAAGCATTTGTACTTGCCTTTTGAAGGCATTATTGTTTCCCAGAGCGCCAATTGTTTTGTTTGAGCTGAGCCCTTCATGATGTTGATAGTGCAGAAGGAGGTGATTTTGTCCATTGAGTCTATCCATACCCTCTGAAAAAGCACTCTATCTAGGCCCACTCCCCAACCATATCTCTCACCTAACCTTTGGACACTAAGGGACAATTTAGAATGGACACTAAGGGACAATTTAGAATGACCAATCCACCTAACCTGCACATCTTTAGACTGTGGGAGGAAACCCGGAGGAAACCCATGCGGACACGGGGAGAAAGTGCAAACTCCACCCCGTCTCTCAAAGGTTGGAATTGAACCTGGGTCCCTGGCACTGTGAGGCAGCAGTGCTACCGTGCAGCCCTGATACATGTTCCATCATGTGATTTGACATACTTTGAACACAATTCTGCGCAACTGCCAAATTAATTTTTTTATAAAGAATATGGAGTGCAGTAGGGCATCAAGAACTTCCAAAAATTTCCTTGAAAGTAAATCTAAATAGTATGAAAATAACAAAGCTTTTTTAATGAAAATATAATGCTGTTGCTTAACGATCACTCACAACTTTAGACACAATTATTATTTTCTTCATATGCCTAAGAATTTTAGTGTGTAAAAGCAACTACGAGGAACAAATCTATTCTCCCGAAATTTAATGGGTCTGAAGACTGACTGCAAAATCTTAATTAACCGTATGTTTGTTCAACTTATTTGACATTAGCATTCTAATACTTCGGTATTGTCAGCTCAAATCAAAACACTGAAAGGTGACCAGTTATGATTAGTAAAGGAATAGGAAAGGGACAAAGGAGAATTGTGAAAATGTTGCCAAACTGGAAACTTTAGCTGTGAGGAAAGATTAGCTAGACTGAAGTTGTTTTCTTTGAAACATAGGAAATTTAATTGCAGTGTATAAAATAATGAGGGGCCTAGATAGGGTGGATAGAAAAGATTTATTCCATTTGGTAGAGAGATCTATAACTAGGGTACATAAATTTAAAGTAATTAGTAGAAGGGTTAAAAAGGAGTTGAGAATTTATTTTCACCCAGAGAGTGGGGATTTGGAACTCACTGCCTGAAAGGGTGGTAGAGGCAGAAACTCTCATTACATTTAGAAATTATTTGATTATGCATTTTAAGTGCTTTGGTTGACCAGACCATGGATCAAGAACTAAAAGGTGAGATTGGCTTGGATTGGCCAGCACAGGCATAGTGGACCAGATTGCCTCCTGTACTGTAACTATCGATGAGATCAATATATTTTCTCTGTTACTATTCTCATCCTTTTGTGTATGACTCAATAAAGCCCACACAGCAAAGATGTTTGAAAGCAGCTCTTCTTCCGACATCAGGATAGTATTGGACCACTGATGTTGTATAGAACCTTGTTATGGAGCTAAGTGATTTCAAGTAATTTTTCTGTGGATTGTGCGGTAACATTAAATTGTTTTCAAAACGGAATATTAATAATGTTTCCATTAACCAGAGCATGAAAGGGTTTTTAACAAATCTACATTTATACATTTCTAGTGCTCTATATTTTGTAGGTACAAAATTTGGAGCCAAGTGGTCACTATGTGCGTTTGAAGTTTACAGTGGACAATCGCATTCAATATTTTATACCAAAGCAAGAGGATATTCATGATCTGGTAGGTAACCTGAGTTTAGGTTTACACAACTGAGGAATGGTTATTGGCAATTTACGATTATGCACAGAGGAGAGTGGTGTAGCTCTTGGCAACATGGTATGCAAACTTGAATTATGAAAATATTACAGCAATAAAAGTTTTTAAAAAGTCATTTATTAAATTGTAAGGATATTAAACCAAGGAAAATTTGAAACCCTGTATTTATTATGCGCCATTTAAAAAAAAATAGTTGTGCGCATACCCCACAAAAAAGGTCACTGTGATGTGAAACGGACTTCATAATGTAACATTGTGTATTTTGTTACCCGTCCGTTTTGATTATGAACACTGTCTTCTCACCTTTGTCTTGTTTTTGAGTCCTTAAGGCAGAGATCAAACTCAATTAGTGCAAGAGTGGAGGAGCCTATTTAAAGAAGGTATACATGGTCCCTCCGTTCCCTTTAAAGGTGACAACTTTAAATAAAAAATAAGTCCCTCATCTTCAGGTTTGGGTCACGATCTTCAGCCTGAACCCTCGGGTGGTTCTCACCTCAACCATTTAAATTGCTAGTTTTCCTGCTTTGACATTTGGATGCAGATCTTGCCATGATCTACTTACTAGGTCAGGAATGTGGGAACTCCCAGTGTAGGTATTCCTTGACCCCCTCATACTCAATTAACTTTGAGGGATGAGTGGAGGCTTCTTTGCTGACCAGGACCATAGAAATGCCACCCTTAGAAGTGGGGTGTTGCATATCTGGCTGCTGATGTAATTTTGGGCCCTTCTGCTGCACTCTAGCTGGAGTGCGTTTCCTGACACCTTTGATCTTATTGCATTGTGAGGCTGTGGTTTAGTGTAAAATGCTTGCACTTTGTTGTTCTGGAGTTGAAATGGTATCATGAATAAATCTGAAAACACGAGTGAAGATGAGGATGATTAAAAAATTAAATTTAGAAAAAGCTGTCTTGACAATACTATTTTTGGGAGATATTAATGTGACATTGGTGCATAATATACAACAACAGATTGTATAACCTATAACACTGGAAATTTGTATTCATTACAAATGCATATTGATAAATATTTAATTATATTATTAATTATTTTGAAGCAGTTTGCATTATCTTTCACCGTGGGTTTCTATTTTGTTTTCTCAGTTGTACCAAGAAATTGAAATTTGTCCTAAAATTATTCATCGTGTTCAGTTTGACAAGTCTGATACTTCTGTTAGTTATGGTAAGAATATGTCCAAAATTCTAAAATTATAAATAACTATGCACAGATTGCCACAAATACTTCTTTCTATTAGATTAGTCAATTGTGGCTTTATTGTTGCTATGTTGGTAGCACAGTGGTTAGCATTGTTGCTTCACAGTGCCAGGGACCCAGGTTTGATTCCCGGCTTGGGTCACTGTCTGTGCGGAGTCTGTACGTTCTCCCCATGTCTGCGTGGGTTTCCTCTGGGTGCGCCAGTTTCCTCCCACAAGTCCCAAAAAAACGGGCTGTTAGGTGATTTGGACATTCTGAATTCTCTCTGTATACCTGAGCAAATGTTTAGTGTGGTGACTAGGGGATTTTCACAGCAACTTCATTGCAGTGTTAATCTAAGTCTACTTGTGACACTAATAATGATTATTTTTATTATTAATATTATGTCACTGACAGCCTGCTTTAAAGGAAATGTGTAATTTTCATAACGTGTGCAACTGGTCCATGTCGTAAAATTAAAGGCTTGTTTTTAAGATAGTCAGAGACTGATTTATTTGATTCGACTTGGGATTCAGGTCCGACATAATTGAGAGTTGGCTATATACAGTTCAGTTTGAAGTTGCATAAATTAATTTAACTCTACTGATTTTGTGCAAAAATGCCTCCAGGTTGTTTGTTTAAAATGCTTGATCCATTTGACATTGTTCCAAGTCAGGATAATGTGTGACTTGAAGAGCAAATTGCAGGTGTTTCCCAAATGCCTGCTGCTCTTATCCTTCTGGATGGTAGAGGTCGCTGGTTGGGAAGGTGTCCACCCCAGAGTGGGGTTGCTGCAGTGCATCTTTTAGCTGAGGTACACTGCAGCTTATGGTGCACTGGCGATGGAAGGTTTGCGTGT
Source organism: Scyliorhinus canicula (assembly GCF_902713615.1). Taxonomy (NCBI): domain Eukaryota; kingdom Metazoa; phylum Chordata; class Chondrichthyes; order Carcharhiniformes; family Scyliorhinidae; genus Scyliorhinus; species Scyliorhinus canicula. Next base: position 85,199,253 of record NC_052152.1, read on the forward strand.
TTTAAGGTAGTGGATGGGTGCCAATCAAGCTGGCTGCTTGTTTCTGGATGCTGTTGAGCTTCTTGAGTACTGGTGGAGCTACATTCAGCCATGCAAGTGGCGAGTATTCGATCATACTCCTAGCTTGTACTTTGTAGACTTTATGGAGGCAGGAGGTGATTTGCTTATTACAGAATATGCAGTATTTGACCTGCCCTTGTAGTTACAGTATTTATGTGGCTGTTCCAGTTATGTTTCTGGTCAATGGTAACTCTCATGATCCTCATGGTGTCGGATTCAGCGATGGTAATGCCATTGAATATCAAGAGGAAGTAGTTTGACCCGCTGTCTTTGGAGATGATTATCACCTAGTATAAAATTACTTGTCACTTAACAGACCAAGCCTGATATTTGTCCAGGTCTTGCTGCATGCAAACTGGTACTGCTTCAGTATCTGAGGAGCTGTAAATTGAGCCAAACATCATAATTATCAGTGAACATCCCCATTTCATTCGGATTTTCATTTTATATAATACACAATAGTGAAAAACAACAAGACAGTGAAACACTGGTACAAACATAAAACTTTAGAACAAAACCTACCCCCTCCCTTGCAAAGCAGAATTCTACGGTGGGCGACTAGGGAGGAATAGGCTAGGACATGTGCCCCTCTCCCTGTGAAGATAACCCCCCCGGACATGGCCTCGAAGAACATCCTCATTTCTGACCATATGATGAAGGAAAGGTCATTGATGAGCAGTTAAAGATGATTGGATTTTTAACATATCCTGAGGAACTCCAGCAGTGATGCACTGGAGCTGGCATGATTGGCTTCCAACAACCACAGTCCTCCCCTTTGTGCTAGGTATGACTAACTACTGGAGAGCCTTCTCCCTAATTACCATTAACCTAAATGTTATCAGTCTCTTTGATGCCACAGTTGGTCAAATGCTGCTTTGATGTCAAGAGCAGTCATTCTCAGTTCTAGAACTCAATTCTTTCATTCCTGTTTGGACCAAGGCTGTAATGACAACGAGAGCCAAGTATCCCTCGCAGAACCCAACTGAGCATCAGCAAACAGTCTATTAATGAGTAAGTGAGGCTTAATTGTACTGTCAACAGCACATTCCATCACATTGTTTATGATTGAGAGTGGACTGGGGGCAGCATGGTGGTGCAGTGGTTAGCATTGCTGCCTCATGCGCTGAGGTCCCAGGTTCAATCCCAGCTCTGGGTCACTATCCGTGTGGAGTTTGCACATTCTCCCCGTGTTTGCGTGGGTTTTGCCCCCACAACCCAAAGATGTGCAGCGTAGGTGGATTGGCCACGCTAAAATTGCCCCTAAATTTATTTTTAAAAAATGATTGAGGGTGGACTGATTGTGTATTAATTGTTCCGATTGGATTTGCCTACATTTTGTAGACGAATTGAAACTGGACAATTTTCCACTTCATTGGGTGGATACCAATGTTGCAGCTGACCTGGAACATTTGGTTAGAGTCACAGTCATTTTGTAAGCCTGGCTCTTTAGCACTACATCTGGGATATTATCGATTACTAGAGCCTTTGCCGTATGCAATGTGCTCAGTCATTTCTTGATATCACATGAGTGAATTTAATTTGCTGAAAACATAATGGAGCGTGTCCTTGTTAAGAAGACAATGGGCTGGATTCTCCGCCCCGCAATGTGGATCCTGATTGGGCGGAGAATCGGGGACCGGCCGCAATTGAGATTTACGTCTGGGGCCAAACCAACCTTTATGCTCTGGCCCCCTCTGGTGGTGAGATTTTGGTTCATGCCTGCGCACTAGCGGGAGGTTGCAAATGGGCTCTAATGGCCCATTTGTATCCACTTAGCGGGCCTGACACCAAATTTTCTTGGCCCTCTTGACTCTCTGGTCCTCTGGGCTGGGAATCACGTGGGCGGGGATTACTACAGGTATCACCAAACATGAACCTGACGTGGTGGCCCTTGCGTTGGGCGCAGGGAGTACCCCACGTCCCGCTAAAGTGCACAACCTGCCCACCCATCCCTATCAGGGCCCCCTCCCCCCAAACGCCCCGCACACACACACGCACAGATCGCCTAAGCAAATCAATATCAATTCTCCTCCGGCAAGAGAACATCGTCTCCCAAACTGAGAATCCTGGCCAATATTCTGTCTCTGTAAAATTGTTGTGGACAAAAACATCTACAAAACATGAGTGACAATGAGCTGAAGTAGTATTTACCCTCATTTTGTTTCTCCCACCATATACTGCTGATCCAGACTGGCAGATATGTTCTTCAGGACATGGCTGGCTCAGTCATTACTGGTGCTTTTTAGCCACTCTTCGTAATGGGCATTCACTTTCCTCAAACAGAGTTTATCTGCGCCCTTGTTTTTCCTGGTACTTTTTCAAAGGTTACATTCGATTTGAGGGATTATTTATTTATTTATTTTAAAATATTTTATTCTCCATTTTCACATTTTCTTCAGAATTTACACCCCACCAACAAACAGTAAACGGTAACGAATACAATGTCAAACCACTTATTAACAACAACGATCCCATCTCTCACCACCCCAAACAATTGTCAGGCCCACCTGACAATATAAGCATCAAATAAAAAAAAAACCGTCCCAAGGTGGAGAAAAAGAAAAAAGGAATCAGGAATCGTCTATGGTCACCATTGACATATATAGTCCACCCCCCCCCCCCCCCCCCCCCCCGAAATATTCAATGCCATCCAATCCCCAAAAGAGTACCATGAGTGACACCCGTGAATTGTAGAGCCCCCCTCCCCCCCAGACTCCTCCCCTCCACTTCATCTTGTAAACTCCTCTCTTCAACCTTGGTTCCTTCCCCCAACTTTTCACTCCGGCTAGACTCACCAGAACCTGTTCTGCCAGGCTCCGATGGCTGCAGCCCCTCCCCCCACCTCACTCCCGTTCACTGGCCGGCTTAATCCGGCCAGCATGGAGGCCCCTGCCCAGGTCTCCTTCCCACTTGCCCGGTCCCAGGAAAACCAAGAAATCCCCTTTTGCACACAACCCCAGCATACACACCCAAGCCCCAAAGAACCATCATTGCAAATGAAAGTCCCAACTATTTCCTTGTCCAAATATACAGTGTTCACTCATTTAGTACATACACCAACACGCAGTGAAAAAATAAAATTACATAAGGCTACATCGGTACACAACCCTTTCTCAGTTCTGCCACAGTCCTTCTGCCTTTGCAGACTTCTCCGCCGCTTCCGCCGTCCCAAAATAAATGTCCTTGGATTTGTAGGTCACCCTCAACTTAGCTGGATATACTATGCCACACTGCACCTTACTGATGTATAGTTCCTCCTTCACCCGGCTGAAGGCAGCCCGCCTCCTCGCCAGCCCCAACAGCTGGAGCTGGAGCGCGTATACCAGCTCCAGCCCACAGCACCACACTCTTCTGCTTTGCTCAGCACAGGACTTTCCCCTTCACGCTATGCCTATGGAAACACACATTACTACTCTTGGCGGCTCACTCGCCTTTGGTATAGGCCTCCACGACCGATGAGCCCGATCCAGTTCATACAGGGAGGATTCGTCCCCCTCCCCCAACAGCTCCGCTAACATCGTAGCAAAATACTCCGTTGGCCTTGGGCCTTCCACCCCTTCGGCCAGACCCACAATCCTCAGATTCTGTTTTACAGGTCTTTCATGTTGGCTCACAGAACCTTGTTGGTCTCTATTACCTTCCACAACTCCTTCCCCATCGAGGTGAGTTAATCACTGTGCTGCAATAATGCCTCTTCCACTTCCTTCAGTGTCTCACCTTGCTTCTGCTGCGCTTGATACCGCCACCCTCACCGGGGCAATCGCTTCCTCCACCAGCACTTTCAATGCTGCCGCCATCTCCTTTTTCATCGCTTCCATGTGTTTTGTGAACTGTTTTTCAATTTCCACAGCCATCACCGTGGTCATTTCTTCTGCTGTGAATGATGCGGCATCCCCTGGTGCTCCAGCCTCCGCTTTTCTTACAGTTCCTGCGCTGACTTTTTCCACTCACTGGCGGACTTTCATTAACCCCCTTTTTCACAGCCGTTTTATTCCCAAACTTGGACATTTCTCCTCCCTGGGCCTTCTTAACAGCTTTATTAGCCTCCGTTGCCCCTGGGACCAGGCGTTAAAACTCCGAAATTTCTATTCCCGAGCGGGAGCCCTCCAGTGTGCGGCTGCCTCCCGCCCGCCGTCACCGGACGTGATTTGTGGGATTATTAATGGAACAGTGTGATAAATTGTAATCAGAAGGAGGTTTCCTTGTTCACGTCTAGCCTGATAGTATGAGGCCTCATAAGATCCAGAGTCAGTGTTGAGAACTCCCAGGTCAAGTCCCACCTGACTATGCATCAATGTGTTGCCACCTCCTGGAGAACTCTGTCTTGCTCATGTAATAGGGAATACTCAATGATGGTGGTGTAGAAGTCTGTTGGGTGAAAGTATCTTTCTGAGAATATTAATGTCTATTGCTTGTCTAGTTTGTGGGGCAGCTCTCCCAATGTTAGTGACATGGATTATGACTAAAACAACTGTTCAATTATGGAGTTGTTACAACCAAATCCAACGCCTGATATCCCAATGTCTACTTGCAACCTATGGATAATTACAGTAAGAAGTCTTACAACACGAGGTTAAAGTCCCACATGTTTGTTTCATCTGAGGAAGGAGCAGTGCTCCAAAAGCTAGTGTTTGAAACAAACATGTTGGACTTTAACCTGGTGTTGTAAGACTTCTTACTGTGCTCACCTCAGTCCAACGCCGACATCTCCACATTATGGATAATTAGGCAAGGAACTCTAATTCACTCTCCTCTAACCTGGGGTGCTGAAACCATTGCAGAAAATGTAGAAGAGCATTGTTGAAAATAAATATTCAACAGGGCACTACAGAATGAGTAGATGATTCAGCAGATCAGGATGATCTGCAAACAGAGAATTGGGGAAGAATTTATGGAGCTACTATCCTTAAAAAATCTCTCTCAACAGGAATTATGCCAAAGAACCTGAAGGGTGACAAACATTGCACACTATACAAGAAAAAAGGATAATCTAATATGGCTGAAAATATAGATATGTTCCTGAAACTTTTCGTCGTGCATTTATCAGGACAAGCACAAAAAAATCAAATTTCAAACGATCATGAGAATTTATACTGCAAGATAAAGGTGCTGATTGGTTGCCAAGTTGACTTTGTTTGGCTGTGGGATAGCGATGGGAAAATCAACCTGCATCTATAGGCTCCTCAAGCTCTTCGATAATTCAGAAGTTCTCTAACTATAAAGACCAACATTCCATTAGCTTTTTTGATTATTTTCTGTATCTGTCCATGACCAAGAGTCATCAATGAAAAATTATAATGAAAAATTGTCCCTGAGCAAGTGCAAAGGAGGGCTTTCTTCATCGAAACTTGGAATTATTTGCCAGACGGAGTGGTTGAGATTGAGACCACTGCATCTTTTACCGGAAGGTTGGTTAACTATTTGAAGAAGAGGAGGATGCAGGCTCATGCAAAAATAGAAAGCCATGGGACTATTTAGGATTTGACTTGTAATGAGTACACTGACCTAATGAGCCAAATTAGATCTTTCTCTGTTCTAAACTTCATAGTTCTTTGATTTAGGTGAAGGGAATACACAAATCGGTATTAGTTAAGGTATTAGCAATTGACAATAAAGGATATTGGGAAATAGAAAAAGTACCAGCCGATGCATATAAAGTCACAGCTGAACAACTTCCCTTTGTGCTGGGATTTCTATGATTCTTTATAGCAGGAAATAAAATAACCACTATGTGGTGCTGCAGAATAATTGTATTTTTGATGAACATTTGGTTATCAACATTGAACAAAAAGAACCAAATTTTACGTATTAAAGACAAAGTAGTCTCCGGTTTAGTTACTCGAAAATATAATATCAGTTGATTCGTGCTGTACTAATTTATATGCTGGTTATGCCAGCATGAATTGCTGAGTAATGTTAACCTTAGGAATGCTGCAGTTTAGAGAAGGGAAAATCAGTCCAGAGTCCATCCCTGCTTATCCGATTTTATGGTTTTGAGGTACAAAATCCTTCTTATGAAAATTTCGAAGTTCCAAATTCTTAATTTCTAACACTAGGGGCCTCAGTTGTGCACGACCTAACAGGGTATGAAAAACTAGTACTTACGAATTAAGTGGAATTTATTAAGCAAATTTATACTGAACAAAAATAGTAAAGACAACATGTAAGTTCTGATGCAAGGCTGATCTTTTGCCTCAATTCCATTTTCCCACCAGTTCCCCATATCCTTGGATTCTGAGAGCCAGAAATCTGTCTGTTGCAGTTGGGAGAATTTGTTTTGAGACAATGAATTAAGGTCTAAGTGAGAACGATCATGCATGAGCAACCCTTATTCCCTGTCCATTTTGATTATTAATGTTTAAAATGCTAAATGGGACATTGGAATCCCACAATATTCCATGCAGGGCAATTTTAGAGAATGGCTCAATAAGGAATGCTAAAGATCAAATGGAGAGATGCTGATGAATCGCCAGTTTTCTACAGAAGATGATCAAAACTAAATTCTGGACAAGTTATGAATGTAATTACAGATGCGAAAGCCAATTTGACTCATCTTCGTTTATCTATCTGGGAAGATTCGCCAAACATTCACCCAGCATAACATCCATGCTTCTCAGGGCTTTTAACTCTAATACTCCATCTGGATTACCTTTTGGAAGATGAGCTTTTTGATTTAGTGTTCAATTTCCCTTTTTTAGGCCTATGGTTCTTGACATATTTCTCTAAACTGCTTATTCTCCATGTGCTGAAAAGAATGGTTAAAAAAATCTGAGCCCTCTTGAACTCTCTATCTGCTCCTAGATTAATTTAAAATTCTAAAAAATAGTTAGTCAAGAGCAATGTTCCCTCTAAAATGCCTTCATGTACTTAGTCATGCAGCAATCTAAATCATCCTACGCACTGAAATAAACAACTTCCTTAGTCCTTCTGGATAAATTTCCAACATAGTGCAAATCATGACTTTTTAAAAATAAATGGCTCGTAGCCAAAATGTAGTGCTCAGAGGAGTTTATAGTCTGCCAAGAACAAAGAAAATTTAGAGGGAACATTGGTCACAGGTCATTTAAGACCCATCCAGCACTGGAGTATGTCACTGTGGTGAAAGCAAACAAAACCCGAGTACTTTAAAAATATCTTGCCCACTTTTTACCAGCATAAAATAGGTACATAATTTACAAATTTACTAGTGCCATGATCTAGGTCTAGGTTTGTATTTGGGCAACTGCTAAATTTGTTTGTTTTTAGGTGAAAATGCTAATGATGGATCTCCCACCTTTTCAGAACCTCTTGGAAAGATTTGTCAGTTCTGAGCGGAGGGGACACTGGGGCTGCTCCACTCAGATTTTCAAGAGTTTGCCGACATCTAACCAGCAATTACTAACAAACATACATATTCTTAAAAACATATTTAATGTTGAGCCATGAGAAAAATGGATCTGCAGTGACCCATGACCGCCCTTCCAGTTCAGTTTACATTCCAGCCCCCCCCCCATCTGTCGTCCTCTTCAGACTTGCCTGAGGGCAGTTGACACTGAGGCAAGTGGCCTAAATTCCATCCAATCACATTCTGAAGCTGCTTCTTGGAGCATAGCAAGCGCTAGAGCTTGTCACGATTGTGGTGATATACCTGTGCAGAGTTATGTAGAAATGAACAATATGACCTCCGACCAGCTGATGGCGTCAAGACATGCATCACGTGATTTGAGATACCCACTAGTTGATAGTAAGAAGTATGAGAGGATAGTTGCATTTAGAGTAGTTCCAGGAGAATTCACTGAATTCATATAGTAGCCTTTGTATAGTAATCTGTTAGTTATCTTTCCACGTATTTGTGAACAAATCATCTTGCGAGTGAAACAACTAGATGTTGTGTACGTCATTGCAACGGCCATAACACAGAACATAACACCGATTATTACAATGAAGCTCAGGATTAATTTCTGTTCAGTAAGCTTGTTCAGGCTTCCTTGTTCAGTCTTGTGCTGGAGGCATGCACACACTTGTGTACCCACAGGCATAATTAGTTTAACTCCCAAGTGTCGAGGTAGGCTCCCATTGTTTCGACATCAGCCAGCACCTCATTAAAGAACACTTCAATCGCAACACCAGTTGTAATCATTACACAGTCTGAGTACCTTCTAGTGTGTGGAGCTGCTTTCAGAAAGATATTTAATTTGCTGCCTGCACCTAAAGATCATCCTTTGCGCATCAACTTCCATTAATGCTGTTACCTAACAGATATGTCACTGCGCGATTGATCCTTCTCCAAGAAGCTTTGTTTTCTCTCATGGAGACACATGAGACTTCCCACGCAACAAGATTGACACAGATCCATTTCTTTGTCACAGTGATAATAGGCAGAACGCACCATCTCGCAGTGGTGAATGTCATTTTGAACAAGCCATCTTTGTATTTATAGACAAGAATCAAACCCACATAATTGCTGTTTCAGTTATTATAGATGGTTTTTATGCCATTGATTTTGTTCGGCAACTCAAAATGGAGAGCAGCAGAAAGTGGAGAAGGATGTATTTCTTACTGTCTTATTTCCCAGTCTCTCACCACTAAAGTGGATAACTTCACATTTCACTACATGCTCTTGCCCACTCGCACAACATATTTATATCCTCCTAAAACCTCTTTGCATGCTTATTTTTGCACCTAACTTTATATTAAACTTGGATGCATTGCATTCAGTTCCCTCATCTAAACCATTAATATAGCTTGTGAATAGCTAAGGCCCAAGAATGCATTCTTGCAGTACCTTGCTAGTTACATCTCACTAACCCAAAAATGTCCTTTTTATTCCGACTAGCTACTCTCTGTCTACTAACCAATCCACAGGCCATGCTAATGTATTACTTCCAATCACAGGAGTTTTAACTTTGTCATAACCCCTTGTGTGACACCTCTTCAGATGTTTCCTGAAAATCTAAGACACCACATCCACTAGTCCATTTGTTCCCCTGTATTCGCTTGATTAGTTGCACCTCAAAAATGAAATGAAATGAAAATGGCTTATTGTCACGAGTAGGCTTCAATGAAGTTACTGTGAAAAGCCCCTAGTCGCCACATTCCGGCGCCTGTCCGGGGAGGCTGGTACGGGAATCGAACCGTGCTGCTGGCCTGCTTGGTCTGCTTTAAAAGCCAGCGATTTAGCCCAGTGTGCTAAACCAGCCCCTTGCCAAACTCCTTGCCAAACATGATTTCCATTTCAGACATCCACATTGACTCTGCTTAATCTATTATGATTATCTAAGTACATTGTTACCACATGCCTAATAGATTCTAGTATTCTGCCTGCTACTGATGCTAAGCTAACTGATCTTTATAGAATTAACAGTGCAGAAGGAGGCCATTCGGCCCATCGAGTCTGCACCGGCCCTTGGAAAGAGCACCCTACTTAAGCCCACGCCTCCACCCTATCCCTGTAACTCAGGATCCCCACCTAACCTTTGTGGGCACAGGCAATTTATCATGTCCAATCCACCTAACCTGCACATCTTTGGAGTGTGGGAGGAAACTGGAGCACCCGGAGGAAACCCACGCAGACACGGGGAAAACGTGCAAACACCGCACAGACAGTGACCCAAGCTAGGAATCGAACCTGGGACCCTGGAGCTGTGAAGCAACTGTGCTACCCACTGTGCTACCATGCTGCCCTAAGTTGTACTGTTTTGTCTTTTTCTCCTTTTCTTAAGAGGAGGGTTATATTTGCTACCTTGGAATCCTTAGGAACTGTTCCAATCTGTAAGGAATTCTGAAAATCAAAGCCAATGCAGCCACTATCTCTGCAGTTACCTCTTTTCAAGTCCTACGGTCCCAGGTTCTCATTGTATCCTGAATATCCTGGTTAGCATCAATGCTTCACAGCTCCAGTGGTCCCAGGTTCGATTCTCGGCTGGGTCACTGTCTGTGTGGAGTCTGCACGTCCTCCCCGTTTGTGCGTGGGTTTCCTCCGGGTGCTCCGGTTTCCTCCCACAGTCCAAAGATGTGCGGGTTAGGTGGATTGGCCATGATAAATTGCCCGTAGTGTAAGGTAAATGGGGGGATTGTTGGGTTACCGGGTATACGGGTTACGTGGGTTTAAGTAGGGTGAGCATTGTTCGGCACAACATCGAGGGCCGAAGGGCCTGTTCTGTGCTGTACTGTTCTATGTTCTATGTTCTATCTCTAGTCATCCATTCCCCTGGGCTTGTTACTCCTTCCTATTACCTTAGAGGGAACATGTTGGGCCTGTATCAATCTTTTCCTGTTTACATACTTATAAGATGTTTAAAATCTGTCCTTTTATGTCTCTTTCCTTATCAATTTCTTGACCCTCCTCTCCTGAATTCTTAAATTCTGCCAAAGCTCAGGCATACTTTTCTAGCAACAATATAAACCTCTTGCTTTGATCTAATACTATCTTTAAAACTTTCTGTTAACCATGTTTTTACCACTGTTTCTGTGGATTTTTGTGTTTTAAAAGAATGTATGCTGTAAATTATGTACTCTTTAGATGCTCATCGTTACTTCGTTACATTATAATTTTCAATGGAGTTTCCCCAATATTCTTTTTCAACTCAGCCCTCACATCTACACAGTTTGCTTGACTTATATTTAAGACCCTAGTTTCAGATTTTCAGAGCAACCATATGACCATTAATGACTCAACATCAGATTAATTTAATAGCATTTTCTATGATAGTCTGGGTAGAAAAGTGGTATGACAATCATTAATGTGAGCAAGACCTCTGTGCCTCCTCCATACTGCTTCCACCTCCCACTCAAAGAAAGAATTCAAAAGATTAGATGCATGCATAGGTTCAGTTAGAAGGCTTTTACAATTTGTCGAGTCAATTAACTTTAGCTCAACTACAAGCAAATGGTGCAGATCAGCATGGCAATACACCCGTACTAATATGGGTGATGCAATTATAGGCTATTCCCACTGATGTAAATCTGTAATTATTTAAGTAGTTCAGACCTCTGGGTTAATGTAACCACAATGCTGTCGCATTCCTATGTTTATTAAAGCATTTGTTTATTTTTCAGCAGGGTTTAACTTTATTTATTTAATCCGCATCTCTTTCTTTGTTTAGGGTTTTGTGTGTCTTTAGTTGAAGAAGAGGGATCACACCAACAAATGATTATCATTGATGTAAAAGAAGGTGGTCTGGCTTCATCTAAAGGTAATCTGGTTCACTTGCTGACGCGCTCTCACGCCAGTTTTAGTTTTAAAACTGAATATGGCTTGGTTAGGAATCTTCCTTTATATATTTGGGAAATATTTGGGATTTGGGGCAAATGCAATTTACTGTGGGAAAGATTTGGGGAAAATGTAGTTCACTGGTAAACCAATCTAAGTGTATGGTTATTATTTCTATGACTTAACTGCAGATGCTTACAAAGACCAAGTTTTCAATCTCATACTTGTAAAGAAAATTTACCATAACTTTTCAAATATGTTAAATTCTTGTATTCTTAATTTGATTCCTGTCTAAAGTTCACACCAGCATTTTTATTCGGGTTACCATTGTGATTTTAATCACTTTTATCCTGACGACAGTCCAACTTGAGGCTGAGGCACTATGTAGAGGAAAAAAAAAAGAAAGCTTGTCTTAAAGACAAAATTGAGAATCTTTCCTATTGAAGTTTCCACTGAATTTAGTGAAATTCCCAATTTGGTCTTTCCCAACTTGACAAAGTCCTACCTACATCCTTTGCCAAAGACGGTGCACTGGTAGACGCATTGTTTGAATAGTCAATGTCTTGGCACCTGCACGCTGAAGAATTGCCAAACAAATACAATTTTATGCTGAGATTGAAACAGAAAACCTGAATGTAGGAAATCTGAAAGAAAACAGAAAATGGTAGAAATGTATAAGATCTGGAAATAGAAACGGCCATGTAAAATTTTAGTTGAAGCCAAACAATACATAAGGGGGGGGGGGGAAATCTGTTACGATAACAAATATAATCCTGATTTCTTGTAGGTAGCCTTTTACATGAATACCCTTTGGGCAATAAATCAGAGGGTGCCTAATATTCATGAATTACTATCGCAACATAAAAACAAGTTGCGTTTAAACAGCATCTTTAATATAGTGAAACATCCTAAGGCATTTCAAAAGAGTTTTAGCCAATGAGGTCTCTAGCAACCGTAAGGAAATTTAAGATGAGTGTTGACCTTATCCATTCTGGCTCAGGGATCATTTCTTGTGTCAAGTTTAGGACTAGTAGACTGGTGATACTGAATTTCACCTCTTTGATCTCTACACATTAATTCCAATGTTACCTTCTTTGCCTCGTGTACTCCTCCAACCTGAGGATAATACCAAAGGGCAGCATATAGCTCAACAATGATGGGTCTTTGGAGAAATCTCATGTTTAAAAAAAGAGTGGTGGCTGATTAGGCATCTTTGCAGATAATCTTAGCGCAGGTGAAAAAATTGATCAGTCTTTTTTAATTGTTCATGGGATGTACGTGCTGCTGGCAAGGTCAACATTATTACCTTCCTGATTTGCCTTGAAGGAGCCACTTCTTGAGCTGCCGCAGTGCATCTCTCACAGTAATGAATTTTGATGCAGTAACAATGAGGGAATGGTGACACAGAGACAAACTTGAACATGTTGGTATTCCCATGCATCTGCTACTTTGTCCATTTAAGCTCGTAAAGATATGGGTTTAGAAAGTGCTGTCTATGAAATCTTGAGTTGCTGCAGTGCATTTTGTAGATGGTGCACAAAGAAGACATGGTTCATTGGTAATGTTTAACATGGTAGATGGCACAAACAAGCTGGTTTGTCCTGTATAGTGCCATTCTTTTTGGATGTTGTTGGAGCTGCACTCATTCAGCCAAGTGGAGAGTATTCCATCACACTCCTAACTTGTACCTTGTAGCTGGTGGAAAGGCTCCTTGCAGCTCATACTCGGGTGAATCTAGAGGGGATGGGAACGTGAAGGTAGAGAAAGGATTTTCAAAGAGGCAGTTTCTCATGAAAAGAAGGACACTTGATTGTCGGTATATGCTCCGGATGTCTTGGGGTAAAGGTAATGGCAAATGCCATCACCGATGTTGGGATGGGCAGAAGGACGAAGGTAAACTATGAAGCGAAGAGCAGATTGGTGTAGGAATGGGAGGAGTGGCTGCTTTTTCAAAGGGAAGAGGTCAATGTTTACAGGAAATTGGGAAGTAGAGAAGGAGAAGTTATCAAAGTTAACCGTATAAATGATCAGGACCTCTGAGTTAGCAAGGCAATGTGAAATGCTGTGGATGATTGTGGAAAGAAATTGGCATTAAAGGTGTAGTTAAATGAGGACAGGAGGCCAAAAGGAGAGGAAGTAAGCAGGAGTAGGATGAAGGTTGAAGTCATCAACAATGCATGGGGATTTGGAGCAAAGACTAAGTGGTGTTGAAAGAGCAAAGATCTAGCCAAGAAAGTTAGAGAATTGGGAGTGGGTTGATGACAAAGTCGTTGCAAGATAGGTGGGAAGAAGTTGAAGTGCTCAAATAAGGAAACAGGTACTTCAGAGTAGGGGGAAGAAGATGGGATTAGTTTTGACAATAAAAAATATATTGTAGCTGCAACAGTTTGGGCTCATGATGAATCATATATCCAAGCAAAGGTTAAGGGAAAGCCATTCCAGGTTATGAATTGGTTTTCTATGAGGGTTCGAATGTCGATAATTGATGTGTAATGGAATGTGAATGAACGTTGTTTGTGAGAGGGTAAAATGTTCTTGAGGAAGATTTCATGTATCTGATGTACCAGCAGGGAAAAGGAGGCAGTGGAAGAGGAAAGGAGGACAGAGGAGAGGTGAGAGAAGTTAACTTCCAGGAGGTGTGCAGTGTAGGGTGGTTGTTAGGAACAGAAGATGAGAGTTTGCATTGCTACTCTACCAGAGATTGGACAGGTGCCACGATAGGTTTGCTGAAGAATAATGAGATGTAAAGAGGGAGTTAAAAGCATAGAATCCCTACAGTGCAGAAGGAGGCTATTCAAGTCTACACTGACCCTCTGAAAGAGCACCCTCCCTAGGCCCACTTCTCCACCCTTATACCCGTAACTACACCGAACCTACATATTTTTGGACACTCGGGGACAATTTATCATGGCAATTCACCTAACCTGCACTTCTTTGGACTGTGGGTGAAAACCAGAACACCCGGAGGAAACCCACACAGACACGGGGAGAAAGTACAAACTCCACACAGACAGTCCCCAAGGCTGGAATTGAACCCAAGTCTCTGGTGCTGTGAGGCAGCAGTGCTAACCACTCTGCCACCGTGCCACCCGAGTTCTTGAACTTGAGCCAGGAATGGTAGTAAACGTGAAGTTAATAGTCTGTTCGGGATTTACTGCTGAAAGAAAAGAACAGAATGAAAGGGCACCTGGACGACCTAGGCAAGATTGAGAATATTGAATAGATTTGTCATATGGACAGTAGAAGGAGATAGGGCAATATAGTCATGATAGCACCAAAAATACGTACTTATGGAGAGTGCATATTGGACTTGGAGGGTAGGGTAAACCATAATGACAGGCAGCAGAGAGCTTAGAAAAACAAATAATTCCTCAGAATGAGGATTTGAAGACTAAAGTAACCAGTGCACTAGTTGAGACTGGGCTATTTTGAGGGTTAGGGGCGAAGGGTGAAATGATAATTGGTTAGATTCATTTTAGTTGCTGAGTGATGGTGGTCCTGTGAATGTAGTTAGATTGTCATGCTGTCTTCAGTGGGCATGCCCTGTCCCTTGGTTAGTTTTAATTCTTGTTCTCCATTAATTTTCCTGCTCAAAAGGACATTGGAAAACACAATCCAGCTGCAGGTTTCTGTAGCTCCAAATTACAGCAGATACTGATTTCAGTCATAACCATGGGCTGTACACAATTCCAATGTTTCAGAAACAGATTTTTCCCCAGAAGTGTATCATATGGATCAAAATGAATGTCAGTCGAGCACAGTAGAGACAGTGAAGCATGCACGACCCTCATTGCTTCTGTGAAACTGCCTGGAGGTCAAATACTGAATAGTGCCTTTTTGTTCTGTAATGCTATTGCATGCTATCTTTAGAGTACTGGCAGTAGTACCCCATTGTGACATTCTACTTAATAGTCATTGAAATTTGTGTTCGGCTTCATGTGCAGTGGAATCTTGTTCCATCATGAAAACTGGAAGAATTCAGGCCATTCTTTCATGCAGAGGTTGGAGAGCAACAACTTTGTGATTACCATGATCTTTACAGGCCTTTAATGAATTCCAATCTATTGGTTGAATGGACAGTTTCAGCATGCTGTCTGAAAATAAATGGGGATTAATTTCTGGGGCATTCTCTCATTCATCAGACGTGACACTGGAAGATTTTCAGGAACCCGAAAAATTACATAGACACAATTTGGTTCTCGAGAGCAACGTGGAGCGAAAACCCCAAGCCGTGTAACTGTGATAAATAACAAAGGTATTGGAAATACTCAGTCAGCCAGGCATCCTTTGTGTTGAGAGAAACTGAGTTCATGCTTCAGGTCAATCAGCTTTCATGAGAACTAGAAAAGGTGACTTCTGGTGATGGGAATGTGCTGAGTCATCGCACATCAGGTGGCTCTTCTCCAATGAACCTGAAAATAGGCTCTTTTACTCGAAACAGCCCGCTAATACAGGGAAAACGGTATCCCTGTACCCCAACCGACATACACACGAATGGAGATGCTGAGCAACAGCAACTCCAGAGCTGCAAAGAGATGGGAAATGGGGAAAAGCCAGGAGAAGCAAGTGGCTGAGCTAGCAGACGCACAAGGTGATGAAGCCCTAGCCACGCCAGAGCGAGAAGGACCGACACGCACGCCCCACCCCGGTCATCCTCACTGGAGGGTGGTTGGAGGATGTTTCTCTCAAGTGAACTGAGAGTACATAGAGAGGAGACGAAGATCTATATCCAGGCTGCGGTCAGGGTGGCGGTCACCGAAGCTCTGGTGACCATGCAGGTGACTCTGGACAAGGCGGAGAGGTGATCGGGGGCCCAGGAGAGCGAGAAAAAGCCTCAACAGACCAGATCGACTGGATCGCCATCCTGGAAAAGGAAATAACAAGGTTGGTTGCAACGCAGAGAGTCTGAGAGGAAAGATAAAAAATCAGGAAAACCGATCAAGGCACCAAAACCTGCTGGAAGGGATTGAAGGGAGGGACCCCACAGACTATGTAGCCCAAATGCTAGGCAATCTGGTGGGAAGGGATAGCTTCCCCAACCCACCAGAAATAGCAGAGCCCACTGGGCGCTCCGTCGAAGACCCAAGGCTGGAGAGCAAGCGAGTGTGATAATCTCCAAAATGCACAGGTATCAAGACCGGGAAAGAATCCTGTGCTGGGCAAGACAAATGAAAAACTATCTGGGAAGGTCACCAGATCAGGATCCACCAAGACTTTGAGGCTGAGATCATCAGGGCGAAGGCAGCCTGTACAAGAGCGGTGTAAAAATTGGGATGCTATACCCAGCCAAACTCTGGGTCACACTCCAGGGCAGGGAACACTTCTTCACGGCCCCTGCAGATGCGGCCAAATTTGTCCTGGAAAAAAGGCTGGAGAAATAGCAGCAGGGACAGCGGTGAAAAGAGAACCCAGAGAGACTTTACTTGCTAATTTAATTAACCAACTCAAAGGACACTTTGCGTGGGACTGCATTGCCCTGTTCTGAGGACGGAGTTGCGACAGAGGAACGAGAGAGCGAGGGCAGCAGAATGCAGAAAACGGTGAGGAGAACGGCAGGTAGGGAGATAGTGGGCGATGGGTGGATGCCGACCTCGGGAGGAAGGCCACCACCCTAGCGGGTAAGCTAGCACCAGGAAGCATGAGTGAGAGAGGGTGCGGTGGCTCATCTCCAGCAGGGGGGAGTGCGCCTGGGAAAGGGAGTAATGCATCAGTAACGGGGGAATAACCAGGGGAAGAAAAAGGGGGAAGGGAACATGGGGGAGGACACAACAACAGGAGGGTGGGCGGAGGAGGGGGGGGGGGGGGAGGGGGAGAAAGTGCTATTGGGGAAACTTAGGAGCAAGGATAGTAAGGGCATCAGGCTGGCTGCAACAGTCCACATGTGGCAACTTGGAACACACAGGCACCACAAGCAACCACTTGAGAACAAAGAGAAAACCCAGAGTGCAGGGCTTACCCACATGGCGCATACACAGTTGGTGGTCATGTGACAACGGCCGCCTGGAGAAACGGAAACCCCAGAGTGCAAGGGTCGGACCTCATGGGGAGAACGGTGACCGTGGCCATTTTGGATGCCCCCCCCTATAAAAGGGCGCGTCCACCATCCCGCAGGAGGGAGGGGTGGAGTAGGGGCAAAAAAACTTTATCAGGATAGTCACCTGGAAAATCAGGGGACTTAACATTCCAGTGAAACGATCCAAAGTCTTCGCGCACTGAAAAGTATGAAAGCTGACATAGTCTTCCTCCAAGAGACTCAACTGAGGGAGAATGACTGGCTGCGGGTAAGGAAGGGCTGGGTGGGACAGACCTACCATTCCTGCTACGGGACGAGGGCCAGGGGGATAGCCATACTGTTAAATAAGAGGACAATGTTAACTGTGGCGAGGACGGTTACGGACTGAGGGAGATGGAGATGGTACATCATGGTCAGCGATGTCCTGGATGGGGCACCGGTAGTCCTGGTTAATGTGTATGCTCCCTCAACTGGGATGACATGGAATTTATTAAAAAGACTATGGCGGAAATCCCCGATGTCGACACGCAATGACTTATCGGGGTGGGGGACTTTACTGTGCATAGAACCCATGGACAGACAGCTCGAGCCCTAAAACGGGGAAGACTTCCAACATTGCAAAACGAACTCTGCATATTCATGGAGTAGATGGGGGCAGTTGACCCACGGCGGTTTACCCACCCAGGGGAGAAGGCGTTCTTTTTCTTCCAGGTACACAATGTATATTCACAGATCGACTTCTTTATAGTGGGTATAGCTACAAACGGACTTTGACCTGCTCTCCACAGGGAAAGCAGTGCACCAATCCGGCAGGCACGGGGAATCCTGTACGAACATGGATACAAAGCCAACCAGCTGCTGGCTCACCAGCTGAGAAAGCAGGCAGCCACGAGTGAAATAGCTCCCATTAGAGACAACACAGGCAAACTAATAGCAGAGCCAGAAAAGGTCAACAAGACATTTGAGACCTTCTCCTGTGGGCTGTACACCTCCCAGCCCCAACATGGGCTTGCAGATCAAACAGTTCCTCAATGAACTGGACATGCCAGTTGTGGAGCAAGATAGAAAATGGGGGCTGGAAGCACTATTAGAACTGGAAGAAGTCATGGAGAGTATTAATTCCATGCTGCCGGGGAAGGCGCCGGGACCAGATGGATTTCCGATGAACTTCTACAAAACATTTGCGATGACACTGGCCCCGCACCTGCGGGAGATGTTCACAGAGTTGCTGGCGAGATGCACCCTGTCACCTATGCTAGCGCAAGCCTCAATCTCGCTGATACCCAAGAAAAACAAAGACCCAACAGAATGCGGCCCTACATACCCATTTCACTGCTAAATGTGGGCGTGAACATCCTAGCCAGGAGACTGGAGGACTACGTACCAGAAGTGGTAGCAGAAGACCAAACGGGCCTTGCGAAAGGTAGACAGCTAACATCAAACATCGGGAGTCTGCTGAACGTGATGATGACACCATCAGGGAGAGAACACCTGAGGTGATCATTTCCCTGGAAGCAGAAAAGTCCTTTGACAGAGTCGAATGGAAACTCTTATAGGAGTTACTGGAGAGTTTGGGCTTGGAGCAGGGTTCACCGCCTGCGTCAAATTCCTGTACAGCACTCACAGGGGCTGGTTTAGCTCACAAGGCTAAATCGCTGGCTTATAAAGCAGACCAAGCAGGCCAGCAGCACGGTTCAATTCCCGTACCAGCCTCCCCGGACAGGCGCCGGAATGTGGCGACTTGGGGCTTTTCACAGTAACTTCATCGAAGCCTACTCGTGACAATAAGCGATTTTCATTTCATTTCATTTCACATGGCGAGTGTATGGACAAATACCACCAGCTCTAAGTACTTCCAGCTGCACAGAGGCACAAGGCAGAGATGCCTGTTCTCCCCGCTGCTGTTCACCCTCGCAGTCGAACCATTGTCGATTGCGTTCAGGATGGCAAAGAATTGGAAAGGGATCTGGAGAGGAGACAGAGAGCACAGAGTCTCACTCTATGCAGGTGACCTTCTCTTCTACATCTTGGATCCGAGAAGCTGCTTGCAAGGAATCATTGGATTTGTTCATTGTCACGTGTACCGAGGCATAGTGAAAAATATTTTTCTGCGAGCAACTCAACAGGTCATTAAGTACATGAAAAGAAAAGGAAATAAAAGAAAATAAAAAAGGATCTGTTAGAGAGAGCTCGCAGAGAGTCGCCACGCTCCAGTGCCATCTTGTGCAAGCCGCTCTTGAAAGAGTTTAGAGCCTTCTCGGGCTGCAAACTTAACCTGAGCAGAAGTGAGATCTTCCTGGTGAACCCGCAAGGGGGAAGGACTGCCATTTAAACAGACCCGACACAAATTCCCCTACCTGGGGATCCAAATCACTCTTGACTAGACACAGATCCACAAATTAGAACCTGACCAGTCTGGTGGAGGAAGTTAAAAAGGACCTGCAGAGGTGGGACACACTCCCACTCACCCTGGCAGGGAGAGTGCAGATGATCAAGATGAAAGTATTGCCCAGGTTCCTCTTCCTGTTCAGATCTTTTACCGATCTGCATCCCCAAGGCCTTCTTCAAATCATTAGAAAAACTGATCTTTGCGTTTGTGTTGGGGGGGAGGGGGGCGTGAACCTGTGGTTGTTGCAGATGGGGACCTTGTCAGCCATTTTGGTTAATCTGCAGTGTTGTCAAAGTTGGTTCCACGACTGAAGTGTGGCTTTCACCACTGGACTGGTTGAGTGTTTGTTCAGTGGGGATGGGAGCGCAGCCATCGCCAGGGCCCGGAGGGAGGTCCCTGTGGGAGGTCCCTGTGCAGGAACCCTCCTCCATTCACACCCACTCTGCTTTTGGCTCCTTTATCCACCCCTTTATCCCTTTCCGCAGTTGCTGCCCAGTGGTAATATGGACAACCTACATCACAACACATGTAGATTTGCTGTACAATATTGGTTATACAATTAAATATACTTGTTTATTTATTATTTTTGTTTTGTTTAGTTAATGTGAGGTATTTTTCTGGTTTTGAACAACTACTCTGCCGAGACTTGAAGAGCTAAATTTCTAGATACTGTTACAAAAATTGGCTTTTACAAGATGGTGATGTTTTGAAATGTCTCCTTTAATTTAAAGTGAAGCAGAATGTTCTGGATAGGGGTATAGTGTTCATATTAAACCTCTTCCGGAAGACAAGCTCATGCGATCTGTTTGTCATGAGGAAAGAAACCAAAGCATATTAAAATATCATGTAACTGTATTCATATCTTGATACAGAAATAGGGACAGTTGCATTTTGAAGACACAAATTCAGAGAAGGTGAGAGAGAGATAGATGAAGCAGATACTACTGTGAAAAGCAGGGTGATTTGCCTTTATGCTAATAACTAAGCAGAATTATTGCAAACCGTTGTTTTCTGTTTGAAAAGAAGAGGACAGAATAGGTCGGACTTTTGTAGATTTAAAGAATAGTTGCTGAAAACGGGTCTTGCTGTTGAAAGTTAAATTTGGACTGAGTTGAACGATTTTCGAAAGACACTGGAAGATTTGACCTGGCATGTCAGGGAGAAGTGAACCTGCTGGAAAGTTGAGAGTATCTTTGGACTTTATCTTATATTGCTTCCCATCTTCCAGAAGTGCAGTGCACAGAAAAAGGGATTGCAAGAAGTATCTTTTTTGTATTAATTTGTTAATGCAAAAGTAACTTTTCTTTAGTTGTATTAGTTGTCTGTTAACTAATGTTTGATGGGGCAGCATGGTGGTGCTGTGCCTAGCACTGCTGCCTCACAGCGCCGAGGTCCCAGGTTCGCTCCCAGCTCTGGGTCAGTGACCATGTGGAGTTTGCACATTATCCCCATGTTTGCCTGGGTTTTGCCCCCACAACCCAAAGATGTGCAGGGTAGGTGGATTGGCCATGCTAAATTGTCCCTTATTGTGAAAAAAGTGTTGCACGTTTTACTTGAGTGTATTACGCGTTTATTGGAGTGTATTAACACGCCTCCGTTTAAAGGCCGTGTGCTTAACACTACTACAGCTCTGTGTATGTAATTCTGCTCGGAGTCGCCAGGTGCCGTATTTAGACACCTCACAAGTATATCAAGGTCAGGTTCAAAGTAATAAAACTGTACACCGATTAGTAAGTTCAAACGATTGATATTTATTATAACCAATATAATAAATACGCATGCATACGCTAAAGACTAATACTTATTTCTACTATTAAACGACTAAATACTTATCTAAGTAGGAACCAGCAAGGTCAGGGGACAAGGCCTTTGTTCCTTTCTGGACTGCACCTTCTGTTCACTAATAGTCGGCTAGAGTATAAGCAATGCCTGGGTCACGTAGCGAGCGTTTTGGCACTTACTGAACGATGGCTGGTGCTCAACGGCTGGTGATGGAACTGGAGTCCGGATGCGATGTATCAGCAAAGCGATGAAGACAGCAGAGAGTCGGAGCCAAACAACAGAGCCGGAGCAAAACAGAACGGACCATGTGCTTTTATAGGTCCCCCCCCAAAGTCCGTGCCTCTTCGGGGCGGTCTCTACCTGCTGTATATCGATTGGGTCTTCTCCCAATCGATATTTTCCAAACCCCCCAATCTGAGGGTCTCTTCTCGATGGGTGGGGCGGTCTCTAGGGTTCTTTGTGATGGATACTTCTGGTGCCGTTTCGTCTGGGCGTCCACTCAAAGTATCCATTCAAACCCAAATGTTTCTATTGTGTGGGCCCAGATCTGGATCACCTCATTACTATGCAAATCGTTGTTGCCATTTACACCTTAAGCTGAGATCCTGCACCTGGCCATAAACTGGTTTTTGTACGTGCAGAATGCTAATTAGCCTTCTGCAAACTGCTTGTCCTTACTAAGACTGTTTTCTCCCTGCAGCCTTAGCAGTTCTTCATTTTGGTAGCCCAGTGTCCATCTTAGGTGGCTACAAAAGAAAGGATTTGGGTACCTAAATTTAAAAAAAAACGACTGTTTGAAGTATATTGATTACAGTTAGTTTGTTAGATTAAAAGTCTTAAGATGTGAAATCTTGTCCTTTGGTTATTTCTGTCAGTCACTGGGAAATTCATTTTCTTGCGGTATTAATTTATTTGGGGATTGTAAGCTATACACAGTACAAGGGCCACCTCGGCTTGAATAAGCAGGTCCACAACCAAGTTATGAGGTAACCTTCAGGCAAAAATTGCAACCCATTTCACAGAGGGTTCACTCTTGAGTAAAAGCAATCTGTGATCGAGTGAGTGATTCTCCCTCTTGGTTACTCAATCAGAGGGTGAGGATAGCTTTACGACATTTCCCGACTTAGGTCCATGTATTTCCCAAGTTGTAGTTGGCAGTGAGTGAACCTGATAATTGGCACTGGATTTAAACGCTAAGGTGGCTGACAATCTGACACATTGTTCTGCATAACCCCATCCACTGCGTTGAAGGGGAAACTCTTCTTGAGCAGGATAGCTCTCGTTCTAGTGTTCTGTACTGGGAAACAATGCTGGTACACTGGTTAAATTCCAGTGGGACCGAAGATCTCTGCAGTCAGTACAAGAGAATGACAGCCAAGGATATAAATTGGAATCCATATCTGAACCCATCCCATCTATTTGTTCCTTGACATTAATTTACTGGTATCACTGGTGTCTCCCTAGCTCTTCTCTGATTCTGCTCCAACACTGCCACATCCAGCTCTGAATGAGACGATGGGTGTCTGCTCCAACACTGCCACATCCAGCTCTGAATGAGACGATGGGTGTCTGCTCCAACACTGCCACATCCAGCTCTGAATGAGACGATGGGTGTCTGCTCCAACACTGCCACATCCAGCTCTGAATGAGACGATGGGTGTCTTTGCCACAATTCCTTGAAGGATCGAGTTATTTGAATTCTCTGTTCTCCCTCAACACCGTTTCTTTCTCTGTATGGAACTACCTCATTATATTTAATTTTGATTCTAAGGGCCATTGGGGTTGGAGGATCTTGTTCAATTTTTCTCTATACTTGGGGAATAGAACAGTCGCGTGAAAGATTTTTATCACCCTGCGTTTGTAAATCCCAATATTCTGTTGACTTTTGCAGCAGAGGCACAAAGTGTCAGGTGTGACATTGAGAAACACAATGGATGAATCTGAGCCATGGTATAATTGGGTCTCCTGAACAAAGAGAAACCATATCGTGTGGCCATCAGCTGAAGGGGAATTGCCCATAGCTCTCTGCCCCTGTGTAGCTCAGGCCAAGATGCAGTTATGAAATCTTTGAGTGAATAAACCAGAAACGAAACAAAAACTCAACGTGTGATCGCTATAGCTGCAGCTCCCAGGGAAGTCACTGGATGGCAGTACCATTCTTTTTTTTTAATAAACATTTTATTGAGGTATTTTTTGGTATTATAACAACAACACAATAAACAATGTACATGAAACAATGTACATCCCACCTTTATTAATCCCCTACTCGAAGCTAAACTAACCCGCCCGCCTTCTGCTGACGATTAATTTTCCGCGACGACGAACTGTTGGCATCTCCGGGCGAACCCTAACGGTGACCCCTCAAGGCGAACTTAATTTTTTTCAAACGGAGAAAGCTAGCCATGTCCGATAGTCATGTCTCCGACTTCGGGGGCTTTGAGTCCCTCCAAGCTAATAGTATCTATCTCCGGGCGACCAGGGAAGCAAAGGCCAGAACATCTGCCTCTTTCTCCTCCTGGATTCCCGGGTCTTCTGACACCCTGAAAATTGCCACCTCTGGACTCAGCGCCACCCTTGTTTTTAACACTGTGGGCATGACATCTGCAAACCCCTGCCAGAATCCCCTAAGCTTCGGAGATGCCCAGAACATGTGGACATGGTTCGCTGGTCCTCCTGCACATTTTGCACATCTGTCTTCCACCCCAAAGAATCTGCTCATCT
Organism: Scyliorhinus canicula; assembly: GCF_902713615.1. Lineage (NCBI taxonomy): Eukaryota > Metazoa > Chordata > Chondrichthyes > Carcharhiniformes > Scyliorhinidae > Scyliorhinus > Scyliorhinus canicula. The sequence continues at coordinate 85,223,409 of NC_052152.1, forward strand.
GGGCCACTGTCATGTGAGCCCGGTGAACAACCTTAAATTGTATCAGGCTGAGCCTGGCACATGTTGCGGACGCGTTGACTCTACTCAACGCGTCCGCCCATAGACCATCCTCGAACTCTCCTCCCAGCTCCTCCTCCCACTTGCGCTTCAGCTCCTTGGTCTGCGTCTCGACTGACCCCATACGTTCCTTGTAAATGTTCAAGACGCTCCCGTCTCCTATCCACGGTCTGGAAACTACCCTGTCCTGAATCCCCCTTCGCAGTAGGAGCAGGAAGGTTGACAACTGTTTACATACGAAGTCCCGCACCTGCAGATACCCGAATTCATTTCCCGTCGCCAACCCAAACTTCTCCTCCAGCACCCTCATCTTGGAAAGCTCCCCTCTATAAACATATCCCCCATCCTCTCAATCCCTGCTCTCAACCATATCCGGAACCCCCCCCCCATCGATACTTCCTGGGGCAAACAGGTGATTATTATGTGGGCAGCATGGTAGCATAGTGGTTAGCACAATTGCTTTACAGCTCCAGGGTCCCAGGTTCAATTCCCGGCTTGGATCACTGTCTGTGCCCAGTCTGCACGTTCTCCCCGTGACTGCGTGGGTTTCCGCCGGGTGCTCCGGTTTCCTCCCATAGTCCAAAGATGTGCAGGTTAGGTGCATTGGCAATGCTAAATTGCCCCTAGTGTCCAAAAAGGTTAGGTGAGGTTACGGGGATAGGTTGGACGAGTGGGCTTAAGTTGGGTGCTCGTTCCAAGGGCCGGTGCAGACTTGATGGGCCGAATAGCCTCCTTCTGCACTGTAAATTCTATGAAACCAGTGACAGATTGGAGACCAGACCGATGCTCCCTCTGCTCCCACGTGTCTCCTCCATTGCCCCCAGACTCTCGGGGCTGCCACCAGCACGGGGCTGGTGGAGTACCGTACCGGCGGGAACGGCAGAGGCGCAGTTATCAACGCCGCCAAACTGGTGCCCTTGCCTGAAGCTGCCTCCGTACGCTCCCATGCAACCCCTCCCCCACCAACCCCTCCCCCACCACCAACTTCCTAATCATGGCTATATTCGCCGCCCAGTAATAGTTACTAAAATTTGGCAGCGCCAGCCCACCCTCTCCCCGACTCCGCTCAAACATTACCTTCCTTACCCGCGGGATCTTGCCCGTCCAAACAAAGCCACTTTGTTGACCCGTTTAAAAAAGGACTGAAGAATAAAGATGGGGAGACATTGAAACATGAACAGGAATCTCGGGAGGACCGTCAACTTCACCGTCTGCACCCTCCCAGCTAATGACAATGGGAGCGCGTCCCATCTCCGAAAACCGTCCTTTATTTGGTCTACTTGCCGGGCCAGATTTAATTTATGCAGCTGGTCGCATTCCCGCTCCACTTGAATTCCTAGGTACCTAAAGCTTCCCCCTACTAATCTAAACGTCAGCCCCCCAATCGCCTCTCCTGTCCCGTTGCCTGGACCGCAAATATCTCACTTTTCCCCATATTTGGCTTATACCCCGAAAACCCACCAAACTCCCCTAGAATCTTCATGATTTCTTGCATCCCCTCTAATGGGTCCGATACATAAAGAAGCAGGTTGTCTGCATCGAGCGAGACTCTGTGCTCTATCACCCCCCGGACCAGCCCCTTCCAACCCCTCGAGGCTCTCAGAGCAATTGCCAGCGGCTCTATAGCTAGCGCGAGCAACAGTGGGGAGAGGGGGCATCCATCTCGTCCCCCGGTGCAGTCAAAATTAGTCCAATGTCCTATTCATCCGTACACTTGCCACAGGAGCCTGACACAGCAACCTGACCCAGTCAATAGAGCCCCGCCCAAATCCATCGCAGTACCTCTCACAGATAATCCCATTCTACCCGATCAAAAGCCTTTTCTGCATCCATTGCAATCAGTACCTCCACCTCCCTACCTTCCAGGGGCATCATGATCAGATTTAAGAACCTTATATTGGCCACCAACTGCCTACCCTTAACAAACCCCGTCTGGTCCTCCCCAGTAATATCCGGAACACAATCCTCAATCCTGGAGGACAAAATTTTGGCCAGCATTTTGGCATCCACATTCAACAGGGATATCGGCCTGCAGGACCCACATAGCTCCGGGTTCTTGGCTCGCCTCAGAATCAGCGAAATCATGGCCTGTGACATCGTCGGGGGCAGCCCCCCTCTTTCCCTTGCCTCTTTGAACATCCTCATCAACACCAGCCCCAATATCCCAGAGAACGTTTTATAAAGCTCCACTGGCCACCCGTCCGGCCCCAAGGCTTTACCCACCTGCATTGCCTTCAGACCCTCCACTATCTCTTCCAACCCGATTCGGGCCTCCAGCCCTTCTACCAGCTCCCTGTCCACCTTTGGGAAATTCAGCCCTCCCAAGAAGTGTCTCATCCTCTCCGGCCCCGTAGGGGGTTCCAACCTATACAGCCTACTGTAGAAATCCCTAATCGCCTTATTCGCCCCTGCTGAATCTCTGACCAGATTCCCATCTCCATCATTTACTTTCCTTATCTCCCTGGCTGCCTCCCTCTTTCGAAGCTGCTGTGCAAGCATTCTGCTGGCCTCTCCATACTCATGGATCGCCCCCCTCGCCTTTCTCAGCTGTTCCACCAACCTCCCTGTGGTTACCAAGCCGAACTCCACCTGTACCCTCCGCCATTCCCTTAAAAGCCCTGCCTCTGGGGTCTCCCCATACCTCCTATCGATCTGTAGTATCTCCTTTACCAGTTGGTCCATCTCTGCCCTGTCCACCTTCTCCCTATGGGCCCGTATCGAGATCAGCTCCCCTCTGACCACTGCCTTCAGTGCTTCCCAGACCATCGCTGCTGAAATTTCCCCGTGTCGTTGACCTGCAGGTAGTTGTGAATACATTTCCTCAGCCGCTCGCACACCCCTTCGTCAGCCAGAAGTCCCACATCTAACCTCCATTGCGGGTGCTGATTACTGTCTTTACTAACCTGCAGGTCAACCCAGTGCGGAGCATTGTCTGAGATTGTGATCGCCGAGTACCCTGTGTCCACCACCCCTGCTCAAAATGAAGAAATCGATCCAGAAGTACACTTTATGCAGGTGTGAGTAGAAGGAGAACCCCTTCACCCTCAGCTGCCCAAATCTCCATGGATCCACCCCCCTCCCCACCCAACCCATTTGCTCCATGGACCCCTTTAGTTCCTTTGCCATTGCCGGCACCCTGCCCGATTTTGAGCTTGACCGGTCCAAACCAGGGTCAATAACTGTGTTGATGTCCCCTCCCATGACCAACCTGTGCGAGTCCAGGTCCGGTATCTTCCCCAGCATCCTCTTTATAAACTCCACATCATCCCCAATTTGGCACATACACATTTACTAATACCACCTGCACCCCCTCCAGTTTCCCACTAACCATAATGTACCGACCTCCCACATCCGAAACTATTCTACCCTCAATGTCTTCTTTCCACATCAGACATTGCCCTGCACCAACCCCATCTCTCCCAGGCCTCAGCTCCCCTCCCTGCTGTAACCCCCCGCACCTACCTGGCCCTGAGCTCCAGGACTTGAAATCTAGTGGCTGCTCATAGTCCCTGTCCTGGCAACTGCTGCCACAATCAGATTGGGCCGTAGCTCTCTTCGGCAGACGATGGGAGTGAAAGACGTGTCTCCAGCTAATTAATGCTTCTTGGAGAGAATATCTGTATTGCACTATTCGCCCCCACCCTCTCAAAACCTCCTGTGCATTGTCCGAAAACCTTAGCAATCACAGTTTCTCAAATTCTTTTACCTTGCCCAGATCAGATTCAGCGCTCCTATGACTGTTGAGCATCTGCTCCAGCTACAGCGTACAGCCATCCTTTTAAGAGGGACAGGCTAGTGGCTGGTGCTAGCGACTCACAATAATGCTCCACTTCTTAGGCACCTGGCCAGTCAACAGAACGGTTAGCACTGGTTGGGTGGTAAAATTGTTTAAAACATGGGGCAGCATTAAATTCATTTGCTGCCTATTGCATTCAGCAGGAATGGGTTAACTGCATCGTATAATTTGCACACCCAGTTTCAGGGGCTAACAAATTTAACCCCCAGAAACTTTGGAATGAGCAAATATGAATTTTGGAAAAGGTGACTCCAACTAGCTGGATTCTTAAGATTTCCTTTAGCTGTCCTTTGCCTCTTTCCCTCTATCTATCTCTTTAAGCACATGGTCACATTCCTCTTTATTCTATACATCATTATCTTTGTTGTAGCTCTCCTACAATATATTGACAAATGTTTTTTTTAAAATCGTTATGAGCCAGATCCACTCGTGTCCTTCAGTTATGCACTCTTACCTGTTGAAAGAATTCTATACAATTAGGCCTGCCTTTTGGAAATCTTTTCTGACTGGCCATGATTAATGTTTTCTCCATGTGCGCAGCTATTTCACCCTAAATTACTGACTCCAGTCATTTATTCGTAACTGAGGAAGATTATCTGGCCTATGATTTTCTACCTTATTCCTGTACACTTTTAAAAACATAAAACATTTTTTATTCTTTCACAAGATGAGTGTGGTGATATGCATCACTGTAAATACACAAGGGGTTAATGTAAATCCACGTAGACTAGATAGATACTAGAGGGAGCACGAGAGACATGTCACACAGACATTCAACCAACAGGCCAGTAAGATAGGACAGGACAAATGGGCATTCACGACACACACACAGGTGACACTGCCACAGGAGGGCATTACACCAACCCATATATAAGGACACAGCACACATGATTTTTCTCTTTCCAGTGGAACACTTAGTGAGTACACAGGGTTGATTCAACACATCACACCCACCACGTGGATTGTAGCAGACTGGTTCGTCAGTCTGAGTAGCTATAGCAGGATTAACAGGAGAGTCGAATCCAAGTAGGAGAATCGTTAACAGTTTAATAAATGTGTTAATGGTATCTCCAAGTCTGAACCTTCCTTTGTCAGAGTGTACATCAAGGAAGCAGCTTATGCTATGTCAAGAGCATAACAAAATAATGAGTACATTGCTCACTAGGCCAGCGTTTATTGCCCATCCCTAATTGTCCTTGAGAAGGTTGTGGAGAGTCGCCTTCTTTAACTGCTGTAGTCCACGTATGGTAGAAATACCCACAATGGTGTTAGGAAAGGAGTTCCAGGATTTTGACCCAGTGAAGGAATGGTGAAATATTTCCAAGTCAGGATGCTGTGCGGCTTCGAAGGGAACTTGCAGATGGTACTGTTCCCATGCATCTGTTGCCCTTGTTCTTGGTAGTAGAGGTTGGGGATTTAGAAGATGTTGGTGACGAAGCCTTGGCGAGATAGATAATACACACTTCTGCCACTGTGCATCGGTGGTGGAGGGAGCGATTGTTTAAGGTGATGAATGGGGTGCCAATGAAGTGGGATGATTTGTCCTGGATGATGCTTGGCTTCTTTAGTGTTATTGGAGTTGCACTCATCCAGACAAGTGGAGAATATTCCATCACACTGCTGACTTGTTATTGTAGATTGTGGGCAGGCTTTGGGGAGTCAGGAGGTGAATTGTCCTCTGTACTGCTCTTGTGGCTGGCCCAGTTCAGATTCTTGTCAATGGTAACCTCCAGGATGTTGATAGTAGAGGATTCAGCAAGGGTAATAATTTCCAAATAGTGACTGCAAATGCTATAGATCGAGTCCGTTAGATGGGTCCGTTTTTGTCCAATGTGTGCAGGAGGGTTTCCTGACACAGTATGTAGATATGCCAACAAGAGGCGAGGCCACATTGGATTTGGCACTGGGTAATGAACCAGGACAGGTGCTAGATTTGGAGGTAGGTGAGCCCTTTGGTGATAGTGACCACAATTCAGTTACGTTTACTTTAACGAAAGGGACAGGTATATACCGCAGGGCAAGAGTTATAGCTGGGGAAAGGCAATTATGATGTGACGAGGCAAGACTTAGGATGCATAGGATGGGGAAGGAAACTGCAGGGGATGGGCACAATTGATACGTGGAGCTCGTTCAAGGAACAGCTACTGCGTGTCCTTGATAAATATGTACCTGTCAGGCAGGGAGGAAGTGGTCGAGTGAGGGAACCGTGGTTTACTAAAGTGGTTGAATCACTTGTCAAGCGGAAGAAGGAGGCTTATGTAAAGATGAGACGTGAAGGTTTAGTTATGGCGCTCGAGAGTTACAAGTTAGCTAGGAAGGACCTAAAGAGAGAGCTAGGAAGGACCTAAAGAGAGAGCTAAGACGAGCCAAGCGAGGACATGAGAAGTCTTTGGCAGGTAGGATCAAGGATAACCCTAAAGCTTTCTATCGGTATGTCAGGAATAAAAGAATGATGAGGTAAGAGTAGGTCCAGTCAAGGACAGTAGTGGGAAGTTGTGTGTGGAGTCCGAGGAGATAGGAGAGGTGCTAAATGAATATTTTTCGTCAGTATTCACGCAAGAAAAAGACAATGTTGTCGAGGAGAATACTGAGACTCAGGCTACTAGACTGGAAGGGCTTGAGGTTCATAAGGAGGAGGTGTTAGCGATTCTGGAAAGTGTGAAAATAGATAAGTACCCTGGGCCGGATGGGATTTATCCTAGGATTCTCTGGGAAGCTAGGCAGGAGATTGCTGAGCATTTGGCTTTGATCTTTATGTCATCATTATCTACGGGAATAGTGCCAGAAGACTGGAGGATAGCAAATGTTGTCCCCTTGTTCAAGAAGGGGAGTAGAGAAAACCCCGGTAACTATAGACCAGTGAGCCTTACTTCTGTTGTGGGCAAAGTCTTGGAAAGGTTTATAAGAGATAGGATTGATAATCATCTAGGAAGAAATAATTTGATTAGGGATAGTCAACACGGTTTTGAGAAGGGTAGGTCGTGCCTCACAACCTTATTGAGTTCTTTGAGAAGGTGACCAAACAGGCGGACGAGGGTAAAGCAGTTGATGTGGTGTATATGGATTACATTAAACCGTTTGATAAGGTTCCCCACGGTAGGCTATTGCAGAAAATACGGAGGCATAGGATTCAAGGTGATTTAGCAGTTTGGATCAGAAATTGGCTCGCTGTAAGAAGACAGAGGGTGGTGGTTCATGGGAAATGTTCAGCCTGGAGTTCAGTTACTAGTGGTGTACCACAGGATCTGTTTTGGGGCCACTGCTGTTTGTCATTTTTATAAATGACCAGTAGGAGGGCGTAGAAGGATGGGTGAGTAAATTTGCAGATGACACTAAAGTCAGTGGAGTTGTGGACAGTGCGGAAGGATGTTGCAGGTTACAGAGGGACATCGATAAGCTGCAGAGTTGGGCTGAGAGGTGGCAAATGGAGTTTAATGCAGAAAAGTGTGAGGTGATTCATTTTGGAAGAAGTAACAGGAAGACAGAGTACTGGGCTAATGGTAAGATTCTTGGTAGTGTCGATGAGCAGAGAGATCTCGGTGTCCATGTACATAGATCCCTGAAAGTTGCCACCCAGATTGATAGGGTTGTTAAGAAGGCGTACGGTGTGTTACTTTTATTGGTAGAGGGATTGAGTTTCGGAGCCATGAGGTCATGTTGCAGTTGTACAAAACTCTGGTGCGACCGCATTTGGAGTATTGCGTGCAGTTCTGGTCGCTGCATTATAGGAAGGATGTGGAAGCATTGGAAAGGGTGCAGAGGAGATTTACCAGGATGTTGCCTGGTATGGAGGGAAGATCTTATGAGGAAAGGCTGAGGGACTTCAGGCTGTCTTCGTTAGAGAGAAGAATGTTAAGCGGTGACTTAATTGAGGCATACAAGATGATCAGAGCATTAGATAGGGTGGACAGTGAGAGCCTTTTTCCTTGGATGGTGATGGCTAGCATGAGGGGACATAGCTTTAAATTGAGGGGAGATAGATACAGGACAGATGTCAGAGGTAGGTTCTTTACTGAGAGAGTAGTAAGGGTGTGGAATGCCCTGCCTGCAACAGTAGTGGACTCGCCAACACGAAACGCATTCAAATGGTCATTGGATAAACATATGGATGATCAGGGAATAGTGTAGATGGGCTTTAGAGTGGTTTCACAGGTCGGCGCAACATAGTGGGCCGAAGGGCCTGTACTGCACTATTATGTTCTATGGAAGGTGGTTAGATTATCTCTTGTTGGAGATGGTCACTGCCTGGCACCTATGTGGCACAAATGTAACTTGCCACTTATCAACCCAAACCTGAATGATGCCCTACTCTTGCTGCAATTGGACACGTCTGCTTCAGTATCTGAGGACTCCCAGATGATTCTGAATATGTACAATCATCAGCTGAACTTTCCCAATTCTGACCTTACGGTGAAGCAATGAAGATGGTTGCGCCTAGGATACGACCCTGAGGAACTCCTGCAGTGATGTCCTGGAGCTGAGATGATTGGCCCCCACCAACCACAACCATATTCCTGTTTGCTAGGTATATGGAGAGATTTCCCCCGATTTCCATTGAATCCAGTTTTGCTCAGGCTCCTTAATGCCACACTCACTCAAATGCTGCCTCAATGTCAATATCTGTTTCTCTTTCACACATGTTTGGACTAAGGCTATAATGAGAACAGGAGTTTAGTGGTTCTGGCGGAACCCAAACTAAGTATCAGTGAGTAGGTTATTTCTGAATAAGTGTTGCTTGGTGGCACATTTGGCGATCCCTTCTATCAATTTATTAGTGATTGATGGAGCAGTAATTGGCTGGGTTGAATTTGTCCTGTTTCTTGTGTACAGGACATAGCTGGGCAATTTTCCACATTGTCTGGTAGTTGCCAGTGTTGTAGCTGTACTGGAACAACTTGGCTAGGGGAGCAGTTAGTTTTGGAGAACAACTCTTCAATATAATTGCCTGAATGTTGTTCGGATCCATAGCCTTTGTAGTATCCAGTGCCTTCTGCAATTTCTTGATATCACGTAAAGTGTCATATGGACTGACCTCTTGTTATTCTGAACTCAAATCAAAACCTCTGTTTGAACCACTTCTTTGGTTACATCCTATACTCGAACACTCAAGATGTGAAATGAGCCACCATTAAATATTTGTCATAATTGTCGATAGTTGGGCTTCTGATGCCAGATAATAGAAAAATGATAAAGCTGTCAGTATTGAGAGAAGGCAAACTTATTTTTTCCATATAAAGGGAAATTGGTGAGTGATCCACGCAGAGCTGCTGCCATGTCTTCCTCACTCAGGCTTTCTTCCTAAGACCTGCTGAACTGATTATTTGCTTTTACGCCTGACAAAATGCATCAAGAGAGAATAACTTAAAACTAACAATTTTGCTTTTCAATTTGTAAATTTAAATGACCGCTGAATTGTAAATTGTTAACAGATCATCTTTCGCTTCTGTATTTAGGTCTAAAAGTGGGCGATGAAGTTTTGGAGATTAATAAAATGAAAGCTAAAGATCTGGTTGTATCTGACTTGAAGACTATCCTGTCTGCACCTTCACTTTCTCTCACTGTACGAACATATGGTCAGCCAGTAGATGGGCATATTTGCACCTCGCCCCTTCGACGGGTCGGAACAACAGATGCATTAAGCGACAGTGGGTTTGTTTCCAACCATCAAGGTAGGAACCATCATCACTACTACAATTTTTTTTTTTTATTTCTAAAAAATCTATATTTTTATTCACATGCACCCCCCACTTACCCCTTGATGGCAACCAGATCCCCAAATTGTAAGGTAAACAAACGTCATCTCTGGTGGAACCCCTCGTGTGCAACTCTCAGAGCAAATTTCACCTTCTCCAAGTATAGAAACTCCATTAGAGACTCCATTTGGAGCCATGCCGAGGCAACAGGTGGGAGCAGCTGCGCTCCACTCAAACAAGACCAGTCTGTGAGTGACCAACGAGGGGAAGATTAAGACATCTGCCCCCACAGCAACTCCGGCAGGTCTGACACCCTGAATTTGGCCTCCAGGGGACCAGGTTCCAAATCTACCTAGGACCTCTAACATGGTGCAAAAAAATCGACCGCCAAACTTTTTCCAACGTCGGGCAGGACCAGAATATATGAACATGATTAGCATCGTTCACAGCTACCCGTCACCCCCTTAAACAGCCGGCTGTGCACCACCTTTAATTGAATCCACCCCAGCCTCGCACATGAGGTTGAGACATATTAGCACCTTGCACCATAATCAAATGTTTATTATGCAGAGAATTTTTTTTCGATTTTTCAAGGTGATAATAAAATGATATGCCAGGGTAATTATTTTAACTTAATCTGCCCGGTGGAAAACTGATGGGTTTGAATCAGCCAAATAAATTGTGATCCACCTGATTTTACTTCAATGGAAATTGGACAGAGTGTAATATAGGCAGCAATTTCTACCCTGTATATTTCCACCAGACAAATTTGATTAAGATGATGCCCAGGATGATTATTCATTAACCTTCCAAAGACTTCTGTGTTTCTTTCTAACCTCCAAGATTCAATATTAATATTTTTTTTAATGATGTTCTGACAGTGCTCGTCTGTGCTATAACTTTGTAACATCTAAGTTAAGCCCTGAAATCTGGGCCTCGCGTGCTCCTTACAATTTCGAGCAATGTGTTTTGCAGTGTAGGATATCGAATAACTAAAATCACCCATTTTTTTCGAAAAAATTATTGGAATATTTTACGTTTAATTATTTTTCTAATCTAAATATAAGACCATAAGACATAGAGCAGAATTAGGCCACTCGGCCCATCGAGTCTGCTCCGCCATTCAATCATGGCTGATATTTTCTCATCCCCATTCTCCTGCCTTCTCCCCATAACTCCTGATCCCCATATCAATCAAGAACCTATCTTATTTCTGTCTTAAAGACATTCAGTGATTTGGCCTCCACAGCATTCTGCGGCAAAGCGTTCCACAGATTCACCACCCTCTGGCTGAAGAAATTCCTCTTCATCTCTGTTTTAAAGGATCATCCCTTTAGTCTGAAATTGTGTCCTCTACTTCTAGCTTTTCCTGCAAGTGGAAACATGATTTCTACATCCACTATATCCCGGCCTTGCAGTATATTGTAAGTTTCAATAAGATCCCGCCTCATCCTTCTAAACTCTAACGAGTACAGACCCAGAGTCCTCAACCGATCCTCATACGACGAGCTCTTCATTCCAGGGATGATTCTTGTGAATCTCCTCTGGACCATTTCCAAGGCCAGCATATCCTTCCTTAGATATGGGGCCCAAAATGAATGAGTATGCTTGCATAGTAGAAAACAAATAGGGAGGTTTCAAATAATTTTACATAGATGATGATTGCATCTTTGAAATCTCTAACACCATATTGTAGCAGCATTTATATAAATACTTAAAAAATAGAATTAGATGTTTACGTCAAAGGAGGACCAATAAAGCGAACAAGCAAAGAACAGGAAAGTGGGATTAGATTAAGTGCACATGTAGAAAAACACCAGCACAATGTTAGAATCATAGAATCCCTACAGTGCAAAAGGAGGCCATTCGACCCATTGAGTCTGCACCGAGACCTCCCTTCCATCATAAGATCAGGAGTGGAAGTGTTCACTGATTATTGCACAGTATTCCGTTCCTTTTGCAAATACTCAATAATGAAATATTCCATGCCTGCATGCTGCAAGACCTGGACAACATTCGGGCATGGTCTAATAGATGGCTGATAACATTCGCACCACACTAGCCAGGCACAACTATCTCCAGCAAGAGAGTCTAATAATCTCCCCTGTACATCTGTTGAAATTAAATTAAATGAAATGAAAATCGCTTATTGTCACAAGTAGGCTTCAAATGAAATTATTGTGAAAAGCCCCTAGTCGCCACATTCTGGCGCCTGTTCGGGGAGGCTGGTACGGGATTTGAACCGTGCTGCTGGCCTGCCTTGGTCTGCTTTCAAAGCCAGCGATTTAGTCCAATGCTAAACCAGTTGGCATTACCATCATCAAATCCCCCACTATCAGCATTGTGAGCATGTCAGAAGGTCCTGCAATAATCATGGTGGATTTTAATCTACATATAGATTGCTAAATTCAGATGGGCAAAGGTGTAGATGAGGAATTGATGGAATGTTTTCGGCATAGTTTCTTGGAACAGCACGTTAGAGCCAACCAGAAGACATGCTATACTAAACCTGGTATTATGCAATGAGATAGGATTAATTGATAACCTCATATTGAATGCATCCTGAGGTAGCAGCAATCATAATATGATTGAATTTTACATTCAGTCTGAGGGAGAGAAGAGCACATCCAAGATTAGCTTCAGAGATTGATCAACAGATGTTCAGTAGCAAGCATTTACAGGGATATTTCAGAATACAATGAATCGACACATACAAATGAGAAAGAAAAATTCTAACGGGAGGGCCCATTATTTATGGTTTACTAAAAAAGTTAAAGACAGTATTACTGTTGAAACTTAACAAAAAATTTGTGCAAAGATGAGTGCAGGCCAGAAGATTGAAAAGAATATAAAGGACATCAAAGAATGACAAAAAGATTGTGAGGAAGGAAAAACTAGAGTATAAGCTGGCCAGTAATGTAAAGATGGACAGTATGAGTTTCTACAGATATTTAAATTTGAAAAGAGTTAACAAAGTAAGTGTTGGTCCTATACAAAGTGTAACTGGAAAATTCGAAATGGAAAGTAGGGCTATGGTGGATGAGTTAAACAGGTGTTTTGCATCTGCCTTCACTAAAGAGGACACAAATAGTAGCCCAGAAATGGATGGGAGGATCTGAGGAAAATTATAATCAGCTCGGGAAGTGGTACCAAGCATATTGTTGGAGCTGTTGGCTGAAAAGTTGGCTGATGTATATTCTAAATACTTTTAAAAAGTGGCTAGTGAGATAGTTGATGCATTGGTTTTAATTTTCCAAAATTTACTAGGTTTAGGGATGGTTCCAAAAGATTGGAAGAGAGCAAATGTACCTATTTATTCAAAAAGGGAGGGAGATAGAAAGCAGGATACAATAGGCAAGTTAGCCTAACTTCAGTTCTCGGGAAAATGTTAGAAGCTATTATTAAAGATGTGAGAGTAGGCACTTAGAAAAATTCAAGGCAATCAGGCAAATCAACATGGTTTTGTGAAAGGGAAATCATATTTAACCAATTTGTTGGAATTCTTTGAAGGAGTCGCATATGCCTTGTATATAAGAGAACTAGTGGATGTACTTAGATTTCCAGAGGCATTTGACAAGGTGCCTCACCAAAAGTTGTTACATACGATCAATGTTCATCGTGTAGGGGCTAACATATTGACATAGTTGGCAGGATTTGCCACAGGAATCAGTGAAGTCTCAACTCCTTGCAATTTATACAAATGATTGGGACTGAAGGGATGATTGCTAAATTTGCTGATGATGCAAAGATAGATAGGAAAGTAAAATCTGAGGAGGACTTTAGGAGGCTACAAAGGGACATAGGTTATGTGAGTGGGAAAAACTCTGGTAAATGAAGCATTATGTGGCAAATGCAAAATTGTTCATTTTGGCAGGAACAATAAAAAAGCTGATGATCTAAATAGTGACAGATTGCGTAGATGTGAGGTGCAGAGGGATAATCTGGGTGCCCTGTTGCTTGAATCAGATAAGGTTAGCATACAGGCACAGCAAGTAATTAGGAAAGTTAATAGAATGTTCTAATTTATTGTGAGGGGAATTAATTCAAGAATAGGGAGGTTATGCTTTAGTTGTATAGGGCATTGGTGAGATCACATCTGGAGTATTGTGTACAGTATTGGTGTCCTCATTTAAGGAAAGATAGAAATGCATTCAAAGTAGTTTGCAGAAGGTTTACTAGACTAATACCTGAAATGAATGGGTTGACTCATGAGGAAAGGTTGGAGAGGTTAGTTTTGTATCAACTAGAGCTTAGAAGAGTAAGAGACAACTGAAATTTTAAGATTCTGAGGGATATTGACGAGATTGATATGGAGCGGTGTTTCCTCGTGTGAGAGAATCTAGAACTAGGGGTCACTGTTTAAAAATAAGAAGTCACTCATTTAAGATAGATGAGGAGATTTGTTTTCTCTGAGCATCGTGTCTCTCCTCTTCCTTTGAGGGATTCACTTCCTCAAAATGCAGTGGAAGCAGAATCTTTGAATATTTTTAAAGAAGAGCTCAATGAATGTTTGATTAGCAAAGGCGTGAAACCCTATTTGGGGGGTGGGTGGGGGGGAGGAGAGTCAGGAATGGTTACAATCAGATCAGCCATGATCTTATTAAATGGTGGAGCTAGCCCAAGGGTTGAGTGGCCTTCTCCTGCTTCCTATTCATATGTTCAGATGGGTATCACCATTGATCAGACGCTCAGCTGAAACAGCCATAAAAATACTGTGGCTACAAGTGCAGGTCAGTGGCTGGACATTCTAATGTACTCCACCCTCGACTCCCCAGACACACTCCACAAGTACAAGAGAGGATTGAGATTGAATATTCTTCATTTGCCTGAATGGATACAGCTGCAACAGGAGAAGCTTAAGACCATCCAGGACATTGCTGTTTTCTTGATTGGGTTCCATTTACTGGCTTTAAACATCCACATCCTCCACTGCCATGCCGAGACTGCACACAGGATACATTGCAGCAACATGTCAATGTTTCTTCGACACTATTTCCCCAAATTTGATCTCCACCATCTGGAAGGATAGGGACAGTAGATGCACAGGGACACCATTACCTCCAAGTTCTTCTCTAATTCACACACCACCATGACGTAGGAACATATGATCCTTCTTTCATCACCACTCGATCAAACAGTAAGGAGCATCTTCACAACATGGTTAACCAAGCAGTTAAATAGTGATCTACCGCAAACATTTTGATGGCACTTAAGGAAGGGCAATAAATGCTGATGGATATCCACATCCCAAATAATGCTGAAGAAACATTTTATAGATAGGTCTGCACTGAGAGTGCCTGCTTTGGCTGAGTGAGAGTGCTTTTGGAGTTGGATGAACCCAGGGAGTTAGATGAAACTGGGAGAAAGTGAAACTGAAAAGACTGAGCGTGGAGCTTAGTCTGGGCAGGAGCGGAGCACAGCAAGGTCGGATTCCTGTCCTTATTGACTTTGCCGTCAGTGTCACATTGAAACAGTTGTGAGTATAAAAAGGGTTTTCTTTGTTTTTTTTTGTTTGGAGGAGGTGAATAACTGCGAAACAGCACAAATAAGTGTAAGCCTGGGGTAATTATAATAAAGTAATATTAGTGAACAAAGTAGGTTAATTAAGTAAAGTTAGCCTAAGGGAGGCAAGTAAATAATATTCTTATATAGCTTAAGTTTTGTTAAAAGGGAGTAAATAAGGGGCTTAAGGGTAGTCATGGCAGGAGGGCATGCATCTGTGATATGCTCCTCCTGTACTGTGTGGAAAATCATGGAAGCTTCAGTTGTCTGTGGTGACCATGTGTGCAGGAAGGTGTGTCCAACTGCAGCTACTGGCTAAGCGTATTTCGGAGCTGGAGGTGAGGGTGGATTTGCTGTGCAGCATCTGCACTGCTGAGCATGTCGTGGATAACACGTCCTTTGAGGTGGTCACACTTCCAGTGAGGATTGAACAAGCAGAGTAGAGGAAGGCAGGTAGTGCAGGAGTCCTCTGTGGCCATCCCCCTTTCTAACAGATATACCATTTTGGATACTGTTGGGGGAGATGACTGTTGGGGAAAGCAGTGGCAGCCATTTTCATGGCATCATGGGTAGGCATCACAAGAGGGGAGGAGGAAGATTGTCAAGGCTATAGTAGTAGGGGATTCAATTGTAAGGGGAACAGAGAGGTGTTTCTGTGACCGCAAGACTCCAGGATGGTATGTTGCCTCCCTTGTGCCAGGGTCATGGATGTCACTGAACGGCTGCGAGGCATACTGAAGGGGAGGGGAAACAGACAGATATTGTGGTGCATATTGGTACCAACGATTTAGGCAGTAAAAGGGATGAGGTCCTGAATGAAAACAAAATTTGGGGAGCTGGGAAGTAGATTAAAAATCAGGACTCAGAAGGTATTAATCTCTGGATTACTTCCTGTGCCACATGCTAGTAAGTATAGAAATAGGAGGTTAGTCCAGATGAATACGTAGCTGGAGAGATGGTGCAGGAGGGAGGGCTTTAGATTTCTGGGACATTGGGACCGTTTTTGGAGATGGTGGGATCTGTACAAGGCGGACAGGTTTCACTTGAACCGAAATAGGACCAGTGTCATTGCAGGGAGGTTTGCTAGAGCTGTTGGGGAGGGTTTAAACTAAATTGGCAAGGATCCTGAGAGACGGTTCAGCAGGGATAGATGCACAGCCAAAATTAGAGGAGACATCAAATGAGTCAGGAAAGTATAGAATGTCTCGACCAGTTAAGTCACCAGGGAGTTTGGCAAGATTGGATGGTATTTATTTTAATGCGAGGCAGATGAATTGAGGGCACAAATTAAAACATGGGGATATGGTGTCACTGAGACATGGTTGAGGGAGGGGCTGGATTGGCAGCTCAATATTCCAACATATAGAATATTCAGGTGAGAAGGGGAAGGAGGGAAAAGAAGACGCGGTGTTGCAATTTTGATCAGGGAATCAATTACAGCAGTAAGGAGGGATGACGTCTTGGAAGGCTCTTCGACTGAAGCCATTTGGGTAGAACTTAAAAGCCAAAAAGGAACAATCACGTTGGTGGGAGTCAAACAGTCCAAGAAAAAGAAGAGCAGATGTGTAGGAAAATTTAAGAGAAGTATAAAAGTAATAGGGTAGTGATAGTGGGGGATTTCAACTTCCCCAATATTAACTGGGGAAGCCAATGTATGAAAGGTTTAGAGGGAGCGGAATTCGAGAAATGCATTCAGGAGAACTTTTTAAGCCAGTACGTAGAACAAGGATCTGCAAGAGAGGGGACTTAATTTTCAGTAACAAAGCTGGGTAGGTGGTTGAAGTATCAGTGGGGGAACATTTTGCAGACAGTGATCATAACTCCATTAGATTCCAGATTGTTATGGAAAAGGACAATGAAGGGCCTGAGATCAAAGTTCTAAACAGGGGGAAGACCGATTTTAATAAGATCAGGTATGATTTGGCCAGAGTGGACTGGGAGCGGACACTTTTAGGTCAGTCTGTGACAGAACAGTGTTAATGTAAGCCTAATTGTGACAATCAAGATTATTATTATTAAGTTAATAATTACTGCAAAAGTCCTCACTGGTCCTGAAAGAACAATCTGATATTTATTGCATGACATATCTTCATTTAATAATTAATTCTCACATATTTTTAAAGAAATTTAAAAACAATGTTTATGATGTATTATTCCTACTTTAATCCCATCTGAACGTCCCATTTTATATATATATATATATATATTACTATCCGTAAAATTTAAAAACTAAAGGGATTTTGTGGTTTACTTCCTGGTTTCCTCTCTATGAAAGCATTTGAATCTTTTAATAATAATAAAAACTTCATTAGTGTCACAAGTAAGCTTACATTAACACTGCAATGAAGTTACTGTGAAAAGTCCCTCGTCGCCACACTCTAGCGCCTCTTCAGATACACAGAGGGAGAATTCAGAATGTCCAATTCACCTAACAAGCCCGTCTTTCGGGACTTGTGGGAGGAAACATGAGCACCCGGAGCAAACCTACGCAAAGACGGGGAGAACGTGCAGACTCCACACGGACAATAACCCAAGCCGGGAATCAAACCTGGGTCCCTGGCACCGTGAAGCAGCAGTGCTAACCACTGTGCTAACAAATCTGATTGGGTGTTTACTCTGCTCGATGATGCAAATGTTGCTGGATGCCTGGAGGTATCCTTGACTTGCCCCAGAATCAAAAAAACATCAGGAAAGAAAAAATCCATGTCAAAGGGATTGCTTGATTCTTTGAGGTCAGCAGCAAGCACCATTACTTTATCACTGACCATAAGATCGTGTTTTCGGCATCCTTAAGGGGGAGGGGGAGCAGCCCCAAGTCGTGGTCCACATAGGTACCAATGACATAGGTAGGAAAAGGGATAGGGATGTAAGGCAGGAATTCAGGGAGCTAGGGTGGAAACTTAGAGCTAGAACAAACAGAGTTATTATCTCTGGGTTGTTACCCGTGCCACGTGCTAGCGAGTCGAGGAATAGGGAGAGAGAGCAGTTGAACACGTGGCTGCAGGGATGGTGCAGGAGGGAGGGTTTCAGATTCCTGGACAATTGGGGCTCATTCTGGGGTAGGTGGGACCTCTACAAACGGGATGGTCTACACCTGGACCAGAGGGGTACTAATATAATCGGGGGGAGGTTTGCTAATGCTCTTCGGGAGGGTTTAAACTAGTTCAGCAGGGGATTGGGAACCTGAATTGTAGCTCCAGTACACAAGAAGCTGAGAGTAGTGAGGTCATGAGTAAGGTTTCAAAGTTGCAGGAGTGTACCGGCAGGAAGGAAGGTGGTCTAAAGTGCGTCTACTTCAATGCCAGGAGCATCCGGAATAAGGTGGGTTAGTACCTGGGACTTCGATGTTGTGGCCATTTCTGAGACATAGATAGAGCAGGGCGAGGAATGGTTGTTGCAGGTGCCGGGGTTTAGATATTTCAGTAAGCTCAGGGAAGGTGGTAAGAGAGGGTGAGGGGTGGCATTGTTAGTCAAGGACAGTATTACGGTGGCTGAGAGGACATTTGATGAGGACTCAAATACTGAGTTAGTATGGGCTGAGTTAAGAAACAGGAAAGGAGAGGTCACCCTGTTAGGGCTTTTCTGTAGGCCTCCGAAAAGTTCCAGAGATGTAGAGGAAAGGATTGCAAAGATGATTCTGGATAGGAGCGAAAATAACAGGGTAGTTGTTATGGGGGACTTTAACTTTCCAAATATTGACTGGAAACACTATAGTTCGAGTACTTTAGATGGATCCGTTTTTGTCCAATGTGTGCAGGAGGGTTTCCTGATGCAGTATGTAGATAGACCAACAAGAGGTGAGGCCGTATTGGATTTGGTACTGGGTAATGAACCAGGACAGGTGTTAGATTTGGAGGTAGGTGAGCATTTTGGTGATAGTGACCACAATTCGATTACGTTTACTTCAGCGATGGAAAGAGATAGGTATAAACCGCAGGGCAAGAGTTATTGCTGGGGGAAAGGCAATTATGATGCGATGAGGCAAGACTTGGGATGCACGTCTGGAGAGGAAAACTGCAGGGGATGGACACAATGGAAATGTGGAGCATATTCAAGGAACAGCTACTGCGTGTCCTTGATAAGTATGTACCTGTTAGGCAGGTACAAGTTAGCTAGGAAGGCTCTAAAGAGAGAGCTAAGAAGAGCCAAGCGAGGACATGAGAAGTCTTTGGCAGGTAGGATCAAGGAAAACCCTAAAGCTTTCTATAGGTATGTCAGGAATAAAAGAATGACTAAGGTAAGAGTAGGGCCAGTCAAGGACAGTAGTGGGAAGTTGTGCGTAGAGTCCGAGGAGATAGGAGAGGTGCTAAATGAGTATTTTTCGTCAGTATTCACACAGGAAAAAGACAATGTTGTCGAGGAGAATACTGAGATACAGGCGACTACTATAAGGGCTTGAGGTTCATAAGGAGGAGGTGTAAGCGATTCTGGGAAGTGTGAAAATAGATAAGTCCCCTGGGCCGGATGGGATTTATCCTAGGATTCTCTGGGAAGCTCGGGAGGAGATTGCTGAGCCTTTGGCTTTCATCTTTAAGTCATCTTTGTCTACAGGAATAGTGCCAGAGGACTGGAGGATAGCAAATGTTGTCCCCTTGTACAAGAAGGGGAGAAGAGATAACCCCGGTAACTATAGACCAGTGAGCCTTACTTCTGTTGTGGGAAAAGTCTTGGAAAGGTTTATAAGAGATAGGATGTATAATCATCTGGAAAGGAATAATTTGATTAGAGAAAGTCAACATGGTTTTGTGAAGGGTAGGTCGTGCCTCACAAACCTCATTGAGTTCTTCGAGAAGGTGACCAAACAGGTGGATGAGGGTAAAGCAGTTGATGTGGTGTGTATGGATTTCAGTAAAGCGTTTGATAAGGTTCTCCATGGTAGGCTATTGCAGAAAATACAGAGGCATGGGTTTCCGGGTGATTCAGCAGTTTGGATCAGAAATTGGCTAACTGATAGAAGACAAAGAGTGGTGGTAGATGGGAAATGCTCTGACTGGTGTCCAGTTACTAGTGGTGTGCCACAAGGATCTGTTTTGGGGTCGTTGCTGTTTGTCATTTTTATAAATGACCTGGAGGAGGGTGTAGAAGGATGGGTGAGTAATTTTGCAGATGACACTAAAGTCGGTGGAGTTGTGGACAGTGCAGAAGGATGTTACAAGTTACAGAGGGACAGAGATAAGCTGCAGAGCTGGGCTGACAGGTGGCAAATGGAGTTTAATGCCGAAAAGTGTGAGGTGATTCATTTTGGAAGGAATAACAGGAAGGCAGAGTACTGGGCTAATGGTAAGATTCTTGGTAGTGTGGACGAGCAGAGAGATCTCGGGGTCCATGTCCACAGATCCCTGAAAGTTGCCACCCAGGTTGAAAGGGTTGTTAAGAAGGCGTACGGTGTGTTAGCTTTTATTGGTAGAGGAATTGAGTTTCGGAGCCATGAGGTCATGTTGCAGTTGTACAAAACTCTGGTGCGGCCGCATTTGGAGTATTGTGTGCAGTTCTGGTTGCCACATTATAGGAAGGATGTGGAAGCATTGGCAAGGGTACAGAGGAGATTTACAAGAATGTTGCCTGGTATGGAGGGAAGATCATATGAGGAAAGGCTGAAGGACTTGAGGCTGTTTTCGTTAGAGAGAAGAAGGTTAAAAGGGGACTTACTTGAGGCATACAAGATGATCAGAGGATTAAATAGGGTGGACATCGAGAGCCTTTTTCCTCGGATGGTGATGTCCAGCACGAGGGACATAGCTTTAAATTGAGGGGAGATAGATATAGGACAGATGTCAGAGGTAGGTTCTTTACTCAGAGAGTAGTAAGGGCGTGGAATGCCCTGCCTGCAACAGTAGTGGACTCGCCAACACTAAACGCATTCAAATGGTCATTGGATAGGCATATGGACGATCAGGGAATAGTGTAGAGGGACTTTAGAAGGGTATCACAGGACGGTGCAACATCGTGGGCCGAAGGGCCTGTACTGCGCTGTAATGTTCTATGTTCTATGATCTAAGCCATTAAGTATTATTTCAATATCACAGTTGGTTTAATGTCACAAGCTTGGTACAGTAGTTTTCATCTGACTGCTATATACATGCTTGTAGTAATGTAATTGATTATCATTATGCTCTCCCATGCAGAACTGATGAGCAATCAAAGGGAAGCCAAATTCAGCCCTCTTATGGTTGATGAAGTAATGTTTATTGTATTCACACTTCTTGTATGTTGTACTAAATTTTAAGGAACTTCATATCGGAATTAAATTGATTCTGAGGTCACGCTGGTTAATAGTGTGAATTATTGGGCTTGGTATGAACAGGTAAAAACTGCATGCTAAACTTTATACAGTCTTCATATCAGTGGTTGCGTAACACAAGCACAGAATGTTACATCCATATACTAGTTATCCGATTGCATCCCTGATGATATAGATCCTATCTATAACAGAATTAGTATTCTCTTGTTTATTGATTACAACTCATGTAAGTCAGAATTTTACTTGAAGGTACAGTTTAAACAAAGCAAAATCTCCTCTTAAGCAAAATCCTATGATGAAGAAAGCAATTTCATCACTGGGAAGTAGCATAAAGGAGTTAATTTATACACCACTAATACATTGTGTTGAAGACGGAAAAACATTTTTCAGCCATCCCTGCATGAGAATGCAGTGTGCTGTATTACCTGAAAATGGCACAGCTCTGCATTTCACCACAAAATATCTCTCTATAGAGTAATCCCTCAAGGATCAGTGAGAACGTTTGAGGATAGCAGCAGAGGTCAAGCTGTTATCATTGGTTTTCTTCACTTGCCTCCAGCTGCAAAATGAGATTGTGTTGGCAGAGCTCATCTATTAGCTGATTTTAGTGGCTCAAAGATCCCCATACATTTAATCCCACCAGATCCAAAATAATAATCTAAACACGCTGTTCAGCACTTACCACAGATCCCCAGCTATAGTTAAGCACTAAAAGGTGGTCAGGGAAGGTGGCGAGAATAAGCAAGGCGGTGCTCCAAAGAGGAGGCCATCGGGTGACTTGGCTCTGTCGGTTGCGCTATTACAGGGCAGCAAATCCGGAGAAACTGTGAGTCTGGAGGAAGGAATCAGAAGCTTTGTGGGTGCAGATGGAGGTGGGGTCCTGTAAGTGGTTGGGGTTGTGGGTGCTGGCAATGACGCTGCTGCCACTAGTCCCAGGAAAGTATTCTGGGAATCTGGTAGTGGTAGCCATGCTGAGGATCTGTGAGCAATCTCGACAGCACTTCAAGTTACAGACAGAGCCAAGGGTAATGCCGATAAGAGGGAATCATGGACTTGCGTCGGGGAGGATGGATACGAGGTTCCGGGGATGGGAGGAGAAAGGAGTGAAAGAGATGAAGGATCTGTTTCTGGAGGGAAGATATGCAAGTCTAGAGGAGTTGGGAGCAGGCCCAGCCTGCCATTTCCATTTTTCTGTTCCTGCCCAAAGTTGTATCATTTTAAAATTACGTCCCGATCCCTTCCTCAGTGAGAAGCTCTGCTCGTCAGAGCCCCTCAGTGCAGGAAATGTGGCTAAGTGTGACCTCGACAGGGGATTCCATGCTAGCACCCAAAAACAAGACAGAATGCCGATAGGTAACAGAATCGTTCCCGCATTATAAGCGCTGGGAAGGACCCCGCTAATTCCGCATAGAACGACACTCTATTTTATTTTGGTTACATCATGCCCTAAGTGTGTAACAGTGGAAGTTCAGGAGGAGGAAAGGAGGCTGATGGAGCTACCATTTTTAGGTATCTGGGGATTCAAGTGGCCAAGGATTGGGGGCAGCTTCACAAGTTAAATTTGGGCAAAGCAGTAGATCAAATGAGAAGGGATTTTTGTAGATGGGACATGCTCCCACTGACGCTGGCGGGGAGGATTCAGACGGTGAAGATGACTGTCCTTCCGAGACTGCTTTTCTTTTTTCAGTGACTCCCGATTTTTGTCCCAAAGGCTTTTTTCAGAAGTATTAATGTGGCGATATCAAGGTTTATATGGGTGGGTAAAACCCAGAGAGTAAAGAGGTTACTCCTAGAATGGGCCCGTGGGGAAGGAGGATTGGCTCTTCTGAGCTTTATTAACTATTACTGGGCTGCCAGCATATCGATGGTCAGGAAGTGGGTAATGGGGGAGGGGTCGGTCTGGGAGCAGATGGAGGCAGCATCCTGCAAAGGTACGAGTATGGAGGCTTTACTGACGGTGCCCCTGCCTTTCCCGCCGGTTCGGTACTCCACAAATCCTGTGGTGGTGGCAGCCCTAAGAGTATGGGGGCAATGGAGGCAGCATATGAGACTGGAGGGGGCGTCAGTGTGGTCACTGATCTGTGAGAATCACCGGTTTGCCCCGGGGAGGCTGGATGGGGGCTTTAGGTATGGCAGCAGGCAATGATTGAGAGGTTTGGGGATCTATTCATCCAGGAGGGCTTCCCGACCTTGGAGACATTAGAGGAGGAGTTTGACTTGCTGGGAGGGAACGCGTTTCGGTACCTTCAAGTGCGGGACTTTGTACGGAGACAGGTCCCAAGCTTTCCTCGCCTCCCCCTATGGGAACAACAGGATAAAGTGCTGTTAAAAACAGGGGTTGGAGGTGGGAAGGTTTCGGACATATACAGGGAATTGTTAGAATGGGAAGGGGCCCCTATCAGAGAGATGAAGAGGACGTGGGAAGAGGAGTTGGGAGGAGAGCTGGAAACTGAACTGTGGGGAAAAAGCCTTGAAAAGGGTAAATTCATCCTTGTCCTGTGCTAGCTTCAGTTTGATTCAGTTCAAGGTAGTCTACAGGGCCCACATAACGGTAGCCCGGATGAATAGGTTCTTTGAGGAGGTGAAAGACAGATGTGGGCGGTGTGGGGGTAGCCCGGCCAACCATGTTCATATGTTTTGGGCATGTCCGAAACTGAGGGAATTCTGGCAGGGATTTGCAGATGTTATGTCAGAAGTCCTGGAAGGTAGGGTTACTCCGAGTCCAGAATTAGCAATATTTATGGTATCGGAAGATCAGGGGGCAAGGGGGGGGGGGGGGGGGGGTTGCGGAGGCCACTATTCTGGCCTTCTCCTCTCTGGTGGCCCGGAGAGGAACTAGCTGAGATGGAACGACTCTGAGCCCCCGAAATCAGGAGTCTGGGTAAGCGATATGGTCGAGTTTCTCAGTCTGGAGAAAATCAAGTTTGCTTTAAGAGGATCAATACAGGGATTCGCCCGGAGTTGGCAGCCGTTCATCAATTTCTTTAACAAAACTGAACGTCAGCAGTAAGGGGGGGGGGAAAGGGAAAAGGGGGGGGGGGGGAGGAAAATAAGAGGCAGGGTAATGTTGAATAAGGACAGGGAATTTAGTATACGGGTAAGGTAGGCCCTTATGCTCCTCATAACCAAAATCTATAAACGGTTGTGGGTCAGGTGAACCCCATGATATACTTTGATATTCTCTAAACCCTGGCCTGTAACAGAGGGACAAACAAGCACACACATATAAGAGAGGGGAAACACGGAAAATTAGTTTCACATTTGTTTTGGTCAACAGAAAACTTTGGTCAACAAAGTTTCGCTGTTAAGGAACAAAAATGTGAGTAAAATTTTCTATCACTGAAAAAATAGTAAAAGTACTTAGTTTGCCTGAAGCAGAATAATGAAACCTAAATCACAGCTTTTTACCAAACTTGACACTTCCTTAAGGACGAATGGTTTATGAAATAGAATTATTATTCTAAATAGTACTGATGTTTCAGTAAGATGGAACTTTTGGATAATAAGAACTTAGGGTAGTAGTTAATTTACAACTGTAGATTTTGCCTTTAATTTTAAAGGGATATCGGTTGAAATTTCATGAATTGTGAATTCATTTTATTTCATAAAAAATACACTTGAAGGCTGTGAACCACAGTTGAGCTAGTTTTCCAGTTCTAAATGAGTGGAATTTCCCCCACTTAAATAATGGGAAGACTGCCAGTGACTTAAGTCCCTGACTTAAACTTCCCTAGCTACTGACTCCTTTCCTCTTCTTGGCAACAGTCTGAAACTAAGCAGACAGTTTACAATCTTGGCGTCACCTTTGATTGCTAGATGAGTTTCTGACCTCACATCGATGCCATCGCTGAGACCGCCTACTTCCACCCATGCCTTGTCTCAAACCAAACAATGTTCACCTATCGTCATCTGTGCTCACCGACTTACATTGGCTCTTGGTCAAACAATGTGTTTATATGAAAATTCTTATCCTTGTTTTTAAATTCCTCCACAACCTTGCCCCTCTCTAACTCTGTCATTTCTTCTCATCCCACAACCTTCTAAGATATCAGTGTTCATTTTGTTCCGGCCTGTTGAGGATTCCTAATTTGATTGCTCCATTCTTATTCATCTACCTTGTCCTTTAGCTCTGGAATCTCCTCCCCCCCCGCCCAAAACCTCTGACCAACATTTGATCATCTGCCCTTGTATCATATGTAGTCCGGTGTCTAATTTTATTTTATTATGTTCCTGTGAAGTGCATTGGGATGTTTTATTGCATTAAAGGAAATATGCATATATAGTGGGCATCACAATAGCATAGTGATTAGCACAATTGCTTCACAGCTCCAGGATCCCAGGTTCGATTCCCGGCTTGGGTCACTGTCTGTGCGGAGTCTGCACGTTCTCCCCGTGTGTGCATGGGTTTCCTCCGGGTGCTCCGGTTTCCTCCCACAGTGCAAAGATGTGCAGGTTAGGTGGATTGCCCATGATAAATTGCCATCAGTGTCCAAAATTGCCCTTAGTGCTGGGTGGGGTTACTGGGTTATGGGGACAGAATTAGAATTAGAACAGTACAGCACAGAACAGGCCCTTCGGCCCTCGATGTTGTGCCGAGCAATGATCACCCTACTCAAGCCCACGTATACCTATACCAGTAACCCAACAACAATAGGGTGGGAGGTGTGCGGTTGGGTAGGGCGCTCTTTCCAAGAGCCGGTGCAGACTCGATGGGCCGAATGGCCTCTTCTACACTGTAAATTCTATGAATCTATAAATTGTTTGTGAAGCCCCACCTTCTCAACCTTGCCCCTCACCTGAGGTGTGGTGATCCTCAGATTAAATCAGCACCAGTCAGCTCTCTCCCTCAAAAAGGAAAGAAGCCTATGGTCATCTGGGACTTTGGCGACTTTACCTTTAAATATAAATTGTTGTTGTAGATGTATTTTAATCAACAAGATGTTTTCAAATGGATGAGTTGAATATTGTTTTGACAATATTTTTACCTCGCAATAATCCGAGTCGGACTTGCACAAAGCATGCCCAATATACCGAATTTCACAGCATACAATCTGTGCAAAAAACATTGACAAGTAGAGGAGAAAGAATGTGACCCTCATCCTAAAGCATTTGAGAGTGTCAATGTACCATTCAGCACAATAAAGGTTTCCATAGAGTTTTAGAAAATTATAGTCAGAGCATTTTGTATTTCTTCCCTAGCTTCCTTCTATAAGAAGCCTTTTCATTGCTCTTTATTTTTTGCTAATTTTTGTTTGAAACTTTTTGTCACATTTTGTAGATTTCCATCTCCCTTTCTAAATGTATTTTTAAAATTACCTAGGGTTCTGTTCACTAACATTTCCTTTCATTTCATCTGAACAATGTTCCTTTTAATTTCACTATATTGTCAGTGAGTTGATGGATTGGCCATAATACCACTGAATTCGTAATTCAGAGGCCCAGGCTAATGCTCTATCTGGGGGCATAGGCTCAACTCGTGCAACAGCAACTGGTGGAATTTTAATACTGTTAATAAATATGGAATATGAAAGGGAAGGAAATCTGTCATCCTTTCCTGGCCGACATGTGACTCCAGACCCACAGCGATATGGCTGACTCATAGCTGCCCTCTGAAATGGCCCAAAAAGTCACTCAGTTCAAGGACAATTAAGAATAGATAGCAAATGCTGGTCTTGCCAGCGATGCCCACACTCCGTGGAAGAATACAGAAAAAAATAATCAAACTTGATTTTGGAATGATTTTTGACTTTTTACAATTCAAGATCGATGAGTTAGACATTGTTTTGTGAGCTCGGGTTGGTGGTGGTACTCAAAATAACCTTTCCTCGCTGCTGACTAAAGAGAGTGCACTTGGGAATTCCTGGGCAAGGGTCAGAGGAACGATGGCAGAGACCCACAATATTTCCAGTTACCGGCACCTGTTCGGGTAAGCTGGTATGCGAATTGAACCCGCGCTGCTGCCTTGTCCTGCATTACAAACCAGCTGTGTAGCCCACTGAGCTAAACCACCCCTTGTAGTGGGTGCTGGTTATTTATTATGTTGTACAACTTTGCTTCAGCTCTTATTTGTATTGTTTGTTTATATAAATGCCTTAATAAAATATTTTTAAAAAGTATATATATTTTCCATTGTGTCCCACAGCATTTGTTGAGAACTCCACATGACACAACAGGACCTGTATCTTGAAATGAAATGAAAACCTCTTATTGTCACAAGTAGGCTTCAAATTAAGTTACTATGAAAAGCCCCTGGTCGCCACATTCCGGCGCCTGTTCGGAGAGGCTGGTACGGGAATTGAACCGTGCTGCTAGCCTGCCTGGGTCTGCTTTCAAAGCCAGCGATTTAGCCCTGTGCTAAACCAGCCCTTATAGTCTTCAACAGATGCAGGGCGAGGATTACTTAAATAAGATTTTGGGCCTGCTCTCACGCTTGCACCTCCTCTTCTCAATTGTGTCCCACATAAAACCGTGTACTTTGGAGCCACACTGACCCGAGGCTCTGCAGGATCCTGAGGACAAGTCAAAGATCATTAAAACAATTGGAAATTTTATTTGAAGCACCCGCTCTAAAGGGCGTGTTCTGGCTACTGATCTCCCAACAGTGGCTGAAAGGTTCCAATCTCCGAGATTTGAAGCACAGTTGCAGATGCAGTAATTTACAGCCTGTTTTTTGGTGTAAAGCTCAGCAGGGGAGCAGATCAGGGAGATCTCCCATGCTGAAAGATGTATGTAGCTGTGACTTCTTGTATGCAGCATTATTGCAGTGCAGGAGAAGAAAACCTACCCTATATTTTCCTAAACCTACCTCAACTGCTGCAGTGGTTGCACTATTGAATTGCCATTTGTCTTCTCTTCATACTCAGTACCAATTGGAAAATAGTTTTGTGCTGGTGCAAAACATATGAAGTTGTTTGTGAAGTAATGCACTGCATAAAAAATCCTGGAGACCAAAACAAATGGAAAATATTGTCAGTGAATCAGTGCTCATAAAAACACTTCTAACATAACCTGCAATCCACCCCATGTTTCTTGTGGGGGCTGTAATGGTTATCGCTTTTTAAAAAGTAATTAAAGGGAACTGGATGCTGTGATCTCTACCAGCTGTTATCACTCTCGTCAAATAATTACAGGGAACTTGAAAAAGTGATCTCTACCAGCTGTTGTTGATGTCTTTTTATACTCCCTCAATTGTTAATAGTGAACAAAATAGCAGATATAAAGTTTACCGCTTTAATGGATTTTGTAGCAGTAATCCTGTTACCCGAAACCTGACCTATTATTAGTTGACAAAAGCTTTATGTCTATGCTTTGAGCTGATCTGTGAACATAGCACAATGTATTGGTAGCACAAGAGTAATTACAACATGCAATATTCATTATTACCTGAAAATGTTTTCTGTCCATTCGAAACCGCTGAAGTTTTCTATTGACATCCAAAGATTAATTTAAACAAAAATCAGGTATTTACATGCAATTTTAAAATGATGCAAGCCCTTATTTACCTTGTCCAACTTTAATCATTAAGTTTCTGTGATTTGTTGCTTTTATTATATAATTACTTTTCTTTAAACCTCTGAACAGAAATGTTGAACAACTCTACTGAGCCGACCTATAATAAAGAGAGACTAGCTGTGTCACTTGAGCCTGGTGAAAGATGTACGGTAAGTCTGCTGCATTGCATACTGTTGTATTATCACAGTTGTGACTGTGCATATATCTGACCTTCCATCAGCCTATTCAATACATTTTGAGGATTTTGAGTTGAGAAGCATAGCTTTATTAGAATGTTAATCTATTTGATGATTGACATTGGCATAGCTCCTCGGATAAATTTTCACACCCATATTCAGTAGCTGTTGCTAAAGGTTTTGCTCATTAGCTGTAGTCCTGGGAATATGCAGTATTAGGACAAATAGAGAGATGTGTGTTTTCATGATACTATTTTTTTCTGATTCTGTGTTCCAAAAGTATAAGCAAAGCAGCAGCACCACTGTGTGCTACCTCAGGTTAAGCAGCACTAGAATCGTTCTGAATACTTTAAGCAGTATTTGAGTGAAGCCTACTGTAATTCACTTCTTTACTATTCAGTTACAGAACCTTCAAATGTATTCTTCGAGTATGTAGCATATGATGCATTTAAATGCAAACGTTCTTTCGGAAATAAATGTTTTTTCTATTGCAATAGGATAATAATGTCATAAGTTGCATGATTACATATTGTAAATTTATTTTCATTTTAGTAAGGTCAATATTCAGATTGTTATTATGTTCTGTTAATATTTATACTTGTGTATTAAATCAACTTTTTCAGATTGATCACTTGGGTGGTTAACTTGTCTAATTTTTCTCCCATGTCGATAACTATAGAAACAAAATTCAAAAACAAATGTTATCACATTGGTAATTGTTATAGTGCACAATTCAGCGACCCCACTGCACCGACACGGATCTGCGTGAGAATCGCAAATTGGGCTCCATGCCGGGCCAATCGCGAGTCATCCGACCGCTCCGCCTGCCGCGATCTGCATCTTTCAATGAGCCATTAGGGGCCGGTAGTCACTGGCCGCGCATGCGAGACCTCACCAGGGCGCTGTTTCGTACTGGTATACACAAATGTAGTCCAGTAACGGCATCCTGGGAGCAGGGGGGAGGAGAGTGTCTCACAGGGCATTAGAGACCCCAGGGCAGTTGGGGACTGGGCAGGGTAGTTCCCTGGCACCTGGGCACCTGACACTGCCAAATAGTCACCTTGGCACTGCCAGTGCCCAGATGCCAGGTTTGTACGGCCAGCAGTCGGGACTAGGGGTTGGGGGGGGCCTTACAAATTAGAGATGGGGTGAGGTTGGGGGGGGGGTGGTTCCCAGGTGCCTCGACAAAGTTGGGAGTGGGGTGGGGGTGGAGATTGGAGCTGCAGTCGCCGAGAAACACCCCGTCACACGCACCCAAAAGTAGACTTTTCCTCTGCTGAATCACGGCCATAGTTTTAAACGGCTTCAAAAATCCTAAAATGTGGACTAGCTTAATTAACTTACACATATAGCTTTGAGGGAAAGTCCCAAAACAATGTTGCATAATTATGTTTGTGTTTATTGATGCAATTATTAATTGCTCTATAGTACTGCAGTTACTATTTAGTTTGAAAAACCTGTGCTTAAATGAGTTCTTCATTCTTGGTCGCAATTGCTATTTATTGTACAGTGTGGTGTCCTCAACAACGGTTTCCCTGGTTATTCACATGTACGTCATATCAGCCCTGAATATTAAGAGTATAAGTTTGATTTTGTAAGTTTTTATAGTTTTGACCTTTTATGGTAATGTTTATTTTTGTTTGTTCAAAACCTGTGGAATATTGTGGTTTTAATCTGTTAAGCCAGTGTCTTGACTCTCAAACTTTGTCTACTTTAAACAAAATGTTATTGGTCCCTAACCAGAATGATCAAAAACCTAGGGGTCTGGTCTTTGATCTGTCATGGCCCAGGGTTTAGAAAACTCCTGAGTATATTATGGAGTTCACCTGACCCACAACTGTTTATAGACTTTGGTTACGAGGAACAGAAGGGCCTACTTTCCTGGTTGCATTCAACAGAAGACCTTAAGCACTTTTAAACAAAACAAAGTTTATTCTATAAATTCAGTTAATATTTTATAAATACACACAGTAAGCATTTTTTATCAACCACAAACATAAATTCCCCACAGTTACAGTTCTCTCTCTCTCTCTATTCTCTCTCTCTCTGTACCCTTAATAACTTCTCTTTCTGCTGCTTCAACTTGATAACAACATCCAATAAAACCAGGAAAACCCTTTTAACAAAACAGTAGGTCTGAATTTTTTACAGAAAACAGTTATCACTTTTAAATATTAAGTAATCTGGACACCTTTTAACATACAGAGAGAGAGAGGAGAAGCCTTTTTCTGAATCCAGCTGCCAACAGTGTAAACTGAAAGTAAAACTCAGAGCCACGGCCCAGCCTCCAGCTCAAAACGAAAGTAAGAGCCAGAGCCACAGTCCAGTTCCACCCACACAATGACATCACTGAAGCCATGTGATAATACAAACATTTCTTCGAGGACACTTGCATGACAGATCGTAACAATCTCTTAATTAGGAAACCAAGTAACCCTTTTTCGGAATGCTCCTGACCCACTTTGGCCTTAAAGGAACATTGTGCAAAAGAAAATTCAGGCTTTACCCAGCCGATGGGTCATCACACTACACTACAAAAATACCTTATCGACTGTAAAGCACTTTGGGATGCTTGTAGCGTAAAAGGCACTATACAACTTGTTAATGCTCAAGCCTCAGAATGCCCTGTTCAATTTTAGGAAATATAACATCAGTGAAGTGAAAAGAAACAAGTGTTGAGTTTAACCTGAGCCGTGTAGCCTCGAGGTGCATTCAGTTAAAATTAAATTTAAATAAGTTGCAAACATTTGTATTAAACCTTTAGCAGGAATTAGTTTGACTTAATGTCAGGGACATCCCAAACCTCTGATATATGGTATCTGTGTGATGTGAGAGGTCCTGGATCGATGTGATTTCAGATGACAATTTGTCTCTGATTGTCTTTGGACTCTGTTTCTTGAGCTTCAGCAGCAGCTGGAAATACTCCCATCACAAATGAGGGGCTGGAAGAGTTCTTAGGATGTATATTCCAGTAAATCGTCATCCCCCATATAGAACACTTAGCGAGGAAGAGAAGTAGACAACTATTCACTGGGAGAAAGAAGAGCACCAGGAAGAGGAATAATGCAATAATCTGAGTCCATTGAAACAAGCACCATGGGCGCGATTCTCCGCCCCCCACGACGGGTCGGAGAATAGCGGGAGGGCCTTCCCGACATTTTTCCCGACCTCCCGCTATTCTCCCCCCCACCCCCACGGCTGCCCCACGACACGAATCGCTGCTCGCTGTTTTTTTACGGCGAGCAGCGTTTCTCCCCTATCCGATGGGCCGAGTTCCCAGGCCTTTACGGCCGTTTTCACGAATTTAAACACACCTGCTATCACAGTTCGTGAAAACGGCCGCAAAGTGCCGTTCTGCGCAACCATGCCACCGCTTGGCTGACGTCATCGTGCGCGTCATCATGCGTGGCTGACGTCATCGTGCGCGTCAGCCGCCGTGAGTCTTGGCGGCCGGGCTTAGCGAACGTTCGCTAAGCCCGCGCTGCCGTTCTTCCCGGGGCCGCGATGCTAGCCCCGACCAGGGGAGGTGAATCGGGTCCCAGGAGGGGGCGCGGAGGCTGCCGTGAAACACGGCCGGTTTCACGGCAGCCTTTATGACTCTCCGCATTTGCGGAGAATCGCGCCCCAAGTATCTGTGACATTTGCATCAGGATCTCGAGAAGGATAATCACAG
Organism: Scyliorhinus canicula; assembly: GCF_902713615.1. Taxonomy (NCBI): domain Eukaryota; kingdom Metazoa; phylum Chordata; class Chondrichthyes; order Carcharhiniformes; family Scyliorhinidae; genus Scyliorhinus; species Scyliorhinus canicula. The sequence goes on from NC_052152.1 coordinate 85,256,059, forward strand.
GTAATGCTGTGGTACTGTAGAATTTGTGATTGTCCAAGAAAGTGAAGGAGTGGCCAAGTGCAGCAACATGGAAAAAATAGTGGATTCCACATTTAGAAGAGGAGACAAGTATTTTTGTCATTGCAACTATAAGTGTGGAATGGCACATTGTGTCCCAGCTGTCAGGAATAATAGAGCACAAAATATACTGGATAAGGAAGGGGAGTAACCAGAACTCAAAGTTCATTTTAGAATCAATGACCAAGAAAGATGTAGTACAAAAAAGGCTACGGGTAAAGGAACAGAAAATTTGGGATTGTTGTGACGTAAATGTGGATCGGCCTCTCTTTGTTCCATTATTCGTTATCCAACTGTAGCGGGAGCATATCCAGCAGTGATCTCTCAAACTGCACCCACATTTTTGCCTCTGAAGTCTCCAAGAACCTAGCATTTGTCTTCCTCATCTGCATGCTGCTCTGAGCTACTATCAGCCACAGACACAGGTTAGTTTCTACATACCTGCTGTCAATTCCTAGATCTAATTCACCACATCCTCTCTTGACCTCACAGCTGCTTCTTATGTTGCCAGACTGGCAATCCAGTATCTAGTGTTGGATGTGCAACACTTTTCTGCAATTAAACATTGGGAAGATTGAAGCCATTGCCTTCTCCCACCACAAATCTGCGCTATTGCCATGGATTCCATTCCCCGACCCATGACTTCATGTCGAGCTTACAGCTCTATGCTTAACCCATCAGGAAGACCACCCACTTCCATCTCTGTAACATTGCTTCCTTCATCCTCGACCTCAGCCCTTTCTCCATTGAAATCCTCTTCATGACTTTGTCACCATAAGACTCTAATGTTCTCCTATCTCATTCCTCACACTCTGCTGATATCAGCTCATTTAAAATAAAAAATCTCTGCTGTCCTGTCCATATCCTATTCTGCACGCAGTCCTGCTCTCTCATTACCTGTGTCCGTGCTGATGTTTATGGGTTCCTCATTCCCTATTCCTTAGATTCTAGGATGGTCCAAGCAGATTTGAAGTTAACAAATGTAATGCTACTATCCAGGAAAGGAGGGAGTAAACTGAAGTACAGATGTTTTAGCCTGACACGAGTCTTTGGGAAACTGCTCAATCAATTATGAAGGAAGTCTTAATAATCAATTTGGAAAATCGTGACATGATTAGGGAAAGTCAACATGGTTGTGTAAAAGGGAAATCGTTTTTGACAAATTTATCAGTGTTTTTGAAGAACTAATGCATGTAGCCTACATTGATATCTAAAAGGCATTCGATAAGGTCCCAGAAAAGGTTTATACAGGGGGCATATTCTCTGGCAGTGTCCGCCCGGCGACCAGAGAATCCTACCCAAGGCCAATGGACTTCTCCATTGTCCTCGTCTCGCCTGTGGCGTTCTTGAGGTGGGAGGCGCGGAAGAATCCAGCCCATGGGCTCATGGAGGTTGAGGTAATATATTCACATGGATGGAGGATTGCATAAAGGGTAGGAAACAAAGAATAGGATAAACGTGGCATTTTCACATTGACAGGACTGCTGGAGTACCACAAGCACCTGTGCTTGCGCCTCAGCTACTTACAATCTATATTAATGACTGAGATGAGGAGACAGAGAGTATTGTATCTAAGTTAGCTGATGAGCTTGTAAGTTGTGAGGAGGACAAAAGAGACTACAAAGGCATATAAATAGGTCAAGTGAGTGGGCAGCAAGGTGGCAAATGGAGTAGAATGTGGGAAGTATAAGGTTGATCAATTGGCTGTAAGAATGGGAAAGCAGAATATTTTTTAAAAGGTGTGAAACTTGTAAATGTCAGTGTTCAAAAGGACTTGCCTGTACTCAGACAAGGAACACGGAAATGAATACAGGTCGAGCAAATAATTAGTACTGCAAGTGGTATGTTGCAAGGGGATTAAAGAGTACAAGAATAAAAAAATAGTGCTACAATTGTCAGACCATACCTGGAGTACTGTGTGCTGTTTTGGTCTCCATATCTAAGGAAGGATATAATTGCAATGGATACAGAGAGCGAACGTCCATTAGATTGATTCCCGGGATTAGAGGGTTGTATAATGATAAGAGGCTGAGCAAATTAGGGCTATATTCTCCAGAGTTAGGAGGAATGAGAGGTGATCCCATTGAAACTGGCACGATTCTGAAGGGGCTTGACAGAGTTGATACTGAGGAGGTTACTCCTAGCTGGAGAATCTTGAACACATGGTATCAATCTCAGGATAAAAGGATTAAGACTGAGATGAGGAGACATTTCTGCACTCAAGGGATTGTGAATTTTGGAAATGCTCTATCCTAGAGGGTTTGCTCCATGATTGAATATGTTTAAGGCTGAGACAGACAGATTTGTGGGGAGCAGATTGGAAAGTGGAGTTGAAGCCGAAGATCAGCTATTGTCATATTGAATGGCGGACCAGGCTCGACAGGCCATATGATCTACACCTCTTTCCTATGTTTCTCAAATTTAAAATTCTCATGCTTGAGTTGAGATCCCTCCACAGCATTGTCCATTTAATTTCTCTAAACCTATCCAGCCATACAACAATTACACCTTTCCCTGAACTCCATAGATCTCTGATTCTGACTACTTATGCATCCTCCCGCTGTTTTAAACATTGATTATACGTTCGATCACCTAGGCCTAACAGCCTGGAATTCTCTCCCGAAACTTTTGGTTCTTCAATCCCTCTATCCTTTGAAGGCACTCCTTAAAAACCCACTTTGCTGAAGATTTCAGTCACTTTAGGACCTGTGTCCTAGGCCCAATCATCTTCAGCTGCTTTCACAATGACCTTACGTAGAACCATAAAATTCCTACAGTGAATTCACCCCATTGAGTCTGCACCGAGTCTCTTGTAACCCCATCAAACCTGCACCTGAAGGAAACTCACACAGACACTGGGAGGAAGTGCAAACTTCAGAGACTGTCACCCAAGGTCCCTGGTGGTGTGAGGTAGCAGTGCTAACCACTGCCATCGTGCTGCCTACTCCACCATAAGGTCAGAAGCGTGGATTTGTGACTCCTCAGATACAGTCCATGTCCATTTACTTTTTAAAAAAATGTATTTTATTCCAAACATGTATCAAAACAGGATACATCGATTAAACACCCCAGGAAAATACTTCCTAACAATCAACTATACAGTCTGCACAGATTTTTCCTCTTTTTCACCCCTCCTCCCCCGTGACGAACAGCCCTTCAAACACGGTCACAAACATCCCACACCTTTCCTCAAACCCCCCCTGAAGAGCCCCTTAACTCGTACTTAACTTCTCTAATCACAGGAAGTCTTACAGGTCACCCAACCATGCTGCTACCCCCAGTGGTGATGCCGACTGCCACTCCAGCAAAATTCGCTGCCGTGTAATCAGAGAGGTGAAGGCCAAGACATCGGCCTTCCTCCTCTCCATGAGCTCCGGCATCTCTGAAACCCCAAATATCGCCACCAAAGGGTCCACGGCCACCTCCTCCTCCACTATCCTGGCTAAGACCGCAAACACTCCCGCCCAGAATCGTCCCAATTTTTCGCAACCCCAAAACATGTGCGTGTAATTTGCTGGTCCCTGCCAACACGTCTCACATTCATCTGCTACCCCCCCGGAAGGAACCCACTCATTCTGGCCTGAGACATATGCACCCTGTGCACCACCTTAAACTTTATCAGGCTCATCCTTGCACAAGAGGAGGTCCCGTTTCCCCTACGCAGTGCCTCACTCCATGCTCCCCAATTGATCTTCCCGCCCAACTCCGCTTCCCATTTCTTCTTGATCTTCACCACCCGCTCGCCTCTCTGCTCCAACAGACACTTGTATATATCCCCAATATTTCCCTCCCCTTCCACATCTGGAAGCAGCAGTTGCTCCAGCAGGGTGTATCCCGGCAACCTAGGGAGCCCCCTCCAGACCTTTCGTACAAAGTCCCTATCCTGCAGATACCTGAACTCTCTCCCACCCTCCCGGCAGCTCTACCCTCACCCTTAGCTCCTCCAGACTGGCGAACCCTTCCTCCAAATACAGATCTCTCACCTTGACCAGCTCCACTTCCATCCACCTTCTGTATACACTATCCATTTCCTCGACTCAAATTCATGATTCTCGCACAGCGGCGTTAGCACCGACATCCCTTCCACCCTATAATGCCTCCTCAACTGATTCCATATCTTCACGGTGGACTGCACCATCGGGCTCCTTAAATACCTACTTGGAGCCATTGGCATTGCTGCCATCACCATAGCCCTCAAACTAGGCCCCTTACAAGATTCCTCCTCCATCCTAACCCACTCTACCCCTTCTCCTTCCCACCACCGCCACACCGTGTCCATATTCGCCGCCCAATAATAATGAAGCAAGTTTGGCAACGCGAACGCCCTCTGCAGCCTCTGCCTCTGTAGCAGGGTCCTCGGCACCTTCCCCGCCCATACAAAGTCAGAAATGATCGTGTCCACTTTCCGAAAAAAGGCCTTCGGTATAAAGATTGGAAAACCTTGAAAGATAAACAAGAACCTCGGCAGAATATTCATTTTCACCACTTGGACCCTCCCCGCCTGCGTTAAGTTCAGTGTATTCCACCTCTTAAGATCATCCCTAGCCTCCTCCACCAGCTTCGTTAAGTTCCACTTATGGAGCCCGTCCATTCCCTTGCCCATGTCCATTTACTGCCAACCTCAACAATATTCAGGTTTGGGTTGCTAAGTGGCAAGTCACATTTACATCACACAAGTGCCAGGCAATGATCATCTCCAACAAGAGAGAATCAAACCATCATCCTTTGACATTCAATGGCATTACCAATGCTCATTCCCACACTATCAACATTCTGATTGACCAGAAATTGAACTGGACTAGCCATATAAATACTATGACTACAAGACCAGATCAAAGGATGGGAATTCTGCAGAGAATAACTCACCTCCTGACTCCCCAAAGCCTGCCCACCTTCTACAAGGCATGTCACGAGTATGATGGAATACTTTCCACTTGCAGCTCCAGCAACACACGAGGCTTGAGAGCATCCAGGATAAAGCAGCCTGCTTGATTAGCACCCCATCCACCAACTTAAGCATCACTCCCCGTAACTGACGCACAGTGACAGCAGTCACCGGAGAGGAAGCAGTGGTATTATCATTGGACTAGTAATCCAGGGACCTCGGTTCAAATCCCACCTCGGCAGACGGTAACATTTGAATTCAATAAAAATCTAATGATGACCATCGAACCATTGTCGATTGTCATAAGAATACAAATGGTTCACTAATGTCCTTTAAGGAAGGAAATTTGTCATCCTTACCTGGTCTGGCCTACACGTAACACCAGACCCACAGCAATGATGGCCACATCCCATGAATGAACAATAAAAAAAAAGTGTGCATCATCTACAAGATACACTGCAACAACTTGCCAAGAATCCTTGGGCAGCTGCTTCCAAACCCGTGACCTGCTCCACCTAGAAAGACCAGGCTAGCATACTCTGAATACGCCACCTGCAAGTCCCCCTCCAAAGCACGCAGCATTCTAACTTGGATTTATGTTGCTGTTCCTTCACTGTCGTTGGGTTAAAATCCCATCAACAGAAGTTTTTTTTTAAAAAAGAGCTGACCTAAAATCGCCTCTTTTGGCTTTTTGTAGACATCTGTGGACCATCTTGTGACATTAATTCTGTAATCTAATGGTCTGAATCCTTGGGGGACTAATAGTGGGAAAGAAAGGATGAGGAGGTGAAGCAGTTCATTAAGATAATATCAGATAAGGAAGTAATAAAGATATAAAAAGTGGAATTCAGAAGTGGAAAGGGTACCCTGATGATATGCATCCTGGAATACTGAGGGAAGTCAGAAAAAGTAGTAGAGACCATGACCATGCAGATTCATCCTTAAATGGCAGGTCAGGGGACTGGAGGGATGCCAATGTAATCCGTCCATTCAGCTAATTTATCACCAACGGTGGGCATGTCTCTAGCATCTGCAAATATGATTAAGTTAATTGTCATTTATAACGGCATTGACTTATTAAGCCCAACCATGTTTGATTTGTAAACAAGTTGTGTTTTAAAAGACAAGTGGATAAATATTAAATACAGAAAATTTTGAAAGAACTGGGAAATATGACCAAGTGGACAGCTCTTTCAGGAGATTATGGAGGTGAAATTAGTTTAACAACCTCCTTCAGTGTTGCAAAAAATGATACCAGGATAGAATGTCATACTTGCTATATTGTTCCAATTGTTTATCATTGTTTGAATAACAAACTTTCTTTGCAGAGATCTGTTTTAAAATGTATCTTCCACAACTTTAAATTTTGTGTCCTCTACTGCCTGATTTGACGTGACATATGCATACCTTTCAAAGCTTTGACTCAGTGATGTCTTCCTTTAATCTTCTCTTAAGACTGTGGAGTTTAAGCTTTTCTAATCTCTTCTAGATAATTCCCTTTACAATTAGGATCATTCTCATTGCAATTCCTTGCATTGTCACAATTTATGCCTGTCCCTTTTAAATCACAACATTGTACAGAATCCTCCACCTGTGGTCTGATTAATGCACTCTAGTCTCACCAGAATCTCTGTAGTGTTACAGTACATTGTTGCCTTGTAGCTGAATATTTTAATTTTTACAATTGTTTTTCTGCATTGTCTTGATACTAAAATTAAATGGACTATGATTGTAGATGACAGAGAAGGGAAGGTAGAATGTGGACTGGGCAGTACAAGGGTCAGGGGCTGGAGTCCAGTAAACTGGGGCTGTGGGCAAGATGTGGACTGGATTTGCGGGGAAATGGACCATGGCGGTCCATCTTGCACTGGGGGGATAGGGTTCTTTGGATGCCTGGTGGCAGAGTCGAGACTGGTTTTCAAGAGTGACAGAAGGTTGGTGGCTGAGAATGAACTTGGGGTAAGGGGAAGCTTGGCAACTGGGGGAGATAGGGAGTAATAAATTGGAGTTTCGGGAGTGGTTTGATTTGGTGCTGAAGTGGGGGCTTTATTGGAGAGATTTAGTGCTGAGGTGGGATTTATTGAGGAGATTTAGTTCTTTGGTGTGGATATTACTGCGGTGAGGTGGTTAAGGCTGTGTGCTCAAGATTTTACTGAGGGGGTTACAATATTGAAGTGGGGGGGGGGTTGAGTGGGCTTAATTGTGTGTTGTGGATACTTTTGAGGAGGGTCTAGTGTTGAAGGGAACTTTATCAAGGGAGATGAGTGATGAGGCTTTGCCCACTGTGATCGGGGAAGGGCAGGGATGATGATTGTTGTGGGCGGCCTTGAATTGCCACTTGGGTGGCGGAATTCACCACTGGAACTGTCTCAGAGGCAGGTGTCTAGTTATCGTTTGCCTTGTTTATATCTATGTCTCTGGTACTCTGGATTCTGTTGGATTGCACCTTTTAATATTAACAGTAACATCGAGTGGCTAAGGGAGTAACCCAATTCTGGGGTGGGGTCCCATTAGGTGATTGGTGTTTTCTTCATGCAAGCACCTTCCGGCAACCCATACAACCAACTAGGCCCAAGATAGATAGGTTTTCGTCTTGACTCTGGATGTCAGATTTCGAGGTAGAGTGGGTGTTGAGATGTTAAGCAAGTCTGTGTGTCTAAAGTCATGCTTGGGCTACGCAACAAAAAAAGAAAGGGAAAATCTTCTGGCTTGGAAACTGGAATGACAACACTGCATGCAACACAGTACAGATTTTGATGCTGACCACTCTGTCAGCAGAAGAGTGAAGGTGCAATCCCTAGTTTCACAGCTCCAAAAGCAATGACTCGCCATGCATCAACATCCCTAGAAGAAGAAATTATGCCAAATACTACGACTTTGCATTGAAGCCTGCACAATTGCTACCAACCAAAGGTTTACCAGCAAGCCCGATGTTGATCAGTGTTGATTTTGCTGAAATCTGGAAGATGCTACAATCATTTATGATATAGCAGTAGCAACATTTGGTTAAGGTGGAACCCACAACAAAGACTGGTTTTAGACTTATTCAGCTAAGTTGATGTCTGTTATTGAAACAAAAAGCAAAGCCTACCTAATGCACAACATAAACTCAACAGCCAAAACAGTGCTTGACTTGAAACTAGCCAAGACAGTCGTGCAAAAGATAGAAAGACGCCATGAAAATAATTACTGAATCAACCTATGTCAAGAAATCCAAACTGCTTGTGATAAGGGAAATCCATATGCTTTGTAAGATGGCATCAAGAGGTCACTCGCGGTCCTACCATCACCAAAGTTGCCCCCCTCAAATCGGCAGATGCTGAAGTACTCACCAATCTAACAAACGTACCCCTGGGCTGAATGTTACTGTGTGATGGAGATCTTGCGTCTAAATTTGTCGCAATCCCGCAACTTCATGCCAAAGGTTGAATTAGGCGAAGAACCCTCATCTCTTGAGCTCAAAATGAGCATTGACCTCATAACAAACAGAATGGCACCTGGCAAGGATGGAATTCAGCCACACTGTGGAAGGTGCCATCCACCTCTGCACTTTCATGACCGTTTCCTTCTCTGTTGGAAGGTCTGATCATTCCCACAGGATATTCATAACACACAATTCATCACATTATAAAAAAAGAAAGGCGTCAGAGGAGATTGTAACAACTACAGGGGCATCTCACTCCTTAATGTCAATGGGAAAGCCTTCAGTAGGGTAATGCTCAGAAGGCTTCCATCTACTTGTAGACTAAGTATATCCAGGAGCACAGTGTGGTGTCTGTGCTGGGAGATGGACATGATCTTCTCCATGTACCAGCTACAATATGAGTGTAGGGGACTGGACATACCTCTTTAACTAAGCCGTATATCTCACAAGTTCATTCAACATTATCAGCAGGGTAGGACTTCACAAGATTTCAGGAAAAATTGACTGTCTACCAAAGCTCCTCAGTCTCATTCACTCCTTCCTGACAAGATGAACGGGACCATTCACTGGTATTACTTTCATCAGTTTCAGGGTGAAGAATGGAGTGCAGCAGGGCTGTGTCTTGTTCCCACTTCAGTATCTTCTTCTCCAGGCTCCTGACCTTTGCCTTCCCTGCAGATATGGAAATTTACCTGCACGCTGGGTCAGATGAAAAACTTGAAAAGCAAAAGCAAAAATACAGCACGTTTTGATCAGAGAACTCCTCTATGCTGATGATGTGATGCTTGTCACTTCCACAAAAACTTAGATCAACTGCAAATACCTGTGAAGTGTCTCTCCAATGCCTGTAACCTATTCTTCCTGACTATAGGTATTAAGAAAACAATGGTCATAGGACAGGGGAGCTGTTGTCTCTGATCACATGAAATAATACCCTGCTGGAAGTGGTTAGCAAATTCTGTTACCGTGGGTCCAGGGCGACAGACAATCTCTTTTGATGCAGAACCTGATACGTGCATTGGGAAAGCAGCTACTATCTTTGGCCAACTCATGAAATGTGCATGGAATGTTGTTCAACTGACACTTGGGTTTATGAGGCCTGTGTTCTCAGCACATTGTGCGATTGTGAAGTATGGACAACTTGCAACTATCAAGTAAGGAAGCTAAACAACATTCATCTTCATTGTTTGCAGTGCATTCTGGCAATTATCATGGAAGGATAAAATCACATTGCAGCAGTCCTTTCAGTGACAAAACTCCCAAGTATGTTGCCACTCATCGAGCAGAGTTGACCTTCTTGGCTCAAGTACATTTGCAGGATGGAAAGTGGTCACATCACTAAGGATTTTCCGTATGGCGCTGTAGGCAGAGCGCGATGCCCAATAGGACAGCCAAAGCTCCACTTCAAAGATGCTTGCAAACATGGCATGATGGCCCGAAGCATGTAAACTCATTAGGCACAGTTCAGAAAAGGTTTATTTGACCAATACAAGAAATGGGTGGGTGGTCTTATGAGGAAAGATTGGAGAGGTTCGGTTGTTTTTGCCGGAGTTTAGAAGAATAACAAGAATAACTTTTAAGATCCTGTGGGGTATTGGCAGCGTGAATGTGGGGAGGATATTTCTTGTTGTCGAAGAATTTATTTTTTTCCAATTAAGGTGTTCCAATTTTCCAATTAATTTAACGTGTCCAATCCACTTTACCCTGCACATCTTCGGGTTGTTTGCAGAAGAATTTAGCAACAGAGGTCACTGCTTAAAATTATGGGATCGCTCATTTAAGACAGAAATGAGGGGAAATATTTTCTCTAATGGTCGTCAGTCGCTGTAATTCTTTTTCTCAAAAGGCAGTAGAAGGACAGTCTTTCAATATTTTAAAGGCAGAGCTAGATAGATTCTTGATTAACATGAGGGTGAAAGGTTATCGGGGGTAGGCAGGAATGTGAGGTTGAGGTTACAGTCATGTTGTATTGAATGGCGGAGCAGATCCAAGGGGCTGAGTGGCCTAATCATTGGTTCTCACACCTGGGAGATAGCTGGTGACAGAGGAAGATGGAAACATCAGCTGTGGACTGGTGTACACCTCCATAAAGAGCAGTGGCTACAGCAGCTTGGTGACAGGCACCGACATCGAAAATAATAAGCCACAACGGCACTTTCTTTGACACTTGCAGCAACATTTGCCTCTCACAGTTAGGTCTCTTCAGCCATCAGGAAAACCAGAATCTATCCGATCTCCAATGGATTTGATTTTCTGCATGTCCATCATCTTCCACAGATGGAAAGGTGGTGACATTGACAAGTCTAGCTGTACAATTGCTGCCTCCTATATTGTGAAGTTTTTTTCCCCCAGTAGTTTACATTTGTCAGTATTAAATTTCAGTTACATATTTTTCATTTTCCCTCTTTGTTAAAACATCAGTTCCGCTTAAAGATTGGCAATGCATGACTCTAATTAGTTGCAGTTTAATGATGGCAGCTTGCTTACACTTTCAACAAATTTAACATGAAGCAAGTTTAAAAAAATTGATATTTCTTTCATATTTTCTGTTCAATTTTGCTTTTGAAATGCTAGATCTGGTATTTATTTTTCAAAGCATGGCAAAAGTGTAAAATTAACCTTGTGAGAGTGAATTACAAGGTTACAATCTGACTGAGAAGTTTGTCACTTCCATTTGAATTATTTCAATTTGGTTAATTGTCAGCTCCTTCACTGGTACCTTTATTGATGAGATCTATTTTAATTTCTGTGCTGCTTGATTTTTGTACAGTGCCTGTGCTGTTGGTACACATTGGCATTCAGTAGGCGGTTTCTTGTGACCAATTTTGAAAAACTTTACCCTTTTGTTTCAATTAATTGCTCTTTACTAAATCTGTGTTACAATTTCCATATTATAAAATGTTTCTGCTCTACCAGATACATTACCTTTTGGTATTGAAATATGTTTAACTGAATCTGTTGTGAGAAAAGGGCTCTGTCAAAATAACTCAGCAAGGCAAGGTTGGGACACAAGTGAGATTACATACATTTGAGTATAGACTGTAAACAAATGGGTGACACAGATATAAAACATTTGATGTTGAGCCATTAGTTTTTAATGATGGCATGGGGAGACTTGATTGGTTTGTTATTTCAAAGGATGCACTTAATTAAAACCCATGCATTTGCCAGAACGTTCAACTTTGGTGGGGGACTAAAACAGCACAGCAGAGCAGCTTCAGATACCCATAATGCCCAATATTTATTTCCTTTGAGTTTGAAATTTAGAAAAAATAACCTTTTAATATTACATTAAACTGCAGGAATAGAACAAGATTATCTTGGTTCAAACTGGACAAGATCATTTCTTGGTTAGATTTTAGGAAATTCTTCAAATATATAAAGAGCGACCACTATGGAATAAATTTCCAAGATGGAGTGGTGGAACAAAATCTTGGAATCATTTAAGAAGCAATTAGTTGGTACAATGGAGACATTGGATTCTCTCTGGATTGATTAATCAAGATGGACGAATGGTCTTCCCACTCTCAGCTCTCTCTCCAGTACTGGCACATTAGTTTGCACTTTTTCATCTAGCCAGAAATTGATCGAATATGCAGCCAAGGAACTGTGTCTAACCCTGTGTTTCACGGTATTTAAAATAGTTGGAAAATGAGTACTTGCAACATGCAGTAGTTGAGATGAATTATGCATATAAAACGTACCATTGTCGGCCACCATTACACCTTGGAGAGTAGTGGCAGTAACTTGTTTGACCTATTTGGCTCAGGGCAGGAGCAGCTTTCTGATTATTTTTGGAGATGGCTTCACATTTGGCAAGCTTTGCAAGCAAAGTATTCACTTATTAAACACAGCCTGTCTATTCAAAGACCTTTCACGTCTTTAACCAATGTATTCCCCATACACTTACATCTGTCTGATGTTTCTAATTCAAACCAAAAAGCACAGGAAAGGGAAAAAAAAGGACAAAAAGTCCATGGTACCTAAGTCTTTCCACCCTTTCAATGTTTCCATAGTTTATTTTAGTTTTTATCTGTAGCATGATATACATTGCTATTGCCATCCTTTATTACAGCAGACCAAAAAAGTGCTTTGGTGATTCAATAAAAATGCTATCCTGTTACCAGGAACACAATTGTCAGGGATGGTAATGTCAATTTATTTGTGTTATTGAATTAATTAATCAATATATTTTACCTGGCATATAAAAAGCAGGCTAACCATGGGAGAATGTCAAGTTTAATTTTCAATAATGATTATTTTAATTATCGGAGAGGAATTCCCTTATTTTTCCAAAAACATTTATTTGACAACTTGCATATAGCAGGAAAAGATTTTGACATTTAACTTGTGTTTAACTGTGGGTCAAGTTGAACATTGTTCGTTAGTAATTTACCCGTGAGAGCTAGATTATGATCTTTTGGTATTCAAGAGCTCGAGGATAATGAAGAGAGGGCAAGCTCTTTCAACTTTAGCTGTTCCTGGATTCCCTAAAGTGCAGAAGGAAGCCATTTCAACCCATTGAGTCTGCATCGACTTTCTGAAAGAGTACCCCACTGAGGCCTGCTCCCCCACCCTATCCCCATAACATCACCTAATCTGCACATCCTTAGAGACTATGGGACAATTTAGTATGGCCAATCCACCTAACCTGCACATCTTTGGACTGTGGGAAGAAACTGGAGCACCGAGAGGAAACCCATGCAGACACTGGGAAAATGTGCAAACTCCACTTCCACACAGTCACTCATGGCATGAATTGAACACAGGTCCCTGGTGCTGCTAACAGTGGTTAGCTAACCTCTGTGCCACCGTGCTGCCCTGTCCCCACCCCCCACCCCCAAGCTGCTGGTTGCAATCAGGTCTGTAATTTGCTCCATGTGGCGTGGAATCTCTGCTCAGACGGTTTATATTACATTTTTTGCTAGCCTCAGGAATTCAGCCTGAACTCAGAGCCACTCCGAGGCCCGGGGCAGTGCTGCTGACTTCCACCCCGAGCAGAAGCCTGTCTGGTGGTCAGTGAGGCGAAGGCCAGGAAGTCTGCCTCTTTTCATGTCTAAAGATCTCGTTGCTCTGACACTCCGAAGACCACTCAGATGGGCATGGCTCCATCACGACCCCCACTACCTTGGCCATAGCCTCAAATAAAACCATCCAGAATTTCCTGAGTCTAGGGCAGGATCAGAACATGTGGGTGTGGTTGGCAAGAACCCCTCCCCAGCACCTCTCGCACGTGTCCTTTACCTGCGGGAAGAACCCTCTCACGCGTGTCTTGGTGAGATGCGCTCTGCAGTATCTTGAGCTGCATCTGGTTTAGCCCAGCGTAGGAAGAGTTGGAGTTGACTCAGTGCAGTGCCTCAATCTTGAGTCCTCCCCTTATCTCCGTGCTCCCCCCACATTTATCTGGTCTTGTCCAGTGGAGTCCTGACCTTTTCTATGAATCTCCTGTATTTTTCGCTGCATTTGTCATCCCCTAACCAGTCCAGCCCACCCACCATGTCCAGGAATGTGCGTGTGGGTCTCTGGGGGAATCGTCTTTGTCTCAGTGTGGAAAAAGGTACACAGCTGCAGATACCTTGCTTTGTTCCCTTTTGGGAGTTAGAACTTCTCTGTGAGTTACCCCAGGGTTGCAAGTCTGTCGTCCACGTACATGTCCTCTACCGTTAGCATCTCTCCACCCCTGCGCCCCCTCCCACATTCCAAAAGTACCGTCCATCCCTGCCTGTGTGAACCTGCAGTTATTGCAGATGGGGGCCCCTGTGGTCATCTCGCTCAGTTCAAAATGGTGCCGAAACTGGTTCCACGTTCTTAGGGTGGCTACTACCACTGGGCTCCTGGAGTGTGTGTATGGGGAGGCCGGGAGTGGCGCAGTGGCCAGCGCTCGGAGAGAGGTCACCGTGCAGGAGGCAGCCTTCATTCAGACCCAGTCCACCTCCGTTAGCCACCCCCTCACCCTCTCGATGTTGGACGCCGAGAACAGAAGATTTGGCTGGGCCAGGCCTCCCATGTGCCGCCCTCATTGTAAAATGGATTTTTGTAGGTCCCTCTTCATTTCTTCCACCAGGCTGGAGAGGTTCCATTTGTGGAGCCTCTTCCAGATGTGGGTCACTTAGATCCCCAGGTGCCTGAAATTGGTCTGGGTTACTTTAAACGGTAGTTCCTCCAGCACCACTCCTCCCTCGGGGGTTTATTGGGACGATTTTGCTTTTCCCCAGGTTGGGTTTGTAACTTGAGAAGGTGCTGAACTAACTGATGAGTGCGGTTATCTTTCCCATGCTGGTTCGGGGGTTCAATACATAGAGGAGCCGTTCATCTGCATCGAGTGAAATTCTATCTCTCTGCCCCTTCTTCGGATGCCCGTCCACCAATCTGTCGATCTAAGAGTAATGGCCAGCGGCTCAATTGCCAGCGCTGACAGGAGCGGGGATAGCAGGCACCCATGCCTCGTTCCCTGTGCAGCCGAAAGTATTCGGAGCTGGTGGCATTCGTCCATACGCGCACCATACGAGCGCTGTATAGGAGCTTCATCCACGTGATGAATTCCGCTCCGAACCCAAACTGTTCAAGCATCGCCACTCTACTCGATCAAAGGCTTTCTCAGCGTCCAAATCGACGATCACCTCTGGTGTCCTCTTCCAGGATGGGGTCATTACAGGCGTCTGATGTTCGCTGTTAGTTGTCCTCCCTTAACAAACCGGGTCTGATCTTCCGCTATCACATTTGTCAAGCAGCTCTCCATTCTCTGTGCCAGAACCTTCACCAAGATTTTCGCGTCCATGTTTAAGAGAGAGATAGATCTGTATGATCCACACTCTGTCGGGTCTTTGCCTTTCTTGCGGATCAGTGAGATCGAGGCCTGTGCCAGTGTGGGCGGCAGGGCCCCCTTAGACAGTGAGTCCTACCATTACTGTCCCTGATCTGAGCTATCTCTTTCGCGGCAGCCTGTTTTCTCAACTGCGACTGGCCTTATCTCCATGTTCGGAGAAGGCCACCTGTGCTTGGTGGAGCTGGTGGACTGCGTTCCATGTGGAGAGCAGGTCAAATTCCATCTGCAGCATTTTTCAGTCCCAGTTCAGGGCATATATATTTACCAAAACTAATGGGCCCCTTCAAAGGTCCCGCTAACCATAACAAATCGGCTCCCCCTGGGTCCGTCACTGCTTTTGTCATCATGAATGAAATTGTTCTGCTAACTCATATGACCATCCCCCCTCGTCCTGGTGTCAAAACATGATTCAATGCTTGTCCCACCCAGCTCTTCCTTACCTGCTATCAGTCCCTTTCTCTTGGGTGTGTTTCCTGTAGGAAGGCTTCGTCCACCCTCAGACTCTTCATATGGGTGAGGATTCTGGACCTCTTCACTAAAATCATTGTGGGTCATGAATTTTAGATTTTCTTTACTTAAACCATTAATACAGGATAACAAGATTATGCACGTATGCTGATTCAGTAAAAGCTTTTATTTAGTAAGGCTCTGCTTTGGGGCACCCTAAATAGCTATGTCTAAAAACTTCTATTCTTTCAGTATCTCAATGCTGTAAATTAACAAGTATTGCACATATCAAAATCCTAAGGATGCATCACCAGTGCATTTTTAGGGAACGTTTTATATTCCCAACTTTGGTCCTGTCCATAGACAATGGCAAAATGAAAAGAAATTGCCTTGTATTTTAATCATCTGTGGGGAGGTTATAGGTGTATTGACTGGGGTAGTGACTTAACCACACAGTTCTTTAAAATATACAGAAACTGCCTGAGTCTTTCATATATTGTTTACCTGGATAATAACTATAACTACACTTCAAAAATGATTTGTTGGAAAGGTCTTTGATACCTGATAAGACACTTTCTAGGTGCAAGGTTCTCTTTGTGCCATGATGTTGAATACAATTTTATAGCAGCACTGATAGAAATGTTCTCGGTTTTATATTTTACGGTTCCCAAGATTTCCGACTAAACGGTGTAAATGAAAATCGAAATTCCTGCAGCTAAAGAATGTACAGTCAGAGAGTAGGGATTAAAATTTTTTACTCAGACTGGGAGAAGATGGAGATGAGGCCAGGATGAAATCAGCCAATATCGAATGGCGGAGCAGACTCGTTGAGCCGAATGGCCTAATTCTGCTGTTGTATCTTATGACCTTATAAGATAGGATGTGGTGTTCCACAGTCATCAGTGCTCGGACCACTGTCAACCACAATTTACATAAATGATCTGGACTTGGGAATTGAAAGTGTAACTTAAAATTGCAGATACGCCAAATTCAGGGGTATGGTTAATACTGTGGAAGACGGTGACAAATACAAGATGTGAATAAATTTGCAGAATGGACATTTAAATGATTAATTTTAATACAGACCAGTGAAAGGTGGTGCATTTTGGTAGGAAGTATAAGGAGGCTGCATACGCCTTGGAAAATCAAATCAAAATGGGGCCTGGGAAGCAAAAGGATATGGGAGTGTGTATTCACAAATTATTAACGGTAGCAATTCCAGTTAACAAGGCCACAAAAATACAAACAAAGCAATTTCTTGAGCATTTGAACTGAAAAATAGAGAAGGTAACATATATATATATATATGGAACATATATTGGTTGGATCACGCTGTGCATTGTTCAGGTCTCCATAATTACAAAGACAATACAGAGATCCAAAAGAGATGCAAAAAAAGGCTGATAAAGAACTGTTTCCTTGAGGAAAGGGAAGAGTGAGGGGTAACCTCAGGTCTTTAAAATTATGAAGGGGTTTGATACGAAGGACGTAAAAATTATTCTTCTTCGGAGGTTATAAAAAAACTAAGAGTCATTCTGAGAAAAGATTCCTTAATAAATTCAACAGGATCTTGGGAGGTGCTTCTAGATCCAGAGCATGTTAGAATGTGGAACTTCCTACCATGTGGAGTAATTGAGGTGACGAGCAGTAATACATCCAGGGCGATGTATTGTGAATTGCAAATCACTGCAAAGGGTTGACTGATTTTTAACACACTTCTGTTAGCTTTACAAAAACAGCATCTCACCGTTAAAATCCCTCTTGATTTTCATGAATGTTTTGTATTTGCATATTGACTGATCATTAAACTCACCACAGAAAGTGGAGTAATTCATAGCGAATGATGTAATATTTATTAATGACTGCCTATCAACCTCTCTTTCCCAGAAAGTGAACAATTATGTGTGAATCATCATTTCATAAGGTCATGAATTGTTGTTAGAGATTTTAAAAATATCACATTTATTATTTTCTTACTTTTCCTTCCAGTCTCCCCTTTCTCTCATAATCCAGTTTTTCTTTTTTTTCCATTCATGGGATGTGAGAGCTGATCATAGGGTAAAACCTAATTGTTGCTCAAAACCTAATTGACCTTGTGAAGGTGAAGGAATGGTGATTTAGTTCCAAGTCAGGCTGGTGTGTGGCTTCGACAGGAACTTGAAGGTAGTGGTAATCCCATACATCTGCTGTCCTTTTAGGGTTGGAGGCTAAGGGTTTGTAAGGTACTGTTGAAGGAGCCTGAGTGAGCTCTTGGAGGCTATCTTGTATATTGTACATATTGCTGCCACTGTGCATCAGTGTGAAGGGAATGAGTGTTTAATGTAGCTGATGGGGTACCAGTCAAGTGGGATGCATTGTCCTGGATTGTGACGAGCTTCCTGCATGTTGGTTGGAGCTGCATTCATCAAACAGGTGGAAAGTGTTCCCTCTCACTCCTGACTTGTGCCATATAGATTGTGGACAAGCCTTGGAGAGTTAGGAAGTGAGTTATGTGTTGCAGAATTCCCAGTCTCTGACCTGCTCTTATAGCCGCAGTATTTATATGGCTAGTCCAGTTCAGTTTCTGGTTAATGGTAACCCCCATGATGTTGATAGTGAGGGATTCAGCAATGTTAATGCCATTGAATGTCAAGGGTAGTTAGTTAGATCGTCTCTTGTTGGAAATGGCCATTGACTGGTATGGGGTAGGGGAGAAATTCTCAACAGGAAGTCATTATTACATTCTAATACTGGTTGATTAACCAATACACGTAGGCAAAGCAGTGATTCAACATTGCAGCTTCTGTTTATTTTACTTCAGCAACCGAACTAGCAACAACATGGATTTTGCATTTCCATAATGCACTGGTTTGTAAAGTATGGTATGCCAAACAAGACATTCAGCACATGATATATTCTTCCTCCCTTATCGGAAATGTCAGTTTAACAAACCATTTTCTGAACTAATGAAAGAGCCCTTAATAAAAAAAAAAACGGGATCATCTTAACTATAACTCAGGCACTCAGGAGTTCTCTCCTGGTATGGGTTACGGCGAACCTCTGGGGCTTTTATAGAGTAATATCCATTGGGGAAGATGACAATTTAGGATTTGAAATGAAATGCAAATGAAAATTGCTTATTGTCACAAGTGGGCTTCAAATTAAGTTACCGTGAAAAACCCCTAGTCGCCACATTCCAGCGCCTGTTCGGGGAGGCTGGTATGGGAATTGAAAAGCCTGCCTCGGTCTGCTTTCAAAGCCAGCGATTTAGCCCTGTGCTAGATTTATATCAGAGTCTAAAGTTGTGTCTAATATAGGTGAAGGTGATACGACTTCAACTTGAGTCTGCATTCTCTGGCTTGGAGATGGCTCACTCATAGTAGTGCAATCAGGCTTTTCCGTATGAGGTGTATCCTTAGATGGTGCTTGCCTTGACAACAGTTGGTCAACATATTTCTGCTAGGTGAGATCATTCGTAGTTTGGACTGTGCACTAATCAGGTCTTGTTTAGGCAATCACAGTGGCAGGAACATATTTAGCTCCAGTAGCATAGATATGAGCTAGGACATCTTCTCCAGAACAGAAAATTCTTGACTTTGATCTTTGTGCACTTCTCTCCACTTGGTTGTGCTGTTGATCTTGCACAACCTGTGGTGTTTTTGTTGGTTTCAGCAGATCAAAGCAGGTGCCCAGTTGCCATTCTATTAGTCGGAGTGCTGTTGGTGCTTTCGCTGTAGTATGTGATGTGTTTTTTTATTGTTGTATTTCTTTGTTGCCACAAAGAGAAAGGGTACGGAGGTGCCCGCACTCTGGAATGTTGCAAAACATGATGAGTGATTTATTAAGAGGTGTTGCTCGTACAATCAATGATGGTGTACTGCCCAAAACCCGCACAAGCACACTGCTGATGTCACTGTACATCATGTGACGCATAACCAGCAAGAATGTATTCTCTTGAGACATAACATGTATGTAAACAGAAATGTGTCCAGACGCTATTTACTGGAGGAATGTCCTCAAGGTGATCTGTTTTGTGGTTTGAACTGTAGGGGTACTTGAGGGCAAAGAGAAATTAGCTAAGGCAGATGGTGTTCTCTCTCCTGCTCTCCCCCCACCCCCACTCCTCCCCCACACCTGAAGACATTATGTGTGAGACAGTCACCCCAACTCCTTGGGCGATTCACCAAAGCCAAGTTTAGAGGCAAGGAGGGTTCAAAATTCTTCTACCTCGGAATCTGTCAGCGCTGCTTTAGTGTTATTGAACACAGCATCACAGGCTTCTGTCAATTTTCAGAAGTTCATGAAGAGGTTTCAGCAGAGTTGCCAGCTGTGGAATAAATCTTGTGTAATGATCCAGCAGCCTTGACCTTGCAGGGTACTTTGTGAAGCCCATGCAGCTTCAATGACGTGCCCCAAATATTCCACAGAGGGCTGAAAAAACTTGCATTGGTCTTTGTGAACCCTTAGGCCATTCTCCTAGCCTTTGGAGGGTGGCAGCCAAATTCTTGAGATGATATTTATCAGTCTTGCCCGTAACCAAGATGTTGTCAAGACAGCATTGAACTCCAGGCAAGTCACTCCAGATCTGGTCCATAGCCTTCTGAAACGAGGCTGGAGCTGATGTTATTCCAAATGGCAATACCTGCACAGTCCCTTATGTGTTGTGATGGTAAGATATTTTTGTGACATCTCATCAACATGCATTTGTAAGTAGGCCTGGCATAGGTCTATTTTGCTGAATTACTGTTCACTAGCAAGGCCAGCAAAAAGGTTCTCAATATGGGGAAGTGGATATTGTTCAGCAGACAGTACACGTGAGTGCGCATGGAACTGTTTTGAGCACGGGAAGGATGGGTGTTGCCCATTCACAATGGGAGACAGTTACCAAGATTCATACCTTGATCAGACATTCCAGGACAGCTTTGATGTTTGGTCGTATGGTTCAGGGCATGGCTCTGGCCTTCAGGAATCTTGGTTGAGAGTCAACTTTGATGCTGATTTTTAGTTGTTTCCCAAACCTCCTTCAAAAACAACAGAATGTTTTTTTTGATAACAGTTGTCAGACCAGTTCTTCTGTTGCAATGCTATTTACTTCATCCCAGTTTCACCAGATCTTTTAAAGCCATGATCATCCAACTAAATTTAGGTAGTTGCCTTTCACCACAAACAATGGCAGCTTAACAGTTTGTCCATTTGGCTCCACGTTAACTTCCATTCTGCCCATCACTGGTACAGATTCCCTTATGTATGTTTCCAGAATGGATTTTCTTTCTGTGGTTTGCTTTTCTGATTCACTGTTTCTTTTTTGTTTCTACAGGCAAACTCAAAATGTCTCTTCTTGCCACACTAACAGCAGTCAAGGTCTCTGCACCAACATTCAAATGGATGGTGACCAGACTTTGCACAATGGCCACATTCCGGCTCCTTGCTACCTTTATACTCAGCTGTCACATTATGCCCTCGAGTTGATGCACTCAACTGCTCTGCTTCTTTGCAGCAATCTCTGTGGCTTTCTCCAATGTGAGGATAGTTTCTTGTCAGGTGGCATTTCTGGATTGTTTCACTCTGAAGGCCACAGCCCAATCTATTGTAGAGGATATCGTTCAGTACTTCATTGAATTCACAATGTTCAGCGAGCGTTTAAAGTACAGCAACGTACTGTGCAATTGTTTCTCCTCTTGGTTTCTTTTGTGAAACATAAATCTTTCTGCTAGAGCAGTGGCTTGAGGGAAAACTGCATCTCCAGGACTTTTACAATGCCCTTGTACGGTTTGCCAGTTTTGTCAGCTTGAAGCAAGCTTCTTAATTAGACAAAAGTTTAACCTCTCATTACATATAAGAAAGCTGTCATCTATCATTTTCAATACCATTTGCTAGGGCAAAAGCCTCAAAGCGTTCAGTGTAGGAGTTCCACTGTTCAACAGTCTCATTGAAATGTCCCATAGGTCTGGTAAGTATCGTCATTTTCAGCCTTTTAATTTTCTCCTCTTCATCAGTTACTGTGTTGCACTTTAAATGCATTGCCACTTTAAGAACTGTCAGTGCTGTCACTGTTTTGTTTTACTGCACAGTTGTTGGCTGCAGAGTATTGTGAGTTTCCTGTCCTTTTCTGGCGTTGGAGGGCTCACTGGCAAAGTGGTTGCTTTGCTTTTGTAAAAATCTTTAAATGTTTTTTCCTTTTTAAAAAAAAATGCAGCAATGTTGTTCTCTGGGCTCTGAAAATTTACTTTAGCGCAATTCTTTTTTTTTGAATGACTTTTTTTTTAACTTAAAGCAACAGTGCTTCTTTTGCTTTTTGTTTGCAGACCTTCCGACCAGCAGCAATCTTTAAAAAAACTTGTTGCTATACAATGCAGTTTTCTTTTATTTTTAAAAGTTTGCAGGTTCTAAACCGGTTCCCATGTTTAACTCTACCAGCCTTTTTCTGTAGTGCATTTCAAATCCAACATGCAGCTCTGTTGAAAAATGGTTCCTTACTTTAGTTTCTCTTTTCGAGTGGCATTACCACAAAGATCCGTCATTCTCATTGCCAGTTTGTTATACTTTAACGCTGGTAAGTGAAACAGCTCACGTAGGCATGGAGGTGATTCAACACATAAAGCTTCTGTTTATTGTGTTTCAGCAATCGAACGAGCAACAGCATGGATTCTGCAATCCCATTAAGCACTGACTTGCAAAGTACGGCAAGCTAAACAAGGCCTACTACTTAACATTCTGAACAGGGTCTTCAAGGAACAATTCTCTTCTCTTATTCTGAAGTCTGTGTGACTTCTCTGTTTTATGAAAGAGATCCTGACTGAAATCTCCATTTTACAGTCAGACCTGCAGCCTCAGAGCAGGACAAGGATGGCACTGCCACCATCTGTGAAGATAACCAGGGTCATGAATTTCTTTGCCTCAGAATCCTTCCTGACTGGACTGGACTGTGTGACATCGCTAACACAACTCCCAGTTTATATCTATGCTGTATAAGGGAGATGACTGACTCTGCTGGGAGAGGGGAGTATATTGCTCTCTCTGACCAGAAGGAGATAAGCACTCTGCAGGCGGCTTCACCAAGTTAGCTGGCTTCCACTTGGTGCAGGATACCATTGATTGCACATAGTTAGCTTTGTGGGTACTGCATCTAAATGCAGAGATGTACTTGCAGGGTCCCACTCCCTGAATGTTCAGTTGGTGCATGGCCATGCTGAGTGCATCATGCAGGTGAATGCCCAGTATCCCGAGAGCAGTCAGGATGCCTTTATTTTACACCTGACTTTATTTTACACCTGACCTATTATCAGTACTTGAGCCACCATGTCAAACCAGAAGATGAAAACTGGGTAACAAGTGTGATGTTCTTTGCTTTCTGGGTAAGGATGGCTTTGATGTGTAGTGTTCAACAAAGAACATCAAGCTATGTTGATTAACAAAGCTAATTTATTATCACTACTTATAACTGGATTCAAACGTCTTGCTAAGATATATAGGTTGCTAAATAAACTAAACTGTAATTCTATCTACACATCTCCTGAACACAGGACTGCTCTCTATCCACCTAATCACCTACTCCCAGAATCAAGGGTGTCACGTTATCTACATGACTGCTCTTGATCACCATCTGGTGGTTAGATGCATTTACATAAAATTGTTAACCCTTCATTGACCATACAATATCCATATTGTCACATCTCCTTTTCTTTGAAGTTGTTTGGAGACTTGCACATACCTATTTACATGATATGATCATTGTATGTGCTATACATGGTTTCCTTGTTACTGTCCATGTGTTAACAATGTTTTCTTTTCTTTAATGTTCACAAATTGAGTGTCCAGTTTCTTTTTTATATTTATGGACCTTCTCAGTTGTGTTTGCTCCACTGCTGTCGTTGTCTTCGCTGCTGTAACAACATCTCGCTGTTGTGCTGTAGATGTTTCCTTAAGTAGCTCTGTGTCAAGCTGTATGTGTGGAAATACAGGTTGAGCTGTCTTCACTTTGCGAAGTGCTCTACGATTCCTTTGTGGGATTTAACCCACTCCCGTTATGACGATGTATGAGTGTGGAGCTGCCTCACGAATCACACGTGCCATTCAAGACCATCATGTCAGAAGCTGTAGGGGCACATTATCTCTTGCCTCTCGCGTTGCTAGATCCTTCGCTGTCCTGTCATAGTAATGTTGCTGTTTCTGTTTGTTTTGCTTGGTTTTCTGTACTGCATCGTTATTGTCAGGATTTGCTGCAGTTAGACACGGCAATATGGTACTTAGCTGTCGATTCATCCGCAGATGTGCTGGTGAGAATCCTGTTGCTAGTGATGCCGCTCTGTAGGTTAACAAAGCTAAGTAAGGATTGCATCTGAAATTCAATGCTTTTTTGAGTAGTTTCTTGGCTATATGTGCACCCTTCTCATCCTTCCCATTAGATTGTGCATGAAGCAGGCTGGAGGGACATGCTGAAAGTCATATTGTTTTGAGTAGTCCGTCCAGTCATAGCTATCAGAACATGGTCCATTGATACTCATGACAGCGAATGGGATTCCATGCCTTGCAGATATTTCCTTTGTAGCCTTCATGATCACCTTCGAACTGGTATTGGGTAACTTGATCACCTCGGGATAGTTCGAGAAATAGTCTATGACTAACAAATAATCATTGCCTTGGAAGAAAAACAGATCGATGCCGACCTTTGACCATGGAGTTGTGACGATTTCATGCATCGTAAGTGTTTGCTTCTGCTGATGGGGCTGGTTCTTCTGATAGGTTTCGCATTCTGCGAGAAGATCATTAATATCCTCATTGATACCTGGTCAATATATAGACTGACGAGCGCTTTGCTTACACATTTCCGTCCCCAAATGGCCTTCATGCCCCTTGCTGAGGATCATGTTTCTCAACGAAGTCGGAATTACAATTTCATCTTGTCTGAGCAGGAATCCGTTTACACTGCTTAGTTCCGCTTGTATGTTCCTGTAATTGGAACAAGTTCCTTTGGGCCAACCATCTCGCATGTAATCCAACACACATTGGATTGTTTCATCTTTGATATTTTTCCTTGATGAGTTTCATCTTTTTGTCGGAGACGGGGTAGACTTTCTTCAATCAGGGTCGCTTGAGCTTCGATGATGTGTATAATGTCGGTCGTCCCGGGATCATCAGTTGCATGCAGCAGTGCATCAGCTATAACAATCTCTGGGCAGCATGTGGCGCAGTGGTTAGCACTGGGATTACGGCGCAGATGACCCGGTTTTGATTCCCAGCCCTGGGTCACTGTCCGTGTGGAGTTTGCACATTCTCCCCATGTCCGTGTGGGTTTCACCCCCACGTCCGTGTGGGTTTCACCCCCACAACCTAAAGATGTGCAGGGTTAAGTGGATTGGCCACGCTAAATTGCCCCCTTAATTAGAGAAAAAAAGAATTGGGTACTCTTAAAATTAAAAAGAAAACTATAACAATCTCTTTACCTGGCATGTAGAATAGCTCAAAGTCGTACTTTGAAGTTTCATAACCAACCGTTGGAGTCTCGGAGACATGTCATTCAAGTTTTTCTTTATAATGGATACGAGAGTACGATGATTAGTTTCCAATGTGAAGGTCGGTAACCCATACACATAGCTATGGAATTTGTCCATACCAGTGAGGAGACCCAAACACACTTTTTCAATTTGCGCATAGCGCTGCTCGATTGGTGTCATCACTCTTGAGGCATATGCAATTGGTTGCCATTGCCCTTCACATGTCTGCTGTAACAGCAAAGCTCCTCTGCCGTCTTTGCTGGCATCTGTGAAATGCTTTGTTTTGCTCTTGGGATTAAAGAAGGGCAGGACTGGTGCTGTGTTGAGTGCTGCCTTTAAGTCTGACCACTCAATTGTGTTCTTCAGACCAAGTGAAAACTACATTTTTCTGTATTAGCTGTCTCAGTGCCATGGTACGTGATGACAAATTCGGAATGAACTTTCCCAGAAAGTTTACCACGCCTAGCATTCTGAGAACTGCTTTTTTGTCTTTTGGAGAAGATAATAGCTGCAATCTTTTCAGTGTCTGGCTGCACAACTTGAGCTGAAATCTGATCAGCTAAAAATGTGTGTTTGGGAATGCCAAATTGGCATTTGGCTCTATTTAGTTTTAAACCAAACATCTCAATTCGCTTCATGACTTGAAGAAGTTGTACGTTCTTCATTTGCTGACTATATGATGATGTCACCACATATACTCTGACCATTGCAATATCTTCTATCATTTGTTCCATGGTTCAATGCAAAATTGCAGATGCTGATATGATACCAAAAGGCATTCTATTAAAGCAGCACCTTCCATATGGAGTGTTGAACGTACATAGTTTCCTGCTTGCTTCATCTAGCTGAAATGCCAAAACCCTCTGGGTGCATCTAGTTTTGTGAAGATTTTGGCACCTGACAACTCACTCGTGATTTCTTCACATTTGGGACTTGGGTAGTCTTCCCTATTAATATTTTGGTTTAGATCCTTAGGATCGATGCAGATTCTTACGTCACCATTTGATTTCTTCACGCCCACCATAGAACTGACCTAGTCAGTTGGTTCTTCCACTTTGGTGATTATCCCCAGCTGCTGCAGACGGTCAAGTCATAGTTTTAAAAATTCCCTCAAAGGAGCTAGTATCCTTCTTGGTGGATGAATGATTGATCTGGCATTCGCTCTGACCTGTATTTTATATTCGAATGGCAATGTTCCCATTCCATGAAAAACATTAGGAAATTTGTTAATAATGGCTTTAATTTAGTCTTTGCCATTGGCTGAGATCCTGCCTGAGCAGTAAATGTACTTCACAAGCTGCAGTAGAACACCCAATAATGAAGATCGCTATGGTTCTACAATTTCATATTTGATTGGAAACTTCTTGACCTTGACCTGAACCATTGGATAGCAGGTCCCCATTGTGGTAATAACATTGCCATTGTAATCCTGTAACTGATAGTCATCAATTACAGGTTTTGTCTTTAGTTTGGCCATGTCTGTCTGATTAATGAGATTAGCTCGTGCACCGGCATCCAATTTCATTTGTATATTGGTTCCATTTGTTGCTCGTTATGCTCCCTCCTTAATTGGCTCTGTTTATGACGGTTAATATGGTCGCCGTCCTTAATTCTAATTATGCTTGCTCAAGAGTCGCCAGGTATCTTTTTGATACCGCCACAAGGTTCAAAACCGAATACTGATCAAAGACTCGATACACCAGTTAGTAAGTTTGAAATCAATACTCATTTATTTACACACAGACAATTATACTCATGCAAAAACTCTACTAACTACACTATCACTACTACTAAAAGCCTATACTTAGCTTCGGGTGCCCACTCAGAGGAACAATGGCCGTTGTCCGGTTCTGAGACTGCTGGCATCGATCTTGTATAGAATAGTAACTAGGAGCGTCTATCTCGTAGCGTGCGTTGACTTTGGACTTACTTGTCTGCTGAGAGCCAAGGCCAAGAAGCTGGGCAGGTCTCGTCGCTGAGAGCCAAGGCCAAGAAGTTGGCAGGTCTCTCGTCGCTGAGAGCCAAGGCCAAGAAACTGGGCAGGTCTCTTGTTGCTGAGAGCCAAGGCCAAGAAGAACGATTCTTGCTTGGGGGCTTCCTTTATACCCTAAAGGGACTTTGCGCGTTTTTGGGCGGGCCTTGAACTTGGCCCCAATTAATTGGACCATATCCTAATTATCGGTATTGATTTCCTCCAATAAAGGGGTGTCTGCCTGATCGCTGGGCGTGCCCTAGGTGACCGTTGGCCTGCTTTTGTTTTAGTCTCCTCTGGCGCTGGGGTGTCTGCTTTGGTATCGTTTGCTTAAATGTTTCTCTTTTGTTCCTGGAGATAGCTCATTAGTATGCTAATGGCTTTGCGGTATCGGTCTTGTCTGGGAGCTGCAAACTCCAATCCACAGACAAACCTTGCACTTGCCTGCTTACTTAGCATTGTCCAATTTTCCCTTCATTCTCTGCAATTGTCCATTTTGTAATCAGGACGTGGCCACCCCAGGTGGCTACACATTAATTTTTAATGAAATCGTCCAATCATCATTATCGTGAATGATTGAGATCTGTTTTTAAATGTCTGCATCGGAAATTGCCTGTTGAACTTTATGTACACTTTCAACTGTATCGACTAAGAAGGAATCTTCTAAATCAATTCCATCTTGCACTGTGTCAGGTCTACTCGCTTTATTGCCTTTTTTTCAAGCTTATTTCCTATACAGCTCTTCCCTTGTTAACTGTACCCATCTTAAATTGGTGCAATGTAGTTCCCATTCTACATTGAGAAGCAAAGTGATTCAATCTGTGACACATCGCACAAGTTTTACCGAACGCAGGGCATTTCTTTACTTGGTGGGTGTTGCCACAACGTCTACACGTCATGACACTCGTGATGTCATGCGCAAAATGGCTGCCGTCTGGAGCACGTTTGTTTTTCAAGTGCGCCACAGCATTAATGGCGTCGGCCACATTCAGTTTTGTGCTATTGTCACGGAGCAACATTGCAGAGTACTGATTTTTTTGCCAGTTTGCTTGCTCTACATATACTAATGGTCTTCTAACATTAACTTTGATTGGCTAAATAATCTATCTCATAGTTTTTCACTTTTAACTCCGTAGACTACCTGATCGCGCTGAAGTGAGTCTTAAGAGAATGGAAACATTACGGGTCTGCGCTTTTAAGCCTGATATCTGTAATAACGCAGTCAAGTGTTTCATCTGCTTTCTGGACTCTGTCTGAAAATATATCTTTCAAAAGTTTAATTTAGCTGAAGCTCGCAATGCTTGTCAAACATTTTGATTACTTTACTGTATTTTTTTATCAGCCTCATATTCAAATCGGAATGAGTTGAAAATTTCTAGAACATGCGATCCAGCAATTGATGGAAACAGCGCTATTTTATGCTGGTTGCTGCCCACTTCAAGGTCTGAGGCAGAGATATATAATTCAAACTGCTGTTTGAAATTTCTCTAGTTAACATCAACTTTACTGATGCCCGAAATTGCCGTGGGGTTTGCAAACCTTCCATCTCGCTCTGACTGGGCAGTTCTTTGACGTTACTTGCTTCAATGAGGTAATTGAGATCGGCACCTGATAGAAATTCTTTTCCTTTCTTCTCAAGTTTTGTTTTCACACAGATTTTTAAAAAACATTTTTTCTCTCACAAATCCTTTCTATATTACCTTAGCAAGCACACCTGGTACCATGTGATGTTCTTTGTCTTTTTTATAAGAATGGCTTTGATGTGTAGTGTTCAACAAAAACATCAAGCTCTGTTATTAACAAAGCTAATTTATTAATACTACTTATAACAGGATTGGAAGGTCTTTCTAAGATACAACGGTTGCTAAATAAAGTAAACAATAATTCTATCTACAGATCTCCGAAACACACGATTACTCTATCCTGCCTAATCACCTACACCCAGAATCAAGGGTGTCATGTGATCTACGTGACTGCACTTGATCACCACCTGGTGGTTAGATGCATTTACATAAAATTATTAACCCTTCATTTACCATACAATATCAAATTGTCACAACAAGGACAATCCAGTGACCTCCTGCTTCATGACTCCAGGGTGCCATTCAAGCACATGTGGAAAGCATACAAACCACTTACGCAGCACACTGATATGCTTAATTTTTCATCTGCCTGATCACTTTGGAGCCAAGCAGTGCTCACCACAGCTTCTTCATCATCTGTTGCATTCTGTACAATCCCGCCATAATGAGGGCACTTTACTTGGCCACCTGGGCAATTCTGAGCAATTGTTACTGATCACCACTGTGTCCTTTTGGTCATAATTCTGAAATAAAAGTAACCGCAAAACAACCATTTCACATAAAGTTCATCAATTTAACTATCCAGTATGCCTGCAAAAGTCAACTTAATGCCCTTATACATTTCTTTTGTGCCTGTCTTCCATGTGCCTTTGTCTGGCCTCGGACTCCAACACAGTGGTATTTTGGTGGCTGCAGTGTATTTGGTAGAAAGCTGATGAGTGCAGGAGACAGCAAAAGACTTGGGGAATGACTTTGAGCTCCTCTGGCCCTAGAAGGCCTGACTTTGGACTGCACTACCCTGGCATGAGCAACAGTGATGTGAGCTGGTTGGCAGACACTAAATGCTATTGGTGGAGTGACAGTGGTAGGAGGACAAATGCTGTCATCCTGTGGATGTACAGTAGATTTATGCTGCGTTTAATGACTGCACTCCCAAGGGCTAACGCCTCAAAAACCCTAATAATGTGTTGGGAGGACAGATTGCCAGACTGCTGTGACATCCTGCCTGACACCCTTTGAACACCGGTATCTGCAGCCACCATGGCAGCAATGTGTGCTTGTCAGCAGCTGAGAAAGTGTGACTTCAGTAATCAGATGCTGTATCATGCTTGGGTCAGCTAATCATATCATGGATTTGGCCACCACTTCCATACTGGAAAGGATAGACCCCAATCTGTGCACAATTGAGGAACAGAAAGTTGGACTGCTGTGACATCCTGAAAAACCCCACCAGGACTTCCTCCATGCTTCTTGACAGAGGCAGCAGGTTTTCGGGCCAATGCACAAGATTTTCTGCATGCATGCCAGCAATCTTTTCTATACATTGTTCCATCAAAGTCTTCACCTGAGTCCGCAGCATCAGAACATGTGTGACCTTGTCCTCCAGGGAGCTGGAACCTCCACTTCTCTTTCTCACTGCCCTGCCTGTACTCATTGCTGGCAACTCGCCACATGCAGGAGTTGTTGTTATTATACCCTTAAGTGCATTTTTTGAGCAAGTGGCTGCAAGTGAGAAATCGAGTACGGTATGTCATCACCATTGGGTTTTTGGTCTTCCTCTTGCATTTATGCTCCTGCACCACTACTTGGATCCCTAGGAGAAGAAAGGCACAAGGGTAGGGTTGTGGTGATGGGAAACGGGTGCTGCTTACAGAATCTGAAGCATGGAAATTGGGGGATGGTGGGATGAAAGGAATTGGTCAGCAATATAGTTCCATTTTCCACACGACAGCACGCTACATCCTCCGTCTTGGCCTGTCACCCAATGGAGCATACAGTCTCCTCCATTGAGGTAATATAACTGTGCCTGACGCTTAGGTGTTTCTGCCTTCTAGAACATAGAACTTACAGTACAGAAGGAGGCCATTTGGCCCATCGGGTCTGCACCGAACCAGTTAAGCCCTCACTTCCACCCTATCCCCATAACCCAATACCCCCCCCCCCCCCCCCCCAACCTTTTTTGGTCACTAAGGGCAATTTATCATGGCCAATCCACCTAACCTGCATGTCTTTGGACTGTGGGAGGAAACCGGAGCACTCGGAGGAAACCCACGCAGACACCGGGAGAACGTGCAGACTCCGCACAGACAGTTATGTGTAACATCCTGCCCTGCAAGAGCGAAGAAGTATAGGCACGATGTAGGGAGTTCCTTGAAGGCCTTGGAACTTGGTAGGCAATGCCCTTGCCTCTGAGCCAGAAACTGAGTTCAAGTCCCACTCCAGGACTTAAGTTGTGACGAAAGTTGATTATCAGCCTGTTAATCCTTACAACACATCCTCACTATTCCCCAAAGTGAAACAGAGTATGTGTAAAGATACAGAACAAAAACAAATCATGAAAGAAGTTCCCTGATTTTGACATGTTGATGTTTAAGGAATGACAATATTGGTATTCTGATTTAGAGATGATGGTGTTCCTACGCACCTGCTGTCCCACTTTTAATTCTTTCATGAGTTGAGGGTGTCGCTTGCTGGGCCAGCATTTGTTGCACATCCCTAATTGGCCTTGAACTCAGTGGCCTGCCAAGCCATTTCACAGTACAGTTGAGACCACTTTGTGGCTTTTGGATCACATAAAGGCCAGACCAGGAAAGGGCAGCAGATTTATTTCCTCAAAAGGCATTAGTGAACCTAGATGGATTTTTACAACAATCAATGATGGTTTCATAGTACCATTACTGGGATTATCTTAATATTGAAGATTTATTAATTTAATTGAAATTTCACTGGTTGCACTGGTGGGATTTGAACCCATGTTCCCAGAACATTAACCAAAATCCCTGGATTACCAGTCCAGTGACATTGCCACTTCAATTATCCCAAACGTCTTGTTCTTCTTTGTGCTCAGAAGATGCACAGGGACCTGGCAATGTCCTGCAGCCATGGTACATCAGTGGTGGAGACAGTATGCATTCAACTGTCTTGGTTAAAGAGGTTGGTATTAATTTGGTACCTGTAGGACTCTAGAAATGGAGATAAAATCTGGGTACATTTTGCGGTAAGATACAATTATTTGAAAATTTGGGGGTTTCATGTTTGTGTTCATGCTTATGTTTATTTGTCTTCTGAAAATATAAAGACAGATTTGGTGATGAGAGTTTAGCCAGGTTGCTTCTGGTTATTGAATGGAAGGGAAAAAGGAAGATATTATTTCATCTGTCAATTTTATGCCATTAGAAATTTCCCATATTCTTTTCAGAGTTATCATGTTTGCTCTCAGCAGTGTTATGCATAAGGTTTGTTTCCATTGTCACTCGGAGTAATTTTTGCTAATGGGGAGGAGACACAGATAAGAGTGTACCACACAATTGTTAACCTACCTGGTTACATGTAAAGTTGACTGGTGTATTAGCTCGGAAATGCTTTGTGAGCCTCATTATCTTTGCTGTGCCATTTTGTAATGGAATTGAATGGATTATACAGTCTACTACATGAATGTGCATTTGCTTGACACTTCTGAGTTTGTAATTGGTGCTTTTCTGTTACATACGATGATGTCAGGAGTGATTTTGAATTTTATGATTCAGTGTATTCCCATTGAGCTTCTAATGACCTGGGAAACATATTAGTCGGAATTTTCATTGAACCAAACTGGCAGGAAGCTTACAGAATCGGATCGACCACCTACTACACTGGAAAGTGATATTGGACAGGGGGTAAAATGGAACAGATCTGATCCTGTTAGTTTCCCGTTAGGTAGGTTAGGTTAAAATTAGCCAAAATGAAATCTCTGGCAACATGCCTTTTTAAATAACAACAAATTACTGTGGATGCTGGAATCTGAAACCAAAGAGAAAATGCTGGAAAATCTCAGTAAGTCTGGCAGCATCTGCAGGGAGAGAAAAGAGCTAACGTTTCGAATCCAGGTGACCCTTTGTCAAAGCTCATGCCCTTTTAAGTCTTTCTGCCGTGTGTCTGCCCAGGTTAAAGAAAAAGCACTATTTCACTCTCAAACCTGCAGTTTTCTATTGAACTGCTTGTTGTATTGAGTAGGTTGATCTTTTGGAGTCAATGAAGTAAATAAATCTGAAATTAATTCTCCTCTAGATCATTCTTGCCGATTTTTGAAGGTGAATGCCATGTTTCTTGTCACATCCTTTTTCCCAATGGGGAATATTTCAGAACTGAATATCCAGCAAATATCAGATGGATTTAAAAAATATTGTTCGCATGACGAGGAAAATTAGGTTCAGGCTTGTTCAAAGCAGGTTGAAATTTAAAGTTGATGGTATTGCAATCATGCAAGCTGAAAAGGGGAACAAGATTTATTCAAGTGTGCGCACCCACCCACATACAGACATAATGAACAACAGGTATGTTCAAGCTTTTTCTCTCTAGAAGGTAGACGTTTATATTGTGAAATCTCAAGGATCACATGTAAAATTTAATTAAATAATCATATTAAGTTGCATATATTTCATGCTGCAGACACTTACTCTTCTTGGTGTTCTGATTTAGGATGTATTGGACAATGAAACAATAGTATTAAAAACTGATCTTTGTAAACCTCCTGTTCTACAGTACTTAAATAAGACAAAGCACCAGAAGAAAATAAATACAACTACAACTGAGTCACCAGGGTTTCGAGGATCAAATTGGCAGGGTTTATGGACTATAGTTTGGATATATCTACTTTACAATAGAGTCTGGATTAGTTCATTCTCAGTATTATGGTAGCACTGTTGCTTCACAGTGCCGGGGACTTGGGTTCGATTCCCGGTTTGGGTCATTGTCTGTGGGGAGTCTGCACGTTTCCCCTGTGTCTGCATGGGTTTCCTCGTGTCTGCATGGGTTTCCTCGTGTCTGCATGGATTTCCTCCGGGTGCTCCGGTTTCCTCCCACAAGTTCCGAAAGACGTGCTGTTAGGTGAGTTAGGACATTCTGAATTCTTCCTCAGTGTTCCTGAAGAGGCGCCGAAATGTGGCGACTGGGGGCTTTTCACAGTAACTTCATTGCAGTGTTAATGGAAGTCTACTTGTGACACTAATAAAGATTATTATTATTATTTAGAGCATGAATAACCAAATTTTCACAAATTAGTGCAAAGAGCATCTATGCGCTTGATGTGTTACTAGGAATGTAAAATGGAGAGCAGATTGAGAGCTACCTGCATTTGTTTCTGGAGCCAAACTCACGGGTTATGCTCCTCGAGAGGATGTGAGACAGTCATTATCTCAGTAAAGAGTAGGACATCTCTGGTTCAAATGGGTCAGTTAGTTATTGCAATTGTTACTTCGTTCCTTTCCGGAGTTTGAGGTGCTTGAGTCAGAAACTTAAAGAGGTTGCTACTGTTTTCATCTGGAGAAATTCAAAGATTTATTTTTGCATTTTCCAGTATATCCCCAAACATTTTTAATAAATGTGGACAATAAACGTTTGCCTAAGATAACTGATGTTGATCACTCGCTGGCTTGGGTAGGCTGGCTTGGGCAGTCAGAGCCCCAAAATACATGCAGTCTAATGGAAATTATTATGTTTGAATGTTTGAATGCTTTGGTGCTCGCAATGCTACAATGTGATGGTTGTTTTCTCACTGAAGAACTGAAACATTTTATTCATTTTTTAAATTGACAGTATAATGTAGATTTACAATATTCAATTTCATTTCCAGCTTTTGATATTAAAGTTGCTTTATTTTGTGTGGTTTTTATCTCCAACCTTTTTTGGCCAAATTCATTCAGCTAAAGCGTGTAAATTCTGAAAATCTTGAGCTTCCGTACTCATTTAATTAAACTTAGTTGAACAGCAGTGATTGAAACCACTTCAAATTTAGAATAAATATATTCCAGCATTGTTGCAAATAGATTGTTTATTAATGAATGAGGTTTAAAATTAATCCATTAGATCCTCCATTTAAAAATACATTATGTGGAATGTCTAACCAATCAAGCATTATAGCGACAACGTCTTTACGCTTGTATTTTTAAGTTGTACCCTGTTACACTTGAATAAAATGGGATCACAATACCGTTCCTTTGTCACCTTCCTGACACTGCGTCTTGATTTGGAGCTATCTTGTCAACAGTAGTAGCTACGTTTTACTCAGTCAATTCTTGTGTTGTAATTAGAAATTACAGTTTGTTGGTGCACATGCTTTGATACTTAATTTGAATTGATCAAATTGGTTTGTTGTGAATTGGCTGACAGTTTAGCCACCAGAAGGCATATTATCCTTCTATCAATTACTAGCAGCAACTCATGAGATTAGATGTTATTTAATGATATGCCAACATTGTATGCCTTGAGGCAACATAGCCCATCTATTTTTGTTTCTTTATAAAATTCAGTGGAACAAAATGTGATTTACACCAAGTCAAATTGTGTGTCTTTGCCACAATTTATATAAATTAGATTAAATTTTGAATCACGTCAGTGAGGAAATAGAAATGAAAGCATTAAAGGTCCTTCTTGATCAGATAGGTGGATGTGTATGGGTGAATAATGCATCACACTGAACATATCACTTCTGCTAGCTTTCGTGGGTGTGTGCACATGTGTGCGCGCACGCGTATTTTGCAGTTAAACAACAAAAGGAAAGTATTGAGAAGAATGATAATAGTGAGGGTGTACCACATAAACGTTTTGGAAATTAGTGTTGGATTGACACAAATTGTTGTCAGCTCGGCAATGCAGGGACCAGACACTGTTCCTTTTGGGCGTTCCAATCACCAAAGTTGAGCCATTTCTTCAAATATTGTACTACTACAGCCTGTCACATTCAACATGTTTCTCTTGTCCTTGAAATGTTATAAGCATTTGATTGGATGTAAGGATCTGAAAGGTTGCAAAGGGGAGCACCTTGGCATGGGCTACAGCGGTCTGGCCCGCTTTATACCTCTGGCACGAACAAAGACACTGCTGAGTTTGTGACATGAGAGCAGGCATGTTGTTATCTCTCCTATATAGCTGAGACTACTCATCAGGAACAGAGCCACAGCAAACTTCCAACTCTGAATTTTAATCACGTGCGGTTTAATTCAGGCTCAAGTGATGCCCGGAGCCTGAATCTGTCCAGGATGCTGGGCTGGTTTGAGCACAACCTGCTCAACCTTTCTTCATAAGACAACCACTTCATTCCATGAATCAACCTAGTCAATATTTTCTGAGCTGCCTCCAAGGCAAGTATACCCCTCCTGAAATAAGGAGACCAAAACTATGCAGCGTCCGAGGTGAGGTCTCACCAATACCCTGTAAATTGTAGCAGGAATGCTGGAAAAACTCAGCTGGTCTGGCAGAGAGAAACAGAGTTAGTGTTTTGAGTCCAATATGACTTCCTCTGAGTATACAACGCACCTCGGACTGCTGTCCTCACTACATCATGAGGCCCACTCATGCTGCCAGATGTGCACATTCAAACTCTCCAGCAGTATAGACTCACCCCATCTCAAAGATGTCCTGGTTCCCTCTTTCACAAGAATCTTCCTTTCAAGTGTTGTGAAATGCAAACTCCAGCAACTTAGAATCATAGAATTTACAGTGCAGACAGAGGTCATTCGTACCATCGAGTTTACACCGGCCCCTGAAAGAGCACCCCAGCTAAGCCCATACCGCCACCCCATCCCGGTAACCCAGCAACCCCACCTAATCTTTGGACACTACGGGGTGATTTAGCATGGCCAATCCACTAAACCCGCACATCTTTGGACTGTGGAAGGAAACCGGAGCACCCAGAGGAAACCCACGCAGACACGGGGATAACGTGCAAACTCCACACAGACAGTGACCCAAGCCAGATCCTTTCTCCTCTCCCCTTCCCACTGACCCCATCCCTTCTTTGTCCCTTCTTCTAATCCCACCTCTCGCCAAGTATTTACCATACCCTCTGACCTTGCCCTCAAACATTGAAAAACCTGTGCTGAGCAAAGGACTCATTTTTACCCCCTCACTTCCCACTTCAATGAACTTTGGACTTGACATGACACTGAACTCTTCTTCCTTTGCTTCCATGCTCACTTATTTGGGTAGGAGCCCTCGCCCTGCTCAATGGACTCTTTCATTCACCTCTAGTATTCTCCCTCCACCTGAACCATTCCCTACGGCCTCTTTCCCACCCTTGATCTTTTAATTGAGAACTGTCGACATGACGTCAGTTTTCTCTGCTCTGAATTTATTTGCTTCCCTCACCCACTCTAACGTTCTCTTCTGATTTGGCACTTTACAGCCTTGTGGACTCAACGTTAAGTTCCACTTCAGACCATGAATTTTGAATCCATTTTGGATATTTCTTCTCCTATCTGCCATTAAATCTTGTTTTCATGTTTTTGCTTTCAGACGGTGCTAACCTTTATTGTGCCATTAAATTTGTATCACTGCTTGGTTTTTTACAATTCCGATTATCACTCCCTTTGCCTTTTATTCCATTTCATATAAAACCCCTACAATGCAGAGTGAGGCTATTCGGCCCATCGAGTCTGCACAGACCCTCTGAAAGCACACTCTACCTAGGTCCCCACCCTTTCCCCATAATCCAGTAACCCCACCTAATCCTTTGGACATTAAGGGGCAATTTAACATGGCTAATCCACCTAATCCACACAACTTTGGACTGTAGGAGGAAACCGGAGCATATTTGTCATTTAATCTCTCCTGCCCTCTAATGTATCCTTGACATTTTGCTCCACCTGTTCCTACCCCTTTAAAAAAAAATAGCATAAAACCCATCACATTTCTATCTCTTCAGTTCTGAAGAAGTAATATTGGACTCGCCCTATTTCTCTCTCTACAGCTGCTGCCAGACCCATTGGGCGGTATTCTCCGCTCCCAGGACTAAGTGCCAGCGCCGCCATGAGCGCCGTCGTGTTTCACGACTGCACGAACAGGGCCTGGGCACGACATATTCTGGCCCCTACAAGAGGGCCAGCACGGCGTTGGTGCGGTTCACGCCGGTCCAGCCTGGCGCCGCGCCAACCCACGCATGCGCAGTTGGGGCAGCTCATTCCTGCGCATGCACAGTTGGACCGTGCCATCCTGCGCATGCGCGGGGAACTTCTTACGTGCGACGGCCCCTCACCAACATGGCGCCGGGGTTCTGGGGCCGGTCGCGGAAGGAGGTAGGCCCGGGGGGGAGAGGCCGGCCCACCGATTGGTTAGTATTCTGTTTTTCTATTCGCACCAAAGTTGACAACCTCTCATTTTCTACATTATACTGCATCTACAGACTTGCTTTTTTCCCCACATATCCTGCAGCCACTTCATTTAAGAACCTAGAATGCAGGATGCCATGTCCCATTAGTTTACCAAGTACTTTTTCTCCAGTGATAGCAATTGCGTTATGTTTTCCCCTCCCTTTTCCGCTTGACGATTCTTGGAGTGCATTTCATATCTTCTACCTGAAGATAGTTGGCGGGAGTCTCCTCTCCCCCCCCCCCCCCCCCCCCCCCCCCCCCCCCCCCCCCCCCGCCGTCGGTTGGGAGAATCCCCGAGGGGCGGCGTGAATCCTGCCCCGACGCTGGCTGCCGTATTCTCTGGCGCCGTTTTTCGGGTGTTGCCAGAATTGACGTTATGCCGGTTGGGGGAAGTTGGCAGCGCCCCCCCCCCCGGCAATTCTCTGGGCCCCGATGGGCCAAGAGGCCGTCCCTTTTTGGCCTGTCCCTCCGACGTGAATGACTCAATTCATGTACCGGGGGGACGTGGCGGGTAGGTTGGCGGGGGCATTTCTCGGGGGGGAGCGGGGGGATTTTACCCCGGTTTGGGGGGGGGGGGGCACGGTCGCTGGTCGGTCCACCTAGCCCTCGAAAGTGCAGAGAATTCCGCACTTTGGGGGTCTGTTGATGCCGGAGTGGTTGACGCCGGTTCTCCCGATGGCGTGGGGACTTAGTCCCCCAAAAGGGAGAATCCCGCTGAAAATATTTGTTCAAAGTCTCTGCTGTTTCCTTGATTCCCATTATTAATTCCTCAGTTTCATCCTCTGAAACCAATATTTACTTTGGGTGCGATTTAAAGGAAATGGAGCAGAGTCCCGTGTTGCGCATTCTTGACCGGGTGTTTCCTGGCACTCGCAGCGCCGAGAAAGATCCCGCTATCTAACAGGACTCTGTTTCATTTCGGGGCCTCAGTGGGGAAGGCTCCCCCTAGGCCCACTAAAGTCCCATTCCCTACACTGAGGAGCTCTGTTTGCCTGTGCAGGAAGCGTTTGGGGTGTCATTTTTAAAAGACGCTCCAATCTCGAGACTCCCCCAACGTCACCTCTGGACCTCCCAACTCACCCATTGGGGATCATCCAGGCCCCCACACCCCAGAAAGGAAGGGAACTCCTGGGCCCGATCCTTGGAGTGGGCAAAATGTCACTCGGGCACCATGACACTGCCAAGCCAGGGCGGTGTGTAGGGGCTTTGCCCGGGTGACACCAGAGGTGCCAGTGTACCCTGCTCAGAGCCCAAGCACTCAGTGGTCCCTGATCCTCTAACTGGTGCTCGCTTGGGGTTCCAAGGCGCAGGGGTTAGATCCTGCATTTTGGTTAACTCCGGTGAGTGCATATCAAAATGCTGTTTACTGCAATATTTCAATGTGCGACGTCTCGCGAGATTTACCGGCTGCGCTGAGCCACAGTTTGGGCACGGCCATTAGATTTGACCCTTTATCTACTTTTCTTCATACTTGTAAAAGCTCTTACTGTCTGTTTTTATATTTTGTCTATTTACTCTCAATAATATTTTTTTTTAAGTCATCCTTTGCTGGTTTCTTCTTACATTCCACTAATCTTAACCATGATGTGGAGATGCTGGCGTTGGACTGGGGTGAGCACAGTAAGAAGTCTTACATCACCAGGTTAAAGTCCAACAGGTTTGTTTCAAACACTAGCTTTTGGAGCACTGCCCCTTCCTCAGGTGAATGCTGGTGTTGTAAGACTTCTTACTAATCTTAACAACATTGTAAGCTTTTTCATTCAAATTTGTACCTTCCTTAACTTTCTTTTTGTAGAGGCTTTTTTAACCAAATTTAACTTTGTTGAGAGTTATAACATTTTTCGTTGAATGTTTGACCCAGTTTCTCTAACATCTTGACTTTTGATCTATTTTCCCAGCCCATTGTAACCAACTCTCTTACTTTTCTAATGATCTTTATTTAAGTTTAAGACACTGGTGTTCCAACCCAAGTTTCTCATCTTCAGATTGAATGTTGAATCCTATCCTGTTATGATCAGTGTTGCCTAGAAGATCCTTTACTATATGATCATGAATGAATCC
The DNA here is from genome assembly GCF_902713615.1 of Scyliorhinus canicula. Taxonomy (NCBI): domain Eukaryota; kingdom Metazoa; phylum Chordata; class Chondrichthyes; order Carcharhiniformes; family Scyliorhinidae; genus Scyliorhinus; species Scyliorhinus canicula. Next base: position 85,296,131 of record NC_052152.1, read on the forward strand.
TGTCTCATTACTTTTTTTAATATAAATGTTTTTATTGGGTTTTTTTGAACAAGGTATAATTACCGTTATGTACACAGAATAAGAAACACACATATATATATATATATAGACACACACATTTAGAGGAGAAGGGCACACCCCAACATAAAAAAAATACAATAACATATGAAATGGAATAATTGGTGGGGTATTGTGCACCAGCTCGACAGCAGCATCTCTGTACATCTGGCAAAATTACCCACCCCACATAAGTAGGCGACTGCCTGCAGGGGGGCGGGGACTGGGGGGGGCAAGCACACCTTTGGGTGCCGGGGAGAAAATCACAGTGTGCGTTATTTGGCTGTGCTGTGTGTTGCTGTCGCCCGCACTTCCTGGATGGGTCTCGCTGCCGTCCCACGCTCGCCCCCGCTTCTGCCGCTCCTCCCGTCCGCCATCTCCAGTTTCCTCGTTCCCCGCTCCTGGAGATGTCATGCACGTTTTGGCATCCCGTGTCCTCCCTCCGGCTCCCGCATCCCTGCCCCCCCCCCCTCCCCCCCCACGGTTCGCCTCCCTCTCCCCAGGTTTAGCTGTCTTCCCCCCTCCCCCCGTGGTTTGCCCCTCCCTCCTCAGGTTTAGCCATTCCCCCCCTCCCTCCCAGTCCATCTCTCCCCTCCATGCCCCGGCTACCTTCCCCCGACTCCCGACCATTTTCCCCTGATTCTTGGCCACCCGGCTATTCTTCCTCTTGTTCGTTGGCCACAAACAGGTTCCGGAACAGTTGCATGAATAGCTCCCACGTTCTGTGGAAGCCGTCCTCTGACCCTCGGATGGCGAATTTGATTTTCTCCATTTGGAGAGATTCCGAGAGGTCGGACAGCCAGTCTGCAGCTCTGGGTGGTGCTGCAGACCGCCAGCCAAACAGGATTCTACGGCGGGCAATCAGGGAGGCAAAGGCAAGGGCGTCTGCCCTCCTCCCCAGGAATAGATCTGGCTGGTCTGAAACCCCGAAGACTGCCACTATCGGGCATGGCTCCACCCTCACCCCACCACTTTGGACATAGCCTCGAAGAAGGCTGTCCAGTAATCCACAAGTCTGGGGCAAGACCATAACATGTGGGCGTGGTTGGCCGGGCCTCTTTGGCACCGTTCACATCTGTCCTCCACCTCCGGGAAGAACCTACTCATACGGGTTCTTGTTAAGTGGGCTCTATGTACCACTTTTAGTTGCGTCAGGCTGAGCCTTGCGCACGTGGCGGTGGAGTTGACCCTATGCAGTGCCTCGCTCCAGAGTCCCCACCCTATCTCAATCCCCAGGTCGTCCTCCCATTTCTTTCTTGTTGCGTCCAGTACGGTGTCGGCCCTTTCTACCAGTCGGTCATACATGTCGCTGCAGTTCCCTTTATCTAGGATGCTTGCGTCCAGTAGGTCTTCCAGTAGTGTCTGTCGTGGCGGTTGTGGGTACGTCCTTGTCTCCTTTCCTAAGAAGTTTTTGAGCTGCAGATACCGTAGCTCTTTCCCCCTGGCTAGCCGAAATTTCTCTGTCAGTTCGTCCAGTGTAGCGATCCTGCCGTCCGTGTATATGTCCCTGTCTCATTACTAGGTGTAAAATAGCTTGTTCCCTGGTTGGTTCCTGGATGTTTTGTACTAAGAAACTCCCACAAAGACTATCTGTAAACTCATGCTGAAGGCTACCTTTGCTGATTTGGTTTATCTAATGTCTATGAAGATTAAAATTGCCCATGATTATTGCAGTTTTTTTTTTTTACATGCCCCCATATTTTCTTGATGTATATTCTGTCCTGCAGTGTAGTTTCTATTAGGGGCTAAAAAGTACTCCTATAAGTGACGGCTTTCTGTTGTTGTTCCTTATCTTCACACAAGCTGATAATACATCTTGGCCTTCCAAGCCAAGATCACTTTTCACCACTGGAACAATCTCATCCTTTATTAACAGTGCTACCTCACCTCTTTTTCCTTTCCTTCTTTTTTACACGAAATGTCAATTCATTCATCTTTTCACAAATACTGAGTGTATTCAGATAAGGTGCCTTCAATTATGTCTATTTACCATTTTTCCGTATCTGACCCTGTAAGCCAGTGCATCCTTGTGTGCTCTGCCTCTTCCTGTACCACACTGGTTATCATAACCTGTATTGTTACCATGCACTACTGCTTTGTGCATTCTCATTTACGTTCTAAATTTCCCTTCATGTAAACACTGCCCCCACCAACTATTAAGTTTAAAATCTCTCCAACCCCAGTTATACAATTCACCATGATGCTGGTCCAAAGGCTGCCTAATGGTGCAGCATCCTCTTTTTGTGTTCTTGGTGCCATTGCCCCATGGATCAAAGCATTTCTCCCATACTAATCTTTGAGTCATGCATTCAATCCTCTGATTTTATTTACCCTATGCCAATTTGTTTAATGCACAAGTAATGCGGTTCTGATTCTTAATTTAACCTATAATTGCTCCTCATATTCACTTAGCAGAACCTCTAAGTCAGGCAGATAATGTGTCTCTCCTTTAAGAGAAACTTGCTACCTTTAAGGGGCTGCAGAGATGCACAATTTCCTACCTCCCTCCCCACTCTGAAACAGATGTGTAGACAATGAATTGTGTGGGTAGCAATGGCTCATTGTAGTGCTCCAGCACAAATTTAACAAGCTGTCATTATTTGGGGATTTTAGCTAAGCCATCTAAAAGTGAATTCGGAAAAACTCAGGGCCTTGTTTGCACATAGCAGAGTGAGAGCCAGTGGCATGACAACTGTTTCCTTGGTTTCCGTTGCTATTTATCTCTGGTTAACTTATACTGATATATTTGAAGTGCAGCAGTTGCTATGTGATGAGTATGGTGGAGTGATGTCATCATGGAGGAGAAGCCGCATAGGAAGGTACCATTCAAGGAGGGCATGGCCTACCAGGTAGTACCTTGCCAGCCCTGATGAAGTCATTGAACTTTGTGCAGTACTATTCTGCATACTTGGGGTTGCGGAAGTTGCCACTCCGTGCCCATCGCTTGAAATGACATGAGCTACAGTTCTGTGTGGCTGAGTGGCCACCAAACCTAAGAGTCTGTTCATGCTGTTTTTGATTTCCTCAGGGAGGTGTCGAAAGTCGAGAAGTGAAGTTCTGTGTCCGCCTTCTCTTTATTTGTTGTTATGCTGTGCTGCCTCTGAATCTAGGTAGTGCCTGTAAAATCTGTCTTAGCGCACGAAACACTGTGCTTTGAAATGACAAGATTGAATTAAAGAGCCCAATGCTGTTGCCTGTATGTCCCCAATATGTAGCCTCAAAGTGCAGGGCGAACTGTGTTTTTTAAAGCTGCACAAAGGTTTCTAGGTAGTTTAGCTACTTACACCCATTTTACATTAAAGTCTGCAGCAAGTGGATTGCAAATAGGCAGACATTTGAAACCCATGTGCAGCACCCTTCAGAGTCCAGTGGCAGGCACAATTTCATTTTCAACTTTGATATCCCTTGCAAGTTTTGTTTTCATATTCATCTCCCAATAAAAACAAAAGAAATACTCAAAATAGTCAGCAGGTCAGGCAGCACCGGCAGAGTGAGAAAAGAGGGAGGCAGAGGATGTGTAAATGACAGTGGGACAATCATTACCAACATCTGCTTCCCCTTATAAAATGGAAGCAGTAGCTTAAGACTGTTTGGCCTGGAAGACTGTCAGGTGTATTTTGCTTTTACCTTTAATATGTTGGGAACATTTAAGTTAATAATTCTACATCTATATTGCCAAGTCCAACTCTGGATAAGTTTATATTGTTTTTACGTCTTCTATGCTATTACAATCTACTTGTATTGGGGACAGAGGAAAACACTTTCTAACTTCTCCACAATCTTTTAAAGACCTTTGTGAAAATGGTTATTATTTTATGACCAAATAGGTTTCAGCCAACTTCTCCATGTTAATAAAAGCAAATTACTGCGGATGCTGGAATCTGAAACAAAAGGGAAAATGCTGGAAAATCTCAACAAGTCTGTCAGCATCTGTAGGGAGAGAAAAGAGCTAACGTTTCGAGTCCGATGACTCTTTGTCAAAGCTAACAGATGGAGAGAGTGGGAAATATTTACACTGTGGAGTGAGAATGAAATATGAGTCATAGCCACAGAAACCCAGGGAAACCGGGTGCTAATGGCCACAGAAACCAAGGGGAAAGAGTGTTAATGGCAGTCCCCAGAGAGGACAAAAGATGTGAAAGGCCAAACAGCAGGGAAACTAACATCAGAGGATGAATTGTAGGTGTGGGGGGAGGGAAAGGGGGAAGCAAAGAGGAGAAAGGTGCAGGAAAGGTGGATAAGATTTGGGGGGGGGGGAATTAAATGTATATTAAGAAAGAAAGAAATGGTAAAAGATAGTTAAAATGAAGTGAAAACAAATGGGCCGAGGTGGGGTTGATCATCTGAAGTTGTTGAATTCGATGTTCAGGCCGGAAGGCTGTAGTGTGCCTAACCGGATGATGAGATGTTGTTCCTCCAGTTTGCGTTGCGCTTTACTGGAACATTGCAGCAGGCCAAGAACAGACATGTGGGCATGGGAGCAGGGTCTTTTGTTAAAATGGCAAGCAACAGGAAGGTCAGGATCCTGAATGCGCACAGACCGAAGATGCTCAGCAAAGCGATCACCCAGTCTGCGTTTGGTCTCTCCGATATAGAGGAGACCACATTGGGAGCAGCGAATGCAATAGACCAGATTGAAAGAGGTGCAAGTGAAACGCTGCTTAAAATGAACCTCTCCATGTTCACGGCCACAACAAACTCAGTGAGTCCTCTCTACTGCCATACCTGTGCACATTGATTAATAAGGGGATTTCTTGATTAATAAGGGAATCGGAAGTTATGAGAAAAGGGCATGAGAATGGGGATAGGGAACATATCAGCCATGATCGAATGGCGGAGCAGATGTGATGGGTTGAATGGCCTCATTCTGCTCCTGTATGTTATGATCTTGTATGTACTCAGCCCTTCTCCCTCAACCACACACACTTCTTTCTTCCCAACACACTTCTCACCCACTCACTTACGCCACAACCTTCATCCCAACCCATCTTCACACATTTATTAGCCCCCTCTTACCAATGCTCTCCCCCACACACACAACACCTAGCCCCTCTTCCCAAAAAACCTATTGCCTTCCCTCTTCACCCACCTCCCTCGGCTCACTCACTCATCAGCCCCTTGCCCCTTCCCCTAATTTGGTCAAGACGCTGGTCTGAGAAGCATAGTCACCAACCTGGAATAGGGAACTTGTACAATAGGCAGACAGGAACAGAAGTACCATCAAGTTTGCAGCTGCCACTTACCTTCCCAGCTCAGCCACTTGACTTCCTGCCTTTACCCTCATTCAGGAAGCGACTGGATTATATCTGTCAGCCTCTAGCTATGCTAAGTCAACACACAAGCATCCTGGACCCACTCAAACTCGCCGCTAGAATTTTTTCTGAAGTGAAAGTGCTCCTTAGGTTCAAAGTCCGCTACAAACTGTTGGCATTTTGGTTCTGGTTCGCCCTGGCAGTGCCTTCGGATTGTGTCAACTGCTCTTCAGAGATGCTATTACTGCTCAGAGTAGGGGGGAGCTTGTGACTCCAAATATGACTTCTGATACCCCAATGAGGTCCTGGCCCACAGTTTGGAAAAACTTGTTCCAGCTCTGATTTTAAGATTGTTCCCCATTGCTCGTGAAATGAATGAAAATCGCTTATTGTCACAAGTAGGCTTCAAATGAAGTTACTGTGAAAAGCCCCTAGTCACCACATTCCGGTGCCTGTTTGGGGAGGCTGGTGCGGGAATTGAACCCGTGCTGCTGGCCTTGGTCTGCTTTACAAGCCAGCTATTTAGCCCACTGTGCTAAACGAGCCCCTTGGTTTCCTTACCAGAGGAAATCGCTTCTCTGAATTTACTTTGTCAAGTCCTTTTTTCATGTTGAGCACTTCAATAGTCTAAACCCGAGGGAATATAACCCAAGTTTATGCAACCCATCCTCAATTTAACCCTTGAAACCCGGTATTCTTGTAAATCTGTCACTTACACAGTCTATGATCGTTATATTTTTTTCGGGGGGGGGGGGGGGGTAGTGCCAGAACTGAAAATAATGCTCCCTAACTAAGGCATTAGTTCCTTGAATGCAACTGTCCAAATAAACAGACTTGTTCGTTTGGAGTAGGAGAGCAGTTTGCAAGTTTATAACTATCACTTAAGATAGAACACAAGGAAAGAACTTGCATAAGTGAGAATATTTGTAATTACTATGGTTCAATATTAACAAATTTTGAGGTGTTTCAGGTAATGAAGTGAACACTCTAATTAGTGGGCATTTTGAGTATCTGAAGCTGTTTCCCATGAACGTGTTGTGTTAGCAAAATTATCATATAGCAGATTGATTTATAGAATTGTCAGGTATGATACAGAAGTGTGCAAAATGTGTGCAGTTCAAAACTTCATTGTTACTATTTGTTTACTAATATTTTTTAAAAATTGGCTTATATAAAGGAAAAAATACATTGATTGCCGGAATTTTCCAGCCCCACTTGGGCGAGTTTTCCCCTGGCAGAGGTGACTTGCCATTGGCCGCAGGCAGCATCTTCTGGTCCCACCGAAATCAATGGCAATTTGCATGGCTCGCCCACCAGAAAATCCCGCCCACTGTTTAAAATAAGTATGATGTGTAATTTGAAAGCTCCCTCTGCATCACTGTCTCTCAAGTTCTTTATGATGTTGAACTTCAAGTGTGTGAAATACAAGTTTTAACTTGTATACCCCACCCTTTAATTATATTATGTAGAAGCTTTCAGGATTGTAACAGCAGTAACTTTCATAAAACAATGCTTAGTATTTCAGATTAATTAAAAATAGCTGAAATTTGAGGCCCTTTCTGAGATAAAACATTTTGAAACTGATGTTGCAAAAAGGTAGGCTAAGGAGATATACTTATTAGTTTAGAAAAATCATGTAACATCTTTTAAGCTCTTCCACAAAGATTCTCTAAGAATATCTGTAATAACCTTTTAGATCTTTACTGAGAATTGATTAGAATCTGATCCAGCTGTTTTGATAGAAACAACTGAAGAGAACTGTGAGCTTTGATTTTTTTTCTTAACTTTGGAAAATAGTTACTTTTTATTTCTTTATATTCGACGTGCGATTAACTTTAAAGTAAAATCAAGGATGTGAAAAATGACTTTGTTTTGAAACCTTTGTGAAATTTTGACTTATAGTTAGAACTGCAGGTTTTGCTAAACTTGTCACACTTAATCTTTGTCAGTTGCTGTAATGTTTACAGATTTTAGTACTTTACTGCATTGCATAACTTGATTACTTTGTTTGAGTTGACAGTATTATTCAAGTGTGTCTTAATGGGAAAAATGTGGATGATGTTCAGATCAGACAGCTGTGCCTCTGTTTTGTATTTTGGGAAAATGCCATCTGTTCAGGATTCTTTGCTGGTTGCTTCTGAAATGATGAGTGCTGTAGTTGAATTCAAAGAAATTAAAAAGGAAAATTGATGATGAACAATTATTCCTGCAGAATCTTTATCACAGTTGTGAATTGAATTGGCTTTATATAGTGTGAATAATTATTTGCAGATCTGAATGAAAAAAGGCAAAGAAAAACATAAGAATTCCTCTGTGATACTGTCCAGAGAGCTAAAACTCAGCTTCAAAGAAGAGCCTTTCTTTTACAGGGCTGTAAACATTGGCATCCTTTTACATGCAACCCATTCAACCGCATAGAGCCATAGATGACATTTCCGGTAATTTTCTTTTTGCAGTGTTTGATAGTTTTGTGCAGTTCAGTACAGCTCTACACAATTGAGTATTAGTATTCCAGTAGGGGACTAAACCAATTGGATGAACCAGCGCCCTAGGAAGCAGACAGTGACATTCCGATGTCAGCTTCGGCAGGCTGTCTTTCATGTTTCTGCTAGTTCTTTTTGCTGCTGTTCGATGAGAACACTTCTGTTGACAGGAACTACTCTTCATTGCTGGGCATGCTGTAACAGATACTGGAATCCTAGTTGAGATAAACATTGAGGATTTAAGGTTGAGGTAGTTAGAATAGGATTACAGCATTTGCTCCATTCTGAACTGATTCTTTGTACTGCAGCTCTGCATAGCACAGAAAGCACAGCGTCTTGTACATTTGAACTATTTTAAAAATGAAAGAAAAACAAAAACTATTGCGATTGATGAGCCTTCTGCCACATTTTAAGATTCCAGCTGATGAAAATTGATAAATTAATAAGGCAGATTTATTTGTTAGGTAAAGGGTTTCTTTTCACAATGTCAGTCTTCTGGAGAGTAAAACACAAGGCCAAACACCAGGACATCAAAGGATCCTGTGACTCGATTTACGAAATGCTTTACTTGGTGAGAAACTGATTATTGTTTGTCTAAGTATTATTGAATAATCAATCCGTATGTAATTTTAAAAATATTGTCTATGATTTTCAGTAACATCTACAGTTGAGGGTTTAAAAAAATTTATTTTTGCTACATTAGCATTTTGACTGCAGAAGCTTCTATGCAGTATAAATAACAAATTGGTCGACACATCCTAAAATACTTGAGTATGTTTTTATACTTGAGTGTAACAGTTATACAAGCTATTAGAAAAAAAACTGAGCAGACTATTTTACAAACAAGGTTTCTATTACCTTTTATTGTTTTGTGTAAATATAACTCAACTTTGACATTATCATTATTTGTTATAAAATGCTGAAAATGGCTGATTTATGGAACAATCGTGCATACATTATTTGCAATTTGATATGGTACCGTTGAACAATCTAGATAGCTAATAAGCAAACAATTTTGATGTTTGGGAGAGATTTATGTTAAAATTAACCACAGTTTGATAACTATATGTTGGTCTATATGGCAATGCAATGCAGTGCAACAGTGCAGAGATTTGTAGAATGTGGTTTTGTATCTGTAATTCTTCCCGTGGTGAATGCCTAATCTCAACCAGATTACTAAATGCAAGGATGTGAAGGGTTGAAAAAACTATTGTACACCTCTTATCATTGAGATATGGTAGTGTAAAGTTAAATTTGCTGGATTAATAATCCAGAAGCATGAGTCAAATCCCACCATGGAGTTTTGAAATTTTAAATTAAATTGGAACTTAAAAAGAAAATTTGGAAATAAAAAGTTACCATGAAGCTGTTAAATTGTTCTACAAACCCAACTGGTTCCCCTTGTTCTGAGAGAAAGAATTCTAGCTCTGTGGGAAAATTAGATAGGATGAGGATATTTTGTTTAGAATATCAGAGGCCGAGGGGAGATTTCATTGAACTGAATAAAATTGAGAATTCTTGATAGAGTGGAGAGCAAAGACCTGTTTCATTTGGAAGTGAGGTCAATAATTCAAATAATTGGTAGATGGGTTAGAGGGGCGTTGAGGGTTTTTGTCCACACAAGTGAGTCTGGAACTCACTGCCAGAAGGAGTAGTAGAGGCTGAAACCCTTTGTTTTCTGACCTACATGGCTAAGGACCAGGAACCAAAAGGTGGGATGAGACTGGATAGCTCTTTTGTAGTTGGCATTGAGAGTTTGCCTCCTCCTGTACTACAAGAAAGCCTGATGTGCTGAATCAGTCTGGCCTACGTGTGACTCCAGTCCAGGTTGACTCTTAGCTGCTCGATAAAGTGGTCTACTACACCAAAGTTTGTTTTTATTCGTTCATGGGATATGGGTGTCGTTTGCTCGGCCAGCATTTATTGCCACCCCTAATTACCTTGAAAAGGTGGTGATAAGCCCAGGTGTTGTATGAACACCCACAGTGCTGTTAAGAAGGAAGTTCCAGGACTTTGATGTAGCGACAGTGTAGAAATGGCAGTATAGTTCCAAGTCAGGATGGTGTGTGACTTGGAGGGGATCTTGTAGGTGGTGGCGTTCCCATACATCTGCTGCTCTTGTCCTTTTAGGTGGTGGATGCTGTGGGTTTGGAAGGTGTTGCTGAAGGAGCCTTGGTGTGTTGCTGCAGTGCATTTGTCGGTGGTACACATTGCTGACATTGTGCGTCAGTGGTGGTGAGAGTGAACATTTGCCAGTAAAACAGCCAGCTTCACCCGGATAGTGTTGAGTTTCTTGAATGTTGTTAAAGTTTGCACTCATTCAGGCAAGTGGTGAGCATTCCATCAAATCCTGAGTTGTGCCTTCCAGATGGTGGACAGGCTTTGGAGATTCAGAAGGTGAGTTACGGTCTGCAGAATTCTCAACCTATGGCCTGCCCTTATAGCTACAATATTTATGTGGCTGTTGTAGTTCAGCTTCTGGTCAATGGTAACCCGCCCAGGATGTTGATGGTTGTGGAGTCAGTAATGATAATGCTGTTGAATGTCATGGGCAGATGGTTAAATTCTCTCGTTGGAGATGGTAATTGCCTGGCACTTGTGTGGCATGACTGTTACTTGCCACTTATCAGCCCAAGACTATTGCCAGTTTTTTTGCTGCATTTGGGCTGCTTCAATATCTGAAGAGTCATGAATGGTGTTTGTCATTGTGCAATCATCTCCGAATGTATCCACTAACACACTCACTCCTGACCTTCTAAATGAATGGAATTGGGCTGAGGACCTTGTCAAGGTGTCAAACCTTGAGCATGTAGATTGTCAATAATACCAGTACCCCTAGAATGAATAATCATTAACAATCCTGACTAACATTAAATAGGTTGCTTGCTCCACTTTAACAGAAAATTGTTGGATGTGTGGGAAATTTAGGTAGAAAAGGTCACAAAATGGCAGTTATTTTCTGCAGCTGAAACATGCATCTGAATAATGTTGCTAGGTTACAATACCTGGAGGAGAGAATAGTGCAATTCACCTTTATATTAAAAAGAGGCCATTCACCAAAATGCCAAACCATTTCAACCATTTTTATTTTGTTTTTTTTCCCCCCCTACTTGGATTGTGTTGGTAATTGAATTTTCTGCTCACGTTTGTCTTTTCCCTTCTATTTTGTTTTTGATATTTCAATTGTTCATACTTCAATTTGTGTCATTCTTGGCTTTTACTGCAATGTATTTATGAATTTTGATGTCAATTTATCAGAAAGGAGAACTCTGTAAAGTTGCGATATTAATGTTTAATGAATGTCTAATAGTCATAATTAGTGTACAATTTCCAGTTACCTTCATATAACTCCAGTGTTACACTGTAAATGCCAAAATGGTAACTTGATTTTGTAAGAGTTAATTTTGGCATATGTGTTAGTTAACGTGTGCAAACTGCGTGATAGAATGTCATGGTTTTATATGTTAGCATTATTGGATCAAATGCAATCTTTGGTCCATGCCCCTAAAATTGTTCCTCCCAATCACAGAAAAAACCTATGAATGCATTTATCCTGCCTTACTCATGTTTTGCTTGTTTAAACATGTCAGGGAGTTGTTCAGTATTTTTGTCCCTAAATTCCTACACCCTGACTTTTAACAGAAAGTACACCATTACCAACTGATTAAAGCTGGCATCGCAACAATGGAAAAAGGAAAAAATGAGTGAAGAGGTCATAACAGATACATGTAGTTGGTGGGGCAGTGGGAAAACCAAGAACTTTCTAAAATGGGACACAGAATGCCCTCATGTGTTCTCTTAGGGAAGGCCTTTTTATGCACCTAGTATCCTAACATACAAGCATATTTTGTTGATTAAAAAAAATGAAAATATTCCAATTACTGACAATTCTCAGCGAATGAGAGAGACAGAGACATACAGTGGAGCCAATTTTCTGCATGTTCCTGATGCCATTCCACTTTCTGCCTTTATAAAATGCAAATAAAGTTCCTGTGCTATTAAATGAGCCCTGGTGCAATTTTCATGCACCAGTGGGGAAAGCTCCATACATTAATTTACTAATTAGTATTCGTCCCGGCCCCACAAAAATCAACGTGCCAAATCTGTGACCTCCTCTGGCCCTTGCCTGGGATTGTGTCTCTCCACACTCACGTAAAGTTAACACAATCAGATTGGCTCTGCAGATGAACCACCAGATTTCTTCTCCTCTCTATCCCCCTAAATTGGTGACCTGTTCCAAATATGTATGTCGTTTGCCACACATATGGTAATAAGGTTCACCTGGAGAAATTAATTGGCCTTCTGATAGCTTTTATTGCCTGGCCTCACTTTGCCTATCTGGCAACATAATAGGCCGGGGCATCTTTCTGTATCCTAATTTAAGTTTATATTGCAAATTAAGAAATGAATTTCAAAATCTCTAAAAGGCAAAGGCACTTCATCACTACCTATTCCACTCTCCCCCCCCCCCCCCCCCCCCCCCCCCCACCCCACCCAGACCCCCCCACCAACCGCCTTCCTCCTCTCTTCAAATGAACAATCCTGTTCCATGTTGAACATTACTTGATGCACTGATGATAATGAGGTATATGAAATGTAGCATGGGTGGTGAACTAACCTGTTACAAGAACCAGAGTTGCATTGATAGCAGCAACGAGTACTTCTTATGAGAAATTAGTCCCATCTCCACAGTGAGAAACACATTCCACCATGTCGCATGGCAATCGCACCATCCTAAGTTCAACAGGGTAAGGACAGATCTTGCAGTCCAAAACTGCATCCAGTTAGGCACTCTTCCACTTGAGAAGCAGCACTATGTGATTCCACAATCTGAAGCTCACAACCCAGCACACCATCTTTCTGCCATTATCATCAAGCTGTGAGTCTACTCTTGTTTCAAAACAGAATATAGAATTGCATTCCAGAAACCAAAACCAAAGATAGAGCAAAGCAGTCCCCATAACAAAGTGATTCAAGCAAAGCTTTGTAGTCCTACCACATCTAGTGGGAGATGGTGAACTGGAGGAATAGGCTGTATGAGGAATAGCCTATCACAAGTGCATCATGCATCTGCAGCCAAATCTTCAGGCTAGACCTTACTCATCCTCCCCCTGAGAATCCCCCTGTAATTGATGCTTTTGCCCAGCATGTTTGGTTTATTCTATATGGCACTAAATAACGTCTGATTGCATTGAGCACATAGAGGACTTTGAGCCCTAATAACAGTAAAGCTAAAGAACTTGCTGCCCTGCAAGTTGTTTCAGCACAGCTATGCCACTTCAGAATGTGGAAACATTTCCAGGTGTACCTCATCTTCCATCTTGCTGCATATAGTAAGGGATTAAAATTGATAATGTGTGTGTGAAGAGAACCAGAATACTTAAAACAGAGTCAGACCTCCTCCTTTTGCATCTGTAAAAATCATTTGCTGTTGCAGGCTCCTCTTTAGTTAAAGGCAGACAGAATCCTAAATAGAAAAAGATGTACAAGTCATATAAATGAAATTAAAATGCTGATGAAAAATAGATAAATATTTGTTAAGCATAGGGATGTGGTAACATAGTCGTTACATAACTAGACTAGTAGAACATAGAACAGTATAGCACAGAACAGGCCCTTCAGCCCTCGATGTTGTGCCGGCATTGTCCGAAACCAAGATCAAGCTATCCCACTCCCTGTCAAATTGTAATCCAGATGCCTGAACTAATTATCAGAGACATGAGTTCAAATCCTACCAACTGGGGAATTTAAATTTGATTAATCAAATAAAATCTAAAATAAAAAGCTAGTTTCAGAAATGATGACCTTGAAACTACTGATTGTCCTAAAAACCCATGTGGTTCACCAATGTCCTTCAGGGAAGAAAAGCCGCCACCTTTACCTGGACTGGCTTTTTAGTGGCTCCAAACCCACAGCAATGTGGTTGATTCTTAATTTTTAACCACCCTCTGAAATGGTCCAGCAAACCACTAAAATTTGATCCATGAAGCCGATTGTAAACCAGCTTCTCAAGGACAGTTGGCGATTAGGCAATAAATTCCAGTATTTTCCTGTTATGCCCACATCCCTTGAATAAATACGTTTGTATCACCCTTTTAGATTTTCTATCCTGTGGACCACTTTTCATTTCCCCGAACATCTGAAAATGTTTGGCTAACTTAATACATGCATGTCTCGACCAGAATAAAACACTCAACCGTTGAGCATAATCAAATGACTTTCCCCTTGGAAATACCCTCTGATGATTCCATAGTTTTAAAGTCTTCCTAGACCTTGTTTCCCCAAACATGGGTTCAGCTCTCCATAACCCTCCACTGGGTGGTTAACACAAAAGCAGTCATTTTCGTCTGCCTGGCATAGTGCTGCCTACTGTGGGTCTTTAGTCTTCAATAGGTTTCAACGAGGGCCCCTGTCCCCAGATCACATGGGCTTACCTCTGGGCAGACTTTGTATCTGGCCATGTGCCTCTCTCCACTAATCAATTTTACATTGAATTAAAGTAAACAGTTTTAAACATAACCATCTTATAAGGTCTGGCAGGCGTAACAAAATGGCGAGAGACTACAGCATGCTGGAGAGTAGTGTAAAAGAGTCTGGCACATCTCGGGTTAATGTGGGACTGAGTGCAGTCCTGCCCACACAGTGATGGAAAAGAACACGTGACCATATCTAGGTGTCAGTCTCATGCTGGACAGATCTGGGTGTACCAGCAAGCTCTAACTTGAACTACTTTCTGTATGTATGTGAATAGTTCTTATAGTTAATAAGGCAGTGGTGTAGCGGTATTGTCAACGAATCCCACCACAGCAGATGGTGAAAATGGAATCCAATAAATATCAGGAATTCAAAGCCTAATGATCACCATGAAACCATTGCCGATTGCCATAACAAATCCCAGTTGATTCCCTTTAGCAGAAAATCTGCTGTCCTCACCTGGACTCCAGATCGACAACAATATTGTTGACTCTTAAATGCCCTCTGAAATGGCCCAGCAAGCCACTAAGCTGTATCAAACCATTACAAAGTCAATAAAAAGGAAAAAAACCGGACAGACCACTGGACATCGACCCAAGCACTGTTGACTTTGCAAAGTCCTCCTTACTAACATCTGGGGGGCATGTGTAAAAACTGGGAGATAATATCCCAGACACCACTGTCACCACCCCTCGGTATGGGGCGGCACAGTGCTATATAGGCAGGAGGGAGTTGCCCTGGGAGTCCTCAACATCGACACCAGACCCCCACTTCAGGTCAAACATGAGGAAGGAAATCCCTTGCTGATTACAATGTACTGTCCACCATCAGCTGATGAATCAGTACTCTTCCATGTTGAACATCACTTGGGGGAAGCACTGAGGGTGGCAAAGGCACAGAATGTGCTCTGGGTGGTGGACTTCAATGTTCATCACCAACAGTGGCTCGGTAGCACAACTACTCACCGGGCTGGCCGAGTTCTAAAGGACATAGCTGCAAACTGGACACTGTGACAGGTGTTAAGGGAACAAACAAGAGGGAAAAACATACTGGACCTCACTTACCAACCTGCTTGCTGCAGATGCATCGGTCCATGACAGAATCAGCAGGCGTGACCACTGCACAGTCCTTGTGGAGATGAAATGCTGTCTTCACATTGAGGATACTTTCATCCATCGTGTTGTGTGGCACTACCATTGTGTTAAATGGGACAGGTTCAGAACAGATATAGCAACTTAAGACCATCCATGAGGCGCTGTGGGCCATCAGCAGCAGCAGATTTGTACTCTGCCACAATCTGTAACCTTGTGGTTTGGCATGTCCCCACTCTATCATTACCAACAAACTAGAGGGATCAGCCCTGGTTCAATGAAGAGTGGAGGAGTGCATTCCAGGAGCAGCACTAGGCGCACTGGAAAATGAAGTGTCAACCCGTTAAAAGCTACAACACCTTCTCGAGGGCAGCTCTGGATGGGCAACTAATGCTGGCCATCCAGCGAAGCCCACATCTCATTAAAATGAATTTCAAAAAACATACAGTTAACCTTGACGAGTGATGCAAAGACTGCAAAGACTTCATTAAGACACACTGAATGGTATTCAGTACTCTACAACAAATAGAGGATGTATAGAGACTTGGGTGTATTGTACATGAATCACGCAGGTACAGCAAATAATTAAAAAGGCAGAAAGTTTGTTGGCCTTTATTGCAAAGTGAGTGAAGTATATAAGAATGGAAGCCTTGCTACATCTGTACAGGGCTTGGTGACACCACACCTTGAGTACAGTGTGTAGTTTTGGTCTTTGGAGGCAGTTTCGAGAAGATTCACTAGACTGATTCCTGGGATGAAACTGTTGTCTTGTGAGAAAAGGTTGGCCTTATACTTATTGGAGTTCAGGAGAGTGAAAGATGATCTTATTGAAACTAATACATTTCTGGGGAGGCTTTACAGGGCTCTACACATCTGAGAGGATATTTTTCCTGTGAATAATCTCGAACTATGGGCTAAAGTTTCAAAATACGGCATCTTCCAATTAAGATAAAGATGAAGGGGAATTTGTTCTGTTAGTTGACCGTTGGCCTTTGGAATTCCCTCACCCAGTGAGCAGTGGAAGCTGGGTCATTGAATTTATTCAAGGTTGAGTTAGACAAATGTTTCATTGACAAGGGAGTTGAGTATTATGGGGACAGGCAGGAAAGTGGAATCAGTTCTGATACTGAATAGAAGAGCATCCTTGAGGGGCTGAATAACCTATTTCTCCTAGCTCTTATGTACTTTCTAGTTGACCTTATTCTCAGGATTAAACAAGAAATCAATTTAAGTATGGTTTACTAATTTACCTCAATTGCTTTTTATCCAGTAATATATTTCTATATCTGTAGCCTGCCTTTTTTTAGCTGGCTCAACTACCCTTCAATGTGACAAAGGAGTCTATCTGACTGCACATGCCTTGCAAGCTGGTTGTTATTCTGCCCGTAATGTTCAGGAACAGAAAGTCGCTCCAGTCTAATTGGAATTCAGTTGTAAACACAGCGAATAGGAATGAGTAAGTGCTCTTATTCTTTTTGAAGTTGATGAAAATAATTTGATAGTGCCATCAGCTCCGTTGGCTTGACTACAATATGATATGCGTCAGGTTGCATTTTCTTCGATATATTACAGTTGTGTTAGGTATATGACAGATTAGAAACATTTCCTGGTTTGCTTTTTCATGGAGTGTGCTGATTTTGAATCAGTTATCGCACACAAATCGGATAATTATTTTTGGTACTGTCCAACTAAAGGCACAGGATTATTGCTTATGTTTTGAAATCCTTTCTGTCTACTTTGCACATTTTTTTTTAAAAAAAGCTTAATTCACAATTGCTATATGGCAACAAATAAGTGTTATCATTTTTCTTATGAAAATCTAATTTTACTTTCAGCCAGTAGTGAAGTAAATTTTCTTTAATGAAATCTGAGAGATTTAAACTGTATGCTTCAATGTTAGCTTAACTTTTCCTTTTGCATGTAATTTGTGTCAACAATGAGATTAGTTGAGATACATATCCAACTGTTTTCAGCATCAGGAAATACAATTTCAGCTAATTGCAATGTTAAAAAAAATCTATAGATCATCGTTGAATGCATTTTGGAATAGCCCAGCTGTTTTAATATTTCATAATGAAATGCTGGCAGCAATGTTAAAGACAGAACGATCCATTTTCAGGCCATAAATATTTTAAAAATACGGTTAAAATAGGGCTTGGATTAACTGAAGTTTTAATATTTTTTTACATGCGGAACATAAGGAGCAATGATCATTCACGAAACATTTAGAGTGAGTTTCATGGTTTAAAAAAATGCCAGCGGCATTACAAACCTATTTGCATGTGTGTTTACTATGTGTGAATTAGATTAACACTAAAGTAGGCCACATTTCTATGCCTGAAGTAGCTCATTGCATGTGGTATTGTTCATGAGCGATCAGGTTGCAGGTTAGCTATTAAGACGGAGCTGTGTTTAAGATATCCTTTTAATCCATTGCTGCGATAGTCCCTGGGAGAAAATGATCAACTAAGTAAGCACCATCTAAAATTAATTAGAGAATTGTTGATGAAAGAAGTTTCTGATGATTGGCAACTGCTTGTAAATCCCACTTGACAAGAGGCGAGATTAAGCATTTAGCAGGAAAAGCGTTCTTTTACTCTTGTTTTTATATACATAGATAGGTACTTTGAAGTGTGATTCACTAGATTCATTTATTTTAAACATATACCAGCAGATCACTTGTGACTTTTCTCACAAGAAGCATTGCTTTAGAATAAGGACAGAAGTGTAATGCCATGTGCTACACTGCTGAAGTGGAATGGATTGGATTTGTTTATTGTCACGTGTGCTGAGGTACAGTGAAAAGTATGTTCTACTTATAGTCCAGACAGATTGTTCCATGCATGAGAAAAAATACATAGGAAAAACATAAAATACACTAGGTAAATACATAGACATGAGCATTGCGTGAAGCATACTGGAGTGTATTGCTACTCAGTAGAGAAGATGTGTGAAGACATCAGGTCAGTCCATAAGAGGGTCATTTAGGAGTCTGGTAACAGCGGAGAAGAAGCTGTTTTTGAATCTGTTAATACGCGTTCTCAGACTTTTGTATCTCCTGGCAGATGGAAGAAGTTGGAAGAGTGAATAAGCCAGGTGGGATGGGTCTTTGACTATGCTGCCTGCTTTCTCAAGGCAGCGGGAAGTGTAGATAGAGTCAATGGATGGGAGGCGGGTTTGTGTGAATGGGAGGCAGGTTTGTGTGATGGACTGGGCGGCGTTCACGACTCTCTGAAGTTTCTTACTGTCTTGTGCTGAGCAATTGCCATACCAGGCTGTGATGCAGCCAGATAGGATGCTTTCTATGGTACATCTGTAAAAGTTGGTAAAAGTTAATGTGGACATGCCAAATTTCCTCCGTTTCCTGAGAACATATAGGCGCTGTTGTGCTTCCTTGGCCGTAGTTTCGACGTGGGTGGACCAGGACAGATGGCCTGTTCTGTGCTGTACGGTTCTATGTTCTATGTTCTATGTTCTATGTTCTATGTTCTATGTTCTATGTTCTATGTTCTATGTGCACACCTAGAAATTTGAAGCTGTCAACCATCTCCACCTCGGTCCTGTTAATACAGACAGGGGTGTGGCGATAGTTTAGTTTAGCTCTTTAGTTTAGCTGACATTGAGGGAGAGATTGTAGTTGTTACACCACTCCTCTAGGTTCTCTATCTCCTTCCTGAATTTTGACACATCGTTGTTCGAGATCCGACCCACCATGGTTGTGTCATCAGCAAACTTGTAGATAGCCAAATTTTGCTATGCAGTCATGTGTGCGTAGGGAGTCCAGTAAGGGGCTAAGTGTACAACCTTGTGGTTCCCCGGTATTGAGGAATATTGTGGGGGTGGTGTTGTTGTTTATCCTTACCGATTGTTGTCTATGGGTCAGAAAGTCGAGGATCCAGTTACAGATTGAGGAGCCAAGTTCTAGGTTTTGAAGCTTTAATATGAGCTTAGCTGGGATTATTGTCTTGAAGGCAGAGCTGTAGTCAATAACTAGGAGTCTGATGTAGGAGTCTTTGTTGTCGAGATGCGCCAGGATGAGTGTAGGGCCAAGGATATGGCATCTGCTGTGGACCGGTTGTGGCGGTATGCGAATTGCAATGGATTTAGACGTTCTGGGAACATGGAGTTGATGTGCCTCATGACAAACCTCTGGAAGCACTTCATTCCGTTAAATGTCAAGGCCACCGACGATAGTCGTTGGGGCACGCTGCCTGGTTCTTCTTTGGCACCGGTATGATGATGGTCTTCTTGAAGCAGGTGGCGGCCTCGGAACGGAGTCGGGAAAGATTGAAGATGTCCGCGAACACATCTGCCAGCTGGTCCGTACAGGATCTGAATGCATGACCAGGGACCTCACCAGGACCTGTTGCCTTTTGAGTGTTCGCTTTCAAGAAGGCCGATTTCGGAAGCTGTGACGGTGGGTATGGGTATGTCTGGGGCTGCTGGGGCAGTTGATGGTGGTTTGATGGTTTCCTGCTCGAACCGAGCATTGAATGCATTGAGTTAATTGATGAAGGATGCGCTGCTGCCGGAGATGTTGTTTGGCTTCGCTTTGTAGCCCATTATGTTGTTTATGCCTTGCTACAACCAACGAGAGTTTGTGACGTTACTTTGTGACTCCAGCTTGGTCTGATATTGTCTCTTGGCATCCCTGATGGCTTTGTAGAGGTTGTACCTGGATTTCTTGTATAGATCAGGGTCGCCTGACTTGAACGTCTCAGACCTGACCTTCAATAGGGAGTCAATCTCCCGATTAAGCCATGGTTTTTGATTGGGGAACGTACGTACCACCTTTTTTGGCATGCAGTCGTCTTCACATTTGATGATTAAGTCTGTGACGTTGGTAGCATACTCGTTTAGGTTGGTCGCTGAGTTCTTAAATATGGACCAGTCCACTGACTCCAAGCAGTCGTTTAGGAGCTCTTCTGTTGCCTCGGACCAACACTGCACTAAAGTGGAGTTTTGTGCCAATAAAGCCTCAAAATTATAACTAAGTAAACAAATGCAAGGTCATTGAACTTGAATTTCTTTTTAAGGTAACTTTGCAGATTGGAGTGTACATGTCAATTTCATTCTGGAATTTAGAAGTGCAGTTCAGAAGCAGATAGCATTTCAAAATTGTTTTGTATCTATTGAATAATGTATCTGGTGTGGCATCTGTGTGGACTGATGGTTTAATAAATTGCCAATGGATGTGCCACTGGATTGCTCATTGTAAGTCATATTACTTTAACTGACATGAATGTTATAAAATATTACGATGCAATTAAAATGGAGTTTCATTACCCCTGAATTAGCCGTTCCTTTCGGGATGGTACTGATGTCCTCCACCGTGAAAACTGAGGCAAAATATTGATTTAGTATCTCCGCCATTTCTGTGATGCACACTATTAACTCTCCAGGGACCAACATTCAGTTTAGTGACTCTCTTCCCTTTTATGTAAGCTTTTGCTATCCTTTTTGATATTTTGCGCTAGCTTTCTTTTGTAATTTACCTCAACTCATTTTAGTATTTTTTAGTAACCCTTTGTTTATGTTTGAAAGTTTCCCAATCTTTCAGCCTGCCACTGGCCTTTGCAATATGATATACCTTATTGTTTGGCTTTATATTGTACTTGACCTCCTTGATTAGCCATGGATGTCTATTTACTTCTCTTACTGTCTTTTTTCCTGTCTGGAACATATTTTAGTTGTGAGGAATTGAGTATGTCCTTAAACAACTGTACAGCTCACCAGCTACCTTTTAGCCTTCCTGGTCAATCTGCTCTGGTCAAATCTGTCTTCATGCCTATGTAATTTGTTTAATTCCAGAATGCTATTGTGGGGGGGGGGGGGGGACACTCCACTTTCTTGCCCCCAAACTGTATTGTGAATTCTATCATCCTGTGGTCACTAATCCCGAGAGGATCCTTAACTATGAAGTCATCAATTAATCCCTCCTCATTGCACAATACCAAATCCAGTATGGCCTGGCCCCTGGTTGGTTCCACAACAGAGTTGACCATAGAATAAAATGATGCATGAGGGTCTCCCAACTCCTTTGGAAACAATACTTTTTTTTAAAGTATTTTTATTCAAGCTTTTAACATTTTCTTTGGAAGCAGTACTACTCTGACAAATCTAATAATGGCTTGAAACATGGATTGTCGAACTAATTTATAAACTCCCAAGAGGAATGAAAAATGTGATGGAACAGAACCAAGTTTAACTATCTGTTTGGAGATTTACTGGGAGTAATCTAACTGAACTTCAAGTTTATTTAAATTTCGCTGGTTTTAATTGGCCATCTGTCAGTTCCTGAAACTTTTAAAGCATGCTTGAGGAACTAAAGAAATAATTTAAAGATTCTTTGGTTGGTCAGAATTCAGAAAAGCATGATGGGAGATGTTTAAACCAATGAATTATCTCTGCTGGCATAGTTGTCACTATTATTTGATAATATAATCACTGGAATTATTTACTTTGCCTCCACCCTTTTAATGGGATATCACTGATCTTCCAGTTGTTTCTCCATGTTGTTAACAAGTGATGTTAATGTTTCCATTGGCAAATCCCATTTTCTTGCCACTTTTAATCTATGTCTCAGTGTACGTCCTCTACTGCTGTACTGAATTGTGACTTTTTCTTGATGAACGCTCAGTTCTTGCTTTGGCAGTATTTTCTTCATAACAGTATCAATAATACTGCTGGTACTTGTTACGTTCTAGTGCTTGGCCGGTAGGAATGATGGACAATAGAATGTCTGCTTCTTGACTAGTTAAAGTATTTTATTATAAAACAAATGCATGGTTAAGATAACTATGAGAAAGATATTACAAACTACTAATAATAAATTATCCTGGAGGTATTGCAAGTATAACTACCGACTAATACGGCTATCTCCAGACTCCTCGAGGTATAGAGTCATGTGTTAGATTTACACTGCCATCTGCTGGTTGGAGGTCATTTACATCATTATATACATGATTGCTTATGCATATGATCACATTTCTTTTCCTTTGTAAATGTAACTACATACATGATTTTGGTTTACAATACAATATAAGTATAATTCTTTAGAACATTTAACCATTTACAGTCCATCACAAATTCAATCTCTCAGGTTTTATCTTTGTCGTGTCAACTTTCTGAGCGTTGGTTGAACTTGTGACCGTGTTTCATTTTCATTTGTTGTTGCAGATGTTTCTTGTTCTTTTTGAATTTGTGCATTTTTACACTGGTATGCTGAGGTGTTTCATTTTCAACTATCTAGGAATTGCTGGCAATGTCTTCTTGTGGTTCCATAACATAAGCAGAGCTCTCCTGTATCTCCTTAAGATTGTTCCGTCATCAGTGATGATTAGATATGAATGAGGGTGGAACTGTTGCAGTACCTTAGCATATTTCAATCATCCGTTTCCATTGGTATCTTCCAGCGAGACTGTGTCATCTGTTTGCAATGGTTGGAGCCTTCCTGTAGATTTGTCATTATATCTCTTTTGCCTCCTTTTTTTGAAGAATAAGTTTCCTCTCTAGTCTTGCATTAACTGGTTCCATTGGAAGTTTGTACTAAAGCTTCCAACTCTGAGTGCAGTCATCTACCATTACTTGAATATCGTGGATAATACCTGGCCAAAGCACAGTTTCCCTGGCACCTCGCTTCCATTTTTCTATTCTCTTCATGTATATTTTAAGAATCATTGACTTTAATGACTGTGGAATTACAATCCTTTTTTGTCGAAGCAAAAAACCATTGCATCAGTTAATTCTGCAATAACATTAAGATGGATAGGAACTTTTAGGCCTTCCGTCGTGGAGATATTTTATCACCTCTTGTAAGACTATTGGCTGGATTCTCCGATCCCCGGCACCAAAATCGCGTTCGGTAACCCGGCGGAGAATCCCCGATGACGACTAAATCGGGGGCAGCACCGCTTTCGCGATGCTCTGCCCCCTGAAAAGCGCCGTACTCTAAGAGTTCACCGCACGCCGTATCCACGGCCTCAGGCCATTGCCTGAGGCCCACCCTGCGATGCTCAGTCCCCGACTGGCCGAGTTCCTGACGGTGTGGGACTCTCGTGGTCTCACCCATTGTGAACTCAGTGTGGTGGCTGCGGACTCAGTCCAGCACCGCTACAGTCGGGGGAGGGCCAATCTGTAGGTGGGGGGGGGGGGGGGGGCTTTATTCGGGGCTGGGGGGCACTGGGGGGACGGTCTGGGGCATGCAGGCTGGCTGAATTGGGGGGGGGAGCACTAATGTTGCAGTCTAGGTCCACGGGCTGTTGTACCATGAAGTAAGGCGCAGCCACAGTAGTGCGCATGCGTGGCCACGGACCTGGCAATGCTTCAGGCCGCATCGGCAACTTGAGCTGGGCTATACGTTGCCTGGCGGCTACCCCCCCCCCCCCCCCCCCCCCCCCCCCCCCCCCGCCCCGGGAGCAGGTAATCGGTGGCCATTTTGCGCCACTTTTCCTGAGTAAAACACCACAGTTTTCATGCTGGCATGAGGACTTAGTCTCCCAAACGGAGAATCCAGCCCCTTGTCCCATGTCTTTGGTCGTTTCTTTGTTTATCAGTCTTGATTTGTCATCAGATACAGGAAGGACTGAGTGACAAGATTCACAAGGACTTGAACATCCTCATCCTTTGTAGCTTCATCATCATGCACTGTATCATAGAGGACATCTCGTTCATCTTTTTCTAAGCTATTTCGACATGTGGCCTGTGGTCAGTTTCCACTAAAACTGTTGATAGACCATATATGTATTCATGGAACTTAGTAATACCATTAATTAAACCTAAGCTTTTCCAATTTGAGCATACCTGCGCTCTGTGTCAGGTATTGACCTGAAAGCATAGGAAGTTGGAAGCCAAATTTCATCATTGTCTTGTTGCAATAACGCCACTCCCAACCCATCTTTCAACGCATCTGCCGATATTTTCTTCATCTTTGTCGGGTCAAAGAATACCAGCACTGGCGGTGTTGTCAATGCTTCTTGTAATGCTTGCCATTCCTGTTCATGTCCAGTAGACCACTTTCTTGATGGTTTCTCTGAGGTGTGAAGTTTTTGCTGCGAGATTTAGAATAATGTTTCCAACAAAATTTATAATTCATAAATTCTACGTATTCCTTTTTTGTCCTTGGGACGTGGCATATTCAAGATTGTCTTTATTTTTTCTTGATCAGGTTGTCTACCTTTTGAGCTTATCTCCTAGGAATGTGATATTGTCAACACCAAATTTACATTTGGCTTTATTCAGTTATAAGCCATTCTTTTTAATGCTCTTCAGCACTTTGAGAAGCCTTTTGTTGTGCTCTTTTGTTGATCCCTAGATGATTATGTCGTCAACATGCACTCTGACTTCCAGAATCCCTTC
Organism: Scyliorhinus canicula; assembly: GCF_902713615.1. Lineage (NCBI taxonomy): Eukaryota > Metazoa > Chordata > Chondrichthyes > Carcharhiniformes > Scyliorhinidae > Scyliorhinus > Scyliorhinus canicula. Next base: position 85,320,845 of record NC_052152.1, read on the forward strand.
AATAATGTGTTCCATTGCCCGATGGAAAATTTCTGATACAGAAATGATACCAAATGGCATCCTTAAAAAACAATATCACCCGAATGAAGTGTTAAAAGTACACAGCTTTGTGCTCTCCTTATCCAACATGAGCTGCCAAAAACCTCGTGATGTGTCTAATTTGCTAAAACAGGTTCCTCTGGACCTCTTCGGAATCTGATAATGTCCTCTTTTAATGTGCCAAAACATCAGTGCCAAAGCCTTGAAATATCCCTTCATTATGGAATCTACTGATGCAATTTGTCTAGTTACAGCACATTCTGCGTGGGTTTCCTCCGGGTGCTCCGGTTTCCTCCCACAAGTCCCGAAAGATGTGCTTGTTAGCTGAATTGGACATTCTGAATTCTCTCTCTATGTACCTGAACAGGCGCCGGAATATGGCAACCAGGGGCTTTTCACAGTAACTTCAGTATTAATGTAAGCCTACTTGTGACAATAATAATTATTATTATTCTGCACTGTAAACTCACTTAACTAGCTCAAGTGCTTCACATGCTTCCACTCCCACTAGAGATTCAGATTCCGTCTCTATAATGGAAAGTTTTACTGTGTGAACTTTGTTCTTCACATGTACATCGAGCTTGCATGCCCCGAGCAAAGTAATTTCATTTCCATTGTAGCCTTTCAGTAGTACTGCTTTATTTGACTCTTGCGGTTTAATTCTCAGCTCTTTTAAATCTGACTGATAAGATTGGCCCTGGCTCCCGTCTCAAGTTTGAAGTTAATTAACGTTTCATTAATCTTCAATGGAACTGTCCATATGTCTTTTGGAGTATTTGCATTTACTTCACTGTTGCTACGAATCATCATTAAAATGTTGTCTTTCAGCATGCCTTGACTATCCTTGCCCTCACTAGAAATCATTTTTTAAAAAAACATTTTATTACAAACCTGTATCAAAGCAGGTTACACCAAGTAAGCACCCCGGGAAACATACTTCCCAACAATCAACTATACAGTCTGTACAGATTTTTCCCCTTTTTCACTCCACCCCTCTCCCCATCACCACCCCCCACCCCCCTGCGACGAATAGCTCCTCAAACACGGTCACAAACATAGCTCACCTTTTCTCAAACTCCCCTGCTGAGCCCTCTTTATATTCTCTAACCGCAGGAAGTCTTACAGGTCACCCAACCATGCTGCTACCCCCGGAGGCGATGCTGACCGCCACTCCAGCAAAATGCGCCGCCGTGCAATCAGAAATACGAAGGCCATGACATCGGCCTTCCTCCGCTCCATGAGCTCCGGCTTCTCTGAAACCCAAATATCGCCACCAAAGGGTCCAGGCCCACCTCCTCCTCCACTATTCTGGCTAAGTCTGCGAATACGCCCTTCTAGAATCTTCCCAATGTTTCACACATAAAACATGTGCGCGTGATTCGCTGGCCCCAGCCCACACCTCTCACTCATCTGCTACCCCCTGAAAGAACCCACTCATTCTCACCTGAGGTATGTGCACCCTGTGCACCACCTTAAACTCATCAGGTTCATCCTTGCACAAGAGGAGGTCCCGTTTACCCTATGCAGTGCCTCACTCCATACTCTCCAATTGATCTCCATTCCCACCTCAGCCTCCCAATTCTCCTTGATCTTCACCTCCCTGCACCCCCAGCCACTTGTATATATCCCCAATTTTTCCCTCCTTTTAAAAAAAAAAAAAAAATTTTTTTATTGAAAAATGTTGTGTTTATATAACAACGAACCGTAATAAAATACCAACAATAACAATAATGATAGCAATCATAAACATTCGGCCATCCTCAATGAACAACAAAACATATTTACAACTTAAATTAACACAATGTTGTTACATAACAATAGAAAAAATAGAAACAAGAATAAGGTTTGCGGGCCAGTTCCCCCAGGCCCGCAAACCTCCCGCCAATAAAAAGGTCCCTCAGTTTACTGATGCCTACCCTATGCCACCCCCTAAATCCCCCATCAGTGTTCCCCGGGATGAACCGATGATTTCCACCTAATGGAGCCTCCATCGAGCCCCCTGTTTCCCCCCTATGCCGTCTCCACTGTCCCCAGATTCTTAGGGTCGCCGCCACCACCGGGCTCGTGGTATACTTCTTAGGAGAAAGCGGCAGCGGCGCCGTTACCAAGGCACCCCCCAATTTTCCCCTCCTATTCCACATCTGGAAGCAGCAGTTGCTCCAGCAGGGTGTATCCCGGCAACCTAGGGAACCCCCTCCAGACCTTTCATGCAAAGTCCCTAACCTGCAGGTACCTGAACTCACTACCCCTCGGCAGCTCTACCCTCTCCCTTAGCTCCTCCAGACTGGCGAACCCTTCCTCCAAATACAGGCCCCTCACCTTGACCAGCTCCACTTCCTTCCACCTCCTATATGCATTATCAATCTCCCGTCACTATTGTCCTCAAACTGGACCCTTACAAGATTCCTCCTCCATCCTAACCCACTCTACTCCTTCTCCTTCCAACCACTGCCGCTCCTTATCCACATTCGCCGCCCAATATTAATGAAGCCAGTTTGGCAACGCTAACCCCCCCTGCTGCCTCTGCCTCTGTAGCAGGGTCCTCCCCACCTTCGGCACCTTCCCCACCCATACAAAGTCCGAGATGATTGTGACCACTTTCCGAAAAAAGGCCTTTGGTATAAAGATCGGGAGAGCCTGAAAGATAAACAAGAACCTCGGCAGAATATTCATTTTCACCGCTTTGACCCTCCCCGCCAACGTTGTGCAGTGTATCCCACCTCCTAATATCCACCCTGGCCTCCTCCATCAGCTTCTTTAAGTTACACATATGGAGCCCCATCCATTCCCTCGCTACCCAAATCCCCAAATACCTAAACCTATCCCTTGCTACGGTAAATGGCATCCCCCCTAAATTAGCCCATCTTGCCAGCTCATTCACCGGCAATACCTCGCTTTTCCCTACATTCAGCTTGTATCTCCTCACCAATCCCTCCATGGTGGGCACGCTTGATATTCCCTGTCCACCTCCGGACGGTCATGTTCTGCCCTCCTTTCCTTATCTGCACGAACTGTAAACAAAATAATTTCTCCCCGGACCACTGCCTTCAGTGTTTCCTCACAAATGGCCGCCGACACCTCCCCATTCTGATTCAACTCCACATACTCCTTAATCGCCGAATGCACCTTATCACAAAAACCTCCATCCACCAGCAATCCCGAGTCAAACCTGCCGACCTCTGTTCTCGTCCCGTTCTAAACCGAATCTCCAGCCAGTTGGGTGCATAGTCCCAGATAACTATCCGTGCATACTCTGCCCCCTCCACCCCAACCAAAATCTCTCGACTCACTGCGAAGTAGTCAACCCTCGAATACACATTATGGACATGTGAAAAGAAGGAATATTCCCTTCCCCGTGGGTTCTGAAAACGCCACGAGTCTACCATACCCATCCTCTCCATAAACCCCTCCAGCTCCCTCGCAATTCGTACCTTACCCATCGACCTGGGGCTCGACCTATCCACCATCGGCTCCAGGACACAGTTAAAATCTGCTCCCATGATCAACAGGTGCGTAGCCAAATCCGGGATTGCTGCAGCAAAACCCTCATAAAATTCACATCATCCCAATTTGGGGCACACACATTTACCAACACTACCGGTGCCCCTTCCAAAACCCCACTCACAATCACATATCTCCCAACCAGATCCCTTACCTCCTTCGCACTCACAAATCCCATTTTTTGCTCATTAAAATTGTCACACCCTTCGATTTCAAATCAAACCCGAGTGAAAAACCTGCCCGACCCATTCCTTCCTTAACCTAACCTGGTCCTTCACATGGAGGTGTGTCTTCTGCAGAAAGACGACCCCCGCTTTCAAGCTCCTGAGGTGCGCAAACACCCGTGACCTTTTAACCGGCGCATTCAGTCCCCAGATATTCCGCGTTACCAACCTTACCGGAGGCTTGCGCCTCCAATCTCTTCTACCGTCCATCATCTTCCCTATTGGGATGGTTTAGCTCAGTGGGCTAGACAGCTGGTTTGTAATGCAGAACAATGCCAGCAGCGCGGGTTCAATTCCCGTACCAGCTTTCCTGAGCAGGCGCAGAAATGTGGCGACTTGGGGTTTTCACAGTAAATTCATACTTGTGACAATAAAATATTATTATTATTCTGTTATTGTTATTACTTAACTCCCACGCCCTTCGTTCCACCCTATACCTAGCCCATCCCAGATGGCCCCTTTCTCCTCCCTTGACCATGTCATCTCTCACCCTCTGCCATGTCGCAACGACCTCCCCACGCTTCCCGCTTCTTCGCCCCCACTTCACCCCGGCCATCCCTCTTGGCCTTCTCTCCCACCACCTCACTTCCGTTCACCAGCGTAACCTGCTAGAGCGGCTGCCCCTGCCCAAATGCACCTCCTAATGACCTCTCCCTCCCTCTCCCCCCCACTCCTCAGCTCAAGGAGGAAGGCTCCCTGCTGACCTTACCCTCCCCCACCCAAACAAGGACTTCTCCTGAACTCCAGTCAGCCTTCTCCAAAAGCAAACAAACAGATGTTAAAACACAAACAGTCCCATAAAACAGGAGGGTGGGATAGGAACATTTATCCCCACATAAACTTTTCACCCCTACAACTCCTTACAATCTCAACATTAAATAGCAAACTCGCCCCCCAATTTTGCGCAGAACAGTGCACACAGCTTGGATGTGGGGGGCAACTTAATTAGGGCAATTGTGAACTCAAACATGCTGCAATGTCAGGTGCTGCATTGGAAGCTCAGACCTCTGTCATCCAATGAAGTGGTATAGTGGTAATGTCACTGGACTAGTAATTCAGAGACCCAGGTTAATGCTCTGAGGACATGGGTTCAAATCCCACCAGGGAATTAAAATTCAATTAATTAAAAATAAAGTTTGGAATCAATGGGGGGGGGGGGGGGGGGGGAAGCTAGTCCCAGTACTAGTGACCTTGAAACCATTGTTGATTTCCATAAGAACTCATCTGGTTCGCTGTCCTAACCTGTCTGGCCTACATGTGACTCCAATCCCGCAGCAATGTGGTTAACTCTTCACTGCTCCCTACAGTGCTCTAGCAAGTATATTCAAGAGCAGTGAAGGATGGGCATCAAAAGTGGCCTTGCCAATGACGCCCACTCCTTACAATCTCAATATTAAATAGCAAACTCGCCCCCCAAAAATAAGACGAATATCCCCCAATCCATGCACCCACTTCATCGCCCGCGGCGGCTCCCCAGCTCTAGGCTTCTGCCTCAGGGACCTATCCACTCGGTCCACTTCAGGCGCATTATCTAGCACCCCTTCTGCCGCCAGCATCTTCGAGATGGACTACGAGCACTTGGACCTTCCACTCCTTCAGGTAGGCCCACTATTCGCAGGTTCTGTCTTCTTGAGGTATTCTCCTGCTCCTCAACGTTTTACAAAGGTCTCTTCGGAGCCCCACCTCTGCCTCCAGAGCCACCAAATGATCACTGTGGGCCGAGATCACTCTTTCAATGTCCCGCATCTGTGACCCCTGCACCTCCAAACACCTCTCCACCCGTTCCAGAGACCTCTTCAGGGGTGCCACAGCTTCTGCAATGGCCTTTGCGCAATCTTCACGCATTTCTTTCCTTTGTTTATGGAATTCCTCCTCGATGAAAGCCATCAGTTCCTGTATCTGGGGCCTGCCAGCTTGCCCCCTCCCCCACCTGCATGTTGGATGAGGCTGTTGCACAAGATTGTTTCAACTTTCCAGCCAAATCTCTCTGTTTTCTGCCAGGTCTGTTGACAGAAGACATGCCACACCCAGGGGTAAACTACTCCTCTAACTTTCATCTATGCCTTTTTATCAAAATTCCACCCAGTCCTGTTCTTTTCTGTGACTTTAAGCAGGAGCAGCCCTGTATGTGACCATTCACTCCATTGTCACAACCGGAGGTCCCCTCACTAGAAATCATGTCGATGAAGGGCATGTCTCCAAGGTTTACTTCATCAACCATGTTGATTAATTTTGTTTGTTCTACTTTTTTTACTGGTAAAGCATTACTTAGCAAAATGATTTTTTCCTTTACATTTGGAGCACATCTTTCCAAACGCTAGACATTGTCTATTGATGCATCGCTTGCATGAAATGGTGGTTTCGTTGGTCGCTTAAAATGGTCACCAGTGCTGGGACCACGTTTTGCATTTGAGTGCATCTCAACATTAATGGCGTCAGCTGCCTTTCCTGTCTTCACGCCAAAATGGCTGAGATTCAAAGTGTTAGTCTGCTGTGCAGCTAGCTCGCTGGCATGACAAATCTTTATAGCATCATCAAGCTGAAGTTCATTTTCTCTGAACAGCCTCTCGCGTACCTTGTCATTAAATACTGAACACTATTTGATTGCAGGTCATCGATGCTTGTAGGGTAGCAAAATTACACGACTGAGCCTTCAATTGCAAATCGGTGAGAAAACTATCAAACGATTTGCCTGCCTTTTGGATGTGCGAGCGAAATATGTACTGCTCGAACGTCTCCTTTTTTTTGGAGTGCAATGCCGATCAATTTGTTCCACAACTTCATCAAAGTTCTTGTTATCCGCCTGACTATCGAAAACAAAAGTATTAAATATTTCTATTGCTTGTGAACTTGCTACATATAGTGAGCAGCAACGCTATTGCCTCTCATCAGGGTGTGCCTGCAGACCAAGAGCTGCCATGTGTAGTGTGAATTGTTGCTAAAAAATGCACCAATTCTCATCTACATTACCAGTGACTCGAAGCTGGTGTGGTGCCTTCAGACCTTTCATCCTGGACTTCGAAGTCTAGCAGTGCGTTGAGTACAAGTTACCTGCAGTTCACAAGGTTAGCGGAAGATTTTTTTCTTTTTTTCTTCTTCTTTGGAGTTACCTTTAGTTGTTTGTATCTTCAAAGAATCTTGTTTTCTTAGTAAACCTTCAATTCTGGTACCATGTCACTTCCTGTGCTTGTCCGGTAGGAAAGATGCACAAAAGAACATCTAGTTCTTGACTATTTAAAGTATTTTATTATAAAACAAATGCGTGGTTAAGATAACTATGAGAAATATATTAGAAACTACTAATAATGATATATTAACCTAGAGCTACCGCAAGTATGACTATCCACTAACACAACTATCTCCAGACTCCTTGAGGTACAGAGTCACGTGATAGATTTAGACTGCCACCTGCTGGTTGGAGGCTGTTTACATAATTATATTCATGATTGCTCATGCATACCATCACAGTACTCGGGCTAAGAAGGAGCAGGGGATTGGGCAGCCACGGCTCGCAGGCGTATTCCACTGGAAACCGGAAAATGAAATGAAAATCGCTTATTATCACAAGTAGGTTTCAAATGAAGTTACTGTAAAAAGCCCCTTGTCGCCACATTCCGGCGCCTGTTCGGGGAGGCTGGTACGGGAATTGAACCCATGCTGCTGGCCTGCTTTGATCTGCTTTAAAAGCCAGTTATTTAGCCCTGTGCTAAACCAGTCCCTAAATGCCAGCACCTGTGCCAGCACCCCCAGTACCTGACATGCTAAATTTTGCAATTAGGTTGTATGCTTGAATTTTTGACTCAAACTCATTGGTAAGTCATTCCCTTGCCCATCCCCACCACCCCCTCGAACATCTCTCCCAACACTGCCATCTCAATCTCCCCATATCAAGTCAGAAGAATTTGATATTGCTTTTGTCCCTTCAGAACACACATTAAAAGCAAGTTGTACTAATAAGTCAGGGGGACATGCAGGCTTTTTAAAATTGTTATCCAGCATTGACTTTTCTGTTCATGGACAAGCAGCGAAATTATTGTTGCTAAGCATCATTAAATAAAACTCTTTCACAGAGTTCAGAAGATCCTTAAAGAAGTGGCAGTATGTAAAGTTGCTCCAGTGCTAATCATCATTCCGCTTCAAGGTCCATCAAGGAATTTGACAGTGCTCCTTGACAGGTCGATGCTACCTTGATGCTGAGCTTTGTTTCTTAAAAGGTTCAATCACTGAATTTCATTCTGATTATTATTATTAACTGGTTCTTGAAAAAAGAATGCGAAATGGATGGGAATTTTAAATAAATCCCTCCCTGCTGTTTCAGTTTAAAATAAATCGGTTAATGTCTGCATTAAGATAATGGGAGCGAAATTGCAATAAATTGCATTAAATATTTGTCTAATTGTGTTCCGTTGTACAATTTAAAGCCCTGAGTCTTACAAAGCTTAAATCTACATTTTACTTGTATTGTATTTGCTGAAAAATAAGTTGAGCTTTCAATTGTGGATCTATGAACAGCCCAAATGAGCAAAATGTATATTCTTGTAACTGATGAAGGCCAAATGCTTTGGGTAAATGTTTGAAAATTACTATTATCACAGAATGTATACAAAATATGTTTGGGTTTGAGTTTTGTGCAAAAAAGAAGGGAAATACAGCATAGAATATTTTTGAAGAAAATTACTTCCCTTTCCTCCAAGCAACGCCTTTTTAAATAAAAGCATTTTTACTCTAACAGTACAGGAAATGTTATTTTAGAATTCATGACATTAAGTAGCAACTAGCCGGTTTTAATTTTGGATTCCCTAAAGAGTTAGTATTTGGGTTAATCAATGGAGTTCCTGTGGAGTGTAACTGTAACCTAGATTTTTACTGCAACTTTCAGGTTCAAAACAAGACTTACTAAAGTGGGTAAGTGCAAGGAACAACCCCCCCCCCCCACCACCACCACCACCAAAAAAATTCTATCTGTGGTTTTTTGAAGCTATGTATAGTATTTTTAGGGTAAAAGTACTTCTTTTATGATTTTCTCATTCTAAATGCATACTTTGTTGTTCTTAAAAAGTAACCTGGTGATCGGGGAGCTAAATTTGAAAACGGGCAGAGGGATTGCTATGTGGAATTAACACACACGCATTGCTTCTGATGTAGGCAGTATGCCAACATTATGCTGCCTGCTAATTAACATGATTACAGCGTGCATCTGGCAGTAACTGTGCCATTGAGTGGTTGTCTGCCTCAGCAGGGAGTCCAAACTCGTGAGACTTTAACTCGAGTGAAAGCAAGCTTGGGTGGATTAAAGTGAACCAAGACTTCTTAAAGTGGAGGTGCGTAGCAGCTGGAACAGGTGTTCCTAGTCATTCTAGAACTGATTCTGACCCAGCAAAGAGAAAATAATGGTGCAACGTGGCAGAGAACAGGCACCAAGATTTGGTGCTGCTGTGGTCGGGCCCTTGCTCAAGGAGGTGCCAGAGGAAGAGAGATGCTATTTATCTAATGGGGGCTGTGAAAGCCTCCAGGAAAATCTCAGAAGACAGCAAGACCAGCCATGACAATCCGGAACCAAGAGTCGAGTCCCGCGAACCTAGATGAAGTGCCACAAAAAGTTCAATGACCACACAGTCAAGGTCAGTGAATGCATCTTCAAATGCAATATGTCACCAATTGCACCACTAGCCTTTCAAACTGCTCAATGCACCATACTGCCAACATTAACCTACCAAGAATTGCTATCAGGCATAACTCGTACCTAAAATTAATAATTTCACCCCACCCCTCAAACTCACTGTGCACTGCTGCAAGCCTCATACCCATATCTCACAGATTGCAAACAACTGTCAGGTATTCAACAATGAAAGCCCCATCATCCAAACAGATTGCACCACAGTTCCTGACATTCTCCTTCATGCTTGAAATGTGCAGAATGAACCACGGCAGCAGGTACTAGCTGGCTACGTGTCCTTACCCCCATTGAGGGTAGTGCTGTCTATCATTAGATATGGTCAATATTCCAATGGCAGGGTTGAAATTATAAAGATGACCTTATCTTCAGACTGAATTCTCCTCCTCGCATCCCATTTCCGCTTTATCCCACAATTTACTTTTATTTACAATCTGTAGGCGGTGTAAGCATGCACCTATTACTTTCCCCTCCCCTCCCTTCACCATATCCCTGTGCCTTTCTCCTTCCAGATACATTGGATCTGTAACCTGGCCAGGCAGGGGTGGAACGGCAAGAAGACCGTGATGATGAAGGAACACCGTCACTCGATCTCGCATTCACATCTATCACTCAGATACTGACACTGAATCATTTAGAATATAGCTTCATGCAGGATCTGTATATAGTAAGATATGGGTAAGAGTGGAGTGCCGCCAGTGCAGAGAGCAAGTGAGTGCAGGTGACTGCTCCCTGTAGGGGGAGGTGATACACAAGTTATGCCACAGAGGACTCAGATGAGCACTTGATGGGGTACACTATAGAAGATGGGCATGCAGAGCAAAATGTTAGTGCAACAACAGACCTGCAGAAATCTGTATGGAATGTGAAAGGCACCAATTTTGTGCAGAACAGTGCACACAGCTTGGATGTGGGGGGCAACTTAATTAGGACAATTGTGAACTCAAACACGCTACAATATCAGGTGCTGCATTGGAAGCTCAGACCTCTGTCATGCAATGAAGTGGTGTAGTGGTAATGTCACTGGACTAGTAATCCAGAGACCCAGGTTAATGCTTTGCGGACATGGGTTCAAATCCCACCATGGAATTTAAATTCAATTAATTAAAAATAAAGTTTGGAATCAATGGGGGGGGGGAAAGCTAGTCCCAGTACTCGTGACCTTGAAACCATTGTTGATTGCCATAAGAACTCATCTGGTTCACTGTCCTAACCTGTCTGGCCTACATGTGACTCCAGTCCCACAGCAATGTGGTTAACTCGTCACTGCTCTCTACAGTACTCTAGCAAATATGTTCAAGAGCAATGAAGGATGGGCATCAAATGTGGCCGTGCCAATGACGCCCACATCCCATGAAAGAATAAAAAAAGGTTAACTTGCTGCTGTTTCAAATGGCTTGCAGGGTTTTGCAGTAACCCATTGTTCTGCAACACATTGCTTAGATTGCTCAGGGTGCAGCCCTGTGGAAGAGGGGTGCCCATAATGCACATGCTCGTTGCCCCTCTCAGGAAGACAGCACTTGTCCTCTAACCAGTGCCACACTCTGTCCTTGTTGTTACTTGTCAGCCAGCCCATCCGCCTGCGCACACTGTTGCTGGTCGTGCTGGAATACTGCAGTCCGATGTCTTGGACCCAAAGCTGCTCAAAGTCAATCCCCCCCCCCCATGGGAGCATGAGGGTCGGCAAAAACGCACAAAAGGTAGACACCAAGGGAACACACCAAGATAGTTTGTCTGTCTGTTTGCAATATAGCATGCTTTGATTTATAAATTTGGTTTGGTGTGTTTATTTTGAGTTGGCTTTTATTTTTACATTGGATACTATAACATTCAGTAACAGAGAGAAGGTAGATTCAAGGTAAAAGGTTAGTGAATGGGGAATTGGGGTTGCAGCTACTCATAATGCACTGTTCCTTATCCACAGCCCAGGCAGAAAGGGGATGTCTCGGCTACCACTGCTCTTCCTGTTCATCCTCCTGTTGTTCAGCTACTCACTGTGCAGCTTGTGGCAATCGCTATGTCTTTGTGATGGCAAGGTTGTGCAACATGCAGCAGCCCACCATGAATCTTGACAGCCTTCCCACTGAGTGCTACAGGTGCAGGGCTCCTCCAGAGCAGCTCGGGCAGTGGATGCATTGTTTTAGCATGCCAGTGGTCTGCTCTATTGCTTTTCGTATGGCAGCATGGCTTTCATTGTAAACATGCTGTAGTTATCAGCCATGTATAGTTAGCAGATGGCCTTTGTTGCCTAGTAGTTATCTTTCACTTTTTGTGGTATCATGCCGGGATACTGGGTATTGATCTGAATGATCTGTTGCATATGGTTGCACACCATCTGGGTGAGGAAGTTAATATAATTGAGGTACATCTTAGAATTTATATGCGGTGCCTACAAATGTAGAAAATGGCCCTCTGCAGAAGCCTGCCATACTCATGAAGCTGCCTGCTTGCTGTGCCTGCTGGTCTCTGGCAAGAGAGAATGTAATTCAGTCTGCCCCTTTTGAATACAGCCCATCAAAGATCTCCCTTGCGCAACAGTGGATGGCAAACTGCAAAATGTTACAATTATCTTCAGATCCAGCCTGGAAGGAGCCATATTCACACCACGGTCACTTTCACAGTCACTGACATCCCAGTCCATGCCCTGCTCTGAGGCTACAGAGGGGGCAGATGTCAGGCTTTTTTAGTGAAGCACAGATGTCTCGCCCATTGTTTCTCACTTGGGTTTACTTAAGAGATTTGCTTCCCGATATCCTGGATGGATATGACCTGCTACTGAGAAACCTTCTGTCCACCCACCCCTCTTCATTGAGCTCCAAAATGGTGGTGCTGGCATCAAATCAATGTGACACACTGGCTGACATCATGATGTTACTCTGAGTACTTGCAGTAGGCTCTCAATGCACTCGCTAATGTAGCATACTGTGCAGCATGTACCAGAATTCTACACCCACACTGTGAATGTTATTATGGTACTCTAATACCACTGCATCCAAAGCTTTTTTTGTCAAAATTATCCTCACTGATTCAGATTATATCTGTAATGACCATTTAATGCATTACTTTAGGTAATCTTGGCTTAATAACTTGAGAAAATATATTCTTTTCATGCTTCTCTTGCAGATTTTATAAATGTTTGACGGTTAGTACGAATGAATTTTCAGGCCAATTTAATAAATTCTGTAGTCTTGTTAATATATAGCTGCAGGCTGAGGAACACTGGAAGATATCATCCCTGAACATTACCTCATTCTGGGAATTGTATAAAATAGTCTATGATAATGTGATGCACTGTGCACAACAGCACCTTAATTCATTTGAAGTTTTAAATGCACTTTTTTTTTGGAAGAAAATATATTTTAAAAGTGAACTTCAATTACTTATTTTCTTGTATAGAGCACAGAGCAAGTAACAGCATTTTGTCGTGGTCTGCATGAATTAAGTCCTCCCGACATGTCATCCCAGCCTTTGGATTCTTTGCCCCACCAAGTACCTGCTCGGCAACTAACTGATGCTGATAAACTACGCAAGGTCATTTGTGAACTCGTGAAAACAGAACAGACTTATGTTAAGGTGAGAACACAGGATGTAGCAGTGACAGGAATTTTTTTTTTAATGAAAAGGAGAAATGTGACTTTTCATGTTTTTTGGTTTATTATCTTGCTTTGGACTGTATACATTAGCTTTTAGACCCCTATTTAAATGTATTATCTATTTTGTCCCACCTTCCCAAACAAAATATTGTCCTTTCAGCTTTAAATGTGTGGAATGGCAGACTGTGGCAGAGAGACTGTATTGTCTGTGGGTTGCGAGAGAAAAACCCAGGATATTCAGTGGCCATATTTTCACAGAATTCATAGCATAATGCAGCACAGAATGAGGCCATTCTGCTCACTGACCAGTGCTGGCTCTTTAGAACACCTATTCAATTAGTCCCAGTCTCCTGCTCATTCCCATAAACTAGCAAAACTTGCTGGGTTTTGTTCCCAGTTGTTATCCAATGGCTACAGCATACTGAGTGTATGGATGCCTGATGAAATATAATCAGATTTTCCTCTGATGTCTTCCATGGTAGATTAATCTGCTAAAAATAACAGAGTTGACACATGAAGAATAGGCACTTGGGCAATTTACTGGAAGCTGACAGTTATTCCTTGAACCAGATACTCATGTGTGTGACTGCTTTCAAGAGAGGAGGATTGAAACTTGTGGGAGGATAAACTGAATATCTTTGTGACTGTTCTACTTAAAATCATCTGTCTGCTCAGTAAAGATTGAAGCTAACTATTGGCTTCAGACTGGAGCACCCCTTCCTCAATTGCAAACCATCTTACAGTACCTACATCAACATTTAGAGTGTAGGTCTATGATTCTTATACAATATAATAAGTAAGATGAGAGAACTTCAATATTTTCAGAATTAATTTCATAGAACTAAAATGCTTGCGCCAGTTTGCGCTTGCAATTTATCACATTATTTATAATACAAATATGTTTACTTTAACCAATATTTTTTGATTTGTTTTTAAGCAGTAAAGTATTTTTAATGTTCTGATAAAGGATACAGACACAAAGATTATATATCTCCAGCATTTTCTGCTCTTAGTGAAGGTTTAAAAAAATATTTTTAAGAAGATCAGTTTGAAATAATGCAGATGCTCTCACTGTGGAAATTGCTTTGAATTACGTTTGAATATTGCTTTGATCTGTTAATTACTAAATTTTCAATCTTGGAAAATAACGTGCAGTAGTTCTGGCTTAACTTTGCTGGAACCGGAATATGGATTTATGAAGAGGTTAAATCCAGTGCACTAAGGTGCAAAATTACACTCACTCTCAAACCTGAGGATTTTTACTGAAAGAAGGTCCAAAATCATTCCTTGTATATTTGCCTAAAGTCCAATGTTTGGTTCACAGGATCTGAATTATCTCTTGGAAAAATATTTGAAACCTCTGCAGAAAGAAGTTTTTCTCACTCAAGATGAGGTAATGAAAATAATTTTCAATCAGCTATGGCTCTCGTCTACCCACTTATTATTGTTGTGTGAATAAAGTTTTTGATTTGTTGATTATATTTCAGCTTGATGTGCTTTTTGGAAACTTGAGGGAAATGGTTCAGTTCCAAGTGGAATTCTTGAAAACACTTGAAGATGGTGTAAGATTGGTTTCAGACCTTGAAAAGCTTGAAACAGTCAATCAGTTCAAGGTAAAATTGTTTCAGAGGTCACCGATTATGATCAATTTCTCTTCCACAATGTGCAGTTTTCGCCCCCTGGTATTTTTTTTCTGTTATGGCCTTCATCGTTTTTATTCAGTCAGTAAAATCTCACTTTTAAAAAAAAAAAGGAGCGAAACAATGACACTGTTGGTGGAAAAACATATTGAAAAAATCTATAACACAAGCTCATATGAAAAACCCATAGCAGAAACAGGGAGGCAGAACCCATAAGGTGTTTTAATAAAGTATTTTATGTGACTAAGATGACATTTATGTTTCTTGTAAAGTTCAAGAAAACCTGTAGGAAGTTGCTTCACTATGCTCTGTGTGACATCTTCTGTTTCCACCTCGCTGAATTATTTTTAGTTTTATATGAGTGCAAATTGAAAATTTTAACTGGATATTCAGCGGCCACATTTTCACAGAATGCAGCACAGAATGAGGCCATTCTGCTCACTGACTGGTGCTGGCTGTTTAGAAAACCTATTCAATTGGTCCCAGTTTCCTGCTCATTCCCATAAACTAGCAATTTTTTTCTTTCAAATATTTATCCAATTCCCATTTGAAAGTTATTATTGAATCTGCTCCCACTGCTCTTTCAGGCAGTGCATTTCAGATCAGAACAGCCTGCTGCATTGAAAACAACATGTTTCCTTAAACCCGTGTCCTTGGGTTACCAAAGATTCTGCCACTTGAAGCAGTTTTTCTTTATTTACTGTAACAAAACCATTCACAATTTTGAAAAGCACTGCAAAATCTCTTATTAACTATCCCTGCTCGAAGAACGACCCCAGTTTCTCTCAGTACAGCTGAAGTCTTCACGTAGCTTAGTCTTTTATCTCTGCCATTCATGTAAATCTTCACCCGCTGTAAGGCCTTGACATTCGTCCAAAATATGGAACTCAGAATTGACCACTGTTCTCTAACTGGGACCTAACCAGTGTTTCATAAAGTTTTAGCATAATGTCTTTGCTTTTATACACTATGGGGCCAATATCTTGCTGAGAGGAGTGTTTTGAGTAGAGGGAGGGGTGTGATAATGAATTGAAACCCAGAAGATATTTTGGCACATTGTAATGTATGATTAAAACAAGAATAACTAATTTTACTACCAGTTTTTACGCTTCCGGTGTGAGTGTGGTGCGCAGTCTCAATTGGTGAATTTCAGGTCATAAATTAATACGAGAAGACAGTGATGGCATGGACCATAAGACATAGGAGTAGAATAGTCCATTCGGCTCATCAGGCCTGCTCTGCCATTGAATCATGGCTGATACGTTTCTCATTCCCGTTCTCCTGCCTTTTCCCCATATCCCCTGATCCCCCTATTAATCAAGAATCTGTCTTAAAGACACTCCGTGATTTGGCCTCCACAGCCTTCTGCGGCAAAGAGTTCCACAGATTCAGCACCCTCTGGCTGAAAAGGTTCCTCCTCATCACAGTTTTAAAGGCTCGTCCCTTCAGTCTGAGGCTGTGCCCTCAAGCTCTAGCTTTCCGACTAGTGGAAACATCCTCTCCACGTCCACTTTATCTGGGCCTCTCAGTGTCCTGTAAGTTTCAATAAGATCCCCCCTCATCCTTCTAAACTTCATTGAGTACAGATCCAGAGTCCTCAACTGCTCCACATATGCCAGAGAGCACATCCCTTTCCAAGCTTTGCTCAGTTGGGCACAGGTGTTGTATCCAGGGGTCATTGATGTAAAGGATAATTATTCAGGGGGAGCAGTAAATTTGCTATGCACTTGCAGGCATTCCACGCTTATTGCTGTCAACTTCAGAG
Source organism: Scyliorhinus canicula (assembly GCF_902713615.1). Classification (NCBI taxonomy): domain Eukaryota; kingdom Metazoa; phylum Chordata; class Chondrichthyes; order Carcharhiniformes; family Scyliorhinidae; genus Scyliorhinus; species Scyliorhinus canicula. Next base: position 85,337,281 of record NC_052152.1, read on the forward strand.
AGAATGGACGTGTTCAACTCAAACACGAGTAGGTTAATGTCATGGCGTGTGGTGTCTTCTTTCTTGGAATACATTGGCCGATTCAGTGGACCATCAAATCACAGTTACATAGAACAAAGAAAGACATTTGGTCTGCGTGCATGATGGTGTTCATGTACATGAGCCTCCTTTCATCTAATCCATCAATTCAATTCTTCCTCTGTGTTTATCGAGCTTCCCCTTAAATGCATTGATGCTCATTGCTTCAAGTTGTCCTTGTGGTAGCAAGTCCCACATTCCAACCATTCTCTGATTGAAGAGGAATTCCCTGAATTTCCTGTTGGAGTTTTTAGTGACTATTCTATATTTATGTCCCCTAGTTCTACTCTCCCTCACAGGTGAAAACATCTCTTCCACATCTACCCTATCAAATCTGGGCTGTTCAATCTTTCCTAATAGGCATGACCTCTTAGCTTTGGCATAATCCATTTACAACATTTTTGCATCTTCTCCAGTGCCACTATATGTTTTTAATAATATTGTTGGCCAATTTCATACCCATTTACATTTTGCCTTTTGAGATTCGATATACCTATCAATCATATTACCCTTATCTCCCTCTATTACTTCATCAAATAACTCAATTAAGGTAGTCAAACATGATTTGCCTTTACTAAATCCAAGCTTGTTTTCAATTGTTAATCCAATTTTTCCAAGTATGAATTAATTCTTTCCTAGATTAATGTCTCTAAATTCTCCCATCATCATCATTAGGCTGATTCACCTGTGTTTGCCAAGTTTAATGTTCTCCCCTTTTTTAAACAGGAGTGTATCATTTGCAATCCTCTAGCCCTTTAACATCACTCTCACATCTAAGGATGATTGGAAGATTGTGACCAAAACCAATTTCCACCCTTCCCTCAGTAACCTAAGATCCCGGAGAAGGGCCTCTGTATTGTATCTTAGAGAGGGAGACCAATTGCACAGCAGGCCTCATGATGTCTTGGGGTGAGGCATTTCCTGGCTGCAATGATCAGAAAAACTTTTATAATTGAGGGCCAGACCCAGCTGGAATCTTTTGTCCACTCTCCGCTCATCCACCGTTGAAGTTTTGGTTGAATGCTTTAGCCTTTGTGAATGGAAGCCTTTGTTTATTATGTCACAGGATGCTGTAAAGTAGGTTTATCAGGTCTTGAACAATGTAGAGATGAAACCTTCTACCTGTCCCAACTGTAAACACCCTGCCAAATAATGTGTGACTGCTTATTCATCCGGTGGTGTCCTGTATATTTTGCAGCCAGCCTCCACATTTGGAGGTTATTCTGCTATTTCTCACCATCCAGTGTGGTTGGTAGCTACAGCTCGCCCCAGCAAACTAAAATGTACTCCATCCAGATTAGATGGTTTTTCTACTTTGAGCACTGCCAACCTTTAAAGCAGTTCTTTATCTGTTTTTCATCTTTCCAGTTTCTCAACTAGCTCCTTTATCGTTAGCATCTTTGTTTTAATGAAGACAAATACAAAATACTCATTTAGTACAATGCTCTTTGCCTCCATAAGAAAGTCTCCTCTTTGATTCTTAATCAGTCCCACTCTCCCATTGACTGTCCCTTATTTCTTTCTAAATGAAAAATCGGAGAGCGCCAGGGCCCCAGGTTCGATTCCTGGCTTGGGTCACTTTCTGTGTTGAGTCTGTACGTTCTCCCCGTGTCTGCGTGGGTTTCCTCCAGGTGCTCCGGTTTCTTCCCACAAGGTCCCGAAAGACATGCTGTTAGGTAATTTGGACATTCTAAATTCTCCTGTTAGGTCATTTGTACATTCTGAATTCTCCTTTACTGTACCCAAACAGGCACCGGAGTGTGGTGACTAGGGGATTGATTTCACAGTAACTTCATTGAAGTGTTAATGTAAGCCTACTTATGGCAATAATAAAGATTATTGTTGTAGTTCCACAAGCAGATCTTTTCATTAAAAACAAAACAAAACTGTTCTATCACAATGTTGTACTTTTACTGAATCAAGATAAGAGTATCATTACTCATAAAACTAAAAGAAAGTTATAAGATTACAAGCTATAAGATTTAGAAGATGGACAGATTAGATGATGCGGATGCCTCTTTAAGTTTAGCAAAATAACTGACTTACAGTCACATTGTGGCAATCCTGATATCTGTGACTTCTTAGGATAAGGGAGAGAGGAAGGATGATAAATTAAAACAGCAACAAATTTACATTTGAGATTTAATCTAAATGTAGAAGAGTTCCCCAAGACGCTTCACAAAGGCTAAAGCTGAAAAAAATAAGTGATTGTACAGCAGAGGTGACCCAAATCTTTGTTGCCAGGTTTCGAAAAGCTTTTTCAGGTGAAATAAGGTTTGGAAAGTGAGTGCCAGAGTTTATGGCTGGGAGAACTAACTAGGGGTGTGAGAAAGAGGATAGTAATAAAGATCATTTGCGGAAGATCAAAGGGCACAAGAGGTGATGAGAAAGGGCTCAGAGTTAATAAGCTAGGCAGAGAGGAGACAACAAGGCTTGAGTGCCAACTTGGGAATTTACTGCAGGTAGAAATTCAATGACATGGGGAAAGAGATGACTAGTAGGTAGCTGAAGATTTTATCCCTCTAAACCACAGTAGTTTGAATCAGTACTGGGAGATAGAAATATTGCATTAAATCTGTAGCTTAAATAGTTATATTACTTAATTTAACCACAGTTAACTGATGACAGTTATCAGACTGATATTTCTAAATTAAAACCTAATTAAAGAAAACACAATTAAGGTGACAGGGTAGGTGATGTGTTCCAGCTGTTCCATGTGGGAGTTGGTGGACATCAGTGTGATCCACACAACCACATCTGCAGTAAGTATCTGCAGCTCAAGGAGTTTTGGCTCAAGAGTTGATGAGCTGGATTCTGAGCTTCAGACACCATGATGCATCAAGGAGGAGGAAAGTTACCTGGACACTTTATTACACCCCTTGCGTTAGGTACTTCTGATGTGATCTGTGATCAGGGACAGAAGGTTAAGACTGTGAGTGAGGAGTCACGTCAGCATGGTGGAAGTATTGTCTTTGCTCTTCAGGGTAATGCTGAAATTGTGGGTGAAGAGAGTCTCATTGCAATGTCACGTCAGATATGAAAGATAAGCAAAGTCTGCCCCAGTTTTCAGCCCTGAGATTTAAAACAGTGAAAATGATGGGCACAATTCAACGGGATAATTTCTCAGTGTCATTTAGGGCGCATTTAGCGGGATATTTCTCGATGGCCATGTTGGCAAAATTGCGGCCCATATTCAACTGCACTTGGTGCAGAAAATGAGCCCCACGAGCTTCTCACCATTACTGGCTGCCTCGCCGTCTGATTCGCCTGACTCATGCTGCAGCCTCTCGGTGCTAACAAGGGGGGGCTGCTTTTCAACGCTCCCTCATCACTCACTCCCAGGCAACACACAAGCATGGCAGTGTGCAGACTTGCTCCTCGCTGGGTGATGCTGGCCCGGCCAGGCTTCTCGACGCTGTGAATGAGAGGCGGGACCTTTTGTCCCCTCCGAGAGGTTTGGGTTACCAGGAGTAGGGTGAGCAATGCTGCCTGAGAGGCAGCGGCTGTTAATTCGGGCAAATGACCAGGAGGACCGCAGTCCAATGTCGGAAGAAGACCAATGACTTCCACAGAGCTACGAAATAAATTACTACCTCTCTCCTGGTTTCAATCACACCTGCCACCCCTCAAATTCACAAAATTGCGGCCCATATTCAACTGCACTTGGTGCAGAAATTGAGCCCCACGAGCATCTCACCATTACTGGCTGTCTCGCCGTCTGATTCACCCTGACTCACGCTGCAGCCTCTCGGTGCTAACAAGGGGGAGCTGCTTTTCAATGCTCCCGCACCACTCACTCCCAGTCAACACACGAGCATGGCAGTGTGCAGACTTGCTCCTCCCCAAACATCACTGGCTGACACCTCGCACCCGCCCCACATCCAATCTTCCTGCTTGTTCCTCAGTAACCCCCCCACCGGGCATTATCCAGCACAACCCCTTTATGTCCAGGTGTGGTACCCACACATGCCACCTACTATAGACCCACCCCCCCCGCCCCATCAAGTTTGTGGTACACAATGCCCTCTCTTTGTCCCCAGATAAGAATATAGCCCATAATAAACGGGAAAGGGCCACAATGGGGGTGGAGTCCCAGAGATCCGATTCGTCACCCCCCTATGAGGAATGGGCCCTGGCGATCGTGGGGTTGACCGATGAGAGAGCATCACCGACAACCAGGGTGGCCTGCACCGCAGAGATGAGGATCCGCTGCCGCTTCACACACATGTATGCCTCAAGTGAATGGTTCATGTCAGGCAAAATGATCCTTCTCTCTCACTGAACACATGTCCATTGTCTCACAGGATCTCCATCTGATGAGGCCGGGTCATCTGGAGTTGTGTCTTCCCCCACCGCCACCCAAGAGAACACCTCGGAGGAGAGTTTCGATGAGACCAACATCGAGGCATCACAGCTATCACCCCCACCTTCCACCAGCGCAGCGACACACACCTCGGTGGGCGACATTAATGACAGGCTGCTGGGGCACAATCTGGTGACCACCACACAGTTGCTAATGCCCATCAGTTAGAGGCAGGAGCATCCAAGAGAGACAGAGGTCGGAGTTCTGCTGGATCCCTGGACTTAGCTGGGTCTCAGTCAGATGCTGAGCCTCTGGACAGTGTTCTCCCAAAGCTGATGCAGATGATTAGACATAACCGTGACATTCAGGAGGGGATGTCAGTGACATTTCAGAGACTGCATCGCCGATTGAAGGAGTTCCAAAGGCTTCGGTCGCAGGAAATGTTGCCGACAATGCGAGGTACCGAGGTCAACACCACCAGGGCGACCTTCGTGGAAAACCTGGAGCACGGCGTCTGTATATTGAGTGGTGATGCCCAAGGCATGGTTCTGTCTGTAATGAACATGGCTGAGGGCCTTAACATTATGCTCCAGTTGCTAAGGGATATGTCCCAGATGGCGGTGGGCATTCCTGAGGCACTCCAGAATGTGGCCCAGTCACTGAGGAACATCGCTGAGGGAATTGACACCATTGTGCAGACAATGGGGAGCTGACAGGACAGGCAGAGCCAGAACATTCAGAGGCCTCTGAAGCTTACTCTAGCTGCCCCTCCATCCCATGGTGTCCACCAGGGCCCTATGGGCACCGTCAAGGAGGACGAGGTGCTGGAGGCCACCCCAGGGTCTTCCACCAAGGAAACGATTGCGGTCTCCAGTTCTTCGAATCCACCCACCTTCTGACACTGGCTCATCCCAAGGGCAACAGGCAGAACAGGGTGGCACGGGGAGGCCTGTGACACCGGTAAGTTGGCCGGGCACTCCAGCTCCAGGCCCTCCAGAAGACGTCCGCCAAGGGCATCAAAGGCTATAGGGTGTGGAAAGCGGCAGGCTGTCTCCACCTCTGATGTGTAGCCTGGGGACACACTCTGATGTAGCAGTCGACCGCAAAAGATCAAGAAGATTGAGGGACATCGGTGGGAGGAGAAGGGGGGGTCACTATCTCTAGCTAGGGGAATGGAAATGTCAAATGTTCAATACTGAAACATGTAATACCTGATACATGTGAAGCCTTTGTCACGTTAATCTTCACAGTGGGCCAGCCTGCAACCCCACTTCCATGATCATACGCCCCGATGCAGACCCCTTTCAGAGGATAAGTGTGAGTGTGCTGTAAGCTCGAAAGACAGGAGTCAGAAATTGAGGAGCACCAGAGTTTCCTCATATTGACCCGCTGACAGTGCTGATACAGGCCCATTACACTGGACTGATGTTGCACAGACCCTTGGAGGGTGTAATAGAGTGGTTGGGGGGGGGGGGGGGGGGGGCGTGATTGGGGGCGTCGGGGGGGGGGGAATCATGGAAATAGGGCATGTGGAGGATTGGGATAGGAGGAGGGAAATGGGGAGGAGTGGGGATTGGGGGAGGAAGATGGGGGGAAGCGGGGAAATGGGGGGGACGAGGTTGGGTTGAGCTGACGGACATAGCCTCGTCGTATGAGAATCTGGGCAGGATGAGGGCCTCCCTGGTCCTGTCGGCATGTCGCACCCTTGCTGCTCCGCCGCCTGTCCTCCGGCTCCTCCCCGGGCTCGTTCTCCAGCACCTCCTGATCCGCTTCATCATCATCAGACAAGACCATACGTGTCTCCTCATCCGGCATGTCGCTCCACTGCAGTGCCATGTTGTGGAAGGCACAGAAGACCACAAAGCGGGAGACATCCCCTGGGGGGATGCAGGGCTCCACCAGAGCAGTCCAAGCAACAGAACCACTTTTTCAGTAGTCCAATGCACCGCTCAGTGGAAACGTGAGCTTCATTATATTGGGTCTCCGCCTTGGTCTCAGTCCTCCACACCGGTGTCATCAGCAAGGACCACCCGTTATCCTGAGATAGTCTTCGAAGACCCTGGGTATCTCCAAGTGTCCCAGGATGTAGCTGTCATGCACTGTCCCTTGGTATGAGCACACGTGCATGATATGGAGCCGATGGTCGCGCACAATCTGAACAATAAAGGGCACTCCCTGATGCTCCAGTGCACGCAGGGTAACATGCGTGCCATCTATTGCCGGAGAATGCTGCAGCATGGGCATCTTGTTGCTGATCCAGGTTGTAGGTGATAATGTCTGATGCCCAGGCATACAGGGACATCCATGACCTCCAAGACGCACATGTAGGCTGTAGATTGAGAAATCCCACACAGGTCCTCACTCGGTGCTCTGGAATAAACCGGTAGTGTAAAACTTCAGGACATGGTATCCTCCTCCTCCAAGGGGTGCCAAGTCTTGAGGACGTGGCACAGGTGCAGGACCGTCTCACTCCCGAGACAGTCTTCTGTGGCACATACTGTCAGTCCTCTCATTGAAAGACCAATGGCGCCTGTATCCTTGAGCTGTCACTGGCCTCTCTGGGTTCCTCCTCGGTCTGATTGGCAGCCGGGTCTTCAGAGTGTGCGGCGGCCCCCTGAACATGGGGTGCCCGCCTCCAGCCTGCGACATCACTGCTGCCACCTTCTCCGGTGGCTGGTTGCCTCGACTGCCACTAGCAACGTGAGTGCAACCGCTGCGGACTGACACAACATATATTTTGATATCTGTAAGGAATTGGAGAAGGAGAAGAGACTGACAATCAGCCAAGGCTTCCATCCCAGGACCCTCAAATCCCACAAGCCCCCCGCCCCCATTACCCTTATCATGGCTGTTCCACCTTCTCTGAGTGCCACCTAGTGAGCCAGTTGTTCTGGCAAACCTTGCTCTGCACTCGGAACACTTGTCCTCGAGACCCCAGACCTCTGCCGGAAACATTAGGGAAACCTGGCTCAGATGCTGTCCCTGATCCACACACATCCTTTGCTCACAAGTGGATCCCCAGTGCTGAAGCCATGCTTTAGTGTTTGATTATTGACAGCTGCTTCTATGGTGCTGACACTCCGAGACTTCAGGCACACTGTTCGGACTTCAAAGTTTCCTTGAAATGCTGTGCACTAATCATTCCCTGAGGCATGGCATGTGTACCCTTGAGTAGGCACTTGAGAGTTGAGAATATTTTGTTTATTAAACAGTCAACAGTAACAAAGATTCAAAAATCAACTACGTAACATTTCGGAGATCACACTAACCAACAAACAACAAGGAAACATCACCGTTCCATTTGGTACAAATACAAAGCTATATTAGCTCATTTTCACAAAAAAAAAACACGGTATCACCCCTCACAGGTTCCTCAACAAAAATGGAGGATACGCCTGATAATGTATTATGTCCAGAACCTTGTCATAGAAATGATCTATCCATCAATGTGTTACTTGTTCCACATATCAGTGCAATTCTCCATCCAGGAGCCGCAGCTGTGCAGGTCCTCCCACACAGCCCAATCTCACCGGAACCAAATCCTGGCATCCACTTTTCCACTGGCACTCAAGGTGCAGTTGAGCATTCTTGACTTCCAGCGTGTTTAACCCGTGGTGACATGCCAGTTACATGCAGCATTCACCACACCAGCAACAACAACCTGCAAAAGCATTTCTTCAACAGCGTTAACAGGTGGCCCATTTGTCACAATGTCACAATGATCCTGCAATGTCGTCTTGCTTCAAACCAAATTGCCTTCTGGACTGATACATCCCCCTTAACCCGGTGTTCCAGGACCCAAGTATCTTAGAAAACATAGTCCTTCTTTCCGGATACAGAAAAGGAAGGAAACAGCAACAGCAGCTTCCAAGCATCTGTAGCCACCAGAAGAAGCAAGCAGCAAACACAACCCGTAGCTGTGAAGTGTTTTCATAACTAATTTCTTATTCACAACAGCCTTCAGTTGTGAAGCTAGAGGCTGCTCACAGTCAACTTGGAGTTGGCAATGATCAAATAACCACAAGGGTGTGACATTTGAGTATGGATAGGTCAATGTTCTTGGGCAGTGATCGAACTGGAAAATAGGCTGGGCGGTAGACGAGTGAACAGAGCAGCGATTCGTATTCAGAAGCCAGAGGAGTAACAGCCAAAATTAATTCTGAACAGGAATCATTGCTCTTCCAACCTGTGTACGTATTGTAAAAGCAGAATTGTTTGTTAAATAAGACTCGTAAACTTCCAGTAACCTTCAAACAAAATGCTGACTTTGCACAATGGAAACTGATTTACAGATACCATCAACGTATATTGGCTGGAATTGTATTAAATCAAACTGCAAATTGATCATCCTGTGCTCTTCTTGCAGAAAGTGCTGTTCTCATTGGGTGGCTCATTTCTGTACTATGCTGATCGTTTCAAGTTATACAGTGCATTCTGTGCCAGTCACACAAAGGTTCCCAAGGTCCTTGTTAAAGGTAATTGTATTACAGCTTTGTACACTGTTTAGTTGCATATCGTACATCATCGTGAAAGCCTCATGTGCCTTACACTAATGATAACCTTTATGTAGAAATATTAATTGCTTTTAAGGAATGTGTAAGCATAAAATTCAGAGAAGAAAATTATAATTTGAGCTGAAAAAAACTTGATGCTATGGAAGATTTTACTCCTTCGTTTCTAAGTATAGAATGTTTTTAACAACATAATATTCATTAGTTTCATGATTTGTTTTGTGCTATCTATCCTACTTGTATTTAGCCAAAGTTAATCCAGCCTTTAAGGCCTTCCTTGATGCCCAGAATCCTAAACAGCAGCACTCATCAACGTTGGAGTCCTACCTGATCAAGCCTATTCAGCGCGTTCTGAAGTATCCCCTTCTGCTGAAAGAGTTGATCTCTCTTACAGACTCGGACAGTGAGGAACATTATCATCTAACTGGTAAGAATGTGCAGATTGTATTTTTAGTCCTCATTCATTGTACAAGTCTTTATCAATGGAGAAGAATAATCTTGGGCATTTCATGCTTGGCTGCACTGCTTGCATCATCAGGGAGCCAAGTTATAGACTAGCACCGGCTCAAACCTTAGAGCAATGATAGTGATGTGCCAGTGACGGTGAGAAGGAAGGAAAAGTGGTAAGAGTGACAGTAGAAGGAAGTGAAGATACAAGAAAATGTAAGGGAGAAAATACTTTCTGGTGTGGGATACTGTAATGTGTTGTTAGATTGATTTATGCTTTGATTTTTCGCTGTTTGCCACACTTGTTCAGGATTTTGCATGATGTTTTTTCACTCACAGATGAATAGTGTAAATCATAGCTCAGTCCATAAGATCAAATTCTGCATGGCAATCCTTGGTTAGACACTACTATTCTGCATGAATGCAAAGGCACTGACTTATTTTGCTAGGGTAGCACGGTAGCATTGTGGATAGCACAATTGCTTCACAGCTCCAGGGTCCCAGGTTCGATTCCTGGCTTGGGTCACTGTCTGTGCGGAGTCTGCACATCCTCCCCGTGTGTGCGTGGGTTTCCTCCGGGTGCTCCGGTTTCCTCCCACAGTCCAAAGATGTGCAGGTTAGGTGGATTGGCCATGATAAATTGCCCTTAGTGTCCAAAATTGCACTTAGTGTCCAAAATTGCCCTTAGTGTTGGGTGGGGTTACTGGGTTATGGGGATAGGGTGGAGGTGTTGACCTTGGGCAGGGTGCTCTTTCCAAGAGCCGGTGCAGACTCAATGGGCCGAATGGCCTCCTTCTGCACTGGAAATTCTATGAAATTCTATGAATGTTTACAACACTGAAACAGAAATCATTAAACTGGCAATGTTTGGAAAATTCTGGAAGCAAGTGAATCACTTATTAAATGTTAATAAGAACACTAGTTTAAAATGGTTGGCTCATGTTGGCTAGAAAACTTTGTCATTATATTGCCTGTTAAATGCATTGGTCCTTGAATGTGTCTAATTAAACTACTGTACAAAAAATTCAAATTTTGGTGGAAGCCCGTATTATATTTTTCATGGGTCAAATCTTTCTTAATTCTGATATTCACTTCCAAAGAAGATATCGGCCCAATATTCCTTCTAACTTTTCTTCACCTCCCAACCCCATTGGTAGGAGAAGTCATTCAAAGTTATGCTCACTTTTATGATATGGCAGTGAAACTAATTTTCCATTCCATTTCCATTCATCTCAAAATGCAATTTCTTCAAATGAAAACTCAGCAAATTTCAGTTGCTGGGCCTGTTTTCTTTCTTAACTGTTGTATTAGTTTTCCATGAATTGTGTATATTGTGGATTGTTGATACTTCCTGGACTGAGAGTTTAATCAATACTACTAAATGATACACTTGATAGCTGGCACATAAACATTACCGGTATAATATTTTAAACTACGGGTCTGTTATGGGAAGTGTTATTTTGAAGATTGTACTTTATTTTCACCAAATAGATACAGATTGACATGATCAAAAGGGAAATGGAATGCATTAATTCTTTGCTATTTGTGGTTAGAGGATTGGCTCGTGAGAGAGAAAATGAATTGGGACAACTTGGCTGAGGTAGTGGAGATATGAGGCTGAATTGATATTCTGGAGTTTTGTGTAATGTACATATCATAGTGCCATGCAGAGATTATCATCCAAAATCAAATCGAGTCTGTGTTGGCAGATTGTGTGCACTTGTGGAAAAGAGTTGGTGTGAGGAAAATGAGAGTCTAATATTTATTTTTTGCAATATCATTGGCATATACCAGGAAACAAGCTTGTATGAGTGTGACTGATTTAATTGAATTGGAGATAGTCAACTGCAAAGTTCAAATGTCAGTGAAGGACGTGTGAAGGCAAGTAATTTGAAATGGCAATGAACAGAGAGCCAGGAGAACTGAATATGTATTTACTTTTTTTAAAAATAATTTTTATTGAAATTTTTACAAAATATAAACAACTCAACTCTATTAACAAAACAACCGCGGTAACACCCCAAGAACAATTCCCACCCAACTTCAAAAGCAACTACAAACAAAAGAAAAACAAAAAAAAACAAAAGAACACGCAACAACAAAAGGGAAAGAGATAGCACCCGCCACATCCCACTGACCCATGTACACAGTTCTCCCTCCCCCCGATCCAAACCCCCCCCCCCCCGGGTTGCTGCTGCTGCCGGCCTATTTCCCTACCGTTCCACCAGGAAGTCCAGGAAAGGCTGCCACCGCCTAAAGAACCCTTGTACTGATCCTGATCCCCTCAGGGCAAATTTCACCCTCTCCAATTTAATGAACCCCGCCATATCATTGATCCAGGCCTCCACGCTTGGGGGCCTCGCATCCTTCCACTGAAGAAGAATCCTCCGCCGGGCTACTAGGGACGCAAAGGCCAGAACACCGGCCTCTTTCGCCTCCTGCACTCCCGGCTCCACTGCTACCCCAAAACCCCAGCCTGGCTTGACCCTGGATCCCACCACCCTCGACACCGTCCTTGCTACCCCCTTCCAAAACTCCCCCAGTGCTGGGCACGCCCAAAACATATGGGCGTGGTTCGCTGGGCTCCCCGAGCACGTAGCACACCTGTCCTCACCCCCAAAAAACCTACTCATCCTCGTCCCAGTCATGTGGGCCCTATGCAGCACCTTGAACTGTATGAGGCTAAGCCTCGCACAGGAAGAGGAGGAATTCACTCTCTCCAGGGCATCCGCCCACGTCCCCTCCTCAATCTCCTCACCCAGCTCCTCTTCCCATTTACCCTTCAGTTCCTCCACCGAGGCCTCGTCTACCTCCTGCATTACCCGGTATATGTCCAAAATCCTCCCTCCTCCAACCCACACCCCCGAGAGCAATCAATCCCGCACCCCTCATGGGGGCAGCAAGGGGAACCCCTCCACCTGCTGCCTGGCAAACACCCTCACCTGCATGTACCTAAACATGTTCCCCGGGGGGAGCCCAAACTTCCCCTCTAACTCCCCCAAGCTCGCGAACCTCCCCTCAACAAACTGGTCCCTCAACCTCCTAACCCCTGCCCTGTGCCAGCCCAGAAATCCGCCATCAATGCTCCCTGGGACAAACCGATGGTTCCCCCGTATCGGGGCCTCCATCGAGCCCCCCACTTCTCCCCTGTTCCGTCTCCATTGCCCCCAAATTTTGAGGGTAGCCGCCACCACCGGGCTCGTGGTATACCTCGTTGGAGGGAGCGGCAACGGCGCCGTTACCAGCGCCTCCAGACTCGTGCCCACACATGACGCTGCCTCCATCCTCTTCCATGCTGCCCCTTCCTCGTCCATTACCCACTTACGCACCATCGCTGCGTTGGCAGCCCAATAGTACCCACAGAGGTTGGGCAACGCCAGCCCCCCCCTATCTCTGCCTCGTTCCAGGAACACTCTTCTCACCCTCGGAGTCCCATGCGCCCACACAAATCCCGTGATACTCCTGTTGACCCTCTTTAAAAAGGCCTTCGGGATAAGGATGGGGAGGCACTGGAACAGGAACAAAAACCTCGGGAGCACCGTCATCTTAATGGACTGCACCCTACCCGCCAGTGACAGCGGTAACATATCCCACCTCTTAAACTCCTCCTCCATCTGCTCCACCAACCTTGTGAGGTTGAGCTTGTGCAGGGCCCCCCAGCTCCCAGCCACCTGGACCCCTAGGTACCTGAAGCTCTTCCCTGCCTGCTTCAATGGGAGCCTACCAATCCCCTCCTCTTGATCCCCCGGATGTACCACAAACAACTCACTCTTGCCCAGGTTCAACTTCGACCCCGAGAAACCCCTGAATTCACTAAGCATCCTCATCACCTCCGGCATCCCCCCCACCGGGTCCGCCACATACAGCAACAGGTCGTCCGCATACAGCGGCACTCGATGCTCCTCCCCACCCCGCACCAGGCCCCTCCAGTTCCCTGACTCCCTCAATGCCATGGCCAGGGGCTCAATCGCCAACGTGAAGAGAAAGGGGGACAGGGGGCACCCCTGTCTCGTCCCCCGGTACAGCCGAAAGTACTCCAACCTCCTCCTGTTTGTGGCTACACTCGCCATCGGGGCCTCGTAGAGCAGTCTCACCCACCGGATAAATCCCTCCCCAAACCCAAACCTCTCCAACACCTCCCACAAATACTCCCACTCAACCCTATCAAAGGCCTTCTCCGCATCCAATGCCACCACTATCTCCGCCTCCCCTTCCATGGCCGGCATCATAATTACATTGAGGAGCCTTCGCACGTTCGTATTCAACTGCCTTCCCCTCACAAACCCCGTCTGGTCCTCATGAATGACCCCGGGCACGCAATCCTCTATTCTAGTGGCCAGGATCTTTGCCAGCAGCTTAGCGTCGGCGTTCAGCAGCGAAATCGGCCTATATGACCCGCACTGCAGAGGGTCCTTGTCCCGCTTCAGGATCAAGGAAATCAGCGCCCTTGACATAGTTGGGGGCAAAGCCCCCCCCTCCCTTGCCTCGTTAAAGGTCCGCACCAACAGGGGGCCCAACAGGTCCAAATACCTTTTATAAAATTCCGCCGGAAACCCGCCCGGCCCCGGCGCCTTCCCCGACTGCATGCTCCCTATCCCTTTGACCACCTCCTCCAGCTCGATCGGCGCCCCCAGTCCCTCCACCTGCTCCTCCTCCACCCTCGGGAATCGCAGCTTGTCCAAGAAGCGCCCCATTCCACTCCCCTCCACCGGGGGCTCTGACCGGTACAGCTCCCCATAGAAGTCTCTGAAGACCCCATTAACATCGACTCCCCTCCGCACCACCTTCCCAGCCTTATCCGTCACTCCCCCAATCTCCCTGGCCGCGTCCCGCTTTAGGAGCTGGTGTGCCAGCATCCTGCTCGCCTTCTCCCCGTATACGCCTCTCCCCCAGCAATCCGTCCTCTGGAGCCTCCGCATATCTCCTATCCACCCGCACCATCTCCCCTATCAGTCTCTCTCTCTCCCTCTGCTCCCCCGTCTCCCTATGGGTTCGGATGGAGATCAATTCCCCCCTCATCACCGCCTTCAATGCCTCCCAGACCGTCCCCACTCGGACCTCCCCGTTGTCATTGGCCTTAAGGTACCTCTCGATACACCCCCGAACCCTCTTGGCCACCTTCTCATCTGCCAGCAGCCCCACCTCCAAGCGCCAGAGCGGACGTTGGTCCCTCTCTTCCTCCAGCCCGAGGTCCACCTAGTGCGAGGCATGATCTGAAATGGCAATGGCGGAGTATTCCGCATCCTCCACCCTCGAAACCAACCCCCTACTCAGTGCAAAAAAATCAATCTTCGAGTAGGCCTTATGTACGTGGGAGAAAAACGAGTATTCCCTGGCCCTAGGCCTCGCAAACCTCCAGGGATCCACCCCCCCACCCCCATCTGGTCCATAAATCCCCTCAGCACCTTAGCCGCCGCCGGCCTCCTACCCGTCCGGGACTTGGATCGATCCAATGGGGGATCCAGTACCTTATTGAAGTCCCCCCTATGATCAGGCCCCCCATCTCCAGGTCCGGAATGCGGCCCAACATGCGCCGCATAAACCCCGCATCGTCCCAATTTGGGGCGTATACATTCACCAACACCACCTGCTCCCCCTGTAGCTTGCCACTCACCATCACATACCTCCCGCCACTGTCAGCCACCACATTTAACGCCTCAAACGACACCTTCTTCCCCACCAGGATCGCCACCCCCCTACTCTTCTCATCCAGCCCTGAGTGAAATACTTGGCCCACCCATCCCTTCCTCAGCCGAGCCTGGTCCGTCACTCTCAGGTGTGTCTCCTGGAGCATGGCCACATCCGCCTTCAGCCCCTTCAGGTGCGCAAATACCCGGGCCCGTTTGACCGGCCCATTCAGCCCCCTCACATTCCAGATTATTAGCTGGATCGGAGGGCTCCCTGCCCTCCTCCCCTGCCGATTAGCCACACCCCACCCCCGGCCAGCGTCCACCACTCTGCCAGTTTCCCACGGCGGCAACTCCCCCCCCCCCCCCCTCCCCTACCTCCAGCACCCCCTGCGTCCTCCAGCTCCTTCCTGACCATTTCAGCAGCAACCCGGCAACCCCCCCCCCCCCCCCCCCCCCCCCCCCCCCCCCCCCCCCCCAGGCTAGGACCCCTCCTAGCTGCGCCCCTACCTCCGTAGCACTCCCGTGAGCCAGCTAACTGCTGCTGACCCCGGCGACTCCCGCCCTACCTCCGACTCCTCCCCACGTGGGACTACCCCTCCGCCATCGTGCCCGTCAGCGGGTACCCCCCCCCCCCCCCCCCCCCCCCCCCCCCGCTCTTGTGCGGGAAAAGAAAACAGCCAGCAACGACCCGTGCTTCTCAGCCCCGGCCCCGCCCCCACCATCTCCCAGCGTGGGAAACCTGCAGAAAGCCCGCGCTTTCGCCCTGCCCGGCCCCGCCTCCTCCAGGGCCACTCCCATTGTCAGTACCCCCCCACGAGCTCCCCGTTTACCCCTCTGCCCGAACCCGTCCACCCGACCCCTGCAGAAAAACCCATATAAAAAAGACAAATCGACATCACCCCACCCACCCTAAGGCCAACACACATCTTACATTAAACCAAGCAAATACAAAAGCAGTATTATACAGCATCCCCCCCCTTAGACCCTCAGTTTGAGTCCAATTTCTCGGCCTGCACGAAGGCCCACCCCTCCTCCGGGGACTCAAAATAATGGTGCCGATCCTTATAGGTGACCCACAGACGCGCCGGCTGCAACATGCCAAACTTCACGCTCCGTCTGTGGAGCACCGCCTTCGTCCGGTTAAACCCGGCCCTCCGCCTCGCCACCTCCGCACTTCAGTCCTGGAAGATCCGCACCTCCATGTTCTCCCACTTGCTGCTCCGCTCCTTCTTGGCCCACCGGAGCACACACTCACGATCCACGAACCGATGGAACCGCACCAACACCACCCGCGGCGGCTCGTTCGGCTTGGGCCTCCTAGCCAGAATTCTGTGGGCCCCCTCTAACTCCAGGGGCCCCTGGAAGGACCTAGCCCCCATCAGTGAGTTTAACATAGTCACCACATAGGCCGCTAGGTCCGACCCCTCCAGCTCCTCCGTGAGGCCCAGGATCCGCAAATTCTGCTGCTGCAGCTCCCGGATCGCAGCCCCCTGGGCTGTCTGGGTCTCCATCAGCTCCCTGTTGGTTACCTTCAGCGACTCCAGCAGCTCCAACTTAAGCTCCTGGAAGCAGCGCAGGAGCAGCAGAGTCGCCTGCTGCTCCTGAGCCCACTGCCTCAGCTCCTCAAGGCCTCCGCCGGCCGCCATTTTGTCTTCCTTCCCCCGCTTTTTCAGGGGTGCTTTCTCCGGTTTTCTCCTTACCCCACTTCTGGTCCGGACCATAGGACCGTAGGGGTCGACTCCTGACCTCTTCCCACGTCGGGATTTGCCGCCACAGCTCCGTTGGGGGCCCTGAAAAGAGCCCCAAAGTCCATTCTCAGCGGGAGCTGCCGAATGTGCGGCTTAGCTCCTCATTGCCGCCACCGGAAGTCGAATATGTATTTACATAAGGCAAATAGAATAAGTGATTCAAAGTTGGCAGTTGTATTTCAAAAAGGAATGTACAATTGCAAGATGTTAAATAGATGAGGCAAAATAGTGTATGTTTACTTTTACAATATAACAGCCATAAAGATTTAAAAAAGGTTAATCAATTCTGGGAAAAGGAACTTCAAGGGTGGCGAAACAATAGAGTGTAAGATCAAAGGGAAAAACAGATTTAAGGAAACATTGAAGACTGTGTTGATGAGGCGCGACTGTGAGATTTTGAACAAGAGTGTGTGTGCTGATGCCAGACCTGTGAACACCAGTTTGCTGCCACTTTCCGAGAGCACCATAAGAGCAGCAGGGTATTGTATGGTAAGGTTACCAGAGTTTGCTAGAGAGTAAAACTCTATGAGAACTGTTATCATCAGAAAGGGGTTTAGCTCCCAGTTCTTTTAAGCCCGTATCTTTTGGGAAATGTTTGGAAAGTACTGTTAACTGTGTCAAGGTGTTCTTGTGTTTAAAGTGTTTTTTTTATTTTAATAAATTTTAATATATTAATAAATTTAACAAATTATTTGAACTTCATATCACAATTGGTCAGAGAATTACTCATCTTGACTTCAGATAAGTCATAATACACTGCAAAATTGTTATGGCAGCTGATTCAAGTTTCCCTTTGGGATTTGGGCAGCCTGGCACTTTCCATCTGCTGTGACATAGCAGTTGGTTAATGCTGTCTTTCTTTATTTCTTTGTTGTAATTTCTTTTCTAAAATAGCTGTGGCATTGTACTTTTCTAATGCATACATAAGGGTAAGATTGCATTCACCGGTATCCAAGAATGAACTTTTGTTATATGCAAGTATTGTAATATAAAGCAGACTAAAATAAAGAATGTTCTGACAAAACAGAGAAAGGTTCATGGAGTTGCCATGATGTTGTGCTTTTTTTTTTAAGCAGTTCGCTTAATTGGCCAAACAAGTGCAAAAATTGCCAAATTTCAAGTGCAAAAAATTGGGTTTCTGCAATGTTATGGTTTATTTTAAAAGCATTGTGTCAGAAGCTGGTCCACCCCAAAGAAATGACCATGCACCCAGACCAAACTACTAACTATTGCAAATTTTACTAATCTCATTTGCAGATGTTCCAGGGAGCTGTTAAAATATTCTGGTTCTTTTGGGTGCAAGGACATTCCTAGTTACATTTTAAAAGTTGGTGTTTCATTTTAATTTACGAAGAAACTGAGTACCATGTGCCAATATAATTAACAAATGGGTATTTTAAAAAGTCATTTTCAGTTATTTAAAACCAAGTCACTCACTGGTAGTAGATAGAGCCTCAGTCTTAAAGTGCTTATTTTTTGTAATAAACTCATTTTCAGTTGTACCAAGAAAACACTCTTAAATCTATTCATGAATATTTCTTAAAGACAATTTTGGATTACCAAATGCGGCCAAAGTTGAAATTCTATTTAAAATGTTTAACAGAGTTTTTTAAATAATAAAAGTGAAAAATATAGTTCAGGCAATTTTTTCCTTTGCTTTGATTGATATAGAGTCATAGTCATAGACTTTTACAGCATGTATACAGGCCCTTTGCCCAACTTGTCCATGCCTCCCAGTTTTTACCACTAAGCTAGTCCCAATTGCCTGCATTTAGCCCATATCCCTCTATACCCAGATTTCCCATATCATTGTCTAAATGCTTTTTAAAAGACACAATGTTACCCATCTCTATTACTGCATCTAACAGCTCGTTTCAGACACTCACCACCCCCTGTGTGGAAAAATTGCCCCTGCCGACCCTTTTGTATCTCTCCCCTCTCACCTTAAACCTATGCCCTCTAATTTAGAATCCCCTGCCTTTGGGAGAAGGTGTTGACTACCTTATCTATGCCCCTCATTATTTTATAGACCTCTATAAGTTCACCCTCAGCTTCCTACGCTCCAGGGAAAAAAGTCCCAGCCTAGCCAGCCTCTCCTTATAACTCAAACCATCGAGTCCCGGTAGCATCCTAGTAAATTTTTTTTGTACTCTTTCTAATTTAATATCCTTTTCATAATAGGGTGACCAAAACTGTACACATTATTCCAAGTGTGGCCCTACTAATGTCATGTACAACTTCAGCAAGATGTTCCAACTCCTGTATTCAATGTTCAGACCAATGAAACCAAGCGTACCAAATGCATTCTGCACCACCCTGTTCACCTGTGACTCCACTTTCAAGGAGCTATGAACCTGTACTCCTAGGTCTCTTTGTTCTATAAGTCTCCCCATCACCCTATCATTAACTGAGTAGGTCCTACCCCGATTCGATCTAGCAAAATGCATCACCTCACATTTATCTAAATTAAATGCACCTGTCATTCATCGGCTCACTGGGCCAATTGATCAAGATCCCATTGCAATCCTAGATAACCTTCTTCGCTGTCCACTATACCACCAACCTTGGTATCATCTGAAAACTTTACTAACCATGCCTCCTAATTTCTCATCCAAATCATTAATATAAATAGCAAATAACAATGGATCCAGCACATCGCTGGGCACAGGCCTCCAGTTTGAAAAACAACCCTCTACAACCACCCTTTGTCTTCTGTCGTCAAGTCAATTTTGTAGCCAATTGGCTACCTCACCCTGGGTCCCGTAAGATTCAACCTTATGCAACAACCTACCATGCGGTACCTTGTCAAAGGCCTTGCTAAAGTCCATGTACAGTAAGAAGTCTTACAACACCAGGTTAAAGTCCAACAGGTTTGTTTCAAACACGAGCTTTCGGAGCCCGGCTCCTTCTTCAGGTGAAAAAAGCATTCACCTGAAGAAGGAGCCGGGCTCCGAAAGCTCGTGTTTGAAACAAACCTGTTGGACTTTAACCTGGTGTTGTAAGACTTCTTACTGTGCTCACCCCAGTCCAACGCCGGCATCTCCACATCAAAGTCCATGTAGACAACGTGGAATGCACTGCCCTCATTTACCTTCTTGGTTACCCCTTCAAAAAACCCAATCAAATTTGTGAGACATTATTTTCCACTCACAAAGCCAAGCTGGCTGTCCCTAATCAGTCCTTGCCTCTCTAAATGCCTATAGATCCAGTCTCTCAACTTACCCATCACAGACGTTAGGCTCACCGGTCTGTAATTCCCAGGCTTTTCCCTGTGGCCCTGCTTGAACAAAGGCACAACACTTGCCACCCTCCAAACTTTAGGCATCTCACATGTACTGTCAACAATTCAAATATCTCTGCTAGGGGACCCGCAATTTCCTCCCTCGCCTCCCCACAACGCCCTGGGATACGTTTCATCAGGTCCCGGGGATTTATCTACTTTGATACACTTTAAGGCTTCCAGCACCACCTCCCCTGTAATATGTACTCTCCTCAAGACTATTTATTTCCCCAGGTTCCCTAACATCCATGCCTTTCTCAACAGTACAGTAAGAAGTCTTACAACACCAGGTTAAAGTCCAACAGGTTTGTTTCAAGCACGAGCTTTCAGAGCACTGCTCTTTCCTCCGATGAATCACCTGAAGGAGCAGTGCTCCGAAAGCTCGTGTTTGAAACAAACCTGTTGGACTTTAACCTGGTGTGAACATAGAACATTACAGCGCAGTACAGGCCCTTCGGCCCACGATGTTGCACCGTCCTGTAATACCCTTCTAAAGTCCCTCTACACTATTCCCTGATCGTCCATATGCCTATCCAATGACCATTTGAATGCGTTTAGTTGTAAGACTTCTTACTGTGCTCACCCCAGTCCAACGCCGGCATCTCCACATCATTTCTCAACAGTAAATACCGATGAGAAATATTCATTCATTTAGGATCTCACCCATCTCTTGTGGCTCTGCACATAGATGACCTTGTAGATCCTTAAGAAGCCTTACTCTCTCCCTCGTTACTCTTTTGTTCCTTATGTATTTGTAGAAGCTCTTTGGATTCTCCTTTTCCTTACATGACAAAGCAATCTCATGTCCTCTTTTTGCCCTCCTGATTTCTCTCTCTATTCTTCTCTGACAACCGATATACTCTTCAAGGAATCCACTTGATGCCAGTTGCCTATGCATGTCATATGCCTCCTTCTTTTTGACCAGGGTCTCAATATCCCTAGTCATCCAGGTTTCCCTACTTCTACCAGCCATGCCCTTTACTCTAAAAAGAATGTGCTTACCCTGAACCCTGGTTAACACACTTTTGAAAGCCTCCCACTCACCAACCATCCCTTTGCCTACCAACAGACTCGTCCAATCAACTTTTGAAAGTTCCTGTGTAATACCATCAAAATTGGCCTTGCCCCAATTTAGAATTTTAACTTTTGGGCCAGACCTATCATCTCCATAGCTATCTTAATGGAATTATGGTCATTGGTCCCAAAGTGATCCCTCACTAATACTTCTGTCACCTGCCCTTATTTCCCATGAGGAGGCCATGTTTTGCCCTCTCTCTAGTCGGGACATCCACATTCTGAATTAGAAATTCCTCCTGAATACGCTCAACAAATGTATCTCCATCCAAGCCCCGGATGCCATGGCTGTCCCAGTCAATGTTGGGAAAGTTAAAAGTCCCCAACTATTACCACCCTATTTTTCCGGCAGCTATCAGTAATCTCTGCACATATTTTCTCCTCAATTTCCCGCTGATTATTTGGGGGCCCGTAGTACATTCTTATCAAAGTGATCTCTCCCTTCTTAGTTTTCAGTTCTACCCATATAGACTCAGTGGGCAAACCCTCAGATTTATCTCCTCTCAATCCTGCCTGATATTCTCCCGAATCCCCCCCCCCCCCCCAAGGACAATGGTTCCAGTCTTGCCCAGGTGCAGACCATCCGGTTTATACTGGTCCCAACTCCCCAAAACCCGGTTCCAATATCCCACGAATTGGAATCCCTCCCTCTTCCACCCTCTTGGCACTGGTAATAATCCTGAGATTACTAGCTTTGAGGTCCTACCTTTTAGTTTCACTCCTAATTCCCTAAATTCTGCTTGTAGGACCTTTATCATGTTTTTTTAACCTATATCATTGGTGTCTATATACACCATGACAGCTGGCTGCTCACCCTCCTCCTCCAAAATGCCCTGCAGCTGCTCCGAGACATCCTTGACCCTTGCACGAGGGAGGCAACATATCATTCTGGAGTCTCGTTTGCATCCACAGAAATGCCTTACCATTGAGTCCCCTATCCCTATATCTCTGCATCCCTTTTTCCTAACCTCCTGCATAACAGAGCCAGCCACAGTGCCATGAACCTTGCTGCTGCTGCCTTCCCCTGGTGAGCCATCTCCCCTAACAGTATTCAAAACGGTATATCTGTTTTGGAGGAAGGTGACCACAAGGGATCCCTGCACTGCCTTCCTAGTCTTACTCATTTCCTATCTCCCTCAGTAATTTTTAACTGCAGTGTGACCAACTCACTATCCACGACTTCCCCAGCATCGTGGATGCTCCAAAGTGAATCCATCCGCAGCTCCAGAGCCAACAAGTGGTCTAACAGCTCCAGTTGGACACACTTCTTGCACGTGAAAGAGCCAGGGACACCCTGAATTCCCACATTGAACAAGAGGAACATGATAGGGGTCTAGGATCTCCTGCCATGACTTAATCCTTAAGTTAACTTAAAACAACTACAATGCCATGAGAAAAAAGAAAAGAAAAAGTCACCAGCCAGTCACTTACCTGATGGTCGAGGTGACTGAGTTGACTTCTCCCAGAATCCTCTGCTGCCGCCTCTACTGGATGAACTTCCCCCTGTTTGTCACTAGAGGGGTTCTTCGCCAACCAAAGTACAGTCGTGGTGACTGAGTTGACTTCTCCCAGAATCCTCTTATGAACTGAACGATGATCTTCCTCCTGTTTGTCACTGGAGGGGTTCGTTGGCTACCCTCAGTACAGTCGAGGTGACTGAGTTGACTTCTCCCAGAATCCTCTTCTGCCACCTCTACTGGATGATATGTGTATCAATTCTAGAAGGCGTGGACTGATAGAACAATCTAGCTTATTTTAAACTGAAAATGAAACCCCTAATGCAGCACGCAAAATAAAGTTCCAGTCCAAGATTGTCGGGAACTGCCGGTCCGGGTTTGTGAGCTAAATTTAAATGTCCCGCTAATGAGCCCCAGCTGGGCGGGCCTCTGCCCACTCACCATGGAAACTCGTATTCTACGAAGCCCACGGGGAGATCAGTCAGGTACCCCAACCCCCCGGTGTCTTTGTGAGGGTTATCGCATCATGGAATAAGAAAATGCAAAATAGACAGCTAATTGAACTCCTTAGACTTTTTGGTAAAAGTGACAATTTCTACAACATGCTTTTGCCACATCCATCTGCTATGTTGAGTCCATCGGAAGGTTTAATTTCAAAACACATTGAAACTCCAATGTTGAATTTTATTCATGAAGAAGCTCACTTTAAAAGCATTGACTGTTACCTTTAATATTATATCTGCAGATAGGGCTCTGCCATGTTAAAAGGCTAAACAACGTTAGATCACGCATTAACTGTTGCTGCAGCAACTATATCACGGCTGAACAATTCAGCTTACAGTTCAATACTCAAGCTATTTGGTGCCAGCATTAATTAAAGTGTTCCACAGTGACTTACATTTGAGGAATATCTTGTCTTCCTTGGGGAAGCATTTTTGTTGATAAATATGCAATGGATTTTTAAACTGCAGTCTTACTGTTCCAAATGACTTGCTGAGTGCAATCTCTCAACTTTGATACATGCCTGTTGTTTGGGCCTAATCATCTCCAAAAATGTTAAATGCTTTCAGGGAAATGAGCAGTGTACACTCTATCCCATACCCTAGAGACATGAATAAACCCAACAGCATGCGCCCACTTCTCCGCTAAGATAAATATAATTAATATCAGATTCAGTTTAGTTAAATATTAGTGTTCAAAAGTATTTATTTCTCAATCTGCATTTTCTTTGATGAATGGTAGTGCCATCAACTAACTCCACTTTTCCACCCTCCCACCCATTTTGTTAAGTTCACTTTTACAGGGAAACTGGCCTTACCACAATCTCAATGAGGTAAAAATTGAGACCTGTAGTGGAGCTAGTATCTTATTTGTGCGCTGATCAAACCCTTATCCACCACCAACTGATCCAGAAAAGAACAATAACTGATCGGTTGAGATAATTGTCAACTTATCTTCCACACAATTTGATCTGGTTTACTAGCTTTGCTCCCCTCTCCTCATCTCCCTCCCCAGAACTCTTCTCTCCTTCATTTTCTCATCCTGTCCTACCCCCACTTCCATTCTTGTCTCTCCCTCTCCCTTGGTCTCCATTCCCAATACTTGCCTCTCCCTCTCCTTCCTTCCATCCTCTCCTTTTCTTTATTTTTTCATGCCTAGATACTGTTACCTCCCTTCTCCCACGTATTTATTTAAACGTCTTGATCTGAATCTTGTACTTGATCTTGAACCCACACGTGCAATGCTGCAGAGGTAGAATTTTTTTCTAATTAAAGATTGTTCACTTGAAACACTAATTCTGTTTCTCTGCACAGATTGGACACACGGCAGCACAGTTGTTAGCACTGTTGCTTCACAGCGCCAGGGAACTGGGTTCGATTCCCGGCTTGGGCCATGTTCTCCTCATATTTGCATGGGCTTCAGCCAAGTGCTCCGGTTTCCGTGCTTATTAGGTGAATTGGACATTTTGAATTCTCCCTCAACGTACCCGAACAGGCGCCGTAGTGTGGCGACTAGGGGATTTTCACAGTGTTAATGTAAGCTTACTTTTGACAATAAAGATTATTATTTTTAAGATTCTACCTGACCTGCTGAATATTTCCAGCATTTTCTATCATTATTATGGAACATTGTTGGTTTGCTTTTCCAGCTTATAATTTGTTATACTTCAAGTATAAACAATACCATACTTTAAACATTGCAACAGAAAAACAACATACAAACATGGCACTTTCAGAGCTCTTTTGCACATGGCATTTCCCTTGCTCACCACTCCAAATGTAAAGAGTGCAAACTTGGCATGAAAACCACAGAATTGCCCTATGGCTCGCTGTTCATTTAACTTGGACCCTTCATGAAGCTAAAGATTTAAAACATGGAGCAGACAGCACAATTGTAGCTCAGAATCCTGCCTTCCCAAAACATAGAGACACAAAATGTATCCTAGTTACTTGTCCATGAAAGTGATCTAAACCTAACAGTGTATTCCTGTATTTACCTTAAAAACAAATTAGTTTTATGATAAATTATCATGTTTAATCCTGTTAGAGTTTGGCAAATTGAGGAAAAATCTATTACCTTAAATTACTAAAATAACAATGAGTTTTTTTCCTGAATGAAAACACTTAATTTCTGTTTAGTTATTGTCACTGTTTTCTTTTCCATTTTTCCCAGCTGTTTCAAGCCTAGTACAACCTATCTGACCACTATTAACATTTTTATCACAGAAATACTAAGATCAAAAGCTTTTGCTTCCCTCTTTTTGTCTTTTATATGATCCCAATCCTCTGTTCCAGAGGTAGATTTTATTTAGAAAATTTTGATTTTGTGAATTAAAAAGTATAATGGGGTAATTTCAACTCCTGCCAATGGGTGCAAAGTTGTTGGAGTGGCCATGACATCCTTCCAAGGCCTGTGTCATAAAGCCCAGACCATGGTCGGGGTTGGGTCTCGTTTGACAGTAGCCAGCAAAACTGCAGGTGCCAAATGGGCACTTGGTTGCTTACTGGTTATAGGGTAGGTAATAGTTGGCCTCCATGTAGAACCAATAGTTCAGTGTATCTGGGAGCTAGGTCAATAGTCAATCCTGGAGATAGCCAAAAACAAGCAGTATCCTTTGTGATATATGAAATCTTAAAATCATTGACGCATGGAACGATATGACAGGGTCATGGGAAGATTATTGTTAGCTCAAGCCAAAAATAAGTCAGTGGAAGTCTCTTATCATCTCAGAAATTATACAGCCATTACAAGCTCAGAAAAGCTTTCGTCACACTGGATGTTCCCTGTTCAATGTACTTACGTGAAGCTTGTGCAGTGATAGCCTTGTGAAAGGAATCCATGATGGTTCACCATCAATCAAAAGAAAGATGTGAGTAAGAATGTAAACTGTGCAGAAAGGAGAGTATGACGTTGTTTTTGCTATTGTTAGCAAATGTCGTCTTGCTCAATGTTTTCACATTCTCAGAAATAATGGCCATGTCTTACCAATTAGTCCATAACATTTTAAGGATTCAAAATGTTTGCCATGGGAACTTGTGATAGGCTTTCATACATTTATAAATGGTGTATCACTTAACATTATATTCATTTTTGACATTGATATATCAATGTAATAGCCTGATTTCATGTTTTCAGTCATATATAAGTATAATATCTTATAAACAAAATGTGTATGTTACTTAATTGTCACTTATCTTCTTGTTGCAACAGAAATATTGTTTCTACAGAAATATTGTTTCTTGTACTAATTTAAAGCATTAACTGAAGCCAGATGATCTATTTCTTTTGTTAATATACTAATGTTTTGTCAGTTTTCATTTGTGACTTTAGAATATGCAGTTTATTCTTTAATGCATAAATTGATGACTAATGTAGAGTATAGTTCCCTGGTCTGCTGTGATCTTCCAGAATTTTTCCCAAATGACCATTCGTTGTCTATAGATCTAGGAGAGGATGAACGGCACAGAGGCGCAGTGGTTAGCACTGCCGAATCGGCGCCAAGGACCCTGGGTCGATTCCGGCCCCGGGTCACTGTCCATGTGGAATTTGCACATTCTCCCTGTGTCTCACCCCCACAATCAAAAGATGTGCAGGGTAGGTGGATTGGCCATATCTTTTTATGAAAACAGTAAAACATTTGTACAAGACCAAACGGTACAAACACTAATTTTGCAGTGGAGAAACAGGGTATCCTCCCCTCAGTACCAACTTATGGCCACGCTAAATTGACCCTTAATTGGAAAAAAGAATTTGGTACTCTAAATTTTAAAAAGACAAATAAATAATAAATCTAGGACAGTGAATTTGGATTTTCTCTGACGTGCAATGCCCACTGGAAGGGTGATGGGAAGGATCGGATGATGCTTTTATTATTCATCGGACATGGACTATGCTCGGATTGCTACGTTTATTTCCTATCTCTAATTTCACCGAGTAGATGAAAGTCAGTAAATTTGCAGTTTACCCTGTCAGAACATTATTGAATCCCTTTAACAAATTCTAGTACCTCTAAACAGAATGTTAAAGAAGTGTTAATGGCATCAGGCGATTGAAATTTGAAAAATAAAGCAAATTGTCTGCAAGTTGCATGGACACTTTTCTCAACCTTCTTGTCACAGGTTAAAAATCCTACAGGGTGCAAATGTAGTTGAGGTTTTTTAAGCACATTTTTACACTTTCTCCTTTGGGAAATAGTGAGGAAATGGTGAAAGGATTTCTGAACTGATTATCAGCCCATTGAACCACGTTATGAATGCTCCTTCCATGTCCAACAAGCCCTGGTGTTGGACTTGAATGCAAAGATTCTGGTCCTGAGCTGGAGATGTGCCACAAGAGCACACGGAGCTTATTGGAGAGATTAGTGAAAAATGTATTGAGAACGCCACCTATTTAAATCATCCATCAGCAAAAGACTTTAATGACATAGTAACTATTGATTTAAAGGTGTGGAATAAGGGCAAATATTTTCATTTTACATTTCATAGACAACGCAATAATATTCAGTCTTTGTACAGTATTGCATTGCAAAGATAGTCCTTTCAGTGATGGGTTTTGTGAAATAAATCATGTGGTGATTGATAAGATGTTCTGTAAGATCTTACAATTTGGTTGTCAGCTAACATCTGCCCTGGCATGGGCAATCCAGGGGAAGAATTTGCTCAAATGGTTGGGGGCTGTAGTCCGTATGCGTTTGTCTATAGCAGAAATCCAAAAACACCTTCTGTGATATGAGATCACACCTAACCTTGGAAGGGACTGCAATTAATTCCACCTTTTTTGTGCACATGAATGCACTACTTTCAGGGAGAAGGGCATTCATTAAGGAGAATTCTTAGTGAAAGTTCAACGAACCTCACAGCACTTATGAATGTTTGAAAGAGAGGGTCAGAAAGGGTGAATAGGTCCAAGTGAAGTAATAGATTGTGATGGGAAGACAGTAATTCTCCAACATGGTAATCAAACTATTTAGGTGCATAACCTAGATTAATTGGGATTGATTATAAACATCCAGGTAATGCATGAATGGACCACAATGCATTGGTGGAACCTGACAGGGTTGGTGGAGGAGGTCTAGGGGATCTTAAGAGGTGCACTTGACATTGACAGGGAAGGTGCAGGTGGTGAAGATGAATGTTCTCCCAAGGTTTTGTTTGTGTTTCGGTCCCTCCCGATTTTTCTCCCTAAAGCCTTTTTCCGGAAGGTGGTAGCGCTAATCTCGGAATTTGTGTGGGCGGGGAAGGTGCCGAGGGTGAAGAGGGCTCTGGTGCAAAGGCAGAGGAAGGGAGGGGTTGGAGCTCCCAACCTGATGCATTACTACTGGACAGTGAATGTGGAGAAGGTGAGGTGATATGGGGGAGGGTTTTGGATCAGGCTAGAGGAGGAGTCCTGTAATAGATCGAATTTGAGGGCTCTGATGACACCCCATTGCCACTGGCACTGAGGAAGTATATGGGAAGTCCGGTGGTGGAGTTGACTATTGAGATATTTGGCAATATTTGTGGAGCTGTTTGTCGTGGTTGGGGGGGGGAAGAGGGACTGAAAGGGGAAAATGTACAAACTTTACACTTTGAATCATAGAATTTACAGTGCAGAAGGAGACCATTCAGCCCATCAAGTCTGCACCGGCTCTTGGAAAGCACACCTACTTTCTACATCTCCACCCTATCCCCGTAACCCAGTAACCCCACCTAACCTAAGGGCAATTTAGCATGGCCAATCCACCTAACCTGCACATCTTTGGACTGTGGGAGAAAACCGGAGCACCCGGAGGGAACTCACGCAGACAAGGGGATTGGTGTTATTGTTGGTGTTCAGAATCAATATATTTTTTAAATGTTTCATTATAACTTGTAGAATCTGAGCAATTAGTAGAAGATGAGGCATCCTGTAGATCACATAATCATATGTTTGACAGCTATGATGAACAGAATAAGGCAGACAAGGAGCTGGATGAAGATAGACAAATTGATAGCGATGTACAGGGTAGGGCCATTTTTCCCAAGGGATACCAAAAGTCGATAGTAGGGTAACGTGCATACCAGTGGGTTCATTGAATGGAGGGATTTGATGATTGTAGAGAGAGCCGGGAGGGCATTGGCAAATTCAAGCATTGTCTAAATGTTCAAGATGGTGGATAAGAAGCAAGATATAATGGTCTGGCAAATGGTCTAAAAATGTGGAAAGTTAGAAAACGCAGTGTGAGTCCCCATATTGAATCTAGAACCTAGAATAATTGGGATTGATTATAAACATCCAGATAATGCATGAGTGGACCACAATGCATTGGTGGAGGAGGTCGAGGGGGATCTTTTTATCTTTTATAAATTTAGGGTACCCAATTCTTTTTTTTTCCAATTAAGGGGCAATTTAGCGTGGCCAATCCACCTAACCTGCTCTTCTTTGGGTTGTGGGGGTGAGACTCACGCAGACACGGGGAGAATGTGCAAACTCCACACGGACAGTGACCCAGGGCCGGGATTCGAACCCGGGTTCTCAGCGCCGTAGGCAGCAATGCTAACCACTGTGCCACGTGCCACCCAGTCTAGGGGGATCTTAAGAGGTGCACTTGACATTGACAGGGAAGGTGCAGGTGGTGAAGATGAATATGCTCCCAAGATTTTGTTTGTGTTTCTGGGAAAAGATAACTTACTGGAACAGAAACTTTGGGAGGGAGCCATCATGTATCAGTGGTCCAGAAAGAGATAGAGAGTGCAAGTGGAGGCCATAGTTTGACCAGAACAAGGACTGTAGAACAATCCAGGAATGCTCCTTGAAATAGAAGCCCTTATGATCGGGAAGTTTTGGTGACCACAAACAAATCCAAATATAAATTGATGAGAGGCAAAACAAAAAGGGTCGATAGTTGAAAAGAATTTGGTGTCCAACTTGAAGTACCAGAAGGGGGGGAGCCAGCCTTATCACACGTAAGGAAATGTATGGAAAAAGTACTTACTGATGGAACATTCAAGACTAACGCAAAACAAGTGGATTGAGGTTAGGATGAGGATGTTAGAATGGACCCCCCAGGAAAAATGATCTTGAAGACTATTTAGTTCCCTTAGTCACATATTCGTGAGAATGTAAGTCGATCGATACAACAACTGCATTTTTGTAGGGTGAAAAATTTCAAATAGAAATATTTATTAATCCACCTAAAGAAGTGAGTGATGAAGAAGGGAAATTAAACAAATGGGTTTATTGATTAAAGGATGCGTCAAGATTATGGTATTTTTTGATAGGCCTGTCTCGCTGGAAAGTAAGTTGTATTCAGCTGAAAGCAGACATAGCAATGCTGTATTGGAATCACAAAGAGGAACCAGCAGGCATATTTATGATGTACTTTGATGATTTTCTATGGGAAAGGGTTCTGTGGAATTTGAGCACTTTATTATAGGTGAGATAAAAGAGGAATTTACGATTGGACATAAGATTGGGGCCTTTAAATGTATAGATTTAGACAGTAAACAGAATAGGTTGGGAGTTACGTTGAATCACTTAGAAATTGTTAATTGTATCCAAATAATTTGGGCCAGGCCCTCACAAAGATGATCTTACAGTCAAAGAAGAAACAGTGCATTTGAGAAGCTTGATTGAAAAGTTAAACTGATTATGCACTCAGACAACACCCAATGGAACTTAGTGTTATGTTGAAACATGGTACAGTTGAGGAGGTTCTGATGGAAAATAAAACATGAAGGAAATTCAATTCAGGCAAATACACTCAAGTTTCCTGCCTTGGATGACCTGAAAAATGCTAATTTGTCCATTTTAGTGATGTTTTCCATGCCAATCTTCCAGATGGGTATTTGAATACAGCTGGGTTTATCACATTCTTGGTGGGTGAAAACAGAAAAAAAGAAAAGTGGTTGAATTACCCTGTAAAGCAATGTTCATGCAAGTACTGCTCCTCAGACAAGGGGAATAAGAGTGCCTGAATCTCTGCGTGTCCTGTGTGTCTTATTGACCGATAGGGAAGAGGAAATAAATGGCAGGACCGCAACAAAAGGCTAAATAGTAAAGTAATTGTCATCAGCAAAATGCCAAAGAAATTTACCAGAATTTCCTGAAATAACCTCCCTTTAAATCTACACAAAGTACCTGCTCGACTTTTTAAATTCAGCAACTAGCCATCCTGATCGCTCAGCATTACACTTGATGCTGTCGAAGTGATCATAGTTACAGCATAGAAGGAAGCCATTTGGCCTATCCTGTCTGTGCTAGCTCTCTGAAGGAGCAATTCATATTTTGCCACTCCTCACCAGCCCCCCTTCTCTCTGTAGCCCTGCGCATTCTTCCTTTTTAAGATAAGTAATCCAATTCCCTCCTGAATCCCTCAATTGAATCTGTCTCCACCACACTCTCAGGCAGTACATTCCAGATCCTCACCACTCGCTGTGTGAAAAACTTTTCCTCTCATCGCTATTGCTTCTTTTCAAAAATCACCTTAAACCTGTGACCTCTGTTTCACGATCCTTCCACCAATGGGAACAGTTTCCCCCCCATCTACCGTGTACAGACCCCTCCTGATATTGAATATCTCTGTCAAATCTCTTCCCAACCTTCTCTTTTCCAAGAAAACAGCCCCAACTACTCCAATAACTCTCGGGTGTATTTTCTGCCTCCTCTCTTACGGCTTTGCATCCTTTCTAAAGGTTGGTACCCTGAACTGGACACAATACTCCCATTGAGGCTGAATCATTGCTTTGTACAGCTTTAAAATAATATGCTTTCTTTTATATTCTATTGGTAAAGCCCAGGTTACTGTATGCTTTATTAAGCACGCTGTCAACCTGTCCCACCACATTCATTGATATATATACACATAGACACACACCCTTTTATTATGTCTTTCTACTTCTTCCTAGCAAAATGAATCACTTCATACTTCTCTGCATTAACTTAATCTGCCACTTGCCCTCCCATCCCACCAACTAGTCTCTGTCCCTTTTGAAGTTCTGCATTAATGGGAAATGGAATGTGTGGCCACATCATTGTCAAATGATTTGCAAGTGCACATCCGTTATAGGGCTGGTGCTTTCACTGTTCATCAGAAAATGAGCTAAGTGCATAATGGGTTGAAATCTGGACACAAAATTCCAGGCTTGATTCAGTAAGCTGTTCAATGAGAAACAGAATCATAATTGAGCATATCCTGGCTTCTCCTGCAATCATTTCTATTCCAACAAGGGGCTCCAATAGTGATCAGAAATGGGATTTATTTTTAATTCGTACACTGCATCTGGATACTCTGAATAGTTGCCTTGGATACTGGGACCAGTTATGGTATTGTGACCCAGCTGAAATGGACTAATGCTATAGTGGTCAGGAATGGAATCTGCAGTTTCCCTGGCCTACATGCAAGTCATACAATGTATATCTTTCTATTCAGCCAATGGGAAAATCCCTTGCATTCTTATCAGCAAGTTATTCTATAAGAGACAAAACCTTTTGTGAACCCAATTCAATAATCGTCAGCCAAGAAATTTTATTAAATGTTTGAATATAAATGCAATAGTTCTTGTGCAGAAAACATCTAAACAATAAGTGCACAAATCACTTTTTGAAACACACTAAAACCCTTTTTTTTTTGTTTAACTTTCAGTGGCAATGAAAGCCATGAATAAAGTAGCAAGTCACATAAACGAAATGCAGAAATTACATGAAGAATATGGTGCTGTGTTTGACCAGCTGATATCTGAGCAAACCGGAGAGAAAAAAGAGGTGAGGAAAATATTCAGTTGAACTTGCTGGAACATCGCACACACACACACGCATACATTTTGTATCTAATTAAATTCCTTGCCAATGCCCTGACTGATATAAACTAGACCGCCCTCCTCTCTTTTTATTATGTTGAAATGATAGAGGAAAATACTTACTGTGAATTTCTCTACAACTGATATCTGTTCTGCCACATTAATACATGTTTCATTAAGGTGGTTCATTCCCACTCACTGTTTGGTTCTCCTTATTTCTTGTGTTGAAAGTGACCGCTTCTGATGAACCTGGTTAATAATGCCTTAAAAATGCCTAATTATTTTGTGATAACCTTTCTTTAGATACTTATCTACAAAAATGTGACTTTAACTCCTTAAAACTATAGTTCCTGTTAAGCAGCTGTAGATGTATGTAAGAGTCAGTGTATTTTATAACATTTATTAGAATAAAGCAGATTATTTAATTTATTCTCTTTTCTATAATACAGGTTTGATTCCAGTTGTTAAAAATTCTTAAGATATTTAGTTTTATCACTTGATATGAACCATGAAGTGGGCTAATTAACTGACAATATTATATTCTAGGAATCATAAAGCTTACTTGAAAAGTTAGTGGTTTGATTTATAATGACATATTATGTTAACTGAGACTGGAGTCACATAAAGGGATAGAGGCAGGATAATTCTTTGTTCCTTTAGAGGGAAATGCAACCAAATGCCCTTCATGTCAAGCAATGTATTAAGACTGCACATGTCAACAATTTAAAAAAATAACAGAAAGTGGACAACAACAATAGCAGCTATCAGTATTTGCAAAGCACCTTTCATGCAGTAAAACATCACTTCACAGGGACATTATGGAGCAAAATTTGATAACTAGTGATATTAGCTGCTAGTAGGGTTACTGGTCGAAGGCTTTATCAAAGATTTATGGGACTTCTTAAAGGAGGAAAGAAAGGCAGAGAAGTTTAGGGCAGGAATTCCAGAGCTTAAGAGTTTAAGCAGCTGAAGGAAAAGTCTGTACTGATGGTGAAGAAAATAAAATTGGCACTTCTCATAAGGTCGGAATTAACTGAGCTCTGTTACCTCGGAGGGTTGTGGGGCTGAAGGATATTACAGCGATAAGAAGGAGCAAGATCATGGAAGGAACTGAAAACAAGAATGAAAATTTTAAAATCTGATTGTTGCTTAATTGGGAACCAATGTTGGTCAGTGAGCACAGGGATGCTAGGTGAAGCGGAGTTGATGACCTAAGAGCGTGGGCAGCAGAGTTCTGGATGATCTTGAGTTTACAGAGGGTATGTTTGTGGCTGGCCAGCAGCTCATTAGAATAGGGGACGAGAGTTTCAGCAGTAGATAATCCAAAGGAGGGGTGGAGTGGGCGATGTACAGGACAACATTGGAAACTGGATAAAATATGAAATTCAATATCTGACTATAATAGAAAAGCTACACCTCCTGCCACTGCACTGGAACAGGAAGTCGGTGCCACTGGCAACATCGCTGTGAACCTGTTGTCCTGGGACAGGAAATCCACCTCAACTCACCGCTCTATTTGCCATCTCAGTCATCACCCTCTCACCGCTTTGCCTCCTGCTCCCCTCGCTATCCTGCTTGTCACTCCCTTCACTGCCATGCTTGTTGCTTTGACCGGCACCCACCTCACTGCCTCTTGCTGCTTGCTTGCTGCTTTGCTCGCCATTCCCCTCAATGCCCCATTTTCTGCTTTGTTCGCTGTCAAACTATTTGCTGCTCAGGCAGCAGGGTGGTGAGTGAAATAGTGAGGGCTCAAGTCTTGGACGCAGGGTGTTGAGCAGCAATTTGGACAGCAAGTGGGAGGTGAGCAGTGTGAAAGCGATACAGCAAGGCTGTCACTGAGTGAGGCAGCAAAGAGTTGGGAGTGAGGCAGCGAACAGCAGGCATTATAAACAGTGTTATTTAATGCAGGTAGCTACCTGCAGAGTCGCTGGAAGTGACGTTACAGGCACTGTGACTGCATGTGCAGTGAGTTTGTCCCATTCAGTTGCGATGGTGCCAAGCATAGCCTCACAGAAAACGTTGAGGGGAGGCAGGTGGCAAATGGGTATTGCCACTGGACTAGTAACCCAGAGACCCAGGGGAACCGGGTTTGAATCCCACCACAACAGATGGTGAATTCAGTGAAAATTTGGAATTAAAAATAAAATGATGAATTATGAATCATGAAATCATTGTTGATTGTCTTAAAAATCTATCTGGTTCACTAATGTCCTTTGGGGAAGGAAATCCGCCGCCCTTACTTGGCCTGGCTTACATGTGACTCCAGACCCACACGCAATGTGGTTGACTCTTAAATGCCCTCTGAAAATGGCCTAACAAATCGCGTAGTTGAAGGGCAATAAGGAATGGGCAATAAATGCTGGCCTAGCCAGTGACACCCACATCCCCTGAATTCATTTAACAAAAGAAAAAGTTAATTGAAACAAATTTATTACTTTCCTTCATTCACACCACTACTGGTGAGGGTTGAACTGTAGAAAATGGTCAAAGGTTGATAACAAACCATTGTAATTGATTGAGATGTTAATTTTTCCTAAAAATTGTGAAACAAACGTTGTCTTTTTAAAAAATAAAAAAAATTACCTGGCCTGGTAATGTCAAAACCCTAGTGTTAAACGTTTAATGCAGCTGTCATCTCCCCTAGTTTTTGTTGATTGCTTTTAATTGCCTTTGCTCATCCTCTGCACACAAAGCATCAGCTTGCAATTATATATCACCCTTGTGTACAAAAATTCCCAGGCACTTCACAGAGGAACAAATTGAACAGGCTGGTGAGAAACATAGCAATGACGCAGAGTGAGCTGGAGTGAGGCATCTTACGGCTTGCTCTGTTAGTTTGACTTGTTCCTTCTGCTCAAAAAAATTATTGTCCACAACATTGCTGGAATATGAGATGATAATGGTGGGATCAAGGCAACAGGGCAACTGGAACCTTGGTGAACAATGGAACGATCGATGAACTAACAGAGCGAGGACTGAAAAGGAGAGTGAATGTGTGAATTCAATGTAATTTAAGATATAGAAAGTGACACAGAGAGGAAAAGAAAAATTGGATTACGGGAGGGAAAAGACAAAGGAAAGTGGAGAAATTTTAAAAATCGAAAACATTTTGTCAAGGCAGACCAGCAGCGCGGTTCAATTCCCGTACCAGCCTCCCCGAACAGGCGCTAGAATGTGGTGACTAGGGGCTTTTCACAGTAACTTCATTTGAAGCCTATTTGTGACAATAAGCGATTTTCATTTCATTTTTAAAATCTCCAAAAGCAAATCACAAGCTGAAAGAATGAAATTCCATTTTTCTAAATTGTGCAACAGCGATTGATTGGCAATCGTTAACAGGTATCACATTGTTTGAAGAGTATTTAAGCTATTAATTATTCGACTTGACTTTCCATGGCAAGTTTAATGTGTAGTTAGTGTGCAAATACAGCAACTTCCATGAGTATCATGGGGATGTAAAGTCAAAATTACCTTTTTTGCAATGTTGCTGAAGCTATCTGGAAAGTATCTGCTTACACTATTAGATGTTGCTTCATGCTGGGTTAGTCGAGAAGCAAAATCCAAGGACCTATGATGGCCCTACTTTCCTAATAGAAAATTAATGTGGGTTGAAAAACCTTTGAGAATCAAAGCCCTTTGTAGAATCATTGTGTGTGTTTGCATATATAAATATCATATTTTATAAACAAATATGATGTCTCCTTCATTTACAGGTTGTGGATCTTTCTATGGGAGACCTTCTTTTCCATTCTACGGTCACTTGGCTCAATCCACCTGCATCTTTTGGGAAGTGTAAAAAAGACCCTGAGTTAGCAGCATTTGGTATGTTGCAATTTAAAGGTTTATTGCATTTGGGTTTCAGAAATGCAATTCGATATAAATGGCTGTATTTACACTGTATTCTTTGGCAACTCAGACAAGTGTGAAACAGCCATCTGACAGAGGTCTGACATCTCATGAATCTAATAAGCTCAGAAATTTGCTGCGTTAGTTTGCCAATTTTACCAGGTTATGAGCTCACAATCACATGGCATTGATGCAAAAATGACAGAATAAATGCAGCAGAAGAATTTCAATGTACATGATTTTTGGTTCCATATATCTTTCAGTGATATTTAATTAATTTTGTTTCTAGTGTTCAAAACAGCAATTGTCCTTGTGTATAAAGATGGTTTCAAGCAGAAAAGGAAACTGGTAAGTGTTCTATTCTAAATTACAACACATACTCTGTCTTATGAGGTGTAGAATTTTATATTTGGTATACTTAATTAATAAATTATTTTTTTAGAGAAATAATTTATTTTGGTTGTGAAAAACAAGGCATGAAATGTTTTTAGTGAACCCATGGCAAGGCAACATTCTGGTGTTCTGCTAAAGTACACGTAGCCACAAACTGAAGTTGAATTATGTTCAATAGCAATTAAGCCTAAAATGATTTCACAGAATAAAAATGTTGTTAATATCTAAAATGATTGGGCAGCATGTGGCACAGTGGCTAGCACCGCTGCATATGCCGATGAGGACCTGGGTTCGAATCCCAGCCCCCTGGTTCACTGTCCATGTGGAGTTTGCAAATTCTCCCCATGTCTGCGTGGGTTTCACCTCCACAAACTAAAGATGTGCAGGTTAGGTGGATTGGCCATGCTAAATAGCCCCTTAATTGGAAAAAAATAATAATTGGGTACTCTAAATTTTAAAAAAAGTATCGAAAATTATTAAATAGAAATGTAAATTGTTCAAGCTATATTATTAGCTAAGATGAACTGGTTCACTTCTTTTTTTTTTTAATTTAGAGTACCCAATTCATTTTTTCCCATTAAGGGGCAATTTAGCGTGGCCAATCCACCTAGCCTGCACATTTTTGGGGTTGTGGGAGCGAATCCCACGCAAACACGGGGAGAATGTGCAAACTCCACACGGACAGTGACCCAGATCCGGGATCGAACCTGATACCTCGGAGCCGTGAGGCAACAGTGCTAACCCACTGCGCCACCATGCTGTCCAACTGGTTCATTTCTTGCAGCCATTGCCTGTTAAATAATCTTGTCAAATAATCTCAGCAAGTGATTTATGGAGATGGTTTTACTTCATCTTTTTTTTAAATTTAGATTACCCAATTATTTTTTCCAATTAAGGGGCAATTTAGCGTGGCCAATCCACCTACTCTGCACATTTTTGGGTTGTGGGGGCGAAACCCACGCAAACACAGGGAGAATGTGCAAACTCCACACGGACAGTGACCCAGAGCCGGGATCCAACCTGGGACCTCAGCGCCGAGAGGCAGCTGTGCTAACCACTAGGCCACCGTGCTGCCCTCGGTTTACTTAATCTTTTTTTTTAATAAACAATTTTTATTGAGGTAGTTTTTGGCTTTATAAACAGTTACAGACATCATCAGAAAGAAAGCAAAAAAAGGCAAAAATGTGCAAACATCCACGTACTTTCAATACTTTCATCGTAACATATTGCACCAGCCCGCTCCCCTTCCACCGGTACTACCCACCATATTTTCCCTCCTACTCTACTCTACCCCCCCCCCCCCTCCCCCCACCCCCCTGCTGATGCTCACTCTCCCGCAAAGAAGTCAATAAATGGTTGCCACCTCCGGGTGAACCCCTGCACAGATCCCCTCAAGGCGAACTTAATTTTTTCCATCCCCAGGAAACTCGACATGTCCGCAAGCCACCACTCAGTCTTCGGGGGCTTTGAGTCCCTCCACGCCAATAATATTCGTCGCCCGGCTATCAGGGAAGCAAAGGCCAAAACATCGGCCTCTTTCTCCCCCTGGATGCCCGGGTCTTCCGAAACCCCAAAAATTGCCACCCCTGGACTCATCACCACCCTTGTTTTTAGCACCTGGGACATGACCCCTGCAAATCCCTCCCAGTACCCCCTCAGCTTAGGGCATGCCCAAAACATGTGAACATGGTTCGCTGGTCCTCCCGCACACCTAGCGCATTTGTCCTCTATCCCGAAAAATTTGCTCATCCGAGCCACCGTCATATGGGCCCGGTGAACGACCTTAAATTGGATCAGCCCAAGCCTGGCACATGTCGCGGTCGAATTTACCCTACTCAGGGCCTCTGCCCATAGCCCATCCTCCATTTCCCCGCCTAGCTCCTCCTCCCATTTAAGTTTCAGTTCCTCTGTCTGGGACCCTTCCTCCCTCATGAGCACCTTATATATACCCGAGACTCTGCCCTCCCCTTCTTCCCTCCTAGAGACTATTCTGTCGAGGATCCCCATTGGCGGGAGGCGTGGGAAAGATGGGACCTGTCTACGAACAAAGTCCCGCAGCTGTAGGTATCTAAAATCATTTCCCCTTACCAACCCAAATTTCTCCTCCAAGCTCCTCAAACTCACGAAGCTCCCTTCCAGGAACATATCACCCACCCTTCCCGCCCCCGCTCGCCGCCATACTCTGAATCCCCCATCCATACTGCTGGGAGAAAACTGATGGTTGTCGCAGATTGGCGCCCAGACAGATGCCCCCATCTCCTCCACATGCCTCCTCCACTGGCCCCATATCCGCAGGGTCGCCACCACTACCGGGCTGGTGGTGTACTTGGCCGGCGGCAGCGGTAGAGGAGCCGTGACCAGGGCTTCCAAGCTGGAGCCCCTGCACGAAACTGCCTCCACCCGCTCCCAAATAGACCCCGTACCCACCATCCACTTCCTTATCATAGCGATGTTGGCCGCCCAGTAATAATTGATCAGACTCTGCAAAGCCAGCCCTCCCTCGCTGCGGTTCCTCTCCAACATCGCCTCATTCACCCGCGGGGATTTTCCCGCCCAGACAAAGCTCATGATCAGCCCGTTAACTCTTTTGAAGAAGGACTGTGGGATAAAGATCGGGAGGCACTGAAAAATAAACAAAAATCGAGGGAGGATTGTCATCTTTACAGTCTGCACCCTCCCTGCCAGCGACAGCGGGAGTGCATCCATCTACGAAACTCTCCCTTCATTTGCTCCACCACCCTGGCCAAATTTAACTTATGCAGCCTGCCCCAGTCTCGTGCCACCTGGATTCCCAAATACCGGAAATTTTCCTCAACCAGCCTAAACGCTAGCCCTCTCAATCTGTTCTCCTGGCCCCTTGCCTGGACCACAAACATTTCGCTCTTGACCGTATTTAATTTGTATCCTGAGAACTGGCCGAACTTCCTCAGCATTCCCAGTATAGTTCCCATCCCGGCCACTGGGTCCGACACGTACAGGAGCAGGTCGTCTGCATATAGAGAAACCCTGTGTTCAACCCCGCCCCTCACCATCCCCTTCCAACCCTCTGCGGCTCTCAGCGCAATCGCCAGCGGCTCTATGGCCAGCGCAAACAGCAGCGGGGAGAGCGGGCAGCCCTGTCTGGTCCCTCGGTACAACCTAAAGTACTCCGACACTTCTCTGTTAGTCCTGACGCTGGCCCTCGGGGCCTGATACAATAATTTGATCCAATCCACCAATCCCTCCCCGAACCCAAACCGTCCGAGCACCTCCCATAGATAGTCCCACTCCACCCGGTCAAAGGCCTTCTCGGCGTCCATTGCCACCACTACCTCCACCTCCCTACCCGCCGGGGGCATCATTATCACATTGAGTAATCTCCTCAGATTGGCCGCCAGCTGCCTACCTTTCACGAACCCCGTTTGATCCTCTCCAATCACCTCCGGTACACAGTCCTCCATTCTACCCGCCAGTACCTTTGCCAGGAGCTTGGCGTCTACATTAATCAGGGAGATTGGCCTGTAGGACCCGCACGCCTCCGGGTCTTTACCCCGCTTCAATATCAGAGATATGGTGGCTTGTGACATTGTCGGCGGCAGGGTCCCTCTGTCCCTTGCCTCATTGAAAACCCTCGCGAAGACCGGGCCCACCAGCTCAGAGAACTTCCGATAAAACTCTACTGGGTATCCATCCGGCCCCGGGGACTTCCCCGACTGCATAGCCTTAAGGCCCCCCAATACCTCCTCTACTGTAATCGGGGCCCCCAGCTCTTCCACTCGCCCCCCACCAACTGTTGGGAATGTTAACCCGTCCAGAAACCTTTTCATCCCCTCCGGTTCTTCCGGCGGCTCCGAAGTATACAGCTTACGATAGAAGTCCCGGAATACCCTATTCAATTCTGCCGGGTCCTCCACTTTGCGCCCCCCCCCCTCGTCCCTCACTCTACCTATTTCCCTGGCAGCCTCCCTCCTCCGGAGTTGCTGCGCTAACAGTCTGCTAGCCTTTTCCCCATGCTCGTACACCACTCCCCTCGCCTTCCTAAGCTGTTCCACGGCCCTGCTCGTGGATAGGGCCCCCAGTTCCGCCTGTAGTCTCTGCCTCTCCCTGAGTAAAACCTCCCCCGGGGACTCCGCGTGCTCTTCATCTATCCGACCCATTTCCCTGACCAATCTATCCATCTCTGCCCGGTCTGCCTTGGCTCTGTGGGCCCCAATTGAAATCAGCTCCCCCCCGCACTACTGCCTTTAGCGCCTCCCACAGGGTCGCCGCTGAGACCTCCCCCGAGTCATTCACCTGCAGGTAATTTTTTATACATTTCCGAAGCCTCTCGCAGATCCCCTCCTCCGACAGCAGTCCCACATCTAGCCTCCATTGTGGGCGTTGATAGCTCCCTCCCCGAACGGTTTACTTAATCTTGATAGAAGCTGTTTAATTACATTTATAAAACATCAAAGTACAGAAATTCTTTTCTCGGCAGTTTTGTGATTGTTTTGAATAGGATTTCTGTGCTCTTGGATGTCAAGAATTATTTTTACTCAGTTGATATGCGCACCAAACATGTGGTTTCATTGTTCTATAAATCGGGACATGAAGCTATCAAATAATCCAGACAAATAGATGAGGAACTTTGCAAATAGTAACTGTGTAAACCAGATTCTGTATGAAATGAGTGACAAAGTAACAGAAAAAAATGACAGTTAATTTAAAAAATGCTAATTGTGTCTTTAATAAAGGATGACTTTTCTGATGGTACAAACTTCTGTAAATAACCTTGGTACACAATGTGAAGTTTGTGAATAATGTTTTTTAAATGTTATTTTGTTTGAATAAAGAAGTGCATGACAAACGCAGCACCCAGTGACAAATGAAAAAAACAATTCTGTTGAGCTTTGCAACTCAAACGTTTAACACTTAAGGAATGTTGTGCAGTAAAGGAGAGTATGCTGGCCAACCAATTTTCATTTCTTCCTGCTCTGAGGGTAGAGCATCAGCTGCAGCTTTGTGTCAAATAAACCCCCAACCATTTTTTGAGTAATGTTACTAATGGGAAGGGAGAGATGATAAATTGATTTTTTAGTTCTAATATAATTTGGAAGAGAATAATTCTGCAGTGTTTTCCCATTGGTCATTTCACAATTAGGCAAAGTCCAAATTGATGAAAGTTTGGCTGGGTCTCTAGGTTTCTCATCAGTGTGACTCAAGCCTGGCTTATTTTTAAAAATAAATTTAGAGTACCCAATTATTTTTTTCCAATTAAGGAGCATTTTTTAGTGTGGCCAATCCGTCTATAGAACATAGAACAGTACAGCACAGAACAGGCCCTTCGGCCCTCGATGTTGTGCCGAGCAATGATCACCCTACTCAAACCCACGTATCCACCCTATACCCGTAACCCAACAACCCCACCCCCCCCTTAACCTTACTTTTTAGGACACTACGGGCAATTTATCATGGCCAATCCACCTAACCCGCACATCTTTGGACTGTGGGAGGAAACCGGAGCACCCGGAGGAAACCCACGCACACACGGGGAGGACGTGCAGACTCCGCACAGACAGTGACCCAGCCGGGAACCGAACCTGGGACCCTGGAGCTGTGAAGCATTTATGCTAACCACCATGCTACCGTGCAGGATGTCTATCCTGCACATCTTTGTGTTGTGGGGGTAAAACCCACGCAGACACAAGGAGAATGTGCAAACTCCACACGGGCAGGGATTTGAACCCGGGTCCTCAGCGCCGTAGGCAGCAATGCTAACCATTGTGCCACTGTGCTGCCAAAGCCTGGCTTATTTTTTTGATGCAGTATCTTTGCAGCACAAGATGTGTTCTGTGATGTTTAATGAAAAGCACTACAAATTGTGACCCGAAGATGAGAAAAGATTGGAAAAATATAAAGATGATATTCTTAAATGTGTAAACTGTGAAATTCTGTAGTAATAGCTACCCTTGCCTCCTTTGTTTTTTAAAAAAGAAATTAAACCATGTCATTAGGGCAGCACGGTAGCATTGTGGATCGCACAATTGCTTCACAGCTCTAGGGTCCCAAGTTCGATTCCGGCTTGGCCTTGTCTGTGCAGAGTCTGCACATCCTCCCCGTGTGTGCGTGGGTTTCCTCCGGGTGCTCCGGTTTCTTCCCACAGTCCAAAAATGTGCAGGTTAGGTGGATTGGCCATGATAAATTGCCCTTAGTGTCCAAAATTTCCCTTAGTGTTGGGTGGGGTTACTCGGTTCAAGGGATAGGGTGGAGGTGTTGACTTTGGGTATGGTGCTCTTTCCATGAGCTGGTGCAGACTCGATGGGCCGAATGTCCTCCTTCTGCACTGTAAATTCTATGATTAGTACAGCAATGAGAACCTTTCCATGCAAGTCTGTTTTTGTTGTTACTCAATTTGGCTAGTTGCTAACTTTTACTTTAACATCTTATTTAAATTGTCACTTGGAACAATTATTAAAAAGAAATTCAGTTAAGCACATTTGCTTTTCTAATGTTACTTGTAGTAAAATTGTAACATGAAATGTCACCTTTCCCTATGTAACAGGGAAACATTTCCCAGAGAGTCTCTGTCTCAGACGACCGGGACCCATTCAGATTTCGTCATATGATTCCAACTCAGGCCTTACAGATTCGATCAGTTACCACCACAGGTATGAAATTGTATTTTGTGTTAATCCGTACAAATCAAAATCGCTGAAACAATAACA
The DNA here is from genome assembly GCF_902713615.1 of Scyliorhinus canicula. Classification (NCBI taxonomy): domain Eukaryota; kingdom Metazoa; phylum Chordata; class Chondrichthyes; order Carcharhiniformes; family Scyliorhinidae; genus Scyliorhinus; species Scyliorhinus canicula. The sequence goes on from NC_052152.1 coordinate 85,380,987, forward strand.
AGCTTGAAGCTATAGCAGTGAAATGCTGAACCATTGTGGTGTGAACCAGTGTTTAAATATCAGTTGTGCTTGGCATTAAATATTGGGTGTTCCCAGTTCTAAGTCCTACAAGTTTTCTGCTAGATTGTGGTTTAAAAAAAAACTGCATATAAGGAGAAAAAAAAATTAAGGAGAATCTATTCAACCCTACAGAGTTCATGTTTGTTCATATTTTAGACTTTGTCTCGCTACTCACAAGTGGGTCCTGTTGGGGTGGAGGTCTGTCACTCCACTCTGTGACTTGGTGTGGCTTGGGGATCTAATGGAGTTTTTGTATCTGGAAAAGGTGAAATGTGCTTTGAAGGGGGCGAGTGAGGGGTTCCACAAGTGATGGGGTTTGTTTGTACTACATTTGGGCAGCACGGTAGCATAATGGTTAGCACAGTTGCTTCACAACTCCAGGGTCTCGGGTTCGATTCCCCGCTGGGTCACTGTCTGTGCGGAGTCTGCACGTTCTACCCGTGTCTGCGTGGTCTTCCTCCCGGGTGCTCCGGTTTCTTCCCACAGTCCAAAGATGTGCAGATGTGCAGGTTAGGTGGATTGGCCTTGCTAAATTACCCTTAGTGTCCAAAAAGGTTGGGGGGTTATGGGGATAGGGTGGATGTATGGGCTTGGGTAGGGTGCCCTTTCCAAGGGCCAGTGCAGATTCGATGGGCCGAATGGCCGCCTTCTGCACTGTAAATTCTATAATTCTATTTCACGGTGCTGGTTACTGTCACCTGTTTTGGGGGGGGGGGGGGTAAAGAGTGGGTGGGGGGAGAGGGGGAGAGGGGGAGGGGGCGGCGCATAAAATGAGGTGTTACCGGGGGAGGGTTGGAGGTTTGTCTTGTTTTTCTTTGCTATGTTGTGTGATTTAAGATGTTAAAATATCAAAAATGTGAATAAAAATACTTTCCAAAAGAAACCCTACATAGTTCACCTCCTGCCTTCATTGAAGGCACACTTGTAGAGCTATGTTTCACAGACATGGCTTCTCAAATTAATAAATTTAACATGAATTTGGAGGTAAAAGAATTCACTATAGAAAGCAAGTGGAAACAGCAAATTATGAAATTCCTTAAGGCTACCTTGTTATATTATGGGATCCTTTTGCTCCAGATAGGTCATGCTGTCATATTTTAAGTGGTTCACTTGCCTTGATATTTCGATAACAACACAAGATAAGGACCTAAGAAAATAAACTGAGAACTCAAGATTGCATCAGGCACTGTTTCTATCTTGTTTGCTTCAAAGCAGCAGCCTCAACTCTCAACCTCATGTTAGACTTTAAATGGGAACATAGAAACCAAAGGTGCTGATGTCATAAGGTTGGAACCAATAGCTCACTTGATTTTGAAATCCATTTATCTGTGTGAACTAACGGTTAGTGGGGAGACGGGAAAGAATTGTACTGAAAGTAGCAGGCCATAAAATTGTGATGGTTTTGAGCTGTACAGCAATAATTTTGACTATTAAAACAGACTAGTTTCAAGGACAGAATTACATGTTTTCAAAAATGTTTCTAAATCCACCCCCTGGTGGCAGTGTGCTGCAATCGGCGGGGCTGCTGGAATTGGCGGGGCCGGGTATTCTCCGGCCCGGACGGGCCGAGAGGCTGAGCGGATACAACAGAGTCCCGCTGGTGCCGTTCACCCAAGGTCACTGCTGGCGGGAACTCTGCGTGAACGGTTGGGGGGGGGGGGGGGGGGGGGGGGCTGGGTGGGGGGGCTCCTTCGCCGGGGGTGGGGGGGGCCTCCGATGGGGTCGGGCCCGCGATCGGGGCCCACCAATCGGCGGGCCCCCCCCCTCCCCGCCCCACCCTGGCGTACTTCCCTGCGCGGCCGGCCCCTGAACACCAACGCCATGTTGAGTCAGGGCCGGCGCGCTAAAGCAGTCTCCAGCGCATGCGCAGGTTGGCGCTGCCCAACTGCGCATGCGTGGGTTGGCGCGGCACCCATTTGGCACCGGGAAGGGAGGCTGGAGTGGCGTGAACCACTCCAGTGCCATGCTGGCCCCCTGTGGGGGACATAATAGGTCATACCCGGGCCCGGTTCGCACCATCGTGAAACGCAATGGCTTTCACGACGGTGCGAACACTTGCGCTCCATTTGGGAGAATTGACTCCAACATTTTATTGTGTCCACAGATTACCTCTGATCAACCCCATTTTCATTGTTTTGCCCCATTGCTGTTGCTGCTCTTTCTAATACCACTACCCAATACTAAAATCCTAAATACAATCTGCATCAAGCACTATCTGCAAATCCCACAGACATTAAAGGTAATAGATGAAAGAAGCAGGTGAAAATGGCTACTCATAAAAATGATGTTTCATCTCATAGCATACCCATCTGCATCTACATTATGAAATCAATCTCCGGGATTTGGGTGATATGTACCCATGTTGGCTTGTATTTTTTGATTAGAGCGTTAGCTGCTTGTCCTCCAATCCATCTATTTCCAAATCTGTTTCTTTTCACAAATCCTAGCTCTGAAGCTTCCTCCAGTCCTATAATCCCAGCCCTCTGCTTCAGGCCCCCAATTCTGGCTGTCTGTGCAAGCGCTCCCCCACCCGATCCACCATCCATGGCATATTCTTTCAACTGTACTGGTTGTACTCTGTGGAGTTCTTCCCTGAACCGCTTGCCTTGTCCCTTTTCTCCTTCCTTGCAAAGTCAGTATCTTTGACCCATACTCTTGGCCATCTCTCCGAGCACCATTGCTACCCAGCATTTCTGCTTTATGAAAGATCCTGGGCGGTAAACTACACTAAAGGCTCCACATCAATGCAAAATGCAGTCATTGCCAGGCTATTTCCTCCAAGGAAAAAACTGAGGGTAAACCTCAGAGTGAGGCTGTATTCAGATAGAGAGGAGGATGAAGGTCAGCTTGACCTGCATACACTGGAGTGAGTTACTTTTCCACACCCTTTGCCTTCCATTGTTGGATGGTGAGCAAAATCCTGTTGAATGATGCTGAACTTCAATTGAAGTAAATAATCTAATCTTTTCTTTTGCCATAGTTTGAAACCAATCATTGATTTTTGTGAACAAATAGTTTTGCATATTTATGACACAAGAACTGTTTTAGAAATTCAGCTGGCTGCCTGGTACTAAAATTGCAGGCACAGCAGAAAGCTCAGGAATTATTATTAATGTCTATAAGTGAATGTCATTGTCCTTGTTTATGTTACCTTGATTTTGTCCTTGTATTTACTAGTTGGCCCTGTAATTTTTGAACTCAAACTCTACCTCCTGTAGTCACAATTCGGAATCTGTTGCTTTTATGTGCTTCTTTTGGCCTACAGATGCGGAGATTGACTGTGTCTTTGAAATTGTTCACACAAAATCTGAGTCAGAAGGAAGACCAGAGACAACCTTTCATTTCTGCAGCAGGTAGCTTGTTGTTCGTGTTGCTCGATTTCATTGCCAAATGTATAGAATTTAATTAAATTTTAAAAAAATATATTTTCTCATAATTTTCAGTACCCCTGAGGGCAAACGGGATTTTATCAAGGCCGTTCAGTCTATACTACGTGATAAACATCGAAGGCAGCTTCTAAAAACTGAAAGTTTGCCACAGTCCCAGCAATACGTGCCCTTTGGAGGAAAGCGACTGTGTGCATTGAAAGGAGGAAGACCAGTTGTGAATCGAGCTGGTAAGACTTCTGGGGGTCAGAGCTGCATCAATAGTATTGTTAATACTGCAACATGTTACAAAATGTTCCTGTCTTGTGCCAGTGTGTAATTCCATATTTCTGAAAACACTTTTCAATGCTTCTTTGTTTCTGAACTATGAAACCAGTTTTACAGAAATCAAGATCATTTTGTCCCAGTTTTATCTTTCTCAGTTTTATATTGTGACGTTCCTTCCTAGATTTAAGAAAAAAATCTCGTCATCTTGATTAAAAACACAAATTTCACAACTTGTCAGCAAAAGTAGATATTTAAACTCGGTGTGGATTGGCTCAATGCAGCAAATCTACAAGTTCAGGATATGGATGATAAAACTTAATAGTTGGAGTGATTAGAAAAATGAACCCATATGGGAAAAGTCAAATGGCAGATAACTGTCCGACTTATCACAAGATTATAAACCTATAAGTAACAATTTTTATCTGTTAAATAATAGTGAGTGTGAGTTTTTAAATGAAATGATACTATTTCAAGAGATCTATTGAACTCTAGAACAACCAAGGGAATACGAAGATTGGGCCGGAAAGTGGAGAGTCAGAGATCAGTCATGATCATGCTGAATGGCAAAGCAGAGTTGACTTATTCCCATTCATATTTCTTGCTTTCCTAACTGATTTCTCAAAACCTTTACTCTGTTATCAATACTCCTTAATTTTATTTTTTCCAAACTATTTTTATTTTCCTTTCTCACATTTTCATCCAAATTTACACTCACCAACAAACAATAAATGGTAACAAATACAATGACAATCCCCTGGCCATCAATCCTTTCATCCCACCAGCCCCCAAACAACCCTCAACATTTTAAATACAAATATCAGAGAAAAGGAATCACAAATTTACCATCATAGTCACCAACAACATACACAGTCCAAGCCCCCTCCCACCCCTTCCCCCTCATGTTCAATGTTGTCCAACTCCTGAAAGTGCATAATAAACAACGCCCATGATTTGTAGAATCCTTCCATCCTCCCCTCAACTCAAACTTCACTTTCTCGAGTGTTTAAAAACTACAGATCCCCCCCCCGCCATGCTAGGGCACAGGGAGGAGAAGCTGACCTCCACCCCAACAGCACCCACCTTTGAGCGATCAACGAGGGCGAAGGCTAAAACATCTGCCTCTGCACCCGCTTCAAACCCTGGCCAATCTGATACCCCAAATATGGCTTCCAGCGAACCCGGTTCAAGTCTCATCTGTACCACTTTCGAAATTACCCTGAACACCTCCCTCCAATACCCCTCCAGCTTTGGACAGGACCAAAACAGATGAACATGATTTGTGGGGGGCCCCGTCCACAATGTTCACAAAAATCCTTTACCCCTCAAAGAGTCGTCTCATCCTCGCCTTTGTGAGGTGCGCCCTATACACCACCTTCAGCTGTATCAGCCCCAACCTCGCACACAAAGTTGAAGCATTCACTCTCCGGAGCACCTCACACCACAACCCCTCCTCCAAGCCCTCTCCCAACTATTCTTCCCATTTTTCTTAATCCTCTCCAGCAATGCCTTATCTTCTCCTAGAATCGCCCAATAAATCACCAACATCACCCCCTTCTCCATTCCCCCCTGTCATCATCACCTCCTCCAACAGTGTGGGGGCCGGCGCCACCGGAAAACTCTGATTCGCCTACTTAGCGAAATCTCAGACCTGCATATACCTAAACATTTTCCCCGCCCCAACCCATATTTTGCCTAGCTCCTTCAGTCCCGCAAACCTGCCCTCCAGAAACAAATCCTTTAGCGCCCTGACTCCCTTCTCCTCTCATCTCCAAAAACTCCCATCTTACTTTCCTGGCTCAAATCTATGATTCCCCCAGATCGGCATTTTCCTTGACCCCACCCGCAGCCTAAAGTGCAACTACCTCCAGATTTTCAACTTCGCTACTACCACGGACGCCACGAGTATTTCTCCGGGGCCATCAAGAGCGGCGTTGTTGCCAATGCCCTCAGCCCCGACCCCCTACACAGACTCTCCTCCATTCTAACCCACTGTGAGTCCCCACCCTCTCACCCAGCTCCTCACCTGCCCAGCATTCGCCGCCCAGTAATAATATAGTAAATTTGGGAGACCCAATCCCCTGACTGCCGTCCTCTCTGCAACAGCACCTTCCTAATCTTAGTGACCCCCCCCCCCACCTTATAAACAAGGTCATCATCTTTTCAACATCTGTGAAAAATGTCTTTGCCAGGAAGATCAGCAGGCACTGAAAAATATACAAAAATCGTGGCAACACATTAATTTCAATTGCCTGTACCCGACCTACCAGAGACAGAGGAAGACCATAGACTTTACCAAGTCTGCTTTCACCCTCCCCATCAAACCAATAATGTTATACCTACGGAGCCCCCTCCCCCCATCCCGTGCCATCTGAACCCTCAGATAGCTAAAGTGAGTCACCGCCCTATGGAATGGTAGCCCTCCTACCCATCCCCACCCCTGGGCGAGACACCACAGAATATTCACTTTTATCTAGATTTAACCCCGAAAAAAACCAAACACCCGAAAAAGCTCCAATATGCCACTCGTCGACACACTCGGTTCCGACACATACAACAGCAAGTCGTCCGCATGCAAAGAGACCCTATGGTCTACCCACCACCCCCGCACTATCCCTCTCCACACTGCCAAACTCCTCATTGTGATGGCCAAAGACTCAATCACAAGCACGAACAACAGGTGGGACATAGGACATCCCTGCCTGGCCCCCCAGTGCAGAGCAAAATACCCCAAATTTATGTTATTCATGAGGATACTCGCCCTGGGCTCCCCATACAGCAATCTTATCCAATCTACAAATCGTGGGCCAATCCCAAACCGCTCCAAAACCGCCATCAAATACTCCCACTCTACTCGCCGTCCAATGCCACAACCAGCTGTCTCCCTCCCTTTGGCGGCGCTATAATCACGTTCAATGCCCTACTGATGTTCAAAAAGAGCTGCCTCCCCTTCACAAACCCTGTCTGATCTTCCCCTATCACCTTCAGGAAGCATTCCTCCAACCTACCCGCCAATACCTTCGCCAACACCTTTGCACTCAGAAGTGATATGGGCCGATACGGCCCACATTCTGTCAGATCCTTATCCTTCTTGAGCAATAGGGAGATTGATGCCTGCCCCAAAGTCTGCAACAACATCCCCTTCCCTATCGCCTCCTCAAACATCCCCACCATCAGGGGTGCCAGCTTATCTTTAAATTTCTTAATACTCCACTAGAAACTCACCTGGCCCTGCTACGATTGCATCCTCCCAATCGCATCTTTTATCTACTGCTCCACTGTCACCCCTTCCAATATGGCCCTATCCTCCTCCCCCAACCTCGGGTATTCCAAACCATCGAGGAATTTCTGCATCTCCCGATCCTCCCCCAGTGACTCTGAGCTGCACAATCTCTCATAGAATTCCTCAAACACCCTATTAATCTGTTCCGGAGCGACTACCAACGTCTCTGCCCTATCCCGCACATGAACAATTTTCCTTGCTGCTGCCTCCCTCCGAAGCTGGCCTGCCAACATGCGCCTTGCCTTCTCTCTATATTCGTAAACTGCCCCCTTTGGCCACCTCAGTTGGCACACCGCCTTCCTTGTGGACAACTGGTCAAAGCTCGCCTGCAACTCCTTCCTCTTTTCCAACTTCTTCTGCATACCTCCTGTCTACCTCCACCATCTCATCCATTACCCTTTGACTCTCCGCCCTCTCCTCCTTATCTACCTTTGCCTTAAATGACATCACCTCCCTCTCACCACCGCCTTTAGAGCTTCCCAAACGACCGCCTGCAAAACCTCACCCGTACAATTAAATCCCACGTATTCCTCAATTACTTTTCCAATCTTATCACAGAACCCTCGGCCCCCCAACAGCCCCACATCTAATCTCCACCCCGGTCTCTGCGCTGCCCCCTCTCCAACACCATATCCACCCAATGTGGCGCATGATCCGATATCGCAATTGCCGAATATTCCGCCACCTTGACCCAAGGTGCCTTCCCCACCACAAAAAAGTCAATCCGCGAATAAACCTTATGGACCAAAGAGAAAAAAGAATATTGCCGTTCTCCCAGGTGCAGAAACCTCCAAGGGTGCACCCCTCCCATTTCCGCCATTAGTCAAGTAAACACCTTGGCCCCCGCCACGGACGGGACAAGCGAACGCAGCCGTGACCTGTCCAATCTCAGCTCCTGCACCAAGTTCCAATCTCCACCCACTATCAATTTATGTGAATCCAAGTCGGGGATAGCCCCACACACCTTCTTCACAAATCTTAAATCATCTCAATTGGGACCATACATGCTTACCGGAACCACCAACTCCACTCCAATACCCCTGTCACTATCACATACCTGCCTCCCTGGTCTGCAACCACTTTCTCCATCTGGAAACGTACTCTTCTGTGAACCAGGACCGCTACCCCTCGGGCCCTGCCATCAAATCGTGAACGAAACACCTAGCTAATCCAGCCCTCCCTAAGTCTCACCTGATCCTTCACCCTCAAGTAAGTCTCCTGCAGCATCGCCACATCGGCCTTCAAACCTTTCAGATGCGCCAGCACCCTTGACTGGGCCTCCCAACCCTTATGTAACTATCCTAACCAGGGGTCACTCGCCCCCCCCTTCTTATCCGCCAACATCACAACTCCCGCCCCGCCCCTATCCATTGTTAACATCAAACCCCCTCCCCCTCTCCCAGAATCCCCCCTCCACTTCCTCTCGAAAAAAACTCACCCAGTATTGATCCCCTCCCCCCCTTTTCACACCTCCTCGGCCCATCGAAACCTGCTCGCCAGATTCAACGAATACTCCTTAATTTTTAACACATCCCTAAGTGTTAATCTATTGGTATGCTATATTTTTAATAATCGTTTGTCTATGATCGCACAAAATAAAAAATGGCATGTGGGTGGCTAAATATTGAGAGAATTTCTAGACATAGTTTCCCCAATAATCCAGGAGAAAGGATATAAACATCTGTTGTAATCTCACTGGGATTTACAATGAACTTCTATCAAAGTTACAGTGAGAAATTGGAAAAAGCTGCACAAGTTGTAGGCGTGTGTCACTCTAGTATGGCTCACTTTTGCTCCAGTGTACTATTGCCCTTTTTCTTTTGCTCTGTAATTGCAGCACATTGTTGTCTATGAAATATATTCAGAAATAATATTGTTAAAATCAGTAGACTAAAAACGGCTGTTGGAGATAAGACTGGGTGAATGCATAAAAGTGATGTCCTTCTGAGTACTATTGTTATGAAGCAGTTTATTTTAAATAGGTTAACATTGCTGTTAAAATAACAGACAAAACAATGTTGTACAAATGTGTTAAACAATCATTCAGCAATATTGTTCACAATAAATTTGTGATTATGCATGTTGATATGACTTGCCACTAGATTATTAGCACATTTCTGTTCTAATTCTGTGTACCTCCCTAAGTTTCAGTTCCCTGCCGAAGCCTAGGCAAAAAGAAACTATCCAGGAACAGATTCACTATTGACGCAGACGATCTGTTTGGACGTAGTCAAAGTAATGATTCTTCACAGTCACCAGTGACCTGTAATGATACTGACCGTTGGGTGGAGGAGCAGTTTGATCTTGGAAAGTATGAAGAGCAGGAAGATGTCAAAGAGACTGATATTCTAAGTGATGATGATGAATATTGCCAGTCAGTGAAAAGTTCAACGCTGTCAAAAGATTTACAAGAACAGCTAAAAGCAATGAGCTTCACAAAAGATGGACTTTATGAGAATGGAAAATTATCCATGCATAGAACATCAGAAGTATCACCATCAAAAGTGGCATTTGCTACAAAGCAAAAAATTGCAGCAGGAGCTAATGGTGTAGTGGAAAATAATGCAGCAGAAGTAATCTGGATAAAACGTGAAGACTTCATTTCTTCTGAAAAAAATGATGACATTTAAAATGCAGACTTCTTTCTGCCGATATGCCTGCAGATATTCAGTGCAACTGTTCACAATCTGTTCCATACAATAGGGATGATTGCACTGAATTGGAGGCAGCTGGAACAATTCAGAAGCCATGTTCTGCTGTTAAGCTCAATTAAGAATTGTTATAATTGAACATTCAAAAATATGAACAATCTTGCAACTTCATTCTACACTCCTGTAATGTACTGTCCAAAGGGCTTTAATGTATATTTATTATTGTTGCAGCGTAAAAATATAATTTCATTTTAGTTTATTTTTAGGCAATTCACTGAACAAGCAAAACTATTGTATCTGTTACAAACTAACTTTGTACTTTTTACAGCACACACTGAAATCAATTGTACAAACTGGATGCCATCTATAATTGTTTAAAGAATATCATTTTAGTGCAGAATACAGCAAAAAAATGGTTACAAACAGTAACCATAAAACTATCAGTGATATAAATCAGGTGTTTATATGAACAAAAGAAGCTGCAAGCCTTGAATAAATAATTTTTTCAAATTACTTTAGGATTCATTATGCTACCAACAGGTCTGATGCTACTTATATTATTGCCATATTCTTATTTGTACATATTTCCAGGCTTTAATGCGCACATCAGAAGTTGCCTAATATATTTCTTTTGTAAGCTGGAAAAAAATTCTATTTTTATGTTTTTAGGTTCATTGACTTTAAAAATTGTAAATGCTCTTCAAACATAATAAAACACGTGAAATTAGGAATTCTCTTTTAGTGCTTATGCGTGTTTACTTAAGTTGGTTTGCAGGTGACATAAGTGCTATTACAATCCCAGACCAGACCCTAACAGTGGCTAGGATACTGGACAGAAACCCCAATATTTTAATTTGTAGGACTGCAAGGAAAGGATACTTCACTCCAGGAGTGATTTCACAAAGAAATAAAGATACGGTATATTAAAACAAACTTTGTTACGAACACAATATTAAAATATCTTTAACATCACACCAGAAAATAGGTTACAATTACCCCTTAAACAATGCCAATTAATATAGTGAATACAGTAACCCTTGTAGTGATCTGCATATCTGTATGTATATAAGGGGTTCATGTTTAGAAGTAACAGCTAAGTAATCACTAGATGGCACTAGAGACGGGTATAAAAGACAGACTCGAGCTGAGTTCCCGCCTCTTCGTAGATGTAGTGACGAGTAACCAGAGGTAGAGAGAGATAGCTCAGTTTGCAGGTGTTGTTAATACATATTTAATCTTGTTTATTTAATCTCTAGTTTAGTTGTTGAAGAGAGAACAAACACAGTTTATTTGTTTACGTTACTCAATAAATAATTTGCTTTAACTAGAAGAGTTTGAGTGTTAATGAACATCGAATACAGGATCATCTTGGTAAGCAGCAAATGAGTAACATATATTACACAAGGTAATATAACATGGCACCAGGTTATTGACTTCAAGAAAATTTACTGGATTAGATTAGCATCAGCAAGAAAAAAGAAAATTTGTACCGACTATTTGACTTTGGAAACCTTCGGAGCATTCAGATCCCTCGAAGACAAATCGCCTCAATGGACTACGTTCAAGCAACTTGTCAACTCAAAACTACCGGTAATCTTAACTCAAATTGGAAACTATTCAAACAGCAATTCCAAATTTACCTAGAAGCACATGATTTGACCACTGCTACTGAGGCTAGGAAAATAGCTCTGCTTTTATCCCTGACAGGAGAGCAGGCTATAGAAATGTATAACTCTTTCATTTTCTCTGAAGGAGAGGATGAATTTGATAATTGCTAAATTTGACGACCATTGCAAAACATAGTCCAATGATACCTTTGAGACATTCAGGTTTAACAAACGATTACAAAAACATGAATCGTTCACCAGCTTTGTCACCGATTTAAAATTGCTAGCACCAACTTGTAACTACGCAGATTTGCGTGATTCACTGATCTGGGATCAGGTAGTATATGGAATATGTGAAGAGAGTCTAAGGGAAGCATTGCTATGGCAGCAAGATTTAACGCTGAAAATCGCAATTGAAAAGTGTTTGTCTCACGAACAGTAAAAATCAATATCTTGAATTTTATCCACGTGAAAAGGGCACAAAATTCCATCACGAGGTCAGGAGTGTTAAAATGGCGTCGCGGGCATTGAAGAAGCACGTATCAGACGTCAGATATCTTGTGCGCACACAGTCCAGCTCGAAAATGCGAGGTTGAAGAAAAGAAGTCTGCGCATGTGCAAACGTGTCTCGCGCATCAGAGCTGCGACGTCTTGACGTGTTACCGTTGTGGCAATGCCCACTTAAAGGGGAAATGTCCGGCTCAACGCAAACAATGTTTAAAGTGTGGAAAACTCGATCAACAGCTTGCATGCCTTGGTGCCAAGCAAGGAGGCTTTCGAGGAACCTACGATCTCAAACGGCAAGGTGGCTTTGTGTGAACGATGCGTCACTTCCAGTTGGCATGAGCTGCTGGCAGCAATGGCATTGCCATTGTAATCTAGTAATTGGCATGCTGATGGCAGGATAGCTGGTTTGACACGAAGGCTTTGGAGGTCAGACCGCGCAATGAGATTGGCTGAGGCACCGGTGTCCAGGCGGAATCGTATTTGGGACAGGTTGACCATAAGGGTGGCACACCACTCATCATCCGGATCGATACTGTGTATTAGAATAGGCTTGGTGCTGTGCTTTGGAGACATCCTATTCTTTGTTATGATGCCGACTTGAAAAGGCGTCGTCGGTGTCAAAATCAGGGGGCAGGTCTGGATCAGGCTCGGTGACTGTAGGTTGAATGGCCTGGACATCCCTGCGAGACTGGATGGAGCGACGAAAACTGGCAGGTTGAGTTGATCTGCATAAGGCAGCATAGTGGCCAAGTTTGCCACATTGCAGGCATCGTCTGGATTTGGCAGGACACTGCTGCTTTAAATGAGCGGAGCCACAGTTGCCGCACGCTGTTGCGTCAGTGCATTCATTGCGCCACCTCGCATGCGCGATGCGAGCAGGCATGGTGCGCACCTGCGCATTACGTTCGTCGATGTCGCCGTCCCCTCGTTCGGTGCGCCCAAGTGTGGGAGTCCGCGAAAAGCACGAGCAATGGCCACCCTCATCCAGGCTGAGGCCCTGGAGTGGTTTGATGACTTGGACCCGTTCTGCCTCGTGGGGAGTTGCTACGCCGTTTCAGCCGACTGGATGTGGGAATACCAACTAGTGGCGTGTTCGTGGAGCACACCGGTCTCAATGGCAATCGCTAGGGTGAGCACCTTGACCTTAAGGAGCTGCTGGCGAAGGGGGTCCAACTGAACACTGAAAACGATCTGGTCGCGTATCATGGAGTCGGAGGTGGACCCATGTTGCAGGATGGCTGTATACTGGTGGAAGGCAGATCACTTGCAGGTAGGTCTAAGAAGTTCTAACATCCCTCAACTACTGGTACCATGATGTGTTGGGTGCTCTGGATCCGTGGAACACATACAGGCCACCAACACTTAAAATAGTACAACACTATTTTGTTAAACTATAAACTGTTGAACATACTCTTACTGTGGGTTAACACGATGTTAGATTAAACTAAAGACCTGTGCCTTTCCTAACCAGTCTAATCACTCAGCACTTGGTGAGGATCTGTAAAGCTCTGCACTTCTGAGAGGCTGCATCCCGAATGAGTGGGAAAAGTGATGCCCTCTGTCTTTATAGTGAGTGTGCTCTAACTGGTGATTGGCTGCGGTGTTTGTGCATGTTGATGGGTCCTAGTGTATGTCCATCAGTGTGTGTCTGCACCATGATATACAGGTGTATATTATGACAGTCATTACTAATTATCATGTCTTTAAATGGATGCCTACCCTGTTAATTGCAGTGTGAGACGTAATTTTAAATGGCAGTTTAATAGGAAATTAATGAGCAAATGAAGCAATTTTATCAAACCTTGGGCAGATTGAGCACGAGTCACAAAACTATTATGGTGCAGAAGGAGGCCATTTGGCCCATCGTGTCTGCACTGGTTCTCCAAATGAACATCATGACTTGGTGTCATTCCCCTTCCTTTTCCCTGTAACCCTTCACATTGTTTCTATCAAATAATCATCCAATGGCGTCTTGACTACCTCAATTGAACTTGCCGCCACCAAACTTCCAGGTAGCGCATTCCAGACCCCGAACCACTAGCTGTGTGAAAAAGTTTATTCTCACAACACATGTTTCTTTTGCAAATCACTTTAAATCTAGTTCTGTGTTTCTTGATCCTTTTACGAGTGGGTACATTTTCTTCCCATCTATTCTGTCCAATCTCCTCATGATTTTGAGCACCTCTATCAAATCTCCTCTTAAGGGCGTGATTCTCCGGAAAGATTTCAAAATGCGGTAGAGAGCGGGAATTGCCGCGGGCTTCCCAGCGCTCGGCCTAGCTAGGTCGGCAACACTATTCAATGTTAATTGGTCCACTTAACGCGGCCTCAACGGCTTCTCACCACAAATTAAGGCTTGCCAGCTAATTCGCCAGGACCACGCGCGCCACTCTCTCCCCCCCCACCCCCCTCCCTGCCCCCCGCTAACAAGATCGAATCACACTTGAGCCAACCTCAGCCAGCTCGCAGCAATAGCCCCGAGGTGACCAGCCCCAAGATTCGGGGACATTGACCTGGGGAGGCTAATAGTCACTGTGGAGGCCAGAAGGGATGTCTTGTTCCCCCCCCCCCCCCCCCCCGAGGGTCCAGAAAAGTCAGCCATAGGACAGCCGATGCCAACTGGGGCAAGGTGTCGGCGGCAGTGAGCTCGGGGAGTGTGACGAGGATGACTGGCCTCCAGTGCAGGAAGAAGGTCAACAACCTGTGTCGGGTAGCAAGAGTGAGTAGACATCAATGCCCCCCCCCTTATGGGAGCGCCTACCTACCTACCTCCCTCTTCAACCCCCCCGACCCTTCCTCCACCCCCCTCCTTCACCCACCCACCACATCACTGTGAACCATGCAAGTGGCTAACACTGCCCTCTCTGTGTCCCCCCAGGAAAAGCTCTCCCAGAATCGTCGGGAGAGGGCCCGGACTGGTGCCGGGGTGCTAGACATCAGGTGCCTCACCGCCTACAAGGAGTGTGCCCAGGAGGTGACCAGTATGGCCGAGGACAGAGCGGTCACCAACGTGGAGGCTGGCGGACGCTGCAGAGGTTGCGAACCACCGGGCCCCACCCAGAGCACCTGTCAGTTGTGAGTTGTTATTGCCTTAATGACTGACCCATCCCTCCCACTGACCACATGTCCATTCTCCCGCAGATCCTCCAGCCGATGGCGCCGGCCTATCTCGGGAGGCACCTCTCCAGCCTCCCAGGAGACCACCTTGGAGGGGAGTTCCGAGGATGCAACCATAATAGTCGTGGCACAGCTGTCATCTCCAACCTCCACCAGCGCAGATACATCACCTCGGTGGGATATGTTAGTGGTCAGGCTTCTGGGGCACAATCTGGTGAGCAGCACACTGCTGCTGATGCACATCAGGTAAAGGCAGGAACCCGCAGGCAAGATAGCAGTCAGAGGTCTGCTGGATCCAAGGACCCTGCTGTGAACCAGCCTGATGCTGAGCCTGTGAAAGAGGTTATCCCGGAGCTGATGGAGATGCTAGGGAGCGGCCGGGACATTCAGAGGGAGGTGCGAGTGACACTCCAGCAGATCCATGGGCGATTGGAGGAGTCCCAGAGGCTAGGGGTGCAGGAGATGTAGCCGGTAATGTGTGGCACCGAAGCAAACACTGCTCGGGTGGCGGCCGCAGTGGAGAGTCTGCTGCATGACATTGGCACCATTAATGAAGGTTTCCAAGGCGTTGCACAGTCGGTGACGGCCATGGCAGATGTCTGCCTCACTTGAGGATGTCACCCAGTATCAGGCTGACCTTGATGGGGTTCTGCGGGACATATCCCACTCTCAGGTGGGAATGGCCGAGGAGATGCAGAGCATGGCCCAGTCACTGAGGAGCATCGCTGAGGGCGTCAACACGATGGTGCAGACATTGGGGAACCGTCAGGGCTGGCTGGGCCAGATGAAGCAGGGATGGCCGGGGTTCGAACCAGCTGCCCCTCTGTTGCAAGGTGAACCCAGGGCCATAAGGGCATTGAGCGGGAGGAGGGGGTGCTGGGCACCAAACCAGACCCATCCCATGGAGTGGAGAAGGTGGCCACCAGCTCGCCCGAGTTCCACCTCTCTGATGAGGCCACGTCTCACAGCCAGCTCACCGGACAGGGTGACATGGCTGTGCATGTGCTGCTGACAAGCTGGGCCCTCCGACCTCAGAGCCCCAGAGGACACCTGCCAGGGGCATCGAAGGCCACGGGATGAGGTAAGCAGATGGTTGCCTCCACCTCAGATGTGCATCCTGAGGGGACACCCAGACGTAGTGGTGGAGCTGGGAGGGCCAAACACATCGAGGATCACTGAGGGCACTGGGTGGGGGGGGAGGGGGGGGGGGGTGGTGGAATTGTGAAACACATTAAGCACCTTTGTGCACCACCAGTATGATGCCTCTGTCACCTTCTTCCGCAATGCGGGCCAACCTCCAAACCTTTGGCCCATCTCTCCAGGCATCTCCCCTGCCCTGTGGCACACACCCACCCTCCGACCATGGACATGTCACTGGAGCTGTGACCCATCCCCTGGGTGTTTGGATGTTGCATGTGTGTTGTTGCCTCCCGCAGTGTTCAGGCACAGTGTCCAGGCATCAAGGTGTGATTGGGTTGCTTGGCAATGACTCCCCCATGCGTCATGGCCCGCCCACTCACAGGAATCCACTTGAGTTGTGTGAAGTACTCACTTAACCATGATTGCCAATTGCCTATTAGCAATAGCCTTCAGCCGCACGGCCAGAGGCCCCGGCAGTCAGTGGGGGTTATGGGCGGTTGGTGGGGCAGACAGGCAGGGACAAGTGTTGCCCCAGGAATGGGAACACGACCCAGGGGTTAGCATGATGGTGCTCCGCCCGCTTGATCCCCATTGACCCCCCCCCCAACCCTCCCAAGTTGGCCCACCCCTACGGAGGGTCCTCGACCTCCAGTCAAGTGTCCCTCATCCCCAGCCAAGGGTGTCCCCCCTCCCCCCACCGAGCACTGGGGTGGCAAGCCCCTGGGCTCTTTGCCTGTGAGCAAAGATGGCTACTCACCTCCTTGTCTCCCCACAGAAGCCCTTCTGCCTGGTTCACGTCTTTCAAAAGTAGTACTAATCAGCACCGACGTGACCACTTGCTGGGGAGGCCAATGAATGACGGGAGGCCGTTGGATATGGGGTCACGCTAATTAATTGTAAGGAAATAGGCTGAAGTGGTAATAATTGGTTTCTCGCCATGCTAGGGCGAGATCCCAATTTCGCCTATGGGAGCGGGCCGGTTGCAGCAGTTCTCGTTTTTGACCTCTCCCGATATTCACCGGCCTCGATTCGCTTGAGCGAGAGCGTAAAACAGCTGGAGAATTGTGCCCCAAGCTTTTTCCTCACTAAGGAAAACAATCCAAACTCTCCAATCTATCTTCATAGTTGAAGTGGCTTATCCCTGGAACCATTCCTAAAATGTGACACCCAGAATTGCACAGAATACTCCAGCTGACATCGAACTAGTGTTTTATACAAGTTCAGCATAACCTCCTTGCTCTTGTGCCCTATGCCTCTATTAATAAAGCCCAGGATAGTGTTGATGAGACCATCAATTCACGCAACGCGTGGTTAGAAGTGAATAGTGGTTTTAATCGTCTTACAACAGAGCCTGCCTGTGACAAGGTGAACTCCAGATGAACTGGCAGGCAGGCTCTCAGCATCAACCTTTATACTTCCGGTTAGGGGGAGGAGCCATAGGTGGAGCCAAGGGTGGAGCCCAGTACAAACTCCTGTACACTCCCAGTGCATCGCCCCCTAGTGGCAGAGCAGCGCAACTGCTCGTGTGCTGAGCTTACAGAGACATAGTACAACATGTGTAATACAGTGTGAATTACGCTACTGTGATTCACCACATTCACCCCTTGTAATAAAAATCAAGTCCGGCGGGGGTGGTGGCTTACAGATTGAGTCTGTCCGGTGGCCGAGTTGTCCGCTGTGATCGGCGGAGCACCGGGGTTGCGGCCCCTTCTGGTGGCTGGATGAGCACCGTCAGTTGGGGTACGATGGCGGACTCCGGGGGCGATTCCGCCCGAGCTTCGTACCCATCTGGTTCGATTGGGGACTGGGGATGCTGGGAGCTAGCTGGCACGGGCGCGCAAAAAACATGTAGCGAACTGGTAGGTGCAGGGGCGTGGGGGGCGAGTTGGGTGGGATGTAGTGTGAGGGGCACCTCGGCGGTGGTAGTGGGGGGGTTGGATCCTGCAGGTGCTAGGTCCCGGAGGGATACAGTGTCCTGACGGCCGTCAGGGAACTCTACGGAGGCGTACTAGGGGTTTGAATGCAGTAGGAGCACTTTCTCTACAAGTGGGTCAGTTTTGTGCGCCCTGACGTGTTTCCGGAGGAGTACTGGGCCCGGTGTCTTCAACCATGCTGGGAGCGAAACCCCCGTGGTAGTGCCCCTGGAAAAAGTAAAGAGCCGCTCGTGAGGGGTCTGGTTGGTGGCGGTACACAAGAGGGACCTAATAGCGTGGAGCGCGTCGGGGAGGACTTCTTGCCAATGGGAGATCAGGAGAGTCCTGGACCGGAGGGTCAGTAGGACGGTCTTCCAGACTGTCGCATTCTCCCTCTCCACCTGCCCGTTCCCCCTGGGGTTGTAGCTGGTAGTCCTGTTCGAGGCGATGCCCTTGCCGAGCAGGTACTGACGCAGCTCGTCGCTCATAAAGGACGAACCGCGGTCGCTGTGTACACAGCTGGGGAAACCAAACAGGGTGAAGATACTGTGCAGGGCCCTAATGACTGTGTGGGAGGTCATATTGGGGCACGGGATAGCAAAGGGAAAACAGGAGAACTCTTCTATGACGTTCAGGAAGTACACATTCCTGTTAGTTGAGGGGAGTGGCACTTTGAAATCGATAGCGAGGCATTCAAATGGCCTAGAAGCCTTGACCAGGTGGGCCCTGTCTGGTCAGTAGAATTGCGGTTTGCACTCCGCGCAGATCGGGCAATCCCTGGTGATGGCTTTTACCTCCTCGGTGGAGAAAGGCAGATTTTAAGCTTTAATGTAGTGGGTGAGCCGGGTGACCCCTGGGTGGCAGAGGTCATTGTGGATGGCTTTTAAGCGGTTGCTCTGTGCGCTGGCACACGTCCCGTGGGACAGGGCATCTGGGGGCTCATTGAGCTTCCCCGGTCAATACATAATATCGTATTTGTAGGTGGAGAGTTCGATCCTCCACCTCAGAATTTTGTCATTTTTAATTTTGCCCCTTTGCGAGTTGTCAAACATGAAGGCAACCGATCTTTGGTTGGTGAAGAGGGTGAACCTTCTACCTGCGAGGTAGTGCCTCCAGTGACGAATAGCCTCCACAATGGCTTGTGCTTCCTTTTTGACTGAGGAGTGTCGAAGTTCCGAAGTGGAGAGGGTTCGGGAGAAAAAGGCGGCTGGTCTCCCTGCCTGATTTAGTGTGGCTGCAAGAGCTACCTCTGAGGCATCGCTCTCAACCTGGAAAGGGAAGGATTCATCCACCGCCCGCATGGCAGCCTTGGCGATGTCCTCCTTGATGCAGTTGAAGGCCTGGCGAGCCACAGCTGACAGGGGAAAGAGTGTGGCCTTAAAGAGTGGGCGGGCTTTGTCCGCATATTGAGGGACCCACTGGGCATAATACGGAAAGAATCCCAGGCACCGTTTGATGGCCCTGGGACAATGAGGGAGAGGGAGTTCCGCATACGCATACGGTCCGGGTCGGGACCCAGGACTCCGTTTTCCACGACATAGCCGAGGGTGGCTAGTCTGGTTGTGCGGAAAATGCATTTCTCCGTGTTGTATGTGAGGTTAAGCTTCTGGGCCGTCTGGAGAAATCGGTTGAGGTTGGCATCATGGCCCTGCTGGTCATAGCCGCTGATGGTGACGTTATCCAAGTACGGAAACGTGGCCCGCAGCCCGTACTGGTCCACCATTCAGTCCATTGCTCATTGGAATACCGAAACCCCATTCGTGACGCCAAAGGGGACCCGGAGGAAATGGAATAGGCGGCCATCGGCCTCAAACGCCGTGTAGTGGCGGTCCTCCGGGCAGATTGGGAATTGGTGGTATGCAGACTTCAGATCGACCGTGGAAAAAATCTGATACTGGGCGATCTGATTCACCATGTCTGCAATCCTGGGGAGGGGCTACGCGTCGAGGAGCGTAAACCGATTAATAGTCTGACTATAGTCTATGACCATGTGGAATTTTTCCCCGGTCTTGACGACCACCACCTGAGCTCTCCAGGGACTGTTACTGGCCTCTACGATTCCCTCACGTAAAAGCCTCCGGACCTCGGATCAAATGAACACCCTGTCCTATAGGCTGTACCGTCTGCTGCGAGTGGCTACGGATTTACAGTCTGGAGTGAGGTTGGCAAAGAGAGGAGGGGGGGAGATTCGCAGCGTGGCTAGGCTGCAGATAGTGAGTGGGGGTAGAGGTCCGCTGAAGCTGAGGGTGAGACTCTTGAGATTGCATTGAAAGTCGAGTCCCAATAAAAGTGGGGCGCAGAGTTCGGGCAGGACGTATAGTTGGAAATTAGAGTAGCTAGCGCCTTGGATTGTTAGAGTTGCGACAGTGCGACCTTGGATATGGGCAGAGTGGGAACCCGAAGCGAGGGAGATAGTTTGCCGTGCAGGGAAAATGGGGAGTGAACAGCGTCTTACCAGATCTGGGTGTACGAAGCTCTCAGTGCTCCCGGAGTCAAAGGCACAGTGTACTGTACCCGTTGATTTTGACCGTCGTCATCAAGTTGTGGAGATGCTTTGGGCGCGATTGGTCCAGTGTGACTGCATTGAGTTGCGGGTAGTCGGCGGCTCGGTCGGCTGCGCTGGGATGGCCCTGCGATGAGCGCCCGCTGAGGTCGCAGTCTTCAATCGAGTTTTCTGAGTGTGGCGAGGATGGGGCCCAAGAAGGCCACCCCCGTGGATCGCACGTGGCGGGCGGCGAGGAAGATGGCGGCCCCCATGAGTCGCCCGTGGTGGACCGCGTGGTGGGGGTCTGCCAAGATGGTGGCCCCCATGGATCGCACGTGGCGGGTAGGGGTGGAGTCGGGGCATAGGCCGCTGCGTTCCGGGGCCTGCGAGTGCGGAGGGCGATTACTTTGTGCCGCTGGAGGTTTAAGGGCTGGGGCCTTCCTTGCCAGGCACACTCGGGCATAGTGGCCTTTTCGCCCGCAGCTGCTGCAGGTCGCGTTGTGGGCCAGGCAGTGCTGCCGCGGGTGCTGGGACTGGCCACAAAAGTGGCAGGTTGGGGCAGCATGGTGGCTGTGTGGCCGCGCGGTACAGGCCTGGGGGAGTCGCTGGTCGGGGGCCCATGACGGGGTCGTGCAGTCAGTAGGAAACAAGGTGAGGCTATGAAATGAGACCTCCATAGTTGTAGCGAGTTCAACAGTATCTTCTAAATTTAGGGCCCCCTTCTCCAGCAGTCGCTGGCGCACGTAATTCGATCTAAGGCCTGCAACAAAGACATCGCGGACAGCAAGTTCTCTATTTTCTACAGCAGTTACAGCCTGATAATTACAGTCCCGGGATAAGGCTTTTAAGTCTCTGACGAATTCTTCTAGCAATTCTGTAGGGCGCTGGCGGCGAGTAGTAAAAACGTGGCGCGCGTAGACCTCATTGATAGGCCTCAAGTAGATTCTATCGAGTAGGGCCAGGGCCTCTGTATATGAGCCGGTACAGTTTAGCTGAGTAGATATACGATGGCTCACCCTCGCGTGCAGTAGGCTGAGTTTCTGCTCCTCCGTTGTTTCTGGGGTGCTTGCTTCAGCCAGGTAGGCCTTAAAACATCGGAGCCAATGCGAAAAGATTTATTTCGCCTCTGCATCCTGCGGGTCGAGTTCCAGTCGATTAGGCTTGAGGGCTGATTCCATGGTCATTCCTTACTGTTTCTTAAGACGATTAAATTGATGAGACCAGGTGAACTTCAGATGAACTGGCAGGCAGGCTCTCGGCATCAACCTTTATACTTCTGGTTAGGGTAGGAGCTGTGGGTGTAGCCAAGGGTGGAGCCCAGTACAAACTCCCGTACACTTCCAGTGCATCTCCCCCTAGTGGCAGAGCAGCGCAACTGCTCGTGTGCCGAACTTACAGAGACATAGTACAACATGTGTAATACAGTGTGAATTACGCTACTGTGATTCACCGCAGGTGTATGCTTTATTAACTGCTCTTTCTAAATATTCTGTCATCTTTCATGATTTATGCATATATGCACCCAGGTCTATCTGCTCCTGTACATCCTTTAGTGTTGCACCACTTATTGTTGTACTTCTTATTTTGTCTCCATATTCCTCTTACCAAAATGAATCACTTCACATTTTTCCATATTGAACTTTATCTACTACTTATCTGCCCATTCCACTACTATGTCTAAATCCTTTTGAAGTTCCACATTATCCTCCTCACAGTTTTGTGTCAAACGTAAACTATTAGGACCCTTGCTTTTCCTGATATATATTAATGATCTAGATTGGATGTGCAAGGAACAATTTCAAAGCTTTTTGATGACAAAAAACTTGGAAATATTTTAATCTGTAAAAAGGGAAGCGTCGAACTTCAAAAGAACATTAACAAGTTGGTAGAGTGGCCAGATGGGTGGCAGGTAATGTTCAATGTGGATAAATGTGAGGTGATGCATTTTGATACGAAGAACATGAAGGGGCAATATAAAATAAGGGGTACAATTCTTAAGGGGGAATAGGAGCAGAGGGACCTGGGTGTGTATGTGCATAGTTCACTGAAGGTGGCAGAGCAGTTAATAAAGCGTGTGGTGTTCTGGGCTTTATCAGTAGGGGCATAGAGCACAAGAACAAGGCGGCTATGCTAAACTTAAACAAGACCCTAGTTAGATCTCAGCTGGAATATCCTGTACAGTTCTGGGTGTCACACTATAGGAAGGATCTGAATACATTGGGGAGAGTGCAGAAGAGGTTTACAAAATGGATCTAGTGATGAGTAACTTCAGTTAAGAGGATAGATTGTAGAGGTTATGACTGTTGTCCGTGAAGAGGAAAAGGCTAAGAGGAGATTTGATAGAGATGTTCAAAACCGTGAGGGGGCTAGGCAGAGTAGAAAGGGAGAACCGGACAAAAGGCAGGAGAATGGCACTAAGCCATGATGCTCGTTTGGAAAGTCAGTGCAGGCAAGATGGGACAAATGGCCTCCTTCTGCACCATAACAATTCTGTGATTGGTACTTATCAGGAAAAGCAATACCAACCCCTGGGGAAGTCCACACCAACCTTCCTCCAACCCAAAAAATATCCATTAACCATCACTCGCTGTTTCCTATTACTCAGCCAATTCTGTATCCATGTTCCTATTGTTCCTCATATTCCCTGAGCTACAAAGTTTCTCACAAGCCTGTTGTATAGCACTGTATTTGATTGCCTTTGGAAGTCCACCTACACCACATCAACATTTCCGCAAAGCTAATGATCGGAGTATTGCAAACTGGTCAGCAATCTGTGACTGTAACTCACTGGGAATCTCTTCCTTACTACAAAACATTGGTGTGCTAGTTCAGTCACAAACATTACCGGCCAATAGTATATAACTTGCTACTCAAAGGTATTAGTGTGAAGTGTAACCTGGTTTATTGTGCATTGGTTTCTAGATCCATTCACTCTTTCCAGCAATGTATCCTCCTGGAGCTGCCAGCAGATGGCACCCTTTACATTGTTTTATGCCAAAGACACAAGGCTATCTTTGCCGTTTTTCACAAATATAGGGTTAATATTGCTCATTTTGTGGAATCTAAGGATCACAAATCAAGATGACAGGCAGACATAATTTTTCTTTGAATTATGAATGTAATTCCAATTCATTGAGGAAGATTAATTTCGTGAATTGAAGAAGGATCTGGTTCAGGGCAGCTGGAATCAAAGTTTGGCAGGTAAACAGTATATGAGCAACGGGAAGTCTTCACAGAGGATATAATTCAATTACAAGATAGACATATTCCCACAAGGGGGGTTAGCAACAACATCCAAAGGTGGGGCTCCCTGGATGACGTAAGGAATAGAGATTAAAATTAAAAAGGAACATTCATGACCAATAATACAGAAGAGAGCCAAGAACTCGATCAATCTGTTCCAGTATGGCTGCAGCGCTGCATCTACTTGACAAAGTGGAAAATTGCTCAAGTGATTACAGTTTACAAAAAGCAGGGCAAATTCAAGACAGCCAATTGCTATCCCATCATCCTACTTTCAATCATCAGCAAAGTGATGAAAGGTGTTGTCAACAGTGCAATCCAGCAGCACTTACACAGCAATAACCTCGCCGGTATCCAGTTTCTGTTCCGTCAGGACCACTCAGCTTCAGATCACATTACAGCTTTGGTCCAAATATCAGCAAAAATGCTGAATAGTTCTAGAGGTGAGGTAATAGTGACTGCCCTTTACAACAAGGCGGCGCGGAAGCACAGTGGTTAGCACTGTTGCTTCACAGCTCTCTGGTCCCAGGTTTGATTCCCGCCTTGGGTCACTGTCTGGGTGGAGTCTGTACATTCTCCCCGTGTCTGCGTGGGTTTCCTCCCACAAGTCTCGAAAGAAGTGCTGTTGGATAATTTGGACATTCTGAATTCTCCTTCTGTGTACCCGAATTGGTGCCGGAATGTGGCGACTAGGGGCTTTTCACAGTAACTTCAGCACGGTAGCACAAGTGGAGAGCACTGTGGCTTCACAGCCCCAGGGCCCCAGGTTCGATTCCTTGCTTGGTCACTGTGCGGCATCTGCACATTCTCCCCGTGTCTGTGTGGGTTTCCTATGGGTGCTCTGGTTTCTTCCCACAGTCCAAAGACATGCAGGTTAGGTGGATTGGCCATGATCAATTGCTCTTAGTGACCAAAAAAGGTTAGGAGGGGTTATTGGGTTACAGGGATAGGGTGGAAGTGAGGGCTTAAGTGGGTTGGTGCAGACTCGATGGGCCAAATGCTCTCCTTCTGCACTGTATGTTCTATGTTCATTGCAGTGTTAATGTAAGCCTACTTGTGACAAAGAAGATTATTATTATTATATTTGACTGTGGCATCCTTGACCCTAGTAAAGCTGCAGTCAATAGGTAACATGGAGAAATCTCTCCACTGGTTGGAGTCAAAGCTAGCAGAAAGGAAGATGGTTGTAGTTGTAGGAGGTCAATCATTCTCAGTCCCAGGACACAACTTCAGGAGTTCCCAGGGCAGTATCCTAGGTCCAATATTTTCAGATGCTTCATCAATGAGCTTCCATCATAAGATCGGAATTAAGGGTCCAAAAGCAAAAAGCTGCAGATGCTGTGAATAATTTTCCTACAGATTCCAAATGGCTATTAAAATTTGTACAGGCCTGCTGCGGGAGAACTGATGGGTCCTCACTAACGTTTTAGCTGGGGCAGGGTAATGGTGCACCATTAAATCCAGCCCGTGGTGCTGAATCTTTGGACCTCGCTGAGGTTGGAACCAGAAACAGACGATACCCGAATATAGTATCACGTGCCGATTTCCTGACCCCGGTCATTTTTCCTGAGGCAGAGTCAGATGCCAGCAGAATGAACCACCCGGATGAGGCAGGTAACCAATTAGGAATTTAATGAAATCCTTGTTAAAAATAGTTCATCGAATCCCGACAATGCAGAACGAGGCTAATCAACCCATCGGGTCTGCACCAACCCTCTAAAAGAGCACTCCACCCAGATCCACGGCCCGCCCACCCCACCCTATATCCGTAACTTCCCTGGCCACAAAGGGCCAATTTAGCATGGCTAATCCACCTAACCTGCACATCTTTGAACTGTGGGAGGAAACTGGAGCACCCGGAGGAAACCCACGTAGTTAGATAAAGGATGTGCGACTGAGATTTTCCAATCGTGGTGTATCCAGTTTCCCAACGCAAAGGGGTGCGGTTTAGCTGCTGTGGGTATATCCTGCGGTAGATGAGGGCAGAGAGGGTGCGCCAAGCTCTTCCTCCCTGTTTGGGTATTGGGTACAGCTAAAGATCTCCCTCTACAGCAGTGTTTTTCAAACTTCTTTTTCTCGGGACCCACTCTTACCACCTGGCTGACCTTTGGGATCCATGTTGGCCGACCTTTGCGGCACACTATTTTTGCTTCCTGTAATGTGACATACTTGGTCCGCACGATCTCACTTGCTTTGGTATTCAATGTTACATTTATGCTAAGAACTTCAGCTGGTGTCTTAAGTATTGTACGCATTCTTTGAAAAAATCAAGAGGTTTGTCCTTGAACTTGCCATGCTTAGTCTTCAAGTGCCTTTGATGTTTATGGGTGCTTTAAACTTTCATTTGCCAGTACTTCCTTGCATATAACATACATGGACTTTGTATCCTGATTTACATTGGTACAATTAACAAAGTCATACCTCATGATGGCATCTTTACACTGCTTTGTACTCAATCAGTTTTTTCTTTGTTTAAAACGATCCATCTTCGGTTCTTCACAGCTCCTTGCCTTGCTTTGTCACAGCTAGAAAATGGAGGAATCGCTCCTCCATCATTTAGCACCAAAAACATGGAGCACAGGGTTTGTGACCTCTTTGCCGACGCTGCTGATCAGAAGACTGCATCATTCTACTTAAAGGCTGGGATTCTTTTTTAAAAGCTGGGTGCGGCTGGCATTCCCAATTTAAGAGCCGAGCGCGGTCATTGGATGCTTCTCCCGTGATCGGGAATGCCACAATCAATCGTTCCATGACCCTCCCGGCAATGGTCCATGGCCCACCTGTGGTTCACGACCCGCAGTTTTAAAAAAAAGGGATTCCCCATCCCTGCTCCCAACTCTCATCCCGTGCTGACCTGGCTGCTTTCTCCGTTTGTTCTAAAGTTGGTGAGAAGGTCACATCCATATTGAAATTTCATTTCAGTTACTCATTCTTAACTGCAGACTGCTTTTCATCTCCAGCTGGATGGCCTCTGATTGGCCTCCAGGTTTGAGAACTTGTCTGACCCTCCAGGTTTGAGGGACACACTTAATTTGACAGCGAATCAGTCTCTGGGTCAATTAAGGTCCATGAGTATCCCAAAGAGTGGCGTTTTCCCTCAGAGCTGACCACTATTCCCCTTGCAGGAGGGAAACATCCAGCCCTTTAGTGCAAAAACAAGATATGAAGGTTGTAATGTATAAAACACTTGTTAGGCTGCAACTCGAGTGTTGTGTGCAGTTCTGAGCACTGCTCGGGAGGATGTGCAGAGAGGATTTATTACAAAGGGAGGGATCCTGGACTTCGGTTATGTGGAGAAACGGGGATTGGTTTCTTTAGGGTGGAGAAACTTTGGGGGGGGGGATTTGATGAAGGAGTTCCAAATCTTGAACACTTGCAGCTAAGTAAGTAAGTAAGGAGAAACTGTTTCTCATGGCAGAAGGGTTGGTAACCAGAGGACACAGATTTAAGGTAATTGGCAAAAGAACCTAAGGGAAGATAAAGGGAGTTTTTTTTTTAAATGCACCAAGTTGTTATGATTTGGAATACACATCCTGATAAAACGGCAGAAGCAGATTCAATAATAAATCTCCGAAGAGAATTGGTTAAAAACATGAATGTGAAAAAAGTTATAATGGAACAATTGGACAGTTCTGTTGATGCAGGTATGTTAGGCTGTGTTGTATCATTCCACGATTCTATGATTAACTTCAGTGCAAAAAAAACAAGCAATTAGACCGACTTATAATCTAAATCAGGGGTGGGCAAACTACGGCCCGCGGGCCGCATGTTCCAAACCCAAATCCTTCAAGCACCTCCATGAGGTACCTACTTTCTACTCGATCGAAGGCTTTCTCAGCGTCCAAGGAGAAAATCACTTCTGGTGTCCTCTCCCTGGATCGGGTCATTATTATATTCAGCCGGTGTCTGATGTTTACTGTTAGTTGCCTGACCTTGACAAACCCGATCTGATCTTCCGTGATCATTTCTGGCAGGTGGCTCTCCAGGCGCCTCGCCAGTGCTTTGGCCAGGACTTTTGCGTCAGTATTTACCAGAGATAAGGGTCTGTATGCTCCACACTGTTGGGTCTTTATCCTTTTTGTGGATCAATGTGATCAAAGCCCGTGTCAGCATGGGCGGCATGGCCTCCTTTGACAGTGAGTCATTGATCATCTCCCACAGGTGCAGAGCCAGCACTGCCGAGACTTTTTTGTAAAAGTCTACCAGGGAACCCATCCGGTCCAGGTGCTTTCCCTGACTGCATGGGATTGATGCATTCCACGATTTTGCTCAGTTTGAGCGTTGCTTCCAGCCTTTGTTTCCTGTCCTTCCCCACCACCGGTATATCCAGGCTTTTGAGGAACTGTTCCATTCCCAAGTCCCCTCTGGGGGTTTGGAGGTGTATAGCCCCCAGTAAAAGTTTGTAAAGGCCTCGTTAATATTTTCGATTCCACTATCATCTGACCATTTTTGTCCCGAACTTGAGCTATCTCTGTGGTGCCTTTTTTCTCTGAACTGTATCCAATGCCTTCCTAAAGTCATGTGTCCAGAATCGGACACAATACTCCAGCTAAGGTCCAAACAGTAGTTTAGAAAGGTTTTGCTGAACTTTGTTGTTTTTGTGCTCCGTGCATTTGAAATTTGTTTGCCTCCATTTTTGTGCACTACATGTGTCCTTATGCATTGGATACAATTTTGGAGCTGTATGTGCAAATTTATGAGGTAAATTATGTCCGATGTCAGATGCCTTATTGATGAGGGCATTTGCGCATGCAGGTAAAATCTGCTTGAAGTGTGTAGACGAAGCAGATCATGACACCAATGATGACAGTGATACCATTTTGAACTCTTGCCCAATGAGCATGCATTCAGCAACAGGAAGTGCACCCTCAGAGCTGTTAAATGGCTCATTGACTACTACAGGTGAGCTGCTGGTTGATTTCTTCTGACGATTGCTTTGATTTAACAGGTGTTTGATGCTTTCTGTTACAAGTTACCAAAGGAAGAGATAGGAAGAGATGCAGCATCTGCTGAAGGAGCTTTTGAAGATCTGAAGTTGCTGGAATAGTAGGCATTCCTTTGGAATATAGTGTGACTTGGAGAATGAACAGAGGTTATGCAGAGCAGGGCAAGGTGCTGGAAGTGGGAGAAAGGGGAGAAGGACTCTCAGCAGGATCTGCCAAGGAAGGTCAGAGAACAATTCTCCTTCTTGAATCTCCGCGAGGAACAATGTGAGATGTTTGTTCCTCAGGGAGACTACCTCACTAGAATTCATACATAGAACATACAGTGCAGAAGGAGGCCACTCGGCCCATCGAGTCTGCACCGACCCACCTAAGCCCTCACTTCCACCCTATCCCCGTAACCCAATAACCCCCTCTAATCTTTTTGGTCACTAAGGGCAATTTATCATGGCCAATCCACCTAACCTGCACGTCTTTGGACTGTGGGAGGAAACCAGAGCACCCGGAGGAAACACACACATTCTTCCCCTACTGCAGCCAAAACTGCAGCTTCAGAGCAGGGCAAATTCCACATTACCAGTGGTTACGAAGGTGACTATGACCATGCACCTTTCCGTTTCTGGCTCTTTCCAGCCCGGTGCAGGAAACACCGTTTGCTGTCTGCTGTTGTGTAAGATTCGTTATTTAGATTCACTGAAGCAGGTGGAGCAAGCACAGGATTTTATTGGTTGGAGACTGCCCATAGTGCAAAGTACCATTGACTACCACAACAATTTGCGGCACAGCCTGCCAATCCTACACCAGAACTGAATGGATTCCACTCTCTCATGACCAGCTGATGTGTGATCATAGGTAGTGAATCATGCAGGTCAATGCCTGCTATCCTGATAGCAGTCATCATACTTTCATTTCTGGCAGTTTCCTGTGTCAGCTGCATTTGAGCCACAATGGAAAACTAAAGGCTGGCTGTAGCTAACCAGGGCTATTTGCTGACCACACGTCTGATGACTCAGTGTGGAACATGTACACATGTGGGCAGCGTGCTAGTGTGGAAGCCAATGTGTCACCTGAAATGAATCATAGAATTTACAGTGCAGAAGGAGGCCATTCGGCCCATTGAGTCTGCACCGGCCCTTGGAAAGAGCACCCTAACCAAGCCCACACCTCCAACCTATCCCCGTATCCCAGTAACCCCACCCAACCTTTTTGGACACTAAGGACAATTTAGCATGGCCAATCCATCTAACCTGCACATCTTTGGACTGTGGGAGGAAACCGGAGCACCCGGAGGAAACCCACGCAGGCACGGGGCGAACGTGCAGACTTCGTACAGACAGTGACTCAAGACGGGAATCGAACCTGGGACCTTGGCGCTGTGAAACAACTGTGCTAACCACTGTGCTACCGTGCTGTCCTAAATGTGATTGAGCGGACAACTGGCATGCTGAAACAATGCTTAAATATCCAGAACTGCTCTGGCAGGGATCTGCAGTACTTGTCATAGTGTGAGTCATGTTTCATGGTGGTCTGCACACCTTCACTGTCATGGTGACACAGCCCTTGCCATCAGCTATACCGTGAACAACAAGATCATGAGGAGGAAGAGAAGAAGGAACAATATGGGAGGAAGCAATCTGGAAAGCCCCTTTCTTGCCAGCATGTACGTGAAGATTTCATCCACGTGTGATAGCAATAACTACAATCCCAATTCTTCATTCATCAACAGTCCCACACCTTGGGCAAAATTTTCCCTGTTTCCCACGGAGTGCAAAAGCGGACGGAAAGCTGCTGGCACCAATTGCTGCTTTCTCCGCTCTATCACCAGGAACATAGAAATGATAAATGTCGGATGGCAGGTCCCACAATGTCATAATGAGGTGGTATAATTTTTTTTATGATCAGGTGCCCTTTTTAAAAGCTACCCCAGTGCAGAACCACCCCCCCCCCCCCCCCCCCCCCCCAGCACTGCCAGCACCTGGGTCATACCCAGGGAGTGCCCTGGCACATGACCCTCTCTCCCTCAGTGATGCACTCACCTGAGTTCATCATAGAATCATAGAATTTACAGTGCAGAAGGAGCCGCCATTCGGCCCATCGAGTCTGAAGCAGCCCTTGGAAAGAGCACCCTACCCAAGCCCACACCTCCACCCTATCCACGTAGCCCAGTAACCCCACCTAACCTCTTTTGGACACTAACGGCAATTTTAGCATGGTCAATTCACCTAACCTGCACGTCTTTGGACTGTGGGACGAAACCGGAGCACCCGGAGGAAACCCACACAGACACGGGGAGGATGTGTAGACTCCACACAGACCGTGAGCCAAGCCTGGAATCAAACCTGGGACCCTGGCGCTGTGAAGCAACCGTGTGAACCACTGTGCTACCGTGCCGCCTTCCTCTGGAAGGTCTGCCTGCCAGGTGCATGCCATGAGAGACCAGTCATAATTCATGCCGGTCTGCCCTCATGTACAGGCCTCATAATAATATGTAATTGCAGTATAATGTTCCTGACGCTCAATGTCGGAATCCCCGTTATGTCACTATCGGGGGACTATCACGTTACGCTTTTCCATCAGATGAGAATGGGAGTCGAAATCCTGGCCCCTGCCCTTATCTTCTCTGTGCCACTGACAATTACAGCATCTGCTTGGCCACATTGCGAAAATAAACACCACTACACAGTAGGCATTGCCATATTCCATACAAATGTGAACTAATCTCCACGTGCATTCCTTTAATGCCTATCTACCCTAGCGCTGTTACACAGTGCTACTCCAGAGGCTGCAGCGTGTCTGGCAGAAGGCTGCTGACTGTCAGTAGATGAGACTGCCTTGGTGGATAACCTCAAGCAGCTCTGATGTTAGAAGGCCTGGCTATCTCATCATAGGCAGCAGCAGTTCAGACTCACTGATTGACAGACACTGATTGATTGTCTTCTTGAGAGTGAGCCACCCCAGAACAGCCCCTCAGTGAACCTGGTGGATAGTTTGTTGGATTGTTGCAGCACTCTGCAAGCCCATTTGAATTCTGTAATCCACAGCCATGAACGCAATAGTCTGACCTTGCATGTCAAGAGCCTGAGGTTCAATTGCAGCACTCGGATATTAGGTGGTTGTTGTTCCTGCTGCAACAGACGCTGCAACATTGGTTACTAATAGGGCAGCATGGTGGCCTAGTGGTTAGCACAACCGCCTCACGGCGCTGAGGTCCCAGGTTCGATCCCGGCTCTGGGTCACTGTCCGTGTGGAGTTTGCACATTCTCCCCGTGTCTGCGTGGGTTTCACCCCCACAACCCAAAAATGTGTAGAGTAGGTGGATTGGCCACACTAAATTGCCCCTTAATTGGAAAAAATAATTGGGTAATCTAAATTTATAAAAAAAAACATTGGTTACTAATTGTTGCAATACAAGTTGGTGCGTAACTGTGCGACTGGATCTGGCCACCAGTTTCACACCAGAAAGCTGTGTGCAATACCATGTGCCATGTTAGTACTGGACTCTATAGTCCTCCACATTAGCCATGGGTTCTCTAGCAGGTTTCCCGGTGGACCAAGCATATAGAATCCACAGAATCCATAGAATCCCTAACGTGCAGAAGGAGACCATTCGGCCCATTGAGTCCACACCCTACCTAGGCCCAGTCTCCCACCCTATCCCTGTAACCCCACCTATCCTGCACATCTTTGGACACTAAGGGGCAATTTAGCATGGCTAATCCACCTGACTTGCACACCTGATCTTTGAACTTTGGGAAGAAACCGGAGCACCTGGAGGAAACTCACGCAGACACGGGAGAAAGTGCAAATTCCACACAGACAGTTACCCAAGGACAGAATTGAACCCAGGTCCCTGGCGCTGTGAGGCAGCAGTGCCAACCACCATGCCACCGTGCCGCCCCTGTGCGCTTACCCATAAGCTGCCTCGGCAGGCTCCCCCATTTGACGTCTACATTTGAGTTTGCTGCATCAGATCTCAAGTGCAACTTCAGCCTTCAGTGAGCTGGTACTTGTGCCACCTTTCTCCCCTGCTCTGGCACAGGCCATTAAGGCTTGGTATCACACTGTGTGCACATCCCGCCTCTATTCTATATTCTAAAGTAAATAATGGTGTTTGTGAGTGTGAAATTGAATGATGGTGTTGTGTCTTTAGCATCACTGTGTTCTTACTATCCTTTCACTGCCTGGCCATATTGTACTTTTTGGGTATCTGAAGGGGGAAATGTTGTAGTGTGATGAGAGAGGAACGCAAGAGATACAGGCTTACGCCTTTGTTAGCGGAAGAAATTGTGATAAGTGTCAGGATTGGTATAATAAAGATGTCTCAAAGTATTATAATAGCACAGGTCAAGGGCAAACCAGCAGGCAATGGGTTAAAGTCACCCACATTGGAAATGATTTAATCATCTCACAGAGCACTTGAATATGAAAAGGAAACACAGGAGGTCCCAGTATGTCTAAGGGATCCATTGTCCAACACATTCGCACCTCTTCTAGAAGTTAAATATGTTAAGCACAAACCCATGAGATTGTAAGGAAACATTGTATTCTTTCATCGTTTTCCCATTACGGGGACCAGAAAATATGCATCCTGATCACTTTGCTTTGTTCCGAATGATCCAGTGACGTCAATACCTGCCTGTGACTCCGAAGAACTTTAAATATATATGCATATAATTCTGAGGACAGGCAGAGCTGACTTTTGCGAGCTACAGATTAGTCGCTGAATCTATCTCTCCTGTGTGCACACAGTTTTTTCCAAATTAAACAAAGTTTTACCAACACCACGCGGTCAAGAACAGACTTTGAGGTTTTTCTTCCCTCCAACAGCCATCTGCAGCTTCTGAATCAGAAGAAAGTGTGAGGTGAGAAGGAAATAATGAAAATGAAATGAAATGACAATCGCTAATTGTCACAAGTAGGCTACAAATGAAGTTACTGTGAAAAGCCCCTAGTCGCCACATTTCGACGCCTGTTCGGGGATGCTGGTATGGTATAGTTCCAAGATAAAAGAGAGTTTGGCCCTCAAGGATAGCAAATTAGCAATTCTACTTAGTTACAAGGCCCATGTGATTCATGTTGTCATGGAGAAGGATGCAGAGGAAACCATTGTAAAGATCAAGTTACAGACTTTCCTAGAATATCACTGAATGTCCCAGACAGTGTTTTTGGTCTGCCTGGATCCAGGAGAGAAGGAAAGCCTGGAGGCAAAAAGAATTTCTGTGGTTTGCTGGACAGGAATGTGTGAGGGAAGCATTCTCCAGCCATCTAAAGTTTCTGGGAGATTTGTCCTTGTAAAGCCAGAGAGGAAGAATCATTGGGACAGGCTTCATTTGGTTACTATTTGATGAAACAGTGAACCTATTGGAACCTATTGTGGGCTGCTTGCTATAAAGTCTGTAATCCTGTGGACAGTGTAAAGAATGGAAATGGAACATTCCTCTTTGTAGTTTAAAATATAAATTGCCCACAAAAAGAAAATAGTGTTTAGTCAATAATACCTTTTGACATTTGTTACAGTGAAATTAAAAACATGGGGCTGGATTGTCCGCATTCCGACACCGAAATCACGTACATTGCTGGGGCGTCAGTTCCACACATGGAATCGGGACCGGCGCCGGTTCCTCGATTCTCCGACCCCTGAAAAGCTACGCCGCGCCGCGTATCCCCTACCTGCAGTCATTGCCAGAGGCCCGCCCCGCTATTCTCCGGGCCTGACCGGCCGCAGTCCCGATGGCATGGACTATTCATGGTCCTGCCATTCAGGATACTTGCGTGGCGGATGCGGACTCAGTCCGCGGCCGCCATGGTCGGGGGAAGGCCGATCAGAGGGCAGGGGGGCCTCATACGGGACCGGGCTATGCTTGAGTGGGGGGTCCGGGTCGGGCACGGACTCAAACATAGACCGGGGGCACTATTTGCACTGTCCAGCTCCACGGTCTGAGTCCGCCATGGAGCACGGCGTGGCCGCAGGAGGTCGCCGCCATGCGCATGTGCGGCCTCTGACCCAGATGTGCGGTGGGCCGTATCTGCAGCTGGAGCTGCGAGCCTCATGATGGCTCTCTGCTAGCCCCCTGCAGGGCTGTGAATATGTGGCCTTTTGACCCCAGTTTGTCTGGCATAAAAGGCCACAGTTTTCACGATGGCTTGGGGACATGGTTCCTGAAATGGAGAATCCAGCCCATGACATCTTGTTGCGCCATCCTTTTCAGCAATTAATTGGAAGTTCAAATTTATTTTTGAAATTTATTGGTCTCTATGGGGATTATAACAGTTGTCAATTTTTCCTGCCACCTTCAAAGATCATGTGCTCAACTTTGTTGTCATGGGTTTCAGAGTGAAAGCCTCTGGCTGAAGAGGCTTGAGTGTCAACATCATAATCGACTACATTATTCACATTGAGCCAAGGCTAACTTCAGAAAAGGAAATCTGTATTATTTTGTACACCTTGTTCCTTAAAAAGTAGAAAAGTAATTATTTATAAAGCACCAGGAAAATGCAAGTTTGTGAAGTAGGTCAAAATGCATTCAAAAATGAACAAGTTTCTGTATTCATAATAAAAGCATGGATATTTGAAGGTGGTTACAAATTGTATGACCGTTTGACAATTGTGCAAATTCCATGACAAGACATGCTCCTTACAGATACTGATACCAATAGTATCGTGGCTTGGTTAGCTCTTTGCGCCTTATGGAATGCAGCAACTGTAGCAAGGAGAATTTCTCCTTCCTTATAGCTCATTTAACATGGGTAATGTAGCTTATCCAACTAGAAAAAAAATCAGAGGGAGTTTTTGTCAAGGGCCCAAGTGACCCTCCCTTGGCATGCCTCTAAGAATATGTCTAATTTGCTGATTTATTTTAGTTACATGCAATCTACTGAGATGTATCATGCTGTACTTTGAATCTAGAATTTAATCTACTTTATATTCTTTAATAGAAAGTATTTTAATGTATTAAAGTATTTGGTAATTTGGTGATTTTACAAAACGTAACCAAATCATACTTTGTATTAATCTAATGTTATTACGTTTAAATTCTCCAGTTTCTGTTGCAGCACCCCTCCATTTTCTGATGATCACAATTTATTGTGCTATTTTCCCTTTAATGATTTATGCTTTATGGATTGTAAAGAATATATCTGAGATTAAAGAATAACTCATTTTGTATAAAATAGTAGAAAAAAAAGTAGATACTTTACATGACTTTAAATATACAGGATATTGGGCGAGATTCTCCAGTCCCCCAGACACGTGTTTCTCGGCTGCTTGTCGTTCGTTGGCCACGGGATTCTATCTTCCCGCCGCTTGTCAGTGGGATTTCCCATTGTAACCACACACGCTATCCCGAAATCAGCTAGTGGGAATGTGCTGCCAGCAGGAAAAGTGAATCGCAATGAACCGAGAATTCCAGCCATTGTCTGAGAAGTACCTGGAGTTAAGATGAAAATGTACTTTCTTATTGTATTAAAAGATTGTATTCCAGGACCCAGCTATTTATAAAACTCTAAGACCTGGGGAAACTGTCACTGTCGAGCTGCGTCTGGCCAATGGAAGCTTCTAATTCAGCCCAGGGTAACAAGCACAGCAAATGAACAAAACATATTTGACATACAAAACAACTGACAAACAAAACCCTTCCTCCATAAGATCATGAGAAATAGGGGCAGGAGAAGATTATATGGCCCATCAGTCAACCTGATCATGGCTGATCATGGGCCTCAACTCCACTTTCCTGCTCTCTCCCCATATCCCTTGATAGGGCATTCGGGAATGGGCAGCAAATGTTGGCCTTGCCAGAGAGGCCACCATCCCATGAAAGGAGAAAGAAAAACATAACAATACATTACAACAATAAAAACCAAGCATACCCTCTTTTTCATGCTCTCTTGGCTTAATGTGAACAATGCAGTTGGTGACCCCTCTTTATAATAGCATCAAAGTTTCAGCAGCCTGGATGCAGGAGTAGCGTGTGGCGGCGTGTTCATGAAGCACACAGGTCTCAATGGCCGTAGAGAGAGTGAGCTGCTTTACTTTTAGTAGCTGCTGGCGCAGGGGCTCAGATTGAAACTATAATTGATTGTAATAAAAACGCATTTGGGTCACCGAATGCCCTTTCAGAGCACAATTAAGACTCAACCACATTGCTATAGGTCTGGTATCACATGTAGGTCAGATAAGGGAAGGAGAGTGGATTTCCTTTCCTTTTTTAAAAAATAATTTTTATTGAGATTTTCACAAAATGTCAAACCCCCCACCCCAGTAATTACAAAAAGAAGAAATAGATTAGCACCCGGCATATTCAACAAACACATGTACACATTCCTCCCCACCACCGAAACAACCCCCCACCCGGGTTGCTGCTGCTGCCGGCCTATTTCCCTACCGTTCCGCCAGGAAGTCCAGGAAAGGCTGCCACCGCCTAAAGAACCCTTGTACTGATCCTGATCCCCTCAGGGCAAATTTCACTCTCTCCAATTTAATGAACCCCGCCATATCATTGATCCAGGCCTCCACGCTTGGGGGCCTCGCATCCTTCCACTGAAGAAGAATCCTCCGCCGGGCTACTAGGGACGCAAAGGCCAGAACACCGGCCTCTTTCGCCTCCTCCACTCCCGGCTCCACTGCTACCCCAAATATCGCGAGCCCCGAGCCTGGCTCGTCCCTGGATCCTACCACCCTCGACACCGTGTTCGCTACCCCCTTCCAAAATACTCCCAGCACTGGGCATGCCCAGAACATATGGGCATGGTTCGCTGGGCTCCCCGAGCACCTAGCACACCTGTCTTCGCCCACGAAGAACCCGCTCATCCTCGTCCCGGTCATGTGGGCCCTATGCAGCACCTTGAACTGTATGAGGCTAAGCCTCGCACAAGAAGAGGAGGAATTCACTCTGTCCAGGGCATCCGCCCACGTCCCCTCCTCAATCTCCTCACCCAGCTCCTCTTCCCATTTACCCTTCAGCTCCTCCACCGAGATCTCATCTACCTCCTGCATTACGTGGTACACGTCCGAAATCCTCCCTCCTCCAACCCACACCCCCGAGAGCATCCTGTCCCGTACCCCACATGGGGGCAACAGAGGGAACCCCTCCACTTGCTGCCTGGCGAACGCCCTAACCTGTATGTACCTAAACATGTTCCCCGGGGGGAGCCCAAACTTCCCCTCCAACTCACCCAGGCTCGCAAACCTCCCATCTACAAACCTCCCATCTAGCCCCCCACCTCCCCCCTATGCCGTCTCCATTGCCCCCAAATTTTGAGGGTAGCCGCCACCACCGGGCTTGTGGTATACCTCGTTGGAGGGAGCGGAAACGGTGCCGTTACCAGCGCCTCCAGGCTCGTGTTCAGACAAGACACCATCTCCATCCTCTTCCATGCTGCCCCCTCCCCGTCCATTACCCACTTATGCACCATCTCTGCATTGGCAGCCCAATAGTACCCACAGAGGTCGGGCAGTGCCAGCCCCCCCCCTATCCCTGCCCCGCTCCAAAAACACCCTTCTCACCCTCGGAGTCCCATGCGCCCACACAAATCCCGTAATACTCCTGTTGACCCTCCTGAAAAAGGCCTTCGGGATAAGTATGGGGAGGCACTGGAACAGGAACAAAAACCTCGGGAGCACAGTCATCTTGACTAACTGCACCCTGCCCGCCAGTGACAGCGGCAACATGTCCTATCTCTTAAACTCCTCCTCCATTTGCTCCACCAGCCTTGTGAGGTTAAGTTTGTGTAGGGCCCCCCCAGCTCCTAGACACCTGGACTCCCAGGTACCCTGCCCTTTTCAGTGGGAGCCTACCAATCCCCTCCTCCTGATCCCCCGGGTGCACGACGAACAACTCACTCTTACCCAGGTTGAGCTTGTACCCAGAAAAGCCCCCAAATTCCCTGAGAATCTTCATCACCTCCGGCATTCCTCCCACTGGGTCTGCCACATATAGCAACAAGTCATCTGCGTAAAGTGACACTCGGTGCTCCTCCCCACCCCGCACCAGATCCCTCCAATTCCCCGACTCCCTCAACGCCATGGCCAGGGGCTCAATTGCCATCGCAAAGAGCAAGGGGGACAGGGGACACCCCTGCCTCGTCCCCCGGTGCAACCGAAAGTACTCCGACCTCCTCTTATTCGTGGCTACACTCGCCATTGGGGCCTCATAAAGCAGCCTCACCCAACTGACAAACCCCTCCCCAAACCCAAACCTTTCCAGCACCTCCCACAAGTACCCCCACTCAACCATATCAAAGGCCTTCTCCGCGTCTAATGCTACCACTATCTCCGCCTCCCCTTCTACCACCGGCATCATTATAACATTCAGAAGCCTGCGTATATTGGTGTTCAGCTGCCTTCCCTTCACAAACCCCATCTGGTCCTCAAGAATGACCCCCGGCACACAGTCCTCTATCCTTGTGACCAAGATCTTCGCCAACAGCTTGGCATCCACATTTAACAGCGAGATCGGCCTATATGATCCACACTGCAGGGGGTCCTTGTCCCGCTTAAGGATCAAGGAAATCAGCGCCCGTGACATAGTTGGGGGCAAAGCCCCCCCCTCCTTTGCCTCGTTAAAGGTCCTAACCAGCAGGGGCCCCAACAGGTCTGCGTACATTTTATAAAATTCGACCGGAAACCCATCCGGCCCTGCGCCTTCCCCGACTGCATGCTGCCTATCCCAGTGACCAGCTCCTCCAGCTCAATCGGCGCCCCCAGCCCCTCCACCTGCCCCTCCTCCACCTTCGGAAACCTCAGCTTGTCCAAAAAGCACCCCATCCCCCCCCCCCCCCCCCCCTCCACCGGGGGTTCAGACCGGTACAATTCCCCATAAAAGTCCCTGAAGACCCCGTTAATGTCTACCCCCCTTCGCACCACATTTCCTCCCCTATCCTTCACTCCACCAATCTCCCTAGCCGCGTCACGCTTACGGAGCTGATGCGCCAGCATCATACTCGCCTTCTCCCCATATTCGTACACCGCTCCCTGTGCCTTCCTCCACTGAGCTTCCGCCTTTCTGGTGGTCAGTAAGTCGAACTTGGCCTGAAGGTTATGCTGCTCCCCCAGCAATCCCTCCTCCGGAGCTTCCGCGTATCTCCTGTCCACCCTCACCATCCCCCCCACCAACCTCTCCCTCTCTCTTTGCTCTCCCCTCTCCCTATGGGCTCGGATGGAAATTAACTCCCCTCTAATCACCGCCTTCAATGCCTCCCAAGCCGTCCCCACTCGGACCTCCCCATTATCATTAGTCTCTAAGTACCTCTTGATACACTCCCGAACCCGCCCGCCCACCTTCTCATCCGCCAGCAGTCCCACCTCCAGGCACCAGAGCGGGCGCTGGTCCCTCTCCTCCCCCAGCTCAAGGTCCACCCAGTGCGGGGCATGATCCGAATTATGCACGTGGGAGAAAAATGAATACTCCCTGGCCCTCGGCCTCGCGAACCTCCAAGGATTTCACCCTACCCGACCCGGCCTCCTCTAGGGTAGCTCCCATTGCCGGCCCCCACCACCAGCTCCCCACACTCCAAGTCTACCCTCCGACTCGAGCCCATCCACCGAACCCACGCAAAAAGACAGCGCCCCACCCACCCTAGAAACACACAACCAGCATAAAGCAGAGAACCCCCCCACCAAAAATTAACACAGTTACATACAACCCCCCGCCCCCGACCCTCAGTTAGAGTCCAACTTCTCGGCCTGCACAAAGTCCCACGCCTCCTCCGGGGACTCAAAGTAAAGAGACGGTCCTTGTAGGTGACCCACAAACGCGCCGGCTGTAACATGCCAAACTTCACCCTCTTTCTGTGGAGCACCGCCTTCGCTCGGTTGTACCCGGCCCTCCGCTTAGCCACCTCCGCACTCCAGTCCTGGTAGATCCGCACCACCGTGTTCTCCCACTTGCTACTCCGCTCCTTCTTGGCCCACCTTAGCACGCACTCTCGGTCAACGATCCGGTGGAACCGCACCAGCACCGCCCGTGGCGGCTCATTCGGCTTAGGCATCCTGGCCAGTATTCTGTGGGCCTCCTCCAGCTCCAGGGGCCCCTGGAAGGACCCAGCTCCCATCAGCAAATTCAGCAGGACGACCACGTAGGCTCCCAGGTCTGACCCCTCCAGCCCCTCCGTGAGGCCCAGGATCCGCAAATGTTTCCGCCTGGACTGGTTCTCCATCTCTTCGAACCGCTCCTGCCACTTCTTATGGAGCGCCTCATGCATCTCCACCTTTACCGCGAGGGCCGAGGCCTCATCCTCTCCTTCGGAGGCTTGTTGTCGGAGCTCCCGGATTGCCACCCCCTGGGCTGTCTGCGTCTCCAGCAGCTGGTCAGTAGTAGCCTTCAGCGATTCTAGCAGCTGCACTTTCAGCTCCCGAAAGCAGCGCTGGAGAGTCTCCTGCTGCTCCTGCGCCCACTGCCTCCATTCCTCGAGGCCTCCGCCGGCCGCCATCTTGTTTCTCTTCCCCCGCTTTTTCCTAGGCGCTGCCACCACTTTTTTGCTGGCCCCACTCCTGGTCCAGACCATAGAACACTGGGAATCTGCCGCTGACGCCTTCCCATGTCGGGAACCGTCGATCAAGTACCGCTGGGGGCCCTAAAAAGAGCCCAAAAGTCCGTTCCTGGCGGGAGCTGCCGAACGTGCGGCTTAGCTCCGCATAGCCGCAACCGGAAGTCTGCGGATTTCCTTTCCTAAAGGACATTGGTGACCCAAATGCGTTTTTATTACAATCAATGATAGTTTCATGGTCGCCATCATTGAGGCTAGCTTTATATTCCAGATCTAGTAACTGAATATTAAATTCCACCAGCTGCCGTGATGGGATTCGAACCCAGAAGGTTAGGCACTGGATTGCTAGTCCAGTGACAATACTATGATGCCACTGTCTTCCCACATTAGAGTTTAATTATCATAATAATAAAGGTTTGTTATTTATTTGTATCAAAATGTATCTTCATTTTAATTGTTCAATTCTTGTATATGGCCCTCCAGTTGAAATGGTTGTCCACCCCTGCTTCAGATGATCAGCAATGAAATAGATTTCTATTAAATATTAACCCAATTATATTTCATCCAAGTTTAAGAGTTACGGAAGGTAGTGTCAGATGCAAGTCATTAAATAATTCCTTTCAGGGCAGCACGTTGCCGCAGTGGTTAGCACTGCTGCCTCACGGCGCCAAGGACCGGGTTTGATCCCAGCCCGGGTCACTATCTGCGTGGAGTTTGCACATTCTCCCGAGTCTGCATGGGTTTCACCCCCACAATCCAAAGATGTGCAGGGTAGGTGGATTGGCCACGCTAAAATGCCGCTTAATGGGAAATAATTGGGTACTTTGAAAATTAATAAATAAATAATTCCTTGCATTGCACACACTACATTGAATTTTTTTCCAGAATGCAAGCTAAATTTCAAACATTTCTTAATACCTTTAGTTCAGTTTTCATTTTACAGTTCAGTTTCATGCCCAGCATGAACGAGCCAGGAGCAGCCTGAAAATATCATCGCTGCACTGTCATCCATTACATCCTGAAATCCCACTGCTCAGCTAGATCACCCAACACATTTAGGCACTTGGTCCTACCATATATATGGGGCCCTGATTTAACTAAACAGGAACTAAGTCTTGTAGCGAATGAATTTAGCTATCTGTTTCCTGGTGCGCACAGCGCCAAGAAACACAATGTTATCGATTGGCATTTGGATTTGACAGGAGGCCTCGGCAGGGAACACGCAGCCAAGGCCGCACATAGCCCGGTTTCCTGCACTGAGGAGCTCCACTCACTGGAATTGCTCCATGTAGGAGAGATTGGGATGCCGTTTTAAATGGCATCCTGATCTCTGGAGCCCCCGACCCCCCCCACCCAAGCCCCAACTCACTATGAGGGGGTTCCCCCGGCCCCTGCACATGACACCACTGCGTGAAAAATGCCATCTTGGCATTTTGTCAGTGCCAAATTGGTACCCTGACAGTGACCCTGCCAGCTGGCTTTGCCACCAGGGCACCCTGG
Organism: Scyliorhinus canicula; assembly: GCF_902713615.1. Lineage (NCBI taxonomy): Eukaryota > Metazoa > Chordata > Chondrichthyes > Carcharhiniformes > Scyliorhinidae > Scyliorhinus > Scyliorhinus canicula. The sequence continues at coordinate 85,423,569 of NC_052152.1, forward strand.
CAATGCCAGACTGGCACTGTCAGTGTGCCTGCATGGCACCAGCAGTGCCAGGTACCACCCAGCTCAAAAGACACGCACCTGGCTGCCTCCGATCACCTGGGAGGCTGATTGGCGCTCACCCGAGTTCTCTGAGGCGAAGGGGATAACTCCTAACGCCTCGGGTGCCTCTGAAAATTGCAGATTGAAGTGAGACTAGCTGTCTCGCACGATAGCACAGTGATTAGCACCGTTGCTTCACAGCGCCAGGTTCCCAGGTTTGATTCCCGGCTTGGGTCACTGTCTCTGTGGAGTCTGCACGTTCTCTCAGTGACTGCGTGGGTTTCCTCCGGGTGCTCCGGTTTCCTCCCACAGTCCAAAGATGTGCCGTTAGGTGGATTGGACATTCTGAATTCTCACTCTGTGTACCCGAACAGGCGCCGGAATGTGGCGACTAGGGGCTTTTCACTGTAACTTCATTGCAGTGTTAATGTAAGCCTACTTGTGCCAATAAAGATTATTGAAAAAAATATGCAGGTTTGCCAAAAAGTGATCCAACCCACAATGGATGGATTTACATGGCAATGTCTTGCGAGATTGCATTAGATCATGTTACTTAAATCTGAAGTTTTTACAAAACATTGTCCTACGTTACCCTTATGGTGCAGGAACGGTGATCGCTCACATCCTGCCATAAGGTGAAGAGAGACGGATTGCTTTTGCTTCTTGAACCTTGAACAATGCTGAAAGTAACTATGCTGAGATTGAAAGGGAAGCATTTGGAATAAATTTTGGAGTAAAGAAATTCCATTAATTCCTGTACGAGAGAAAGTTCACATTGTTGACGAACCAAAGAGCAAGAGAGTACCACAAGATGGAGGTGCTCATTTAGAGGTTCAATAGAATCCTTTGAATGATGTGCACAGTGGTTAGCACAGTGAAGCAATGACTTCAAATGCCTGTGGATGCATTGCTTACAGCTTTTCTGCTCATTTTCATTTCAATCTGGGAGATCTTATAATGGTGATATGAACTTACACAGTGAGGCCAAAGGCCATCTTCCTCCACTTGCCCCACTTGAATGGTTGCTTGCACCATACTGCCATAGTCAGTTTACTCATCAAGCCTGCAACTCCTGTTCTCACCCATATAAGCTGCAACATCTCAGCTCCTAACCTCATTACAGCCTTGGTTCAAACATGGACAAAAGAGCTGAATCCCAGACGTGAGGTGAGAGTGACTGCGCTTGACATCACAGCAGCATTTGACCGAGTATAGCATCAAGGAGCCCCAGCAAAATTGGAGTTAATGGGAAGTGGGGGAAATATCTCCACTGGTTGGAATCATATCGAGGACAAAGGAAGATGATTGTGGTGATTGGAAGTCGGTCATCTAAGTCCTGGGACATCACTGCAGGAGTTCCTCAGGGTAGTGTCCTCAGCCTAACCATCTTCAGCTGCATCATCAATGACCTCCCTGCCAACATAAGGTCAGTTGTGGAGGTATTCACTGATGATTGCACAAGGTTCAGCAATATTCATGACTTCTCAGGTACTAAGCAGTCCATGTCCAAATGCAGCAATACCTGGACAATATCCAGGCTTGAGCTGACAAGTAGCAGGTAATATTCGTGCCACAGAAGTTCCAGCCAATGATTATCTCCAGTAAGAGAGAATCAAATAAAGTCCCTTGATATTCAATGGCATTACCATCACTGACCCCCCACTATTAACATTCTGGGAGTTACCATTGACCAGAAACTGAACTGGACTAGCCATGTTAACACTATGGCTACAAGAGTAGTTCAGAGGCTAGGAATCCTGTGGAGAGTAACTCATCTCCTGACTCCCCAAAGAATGTCCACCACCTAAAAGACATGTCAGGAATGTGGTGAAATACTCCCCACTTGTCTGAATGAGTGCAGCTCCAATAACACTCAAGAGGCTCATCATCATCTAGGAACCCCTTCTACAAACATTCACTCCCTCCAACACCGACGAACAGTGGCAGCCATGTGTACCATCTACATTGTGCACTGTAGGAACGCACCAAGATTCCTTAGACAGCAGCTTCCAAGCACAAGAGCACTACCAGCTAGGAGTAAAAGGCAGCAAATACTTGGAAACACCACCACCTGGAAGTTCCCCTTCAAGTCATTCACCATCCTGACTTGGAATTATATTGCCGTTCCTTCACTGGGACAAATTCCTGCAGCTCGCTCCCTAATAGCAAAATAGATGTACCTACACCACATGGACTGGAGGGGTTCAAGAAGGCTGCTCACCACCACCTTCTCAGGGGCAATTAGGGACGGGCAGCAAATGCTAGCCTAGTCAGTGAAGCCCACATCCCATAAAAATGAATATTAAAAACTTCAAACTTGTTAGACAATTGCAAAGGCTGAGGCTCCTCCACTTCTACTTTCTCAATCCCCTTATCTGCCTCACTTGCAGGAGGGCAACTATATAATCAACGACTTGGATGAAGGGACCATTTGTATGGTAGCTAAGTTTTCTGATGACACTAAGATAGGTAGGAAAGTAAGTTGTCAAGAGGACATAGAATCCAGAAAGGGATGTGGATAGGTTAAGTAAGTCGTTTAAAATTTGGCAGATGTAATGTCATGTGGGAAAATATGAAGTTGTCCATTTTGGCAAGAAGAGTAAAAAAAAGTACATTATTTAAAACCAGAGAGACTGCAGAGACATAGAAATATAGAAAATGGGAGCAGAAGGAGGCCATTCTGCCCTTTGAGCTTGCTCCACCATTCATTATGATCATGACTGTTCATCCAACTCAATAGCCTAGCCCCAGTTTCTCCTCCATCCTTTGATCCTCTGCACCCTAAGTGCTATATCTAACTGCTTCTTCAAAACATAAGGGGCGCGATTCTCCCAGAGAGGGAGAAATCGTAAGGCTGGCATCAAATCCGGGCGGGTTTGACGCCAGCCCCCCCCCTCCCCGACCGGGAACCGATTCTGGTCTCCGGTCGGGGCTAGTACGCTGCAGCCGTGAACTCCGGCATCGCGAGCTTAACGAATTTCGTTAAGCCCGCTTGCCAGAGTTTGCGCCGGCTGACGCGTCATATGACGTCAGCCGCGCATGCGCGGATTGGAAGACTCCAACCCGCGCATGCGCGGATGACGTCATCGCGCATTTGCGCGAAACCCACGCATGCGCGGGCCGGGATGCCCCTCAGCCGCCCCGCGAAGTGATACAGCGGGGCGGCGGAGGGACAAAGAGTGCGCGGGTATCGGACCCGCTGCCCGCGATCAGTGCCCACCGATCGCGGGCCCATGGCACCCTTGGCACGGCTGTGGTACTGCCGTGCCAATCGGTGCCATGGTTTTAAAAATCGGCACTTTACGGCTGTTTTTACGAACGGCCAGACCAGGTGTGTTTGCCGTTCGTAAAAACAGTCGTAAAGGGCTTGGAACTCGGCCCATCGGCCAGCTGTGAATCGCTGCTGGCCGTAAAAAAACGGCGGCAGCGATTCGTATCGGGATTCGGGCGTGGGGGGGGAGAATAGCGGGAGGGCGTCAGACTAGCGTGGCCGTAAAATTTTACGAGCCCCGCTATTCTCCGCACCGTCGTGAGTGCGGAGAATTGCGCCCACAATGTTTTGGCCTCAACTACTTTCTGTGATAATAAATTCCACAGGCTGACCACTCTCTGGGTGAAGAAATGTCTCCTCATCTCTGTCCTAAATGGTCGACCCCATATCCTCAATCTGTGGCCCCAGAACTCTGAGATACGAAAGGATCTGGTGCCTTGGTACATGAATGGAAAAAACGTTAGCAAGCAGGGATAGCAAGTGATAAGGACAGCAAATGGAATATTGTCGTTCATTGCAAGGGGAATGAAGTATAAAAGTAGGAAAGTGGTGCTACTGTGCAGAGTTTAAGTGAGACTGCATCTGGAGTGCTACACATTGGAAGCAATACAGAGAAGGTTCACTTGATTGAATCCTGAGATGAAGGGGTTATCATGTGGAAAGTTTGAACAGGTAGGGCTTATAACCACTGGAGCTGAGAAGAATGAGCGGTGATCATTTTGAAACATGTAAGATCCTAAAGAGACAGGGCGGACTCCGAGAGGATGTTTTCCCTTATGGATAGAATCTAGAACTAGGGGCCACAGTTCAAAACTTAGGGGTCTCTCACTACAGAGAGATGAGAATTTATTTTATCAGCAGATAATTTGGTCTGAGCAAAGAAACCAAGAAGATTAGGAGCCAATTGTGTGTCTTTGCTTAAAAGACTTGCTGACTATTATGAGTTTGGGGATGTGCTGAATGACACTGTTTGGGACAGATTGGTTTGTGGTCTGCACTGTAAAGCGATATAGAAAGGTTGGCTAATTAAGAGTAATCTTAATGTGCTGAAGGCTATGGAAATCACAATTTCTATAGATCTGCCTGGAAAAGAAGCTGAGCAATTGGGGTTGTGTACTCACACAGAGAACAGTGGAGGCTGTTGAATATAATCAAGACTGAATTATATATTTCAATCTGCAAGGGAGTCAAGTCTTATGGGGTTGAGAGTGGGATGGCTGCGGGTGCGAGTAGTGAGCAGACAGAACAGTGGTGTTGTGGCCACAATTAGATCAGCCATGATCTTATTGAATGGCGAAACAGGTTTGAGGAGCTGATTAGCTAACTACTGCTCCTAATTCTTGTGTTCTTCTGATGTTTAATCAGGCTCCTGTCTGTTCGTAAAAAATCAATGCATTGCCAAGGTATTGGATCATTTTCCTATTGAGTATCCTAATTGGTTATGCAGCACTGCCGGGTGGATAATCGTTTCCACTAAAAGTCTGTCTCCAGGAAAAGGCCATAGAGGCGGAAACAAATTGGGTAGCCTGCCCAACACATTGCGTTCCAAATTTCCATGCCCGCCTTTCCGCCACCATGGTCACTTCTACGCTGCTGGGAAAATTCCGGTCCAAGTTTCCTATTAAAACTCTTGTTCCCTCAAACAATATAACTAAAAGCAAAACACTTTCTTCATCCCAATTGTTGAAACATTGCTGCGCACAATTTAATTATCTACATAAAGCTGATTAGACTCAAAAGCAATTCATTGCTTGTGAAGCTTTTTGAGATATCCTGAGAATGTGAAAGATATATGAAATATTGGTGTAGCCCACTCACTGATGCTGACGAGTTCCAAGACTCCGGACTTCACATGTTGCTCTAAGTCAACCTCCACCTTTGGCTTAATAGCATATAGTACAAACATTGCCTTCAAGCATTTTGCGTGGCCTCCTTCTTTTATTTTTAGTTGAATTGTAATATCTTTCATGCTCCCTAATTCACTATTTTTAAAAAATAATATTTTATTGAGGTATTTGAACATTTTTATAACAGTAACATAAACAACGACACCAACATGGTAAAATAAACATTCCCCCCCACCCCAGCCCAATCTTCACACACCTCAACAATACAACAATCCCCACCCCCCCCCCCCCCCCCCCCCCCCCGAATACTGCATCTGCTGACATTTTAATTTTCTAAAGGCAAACTTTATTTTCTCGAGACTGAGAAACCCAGCCATGTCACTAACCCGGGTCTCTACACTCGGCGGCTTCGAGTCCGTCCACATTAACAAGATCCGTCTCCGGGCTACCAGGGAGGCAAAGGCCAAGACGTCGGCCTTTCTCGCCCCCTGAACTCCCGGATCTTCTGACACTCCAAAGATCGCTACCTCCGGACTCGGCACCACCCGTGCTTTTAGTACCGTGGACATTGCCTTAGCAAAACCCTGCCAAAACCCTCTCAGCTTCGGGCATGCCCAAAACATGTGGACATGATTTGCTGGGTATCCCGCGCACCTCGCACACCTATCCTCTACCACGAAGAACTTACTCATCCTAGCCGCTGTAATGTATGCCCGGTGGACTACCTTCAATTGTATCAGGCTAAGTCTGGCATATGATGAGGATGTATAACCCTGCTTAGGGCATCCGCCCATAGACCCGCCTCTATCCCTCCCCCTAGCTCATCCTCCCACTTGCCCTTGAGCTCCTTCACCGGGGTTTCCTCAGCTTCCGAAAGCTCCTGGTAAATATCCAATACTTTTCCCTCTCCCACCGAGCTACTGGAAACTACTCTATCCTGTATTCCCCGTGGCGGCAGCAGCGGAAAGGCCGGCACCTGTTTTTTCAGGAAGTCTCGCACCTGCAAATACCTAAAACCATTCCCTGCTGGTAATTTAAATTTATCCTCCAAAGCTTTCAAGCTGGGAAAGCTCCCGTCTATAAATAGATCCCCCATCTTTCTCATTTCTGCCCTCTGCCAACTCCGGAACCCACCATCCAGCCTACCTGGTACAAACCTGTGATTATTATAAATCGGGGTCCAAATTGATGCTCCCTCCACTCTCTTATATCTCCTCCATTGCCCCCAGATCCTCAGAGCCTCCACGAACACCGGACTTGTGGAATATCGGGCTGGCGAGAACGGCAGAGGTGCCGTTACCAGTGCTCCCAAACTGGTGTCTTTACATGACGCCGCCTCCATCCACTCCCATGCCGACACCTCCCCCACTGTCCACTTCCTGATCATGGCTATATTAGCTGCCCTGTAGTAGTTGCAGAGGTTCGGCAGCGCCAACCCACCCTCCCCCCAACTGCGCTCCAGCAACACTTTCTTCACTTGCGGAGTTTTACCCGCCCACACAAAGCCTGAAATATTCTTATTCACCCGCTTGAAAAAGGCCTTAGGGATGAAGATGGGGAGGCACTGAAAGACAAACATAAATCTGGGGAGGACTGTCATTTTCACGGTCTGTACCCTCTCCGCCAGTGATAGCAGGAGCATGTCCCATTTCTTAAAGTCCCCTTCCATTTGTTCTACCAACCGGGATAGGTTTAACTTGTGCAGTGCCTCCCATTCCCGAGCCACCTGGATTCCCAAATATTGAAAGCTCTTCCCTACCATTCTAAGCGACAGCTCTCCCAGTCTCTTCTCCAGTCCTCTTGCCTGGATCGCAAACATCTCGTTTTTCCCCATGTTCAATTTATACCCCTAAAAATTGCCAAATTCCCCCAAGATTCGCATTACTTCCCCCATCCCCTCCAACAGGTACGAAATGTACAGGAGCAGATCATCTGCATAGAGCGAGACCCGGTGCTCCACCCCCCCCCCCCCCCCCCCCCTCCCCACCCCCCCGAAGCAGCCCTTTCCCGTTCCTAAAGGCTCTTAACGCCATGGCCAATGGCTCTATGGCCACAGCAAACAGTAACGGGGAGAGGGGGCACCCTTGCCTCATCCCTCGGTGTAGTTTAAAATACCCCAACCCCAGCCGGTTCATATGCACACTCGCTACTGGTGCCTGATAGAGCAACCGTACCCAGTCAATAAAGCCCTCACCAAACCCAAACCTTCCCAGCGCCTCCCACAGGTAATTACACTCCACCCGATCAAAAGCCTTCTCCGCATGCATCGCTACCAGCATATCCGCCTCCTCTCCTTCTGAGGGCATCATAATAACATTTAGAAGCCTTCAAACATTGGCCTTGAGTTGCCTGCCCTTAACAAATCCCGTCTGGTCTTCCCCTATCACCCCCGGGACTGTCCTCTATCCTTGTGACCAGTATTTTAGCCAGCAATTTGGCGTCCACATTCAGTAGAGAAATCGGCCTGTATGACCCGCATTGCTCCAGATCCTTCTCCCGTTTCAGGATCAATTAAGTTGAGGCCTGCGACATTGTTGGGGGGAGGACTCCCTTCTCTGTTGCTTTGTTAAATGTCCTCACCAGCAGTGGGCTCAATATCTCTGAAAACGTCTTATAGAATTCCACCGGGTAGTCGTCAGGCCTTGGGACCTTGCCCGACTGCATGCCCTCCAGCCCTTGATTATTTCCTCAATCTCAGTTGGGGCTCCCAGTCCCTCCACCAGGTCCTCCTCCACCCTCGGGAACCTCAACTAATCCAGAACTTGCCTCATCCCCTCCACCCCAGCCGGGGGTTCTGACTCATATAATTTACTATAAAAGTCCTTAAGCACCTCGTTCACCCCCGCTGGTTCCAGGACAGAATTACTATCTCTACTCTTTACTTTACCAATCTCCCTGGCTGCCTCTCTTTTCCTGAGCTGGTACGCCAACATTCTGCTTGCCTTTTCCCCGTACTCATAAATCGTCCCCCTTGCCTTCCTCAACTGTTCCACTGCTTTCTCTCTGGTCAACAGACCAAACTCCAACTGTAATCTCTGCCAGTCCCTCACTAGCCCCGCATCCGGGGATTCCGAGTATCTGCTGTCCACCTGGAGTATCTCCTCAACTAACCTATCCCTCTCAGCCCGTTCCACCTCGTCTCTGTGGGCCAGTATCGAGATCAATTCCCCTCTGACTACTGCCTTCAAAGCTTCCGAGACCTCGCTGCAGACACCTCTCCGTATCATTTGTTTCCAGGTAGTTCTGGATGGACTTGTTAACCCGCCCACAGATCGCTTCGTCTGCTAGCAACCCCACATCCAGTCTCCACAGCGGGAGTTTCCCTCTCTCCACACTAACCTGCTGAACCACCAAATGCAGGGCATGATCCGACACTGCGATTGCCGAGTACTCAGTATCCACCACCTTCGGTATTCGCGCCCTGCTCAGAACAAAACAGTCGATGTGAGAGTATACCTTATGGACACGTGAATAAAAGGTAAACGCCTTCATCCTTGACCATGCAAACCTCCATGGGTCTACGGCCCCCATCTGTTCCTTAAAACCCTTCAATTCCTTTGCCGCAGCCGGCCTCCCCCCTGTCCTGGATTGTGACCGGTCCAATTCCGGATCAATGACTGTATTGAAGTCCCCTCACATGATCAGGTTATGTGACTCTAAGTCTGGAATCTTACCTAACACCCACCTCATAAATTCCACGTCGTCCCAATTCGGAGCATACATGTTCACAAGTACCACTCGCACTCCATCCAGCTTCTCACTCACCATTATGTTCCGACCCCCCTTGTCTGACACGATTATCCCTGCCTCGAATACCACTTGTTTGCTGATCAAGATCGCTACCCCCCCCGGTCTCCGAGTCCAGTGCTGAGTGGAACACTTGGCTAACCCAACCCTTCCTCAATCTCATCTGGTCTGTAACCTTTAGGTGTGTCTCTTGTAGCATTGCCATGTCTGCCTTTAGTTCCCTCAAATGCACGAACACACGAGCCCTCTGACCGGCCCATCAGTCCTTTCACGTTCCATGTGATCAGCCTGGATGGGGGCTTCCAAACCTGCCAACTAGTCTTCACCCTTTTTAGGCCTGCCTCCAGCTCGTGCCCTCCGCTTCCTCGAGTCCCCACTTGGGCTGTCGCCGTTTCCGACCTCCCATTTGTCCCCTAGTAACAGTTCCTCCCTTGTCAGCAAAGCAGCTCCCCCTCCCCCTCCCTCCCCCCCCAGCAACAACACTAGAAACCCAATCCCCCAAGTCAAGCTCCAGCTTAACACCTGCTCACCCCCCACTGCGCTTCTGAGAGTCAGCTGACCCATGCTGACTCGGTAGCTCCTGCCCCTGGCACCAAGCAGTCTGTCTCCCTATTGTTCTCTCCTTTCTCCCCCCCATATGAATAAACATTTTAAAAGCATCACATTCCCCAGTCAACAAACATCAGAAAAAACAGTGAAGAAACAGTCACTTTAGAAAAATAGTCAGTCAAAAAGCAGAACCAAATTCAAAGCCCATCCCCCCCTCTAACAAGGTCCCTGCACGACAAAGCAACGTTTAACCATCCAAACAGCCCATTATTTCACATAGAGCTATTTAAATTTATACAATCCTGTACCACAAATTACCACCACAGTATTTCTCCAAGGCTTAAGTCTCTTTTAATTCACCTCCAGCTTAATTTCTTTAATAAAGTTCCATACTTCGTCTGCCGTTTCAAAGTAGAAGTCTCGTTCCTCATATGTGACCCACAGACGGGCTGGCTACAGCATCCCGAACTTCACCCTCTTCTTAAAGAGGGTTGTTTTTGCCCGATTGTACCCAGCTCGCCTCTTGGCCAAATCCGTTCCCAGGTCCTGATAGATGCGCAACTCACAGTTCTCCCACTTGCTGCTCCGTTCTTTCTTGGCCCACTGCAAAACGTGTTCCTTGTCCATGAAACGGTGAAAATGTACCATCATGGCCCTCGGCGGCTCGTTCGCTCTGGGCTTCCTCGCGAGGGCTCTGTTCGCTCTGTCCAATTCCAGGGGCCGAGGGAACGCCCCACCCCCCCATCAACTTCTCCAACATGTCCGTCACATAGGCCCTCACTACCTTCAGGGAGGCCATCAATTCTAAGATTCTGCCTCCTGGACCTATTCTCCAGGTCCTCCAGCTTCTCCTGCATTCTTTTCTGGTGGTCGTTCATCATCCCCCACCTTGCTTTCCAGCACAGTTATATACTCCTCGTGCTCAGACAACTTTTGTTCCACCTCCCGGATTGCTCTCCCGTGGGTTTCCTGATTCTGAACCACTTGATCAATCGAAGCCTTAACCGGGTCCAGCGTGTCCTTCTTAAGCTTGGCGAAGCAATCCTCGAAAAACTTCACCAGCTGCTCCGTCGACCACTGTGTCGTCTCTCCACGGCCCTTGCCCTCCGCCATGCTCTGTTTGTGTCTCCCTTATAGGACTTTGTCATCTCACACGGCCACTTCTGGTCCAATTCTCCATACACCAGAGAGGGATTTCTCCTCACTGTCTCACTTTTCACCAATTTATCCCATAAAATCCGAAAAAAAACAGGGGCAAAAGGTCCAACAGTCCGTTACAGGCGGGAGCTATTAAATGTACGACCTACTCCTCCATGGCCACTAATTCACTATTGAACACAACAGTGCGCTCCTTTAAAAAATTTTTAAGGATGGATTCTCCATTGGTCACCATGTTGACTTCGGCCCAGTTCAGTCGAATCTTCTCCAGCTGTGTTTGACCCATGAATGCAGGATAGGTTCCCTTTACTACCCGCAGAGACACACCTGCTCTTGGCCTATTAAGTTGCACAGCTACTTGTGACACTTCAGTGGAATTGCTTCTCCTGTATATGTCTTCAGTATTATCTTTGACGGCCTTAAAAGAGTATGCTTAAGTTTTGCCTCATAGACAGTCTCTGGCACCAACAGACTGCTGCCCCAACTTCCATCCTTACTGGCTGTTCACCCAGCAGGGCAGTGACCCAGTATCAGTGTGCAGTATCAGTAATGACTAGAGTATTCAGTGATAAATCCTCCTCTGCTGGTGAGTCGCTTCCTTTTCCTCGATCCTTTGAACAGAATGGGCATTCTATCTGTTATTTCATCTCTGCTGCCTTCGATTGTTCTTGCTTCTTATTTTTACTTAGAGCTTGGTTTTTCATCCTGCAGACATGCTCTGTGTGTCCTTTTTTTCCACAGCTTTGACATGCCATCAGTGGAGTTCTCTGTCGGTGGGATCCTCCGGTTCGCCGGCAGCGCACCCACGGGTTTCCCGACGGTGTGGAATGGCCACAATGGGAAGCCTCATAGACCGGCTATAGGAACGGAGATTCCTGCTGCCGGTGGGGATGCACGTGCTGGAAAACATCGCTGGAGGACCGGAGAATCCCACCCCATGTTTTCATACCACCATTCCGCAGCAGAACACCCTGGCTTTGCACATCAGTAACATATACGAATCTCGAGATTCTTGGGTGTTGATTCAGCAGCCATTTTGTTTATTTGAGTACACAACCCCAATTGCTAAGCTTCCTTTCCAGGCAGTTCTATAGAAATTGTGATTTCCATAGCTTTCAGCAGATTAAGATTACTCTCAGTTTGCCAACCGTTCTATATCATTTTGCAGCATAGACCACAAACCAATCTGTTCCAAACAGTGTCATTCAGCACATCCCCAAACTCATAATATTCTGCAAGTCACGCGATTGACTCCCAATCTTCTTGGTTTCTTTTATGGAATCTAAAACACTTTCCAATCACCAAGGATTTTGGCGGAAAGTGTGCTTGCAAAATATCTACAATCTCCTTGTACGTCTTAAAGGCTGGCTTTTCGGGTTGCATTAAACTATGGAGGAGATGACATATTCCCCCCCCCCCCCCCCCCCCCATCATGTTCAGGAAAATGGGCACCATCATACCTTCAGCTATTTTTTTTGCCTGCGCAAAATAGTCAAAACGCTCAGTGTAGGGATTCTGCATTTTCAAAGGGTCCCACAATGCCAAAAACACCCCCCATTTTTCTACTAATGGAGGTTTGCAAATGCACACTTCACAACCCTGTTTCAGCAGCTTGCTTGATTCCCTAATACACAAGGCAACAACCCGAGTCTTATTTATCACAGACAGCTGTATAATCTATTCAGGCAGATTATTGTTACGCTCGTCCACCTAGCCCATTAGTTCTCCATAGTATGTGTCGTGCTGAGTGAAAGGTTTTCCTTTCTCAATTCTCTTTTCCTTTTTCCAGCTTTTCTCGGTAAATTACTTCTCCCCGATTGGCATACGTTCGTAGTCCTTGTCGCCAGTTGTTATATTATTTTTTGGAGGTGTGATGCCAGGGAACATGGGTGTTTAAAACAACAGAGCTGGATGGTTGTAAAGTGCGTAGTTGACAAATGAGGTACTGTCCCTCGAATTTGGGTTAAGTTTCATTGAAACACTGTAGGGGTCCGGGGTCAGAAAATTCAGAGTGGGGGCAAGGCTGAGATTTAAAATAGGTGGCAACTGGAAGCTCAGGGTCATTCTTGTGGACAGAATGGAGGCGTTCTGCAAAGCAGTGCCACAAAATGCATTTGCTCTCCTCTATGTGGGGCAAACCACGTTGTGTGCAGCGAACATAATATACTAAATTGAAAGAAGTGCAAGTGAATTACAGTCTCAGATGGAAAGCATGTCTGGGGCCTTGGATGATGAGAAGGGAGGAGGTAGCAGGATAGGTGTTGCATATTTTGCACTTGTCTGGAAATGTGCTGTGGTTGACTGTTACCTGCCCTCTCAATTGATTTAGGAGAAAGGAAAACACATTAGAAATACGAGCATGGAAAGGTTGCCTGATCAGAGCAGATGCAACAGACGCAAAGAAAGTGGAAGAATGGATTAGAGTCTTTACAGAAAGCTGGGAATCGGCGGGGGCCGGCATCAATCCCGCCCCCGCCATGTCCCGAAGTCTCTGGCACCAGAGATTCGGCAGTGGGGGGGGGGGGGGGGGGGGGGGGGGGGCGTAATCGCGCCGCGCCGGTCGGTGGGCCCCTCCCCCAGCGATTCTCCGGCCCGCGATGGGCCAAAATCCTGCCGCTGTCATGCTGGCCCCGCTGTCGTGGATCAAACCACCTACCTTACCTGCGGGACCAGGTGGCGCGGGGTCCTGGGGGGGCGCGGGGCGATCTGGCCCTGGGGGGTGCCCCCACGGTGGCCTGGCCCGCAATGGGGGCCCACCGATCGGCGGGGGGGCCTGTTCCGTGGGGGCACTCTTTTCCTTCTGCCTTCGCCATGGTCTTCACGATGGCTGAGGCGGAAGTGACCCCCTCCCCTGCGCCTGCTCGGGGATGGCATCAGCAGCTGCTGACGTTCCGGCGCATGCGTGGACTTCCACCAGCCGGCGAAGTCCCTTCGGCCCCGACTGGCGTGGCACCAAAGGCCGTTCCCGCCAGCCAGAGTGGTTCAAGCCACTCCATTACGCAGGGACCCCCCGCCCCGCCGGGTAGGGGAAAATCCCGGCCCAGGTGTCAGAAAGTGTAGTCAAGGTACCTCAGTGGTCTTATAATTAGTCTTAGAACATAGAACATAGAACAGTACAGCACAGAACAGGCCCTTCGGCCCTCGATGTTGTGCCGAGCAATGATCACCCTACTTAAACCCACGTAACCCGTATACCCGTAACCCAACAATCCCCCCATTAACCTTACACTACAGGCAATTTAGCATGGCCAATCCACCTAACCCGCACATCTTTGGACTGTGGGAGGAAACCGGAGCACCCGGAGGAAACCCACGCACACACGGGGAGGACGTGCAGACTCCACACAGACAGTGACCCAGCCGGGAATCGAACCTGGGACCCTGGAGCTGTGAAGCATTGATGCTAACCACCATGCTACCGTGAGGCCCCTGAGCAGGCTATCTTATTTGATAGCCTGCTCAGAAAGGGAGAGAGAGTAACCGAGGAAGGAGAGATTCAGAGATGAACCTTGTGTACATGAGAGAAGGTTGGAAATTGGAACCAAAGGTGATTTTTTTTTTAGTTCAGGGTGAGAGCAGGAAGTGGCACTAATGCAGCCATCAAGTTACTGGAAAAAGAAATGATAGAGGGTGTCTGAGTACGACTACAACAAAGAATGTTCCACATATGCCATAAAAAGCCAGGCATATTGGTTCCCATAGCAACACCTCTAAATTAGAGGCAGTGAATGGAATAAAAGGAGAAATTGTTCAACATGAGAACACGTTCAACCAGGCAGGGGAGGGTGGTGACGAATGAGGGACTGGATGGGCTTCGATTCAAAGATCCCTCAGACCAGGTTAGTAAATCAGTAATCCAGGCTTGGGGCAGTTTCACCGATGACTCATTTGTTGTCTGTCACATGGACCATTGCCAGGAGCAGCAAGACGTGGTTTCACCTTTGGCCACCTCCAGTCAGCTGGATTCAGATACCAAAGACAAATAGTGCAAATGATGGGAATCTTAATTAAAATCACAAACTGTTGAAAGATAATTGACCTGAAACGTTAACTCTGTTTTTCTCTCCACAGATGCTGCCAGACCTGCTGTAACTTTCCAGCATTTTCTGTAATTATTAGCCAGATACAGAGTTGGTTTCACAACAAGGCAATGTGTAACTTTAAGACTCTTTTCTTTTATTTCGTTTTTCCAATTAAGGGGCAATTTAGCGTGGCCAATCCACCTACTCTGCACATCATTGGACTGTGGGAGGAAACCGGAGCACCTGGAGGAAGTCCACACAAACACTGGCAGAAAGTGCAGACTCCGCACAGTCACCCAGGGATTGTGATTATAAACCCAGGTGTGCAATCTGATTGTGATTATAAATCCAGGTGTGCAATCTGATTGTGATTATAAACCCAGGTGTGCAATCTGATTGTGATTATAAACCCAGGTGTGCAATCTGATTGTGATTATAAACCCAGGTGTGCAACCTGATTGTGATTATAAACCCAGGTGTGCAACCTGATTGTGATTATAAACCCAGGTGTGCAATCTGATTGTGATTATAAACCCAGGTGTGCAACCTGATTGTGATTATAAACCCAGGTGTGCAACCTGATTGTGATTATAAACCCAGGTGTGCAACCTGATTGTGATTATAAACCCAGGTGTGCAACCTGATTGTGATTATAAACCCAGGTGTGCAATCTGATTGTGATTATAAACCCAGGTGTGCAACCTGATTGTGATTATAAACCCAGGTGTGCAACCTGATTGTGATTATAAACCCAGGTGTGCAATCTGATTGTGATTATAAATGCAGGTGTGCAATCTGATTCTGTTTAATAATACAGGTGTGTAATTTGACTGTGACGGCATCTAGAATCATGAGATTAAGGATGTGCTCCGGGATGCGGTAGATAAAGTTCATAGAACATAGAACATACAGTGCAGAAGGAGGCCATTCAGCCCATCGAGTCTGCACCGAACTAACTTCATGAACTAACAAAGGCTGTAAACTTGGCAGTTAGCACCACAAAATGAACATTTAAAAATTAGTTAGCAGTTAATTTCTGAGTTTTTACCACCAACAGGAGTACTGCTACTGCTTATCTCTTAAAAATCCAACCGATACCCAGAATGTCAGGAGACTTATTGGCCCGGTGAAAAGATCTAGAGTCTTCACTCACCTGAAAAGCCTGAGGGCCGACGTATGACGTAGTCTTCCTCCAAGAGACACACCTGGGGGAGAAGGACCAACTGAGGGTAAGAAAGAGCTGGGTGGGGCAGATCTACCTGCCGTGCCATGGGATGAGGACTAGAGGGGTGGCCATACTGTTTAGCAAAAGGACGTAATTCACAGCAGCAAAAATGGTGATGGGCCCGGGGGGGGGGGGGGGGGGGGGGGCTTAGGGTGCAGTCTGTCATGATCAGTAGTGTCCTGGCAGGGGCACTGGTGATACTTGTGAATATATATGCTCCTAACTGGGATGAGGCAGACTTTATAAAATCATCACAGAAATCCCCCACCAGTGTGTGTGTGGGGGTGGGGGGGTGACTTCAACTGCATACAGGGCCTAAGGACAGACAAATCCATCCCCGATTCGGAGAAATAATCGGCCATGGTGAGACGCCTTGAAGAACAGTGGGGGGGGGGGGGGGGGAGATCCAGGTTGGTGGGGGGGGGGGGGGGGGGGGGGTGGATCCATGGAGATTTACACATCCAAGGGAAAAGAACTTCTTCTTCTTCTCCCAGCTCCACAAGGTCTACATCAGAATCAATTTCTTTGTAGTGGGGAAATTGATGCTTCCAGAGATGGTAGGAGCCAATATTTCAGAATAATAATCTCTGACCAGGCTCCACACTACATCGATGTGTGGTTGGAGACGGGCAGGCCCAATATCCCCCCCCCATGGAGGCTGGACACACCCCTCCTCGCCGACAAGGTGTTTTGTGAGATAATGCCACAAGCCATAGATAGGTGCGTATCCCACAACCAGAATAGGAAGGTCTCACCCTCCACATTCTGGGTGCACTGAAAGGGGGAGAAATAATAGCGTACAGGGTACTCAGGGACAAGAAGGAAAGGGTGGCTAGACAGCAGCTGGTCGACTTCATATTGGATGTGGATCGGCGGTACTTTATGGAATTTGACCTGCTCTCCACCAGGAAAGCAGTGAATCAACTCCACCAGATGCGGGGACATTTTATGAGCATGGAGACAAGGCCAGCTGCTTGCTGGCTCACCAACTGAGAAAGCAGGCAGCCACGAGGGAAATAATGCAGGTGAAATACAGGAACGGCTGGCTAGTCGCAGCACCGGATAAGATTAATGAGGCCTTTGTGACTTTCTACCAAGAGCTGTACACATCCGTGCCCCCCAGAGGTGGACTTGAAGATGAAACATTTCCTTGACGGGCTAGACATTCCAGTCGTGGGGGATGAAAATAAGCAGGGCCTGGAAGCACCACTAGAGCTGGGGGAAGTCATGGAGAGTATTAATTCCATGCGGTCGGGGAAGGAGTCGTGTTCAGATGGATCCCCAGTGGATTTCTATAAAACATCTGCGACAGCATCTGCGGGAGACGTTAAACGACTTGCTGTCAGGATGGAGCCTGATGCCCACACTGGCACAAGCCCCGATATTACTGATCCCCAAAAAAGATCCGACAGAGTGCGAGTCATATAGACCCATCGCACACCTAAACATGGATGCCAAAGTCCTGGCAAAGGCCGTGGCGAGGTGATTGGTGACTTGCGTGCCGGAGGTAGTCGCGGAGGACCAGAAGGGCTTTGTCAAGGGCAGACAACTAACATCGAACATCAGGCGCCTGCTGAATGTGATCATGACCCCACCCAGGGATGAGACACCAGAGGTGATCATCTCCCTGGATGCAGAGAAGGCCTTTGATGGGTTGAATGGAGGTACCTCATAGAGGTACTGGAATGGTTTGGGTTTGGGCCAGGGTTCACCTCATGGGTGAAGCTATTGTACAGTGCTCCCATGGTGAGCCTATGGACAACACCCCCAGCTCTTAGTGCTCTGGCTGCATAGCGGCATGAGGCAGGGATGCCCTTTGTCCCCATTTGCTATTTGCCCTGCAATTGAGCCTCTGGCCATCGCTCTCAGATCAGCGAAGAGGTGCAGATGCATTCAAAAGGGACAGAGAGCATAAACTCTCACTCTACGTAGCTGACCTGCTGCTCTACACCTTGAACCCCCCCGGCCTGCATGGGAGGAATAATGGAACTTCTCAGGGAGTTCAGAATCTACTCAGATTACAAACTGAACCTGAGCAAGCAAGAGCAAAATCCTCCCTGTGAACCCGTGGGGATGAGGTGGGGGGGGGGGGGGGGGGGAGCGGGAGTAAGGGTGCAGGAGGGGAGGAGGAGGAGCAGAGCTGTGAAAGTTGCCATTCCAGCTGACCCAAATCGGATTCTGATACCTGGGTCTCAAATAGCCCACAAGTGGACATGGTTCCACAAATGGAACTGTCACAACAAAAGAAACAGGGGACAAGTAGGAAAAGGACCCGGAAGGGATAAAGGGCGAGGACACACAGGGAGGCAACCACAGCGGCAAGAGCAAAACACCCCCAGCCGACACTGTACCTGCCCCCCCCCCAACCCGGTATGTTTTAGTGCGAGAAGCCTGCGAAGATAGGAATGAAGCCATACGGAGGTGGCAGCTGATCTCCAGGGGCTCGCAAACATGGGGCCTCCATACCTGTGCATAGGCTCTGCCTCAGGAAACATAGATAATCGTCTGCCCTGCATGATTTCTTGGGTGTCTTTCCTTTTAATATTATGTGTTATCCAAGGCAAGTGTCCACTGTAAATAATTGTAAAACCAATAAAAATCTAACCTTTAATAATCTAACCTATTTTCACCTTGAATCTCAGGTAGGATTGCTTAATGTGATTGAAACAATATCCCTTTCCACCAAGATTACCATTTCCATTTTTACTGAGTGCAAAATATAAACAAACCCAGATATAATTTGTTCGTGAAGACAGATATTACATAACTATTCACTTATTCTTTGATGCCCAGATCCATTTTGATTCTCTTGAGTGTTTATGGTAAACGTACAAGATTCACATTATGTTAGGTCATTTGTTAAGAAAAGGGCACTACTGAATTCATTTGGGTCTCGGCAATGTAAGATAATTGTTGCAAGATCAAAGCTGTTCTTGACCTATTTTCTGTTAACACAGATGATAAAAATCATGCCAGAAGCTAAGAAAATGTTTAACTAGGGTTTAAATTTTTTCCTCTTTTTATACAGTTTGACTAAGAGAAAGAGTTCTTGGCACCGACTTCAACAAATTTCTTTTTGAATAGCATTCAATTTAACTAGGTTTTGAACCAGATCCAAATACTTGTTGACTAAAACACTAAAAGTTACAGGATGCTGTTATTTCATGGGACGAAACTGTCCTTAAAGGGATACAGGATTTAGGATAAAGCATTTGGCAAAAATAAATATTCACGGGATTAAATGCTCCAGAAACACTTGGGGTGAAGGGGTGAAGGGGTGGGGTGTGTGTGTGTGTGTGTGTGTGTAACCCTACCGCTCCAGCAGAAACAGGGAAAATGGACAGTTCAAATGCCTCCAGTTACCTACCCAACAGAAAGCCCATTAATTCCTGCTGTTTTTCACCTTACCAGACACTTTATAGGCAACTAAAAACCCACCCGAAACTGGAGGAATCCCAATTCTTATTTACTTCGACTCAGGACATGATCTACGGCTGCGCCCTGCCAAAACAGGGACGCAATGCAGCCAGTAAATTCTGCGGGAGGCCTCTTCTGGGATTTAGAACATAGAACATAGAACATAGAACATAGAACATAGAACGATACAGCGCAGTACAGGCCCTTCGGCCCTCGATGTTGCACCGACATGGAAAAAAAAAACTAAAGGCCATTTAACCTACACTATGCCCTTATCATCCATATGCTTATCCAATAAACTTTTAAATGCCCTCAATGTTGGCGAGTTCACTACTGTTGCAGGTAGGGCATTCCACGGCCTCACCACTCTTTGCGTAAAAAACCCACCTCTGACCTCTGTCCTATATCTATTACCCCTCAATTTAAGGCTATGTCCCCTCGTGCTAGCCACCTCCATCCGCGGGAGAAGGCTCTCACTGTCCACCCTATCTAACCCTCTGATCATTTTGTATGCCTCTATTAAGTCACCTCTTAACCTTCTTCTCTCTAACGAAAACAACCTCAAGTCCATCAGCCTTTCCTCATAAGATTTTCCCGCCATACCAGGCAACATCCTGGTAAATCTCCTCTGCACCCGTTCCAAAGCTTCCACGTCCTTCCTATAATGAGGCGACCAGAACTGTACGCAATACTCCAAATGTGGCCGTACTAGAGTTTTGTACAACTGCAACATGACCTCATGGCTCCGGAACTCAATCCCTCTACCAATAAAGGCCAACACACCATAGGCCTTCTTCACAACCCTATCAACCTGGGTGGCAACTTTCAGGGATCTATGTACATGGACACCGAGATCCCTCTGCTCATCCACACTACCAAGAATTTTACCATTAGCCAAATATTCCGCATTCCTGTTATTCTTTCCAAAGTGAATCACCTCACACTTCTCCACATTAAACTCCATTTGCCACCTCTCAGCCCAGCTCTGCAGCTTATCTATGTCCCTCTGTAACCTGCAACATCCTTCCGCACTGTCTACAACTCCACCGACTTTAGTGTCGTCTGCAAATTTACTCACCCATCCTTCTGCGCCCTCCTCTAGGTCATTTATAAAAATGACAAACAGCAACGGCCCCAGAACAGACCCTTGTGGTACGCCACTCGTAACTGAACTCCATTCTGAACATTTCCCATCAACTACCACTCTCTGTCTTCTTTCAACTAGCCAATTTCTGATCCACATCTCTAAATCACCCTCAATCCCCAGCCTCCGTATTTTCTGCAATAGCCGACCGTGGGGAACCTTATCAAACGCTTTACTGAAATCCATATACACCACATCAACTGCTCTACCCTTGTCTACCTGTTCAGTCACCTTCTCAAAGAACTCGATAAGGTTTGTGAGGCATGACCTACCCTTCACAAAACCATGCTGACTATCCCTAATCATATTATTCCTATCTAGATGATTATAAATCGTATCTTTTATAATCCTCTCCAAGACCTTACCCACCACAGACGTTAGGCTCACCGGCCTATAGTTACCGGGGTTATCTCTACTCCCCTTCTTGAACAAAGGGACCACATTTGCTATCCTCCAGTCCTCTGGCACTATTCCTGTAGCCAATGATGACCTAAAAATCAAAGCCAAAGGCTCAGCAATCTCTTCCCTGGCTTCCCAGAGAATCCTAGGATAAATCCCATCCGGCCCCGGGGACTTATCTATTTTCACCTTGTCCAGAATTGCCAACACTTCTTCCCTACGCACCTCAATGCCATCTATTCTAATAGCCTGGGTCTCAGCATTCTCCTCCACAATATTATCTTTTTCTTGAGTGAATACTGACGAAAAGTATTCATTTAGTATCTTGCTTATCTCCTCAGCCTCCACACACAACTTCCCACCACTGTCCTTGACTGGCCCTACTCTTACCCTAGTCATTCTTTTATTCCTGACATACCTATAGAAAGCTTTTGGGTTTTCCTTGATCCTACCTGCCAAAGACTTCTCATGTCCCCTCCTTGCTCGTCTCAGCTCTCTCTTTAGATTCTTCCTCGCTTCCTTGTAACTATCAAGCGTCCCAACTGAAACTTCATGCCTCATCTTCACATAGGCCTCCTTCTTCCTCTTAACAAGAGATTCCACTTCTTTGGTAAACCACGGTTCTCTCGCTCGACCCCTTCCTCCCTGCCTGACTGGTACGTACTTATCAAGAACATGCAATAGCTGTTCCTTGAACAAGCTCCACATATCCAGTGTGCCCAACCCTTGCAGCCTACTTCTCCAACCAACACATCCTAAGTCATGTCTAATGGCATCATAATTGCCCTTCCCCCAGCTATAACTCTTGCCCTGCGGGGTATACTTATCCCTTTCCATCACTAACGTAAAGGTCACCGAATTGTGGTCACTGTTTCCAAAGTGCTCACCTACCTCCAGATCTAACACCTGGCCTGGTTCATTACCCAAAACCAAATCCAATGTGGCCTCGCCTCTTGTTGGCCTGTCAACATATTGTGTCAGGAAACCCTCCTGCACACATTGTACAAAGAACGACCCATCTAATGTACTCGAACTATATCTTTTCCAGTCAATATTTGGAAAGTTAAAGTCTCCCATAACAACTACCCTGTTACTTTAGCTCTTTTCCAGAATCATCTTCGCCATCCTTTCCTCTACATCCCTAGAACTATTAGGTGGCCTATAGAAAACTCCCAACAGGGTGACCTCTCCTTTCCTGTTTCTAACCTCAGCCCATACTACCTCAGAAGAAGAGTCCCCATCTAGCATCCTTTCCGCCACCGTAATACTGTCCTTGACTAGCAGCGCCACACCTCCCCCTCTTTTGCCCCCTTCTCTGAGCTTACTAAAACACCTAAACCCCAGAACCTGCAACAACCATTCCTGTCCCTGCTCTATCCATGTCTCTGAAATGGCCACAACGTCGAAGTCCCAGGTACCCACCCATGCTGCCAGTTCCCCTACTTTATTTCGTATACTCCTGGCATTGAAGTAGACACACTTCAAACCACCTACCTGAACACTGGCACCCTCCTGCGAAGTCAAATCTGTGCTCCTGACCTCTATACTCTCAATCTCCCGTACCCCAAAACTACAATCCAGGTTCCCATGCCCCTGCTGAATTAGTTTAAACCCCCCCAAAGAGCACTAACAAATCTCCCCCCCAGGATATTGGTGCCCCTCAGGTTCAGATGTAGACCATCCTGTCTATAGAGGTCCCACCTTCCCCAGAAAGAGCCCCAGTTATCCAGAAATCTGAATCCCTCCCGCCTGCACCATCCCTGTAGCCACGTGTTTAATTGCTCTCTCTCCCTATTCCTCATCTCACTATCACGTGGCACGGGCAACAACCCAGAGATAACAACTCTGTTTGTTCTCGCTCTTGCTACGCCTCACAAGATCTAATGGGCAGTGCCACCTGGGTGCCACCGTGGCACTGCCAAGGTGCCCAGGTGGCACAGAGAGGGCACTACCAGGAGGCATTTTGCCTGCACCGGGGATTGGGCCCAGGGTGCCCTGCTCTTATTCTCCATTGAAAATGGCCATTGTGACTTCATGGTGAAGAACCTGAGACATATCCCCCCCCCCCCCCCCCCCCCCCCCCCCCCCCCCCCGCCCCGCCACTGACAGTGTTCAGATGTGCTGATTTTATTGATGGTTTTAGCTTTGAGGATTGTACTTCTCAAGGGTCAGACTTTCAGCTTTTATCCCTCATAATGTGCATCCTTGGATGGACCATCCTTTCTTTACTGCGGTTTACCGTTATGGCTATGTCTTGCTATTTCTGTAGCGGTGATGAATTTTTACAGGGTGAGGGTTCTAGTCTCATGCCTGACCCTTCTCATTTTACACACAAGCTTGGGACTGGCTTTGGCAGAGTGAGGTCCTAATTCACATCTGCCATAATTGGGGTTTGATGGTGTCATTGTCCCCAACAGCAATTTAAACTTTAAAAAAATAAATTTAGAGTACCCAACTAATTTTCTCCAATTATGGGGCAATTTAGCATGGTCAATCCACCTACCCTGTGCATAGAATTATCATAGAATATACAGTGCAGAAGGAGGCCATTTGGCCCATCGAGTCTGCACCGGCTCTTGGAAAGAGCACCCTACCCAAGCCCACACCTCCACCCTATCCCCATAACCCAGTAACCCTACCCAACACTAAGGGCAATTTTGGGCACTAAGGGCAATTTAGCATGGCCAATCCACCTAACCTGTACATCTTTGGACTGTGGGAGGAAACCGGAGCACCCGGAGGAAACCCACGCACACTTGTGGAGAACGTGCAGACTCCGCACAGACAGTGACCCAAGCCGGGAATTGAACCTGGGACCTCGGTGCCGTGAGGCAACTGTGCTAATCACTGTGCCACGGTGCTGCCACTAGCGATTTTAACTTTGATCTGTGCGAGGAAAATGCCTTGACTTTCCGTGGAGGTGAAAGCCAGTTTGAAGAGGATTCAGAAACTGAAGGACACTCCCTGGCAAGTTTTTAACTTTGCATGTTGGATGGATGGCACAGTGGTGCAGTGGTTAGCACTGCTGCCTCATGGCGCTGAGGACCTGGGTTTGATCCCGGTCCCAGGTCACTGTCCATGTGGAGTTTGCACATTCTCCCGATGTCTGCGTGGGTCTCACCCCCCAAAACTCAAAACGATGTACAGGGTAGGTAAATTGACCATTCTAAATTGCCCCTTAATTTGAAAAAAAGAATTGGGTTCTCTAAATTTATTTTTTTTAAACTTTGCATGTGGGGTAAAAGGGAGTAGGAGTGTTCCTCTAGGCCCCACAAGGGGAAAGTGTACATGTACCTGCAGCGCAAGATATATAAAAGGAATGCTGAATGAGAAAACACACAGATAAAGGCAACATTATTGCTGTGCTTTATATTACGGATAGTTTATTTATACTATCCCTTGCTGCAGTTTTAAGAGTTTATGCAGATGAGTATGACCAAACTCTTTGCAACAGACTCTTCCATGACCTGGGCAGCCCAGGTTTTATAAATCTCACATACATGCTGCTTTGTGACACGTTATCATTTTCAGATGACCTAATATAATGGGCAGGATTCTCCGTTGGCTGACGCCAAAATAGGGAAATGCGATTGGGCGGAGAATGTGTTCCAACGTCAAAATTGCAGCAGGTGCCAATTTGACGCCAAGTTACAATTCTCTGTCACCTCGATAGCGTGTCAATGCAGTCTGGAACACACGTGCAGTGAACACCGTTTGCATATCATCAGCAGGCCTGACCAGGTTTCTCCGCCTCCGATGGGTTGAGTTCCCAACGGTGCGGTTCACTTGTGCTTTTAAAAATTGTGAAACCGGCATTGTGGTTGCTGAGGGAGAGAGAGGGGGTATGGAAAGTGTCCAACATCACCATACTTTGCTGCATAGTTGTGCCACTGCCCGGAGGCTTCTGCCAGGCCAGCGGGAGTAGCGAGGGATAGCAGGAAGTGGGTTGTGGGGTAAGGTTGGACGGGCACGGAACACCATTGCCACAGCCAGAAAGGCAGCCATGCAGCTAGGCACGCAGCTGACAGCCCACTGTGAACTTAGGACCACAGATGTATGGGTGTCCCTCCAGGCCACCCCCCCATGTGCCATCTGGCCCTAATTGACTGTATGGGCGTGCTCCACCACAACCAGTGCCATCTTGTTGGCTGGGATGAGCGTGTGTGGGGATTTTAATGTATATATGTTGCTGCAGATTGTCAGCCTCCCAAGTGTCAATCACGGACCCGGCGAATCCCACACCATTTTTCATTGGAATCAATTGTGTTACATGTAATGTCTGCACTAGCCCCTCCAGAGTCACTGAATCGGTCCAGGTTCAGTGCCATTTTATTGTTATGAAAGTCCACAAATTCTGCGCCAGCGTCAACACTTCGGGCGGGATTTCCCGTTGCCTGGCGCAGATATCGTAATTGGTGATCGGGCGAAGAATCGACTCCAACTTCCAAATCGTGGCCGGCGCTGGTTTGACGGTGGTCAGCCAGGCTCCGCCCCCTCACAAAAGGCATCATCGCGCCGCGCACCGTACATGTTGCAACGCCTTTGGCCCGTCATCGGCCGGCACTCGTGCAATGATCCGCACCTGATGGGCCGAGATCCCGATGGAGCGGGTCACGTGTCGTCTCAGCCGTGTGGGAAGCCGGCGTGGTGGCTGCGGACTGCGCCGCTGGCCGGGAGGGCTTCTGCGAATGGCTGGGGGTGGGCAAGGGGGTGTGCGGTGGGGTTGTGGATGGCGGACGTGTCCGTGCACGGCCGGCACCAATGTTATACGGCGTGACTGATGCAGGTCTTCAGCCGTGCACATGCATGGCCAGGGACCCGGCCATTCTCCGGCCTTTTTTGGCACGGAAGCCGAGAGTTTCACCCGGCACCGCTGCTGGCCCATCACCAGTCCCAGAATTGGTGGAGGTTTCAAGCAGAAATTTTGGTCGTAAAAGAACACACATGCTTCTATGGCGTTAATACTTAGTCGTTGAAACGGAGAATCCAGCCCTAAGTCTCAGAAGCGGAGAATCCCGCCCAACATAATTTCCACATGCAAGGTTTCCTCTGAGTGAAATGTTTATTGAAATACAGGTTTATGAAATTGTTGCACATAATGGACAATCTTCTGTGGAGACTTGTATGGAATAATAAGAAAATTTGTTACCTGGTTAGGTAGTAAAACACTGATGGGTGTTTTTATTTGCTAATGGTAGTGAGTTAAATTGCAACACAATGGAATGTGAATATGCATGACTGTGAGACTGGATGAAAATAGCCGCATAATTCCAGAATTTGGAAACTGTAACCCAGGTTTATTTTAATCCCAGAAATTCCAAAGAATATTCTAATTGAGAAAAGATGCAGCAAAATAACATTATAATTAACTTGTAGGATATTGAGAATGTTGGCTATTAATTGGGCTATGTCTGAGCCAACAAAATTCAGATTTTTCCATTTATGGGGTGGAATTCTCCCATTCCACCCATGACGGGTTTTCTGGTTGGCGGAAGCAGAGAATTCAGCGGCAGCTGAAAAGTCAGAAACGCCCCCTGGCATAAAAGGTTTGAAATTCAGCCAATGGTGGGTTAAGGAAGGGTCAGTTCTCACCTGCCTGTGGCATGAATGAAATTTACATTTATTTACACCTCACAAATGCTAATTAAAACAGCTGCTTGCTGGAATCTCGTCAGGCCATCCAATCTTGCGTATTGCCAGTGTGAAACATCATCAGCCTCAAATCCATGTGGAAAAGAATGGTGTGCTCAGAGTGGACTTTAGTAAGACACTTCAAGGTGAGTGCAAAATACATAGCCTACCTACCTGAATTCCTCTCTGTTGGGGCTGACTGGTTTGTGGCCGCCAGCTCCATGCTGAGCTGGTCTTTATGGACAACACTATGCTGCTGGACTCATGCTTTCTTCTCTTTCATTGACTCAGATCAGTATTGTTTACTGGAAGAGGATGCACGTAGATTCCAGAATATAGGGTACAGGTCATGTTAGTGTGACACATTAGGGATGATTCAGAGAAGTCAAGGCTGAAGTGGTTTAGGAGGGTCAGTGTTGTCTTTAGTCCTCTTTGGAAATGGGATCTATGTCAAGGTTCCCATTTTAATTAAGGGACTTGAAGACAGGAGTCATGTGCAGACATTCCTCCTGTGAAAAGGAAAGGAGTCACAGATGACATGAAGTCCAAGGATTATGTGGATATCACAGTCAGCAGGCAAATCCCATGGCGCTGTCGGCCTGGCGTCCGCCTTGCCTAGTCCCAGTCCAAGTTGCTGTACACATGGACCCTCGTGAATAGGACATTTTGGCCTCCTTTATGCACTTGTGTGTGGCCATCTGAGATATGCCATAAAGGTCACCCGTGCTGCCCTGAAATGAGCTGCCAGCAGAGAGGTTCAGAACAGTGGGACTTTAAGGGCCACAGGCAATAGGTGACCTCCCAGGCCATGTGGTGCCAACTCTTGCATAACCTGACAAAGGCTGTCCCCTGGGACAGATGCAGCCTTCTCCATATGCAGCCCTGACATCTGGAGGTAGGAATTTCAACATCCTAGGAGGCTCAAACATGTGCTCTTTCGCACCCATAAGAGCAATGAGCCCAGCTTCCCCCTCACCTTCAGGGCGCTAGTCCTGGCCACGTGCAGCAACATGTTGATGTCACTGCTGCTTGTCAATCACAACCAATAGACTAACCAACTAGACTGACTCCAAATCATAAGCTGAAGGAAAAGTTAATACTGAGTATTCCTGACAGACCCTGACCTTTACCTCTCTACGCTTCTGGGACATCCACCCATGCGCTTCCCTCTCGGTGAGCATTGGACCAGTATTTCTACCTCATGGGGGACCTCAATGATGCTCCTGTCATGACATTGAAGGGGGTGAGTGATCAGAGACTTCACCATGGAGGTCTGTGACTAGTGGTCAGCGCTGGGACCTTTGCTGTTCGTAGTATATATAAATAATTGGAGGAAAATGTAACTGGTCTGATTAGTAAGTTTGCGGACGACACAAAGTTTGGTGGAATTGCGGATAGCGATGAGGACTGTCAGAGGATACAGCAGGATTTAGATTGTTTGGAGACTTGGGCGGAGAGATGGCAGATGGAGTTTAATCCGGACAAATGTCAGGTAATGCATTTTGGATGGTCTAATACAGGTAGGGAATATACAGTGAATGGTAGAACCCTCAAGAGTATTGACAGTCAGAGAGATCTTGGCGTACAGGTCCACAGGTCACTGAAAGGAGCAACACAGGTGGAGAAGGTAGTCAAGAAGGCATACGGCATGCTTACCTTCATTGGCCCGGGCATTGAGTATAAGAATTGGCAAGTCATGTTGCAGCTGTATAGAACCTTAGTTAAGCCACACTTGGAGTATAGTGGTCAATTCTGGTCGCAGCACTACCAGAAAGACATGGAGGCTTTATAGAGGGTGCAGAAGAGATTTACCAGGATGTTGCCTGGTATGGAGGGCATTAGCTTTGAGGTTGAATAAACTTGGTTTGTTCTCACTGGAATGAAGGAGGTTGAGGGGCGACCTGATAGATGTCTACAAAATTATGAGGGGCATAGACAGAGTGGATAGTCAGATACATTGGGTGCCTGGAACTCGCTGCCAGAAGAAGGGGCGATAGTGACATTTAAGGGGCATCTTGACAAATACATGAATAGGATGGAAATAGAGGGATACGGACCCCGGAAGTGTAGAAGATTTTAGTTTAGACGGGCAGCATGGTTGGCGCAGGCTTGGAGGACCGAAGGGCCTGTTCCTGTGCTGTACTTTTCTTTGTTCTTTGTTCTTATAATGCTTTGCATTGGGATCCACATTAGCATGATGTCTAAATGTCTAAATGTCAGTATGTATATTGGAGCATAATGCTTGGGGCCAAAGCACCCAACTATTATCCAAAGGGTTAGGATCTTGGCTCCCAAAAGAGGCACACTTGTGTATTGCCATACTGACTTAATTGGCACAATTGACTCAACAAGGATGGGCCAGGGAGCTGATCAGGCAAGTGGCTTCCTCCTGACTCAGGCGAGGCACATCTGACTCATAGGATGACTGAAATTATTCCTATGAAATTAACCTTCATTCCTCTCGTTCACAAAGGCTGCAGATTAAGTGATCTATTCATCTGTAATAGCCTGCTACCCTGACACTAATCCCTAATAGTCCAACCTCCATAACCAGTGACCTTGACCTATCAAGCAGTTTATCCCCTTTGCCCTCACACCGCTGTCTGAGTGTGGGGTTCAAATCTCACAGCAGTCATCCACCCTGCATTGTGAGGGTCTTCAGACCTCCTGAGGCAGGGGAGCACGCCTTTCCTCAGTCCCCAACTCTGCCCATGCAGCTAGGCCTCTCATGGGGCCTCACCCAAGAACTTCAAAGTCGATCCCAGTGCTGACCCTCTATAATCACCTCCTCCCTGCCACTTCCCAGCTCCCACTCTGGAAGGGCAGGCACTCCCTGAGCGGTGATATTGACACAAGCCCAGCAGGGGAAGTGCTGGCTACATGCCAGCTGCCAGACCCCCTTTAAACCAAGGGGCACCCCAACATAAAGGGAAAGTAAGGCTTGCAATGCAATCCCTCCCCCGAGATGATGATACTGAACCCAACCCTGAGTTACCTTGTTCTGGGTCCCCCCACATCCTCTCCGTTGCCCCCCTCAGCGACTGGGACCAATAAGGTGAGGGGTGATCTGAGCGGTCACCTACAATACCCTCTTCATGGTCACCCGATTCACGTTTTTATAAAGTCGTTGTACATGCAGGGTGGCCCAGTGGTTAGCACTGCTGCCACACAACGCCAGGGACCCAGGTTCAATTACAACCTTGAGTGATTGTGTGGAGTTTGCACGCTTGCTCCGTGTCTGCGAAACTTTCCTCTGGCTGCTGCGGTTTCCTCCCACAGCCCAAAGATGTGCAGGTTAGATGGGGCTAAGGGGTAGGTTAGGGGACTGGGCCTAAGTAGGGTGCTCTTTTGGAGGGTCAGTGCTGATTCTTCTGCACTGTCGGGATTCTATAATTTTAATAACGTCATTCCGCCACATGCTGAATATTCAGTGAGGGATGAAGATGTGAAGTGCCCGTGAATGACATGTTAATGTGTTAAAATGAGGTTCTGCACTTGGAATCAAGGACTCAAGCCATGGGGGTTTAAAGGAATGCAGACATCTTCTTGGGGCTGTTCACCTTTTGCCTCTGGGTTGCTGAAATCCTCTTTCTACCCTTCTCTGGGTGCATTTCAAAGATATTTCAGTAAGTTCCTATCAGTAGACTTCAATCTTTCTCTGTCCAGGATTTGTGGAGATTGTCCTTCTTCCTTGCTTCCTTTCTAACTAATTAACTAATCAATTTCTTGCTGATCATGGGTGTCATAATATCCACTCATGTATATAATGAGGTGCAGACAGGCAGTGATTGACATACAGGACAACCAGTAAGCACACAACACAGTGCAGCCAATCACCAGACAGGACACTACCACTATACAGCCAGAGGGCACTAGGTTTCCCGCTCTCTCTGGACCCAGCCACTGAGACAGTCAGAGTCCACGAGCTAGCCAGTGCAAACACCATGCGGTAGCTAGTAAGACTGGTCAGGCTAATACAAGGTCTACAGTTAGTTCAGTATAGTGTCGACCCACAGTTGAACATGTATATCAGTTCTATCGTTGAATAAAACAGTGTTGGATTTTCTCCAGTGTTAGGCGTTCTAGCTTCTAGCTTCTAGCTTCCCTGCATCAAGTGCAGTCCACATCGAACCAGCCGGCCCAACACATCATGGTACCAGAGAGCTTTGAATTGTACATTTTCCAGCAGAGACTTCAGGGTAAGGATGAACCTTTTCAGTCCTTCTTGACCCATCTCCGCCTCCTAGCGCAGTCATGTAACTATGACTCGACGGCTGACTCTATGATCCAGGATCAGATCGTTTTTGGGTCCACTCCGACTCCCTTCAGCAGCAGCTCCTGAAAGTCAAACAGTTGACCCTCCCTGTCGCTATCGAGACATACGTTGTCCACGAGCATGCTAAGAATCGTTACTCCCACATCAGGGTGGCAGAGACTGCAAAATCAGAGGCCACGAGGCGGAACGGGTGCAGGCCATCGCACAGATGCAGGGCCTGAGCATCGAGGAGAGTGGCCGTTTCGTGCGCTTTTCCCGGGTCCCTGCGCATGCGCCCCACGACCAAGTGGACGACGAGACCGACAACCCGACTGCGCAGGTGCGTACGTCGACCGACCGCACGGAACGCGCTGACGTCGGCGTCATGACGTGTGTGAATTGTGGCTCCGTCCACTTAAAGTGGTAATGTCTGGCAAAAGGATGCCGCTGGCTACAGTGTGGCAAGCTTGGCCACTACGCAGCCCTTTGCAGATCTGCTCCACCGCTCAACAGCCAGCGATCCCAGCTTCGACGCAGAAGTGTTCGCTCAATACAACAAGGCATGCTAGATTCTGATCCCGACAGCCCAACGGACCCTGATGTTGAGTGCCTCAAGTCCCCATACCGGGTGGGCATCATAACGACACATGCGCTGCCTTCCACCACAACAGCGAAACGTCTCTCGATCCTCAGTGTAGATCCCGACAACGAGTGGGGTGCTGTCCTCACAGTTAACAAGGCTCGCATCTGGTTCAAACTGGACACTGGCGCATTGGCGAACCTCATCTCAAAATCCGACCTCGACACCATCCGCGCCAGACAAAGCATTCTTCCATTGGCATGCCAGCTCCTTGACTACAATGGCAATGCCATAGCTGCCAGTGGCTCATGTCAACTAGGGGTATCCAATAAGGCGATCCAGGCAACACTGCGGTTTGAAATCGTCAGGCCTGACAGAGCATCCCTGCTCGGTGCTCGAGCCTGCAAGCTCCTGAACCTGGTTCAGCGAGTCCACACCATGTCATCATCACCGGCGACGGCCTCGCCTGATGGAAACTTGCAAGTCGACATAGATGACATTATCACGCAGTACCACAGCGTATTATATGGAATGGGCAAGCTGCCATACCGATATAAAATCCTGCTCAAGCCAAACGCCACCGCTGTAATTCATGCACCACGCCGGGTGCCGGCACCCCTCAAGGATCGTCTGAAGAAGCAATTACAGGACCTCCAAGACCAGGGCATCATATCGAAGGTCACAGAGCCAACAGACTGGGTCAGCTCCATGATCTGTGTAAAGAAGCCGTCAGGGGAGCTTCGCATTTGCACTGACCCTAAGGATTTAAACCGGAACATCATGCGGGAGCATTACCCGATACCAAAACGTGAAGAGTTGACCAGTGAGATGGCTCATGCCAAATTCTTTACTAAGCTGGACGCCTCCAAGGGTTTTTAGCAAATACAGATGGACGCGTCCAGTCGCAAGCTGTGCACGTTCAACACCCCGTTCGGTCGCTACTGCTACAACCGGATGCCCTTTGGCATCATAGCTGCCTCCAAAGTATTTCACCGCATCATGGAGCAGATGATGGAGGGCATCGAGGGGGTGCGAGTATACGTTGACGACATAATTATCTGGGTCCACAATGCCCCAGGAACACATCTCTCGCCTCAAGAAGGTATTCCAGAGAATCCATGAACATGGTCTCCAGCTCAACAGGGCCAAGTGCTCATTTGGTCAATCAGATATCAAATTCCTAGGTGACCATATCTCGCAGCAGGGCGTGCGGCCAGTTGCCGACAAGGTCGCGGCGATCAACGCCATGAAGACCCCGGAGGACAAGAAGACGGTCCTCCACTTTCTCGGGATTGTCAACTTCCTCGGGAAATTCTTTCCCAATATGGCATCTCACACCACGGCCCTCTGCCATCTCGTCAAGAAGTCAACGGAATTCCAGTGGCTGCCCACGCTTGAAGAGGAAAGGTGTGAGCTGAAAGCAAAGCTCACCACAGCCCCAGTTCTAGCGTTCTTCGATCCTGCCAAGGAAACTAAGGTATCAATTGATGCAAGCCAGGACGGCATTGGGGCGGTGCTCCTTCAGCGAGATGGCACCTCGTTCTGGACTCCAGTGGCGTATGCCTCCAGGGCCATGACGCCCACTGAGCAACGGTACGCTCAGATTGAGAAGGAGTGTCTGGGCCTCCTGACAGGGATAGTCAAGTTTCCCGAGTATGTTTACGACCTGCCAAAATTCATGGTAGAAACGGACCACAGGCCTCCAGTACACATAATCCAGAAGGATTTAAATGACATGACACCTCGGTTACAGCGAATTCTTCTTAAGCTACGCCGCTACGACTTTGAACTTGTCTACACGCCAGGCAAAGAGCTGATCGTTGCAGATGACCTATCCAGGTCCATTACCACACCGTGTGAACAAAGTGACTTTATCTGCCACATAGAAGTGCAAGTGCAGTTGTGTGCCACCAACCTTCCGGCCTCTGACGAACGAGTGGTCCAAAGTCGTGAGGAAACGGCCAAGGATCCTTTGCGGAAGCGTGTGATGCAGCACCTTACCAATGGCTGGCGGAAGGGACAATGTACCCAGTTCTATAACGTAAAAGACGACCTGATGGTGGTGGAAACTCGACAGGATCATAATTCCTCAGAGCATGCAGGCTATGGTGCTTGACCAACTCCATGAGGGTCACCTTGGGGTCGAGAAATGTCGACGCTGAGCTCGGGAGGAGGCCTATTGGCCGGGCATCAGCCAGGACATTGCCAACATGGTCCTCAACTGCCCTACCTGTCAGATGTTTCAGCCAGCCCAACCCAAAGAAATGTTGCAGCAGCACGAGATCGTGACTTCTCCGTGGTCCAAAGTAGGTGTAGACCTTTTCCACGCCAAGGGGCGTGACTATGTACTCCTGGTCGAGTACTTCTCCAGTTACCCAGAGGTGGTGAAACTGTCCGACCTCACGTCAAAGGCGGTAATCAAAGCCTGCCAAGAAACGTTCGCCAGGCATGGGATACCGCTCACGGTAATGAGCGACAATGGTCCTTGTTTTTACAGCCAGGAATTGTCTGATTTTGCACAGTCCTACAACTTCTGTCACATAACCTCCAGTCCCCACTACCCGCAGTCAAACGGGAAGGCTGAGAAAGGGGT
Organism: Scyliorhinus canicula; assembly: GCF_902713615.1. NCBI lineage: Eukaryota > Metazoa > Chordata > Chondrichthyes > Carcharhiniformes > Scyliorhinidae > Scyliorhinus > Scyliorhinus canicula. The sequence continues at coordinate 85,457,446 of NC_052152.1, forward strand.
CCATATTGTAAAGCGGTTGCTGTGCAAAGTTGCAGACTCAGGCTCCGACTTCAACCTGGCACTGCTGGCATACAGGGTAACCCCATTCTCCACTGGGTTGTCTCCAGTGCAGATGCTCATGAATCGCACTCTGTGGACCACAGTTCCTGCCATCCATGTTCCAGACCTTGACCACCTCACGGTCGTACAGAAAATGCAGCAGTCACGGGCCCAACAGAAAGCCACATACGATGCTCATGCCGTGGATCTACCCGAGCTGGTCCCAACTGATTATGTTTGTGTCCAGTTGCCTGAGGGCGGCTGGTCAGCCACAGCTGTGGTGATCAAACAAGTGGCCCAAGATCGATCCTTGTCTGCATGGCTGATGGCTCCCTGCTACGGCGCAACAGGCGGGCACTGCGAAGTGTTCCACGCCCGCTACCTGACCGATGTGCCCCACCGCCTACGATGCTTCCTCCGGACGTACCCTACCATGAGGCCACCGATCTACCAGCAATCCTGCCGGCCCCCGCGACCACCGCGATGGCAACGATCCCGCCTATCCAAGTGCTGGCGGCTCCTGATCCACCTCTGCGGCGATCGACAAGAATTCGTCGCCCACCACAAAGACTAAATCTATAGACTGAACTCTTGTACATTTTGTGACTTCATCAATTTAACATCTGTAAATATTGTTTCCTTTGCCATGTATCTGCACTATCGGCACCTTCCTATGTATATATGTTCATCTAGACACCTTTTGTATATAGTCAAGCATATGTATATACGCTCACACACCCTAGAATTTAGTTATGTCAAAAAAAAAGGGGGGAGATGTCATAATATCCACTCATGTATATAATGAGGTGCAGACAGGCAGTGATTGACATACAGGACAACAGTAAGCACACAACACAGTGCAGCCAATCACCAGACAGGACACTACCACTATAAAGCCAGAGGGCACTAGGTTTCCTGCTCTCTCTGGACCCAGCCACTGAGACAGTCAGAGTCCACGAGCTAGCCAGTGCAAACACCATGCGGTAGCTAGTAAGTCTGGTCAGGCTAATACAAGGTCTCCAGTCAGTTCAGTATAGTGTCCACCCACAGCTGAACATGTATATCAGTTCTATCATTGAATAAAACAGTGTTGGATCTTCTCCAGTGTTAGACATCTGCTTCTAGCTTCCCTGCATCAAGTGCAGTCCACATCGAACCAGCCTGCCTGACACATCAACGGGTATGGCATTTATCCTGTCAACTCAGTTTTATGCTTTTAAAGTTGCACCTTTAAACTGTTGTTGAGACTCCCATAATTTTCTTATGCTGTTTCCTGATTTTTTTTGAAGTAACTCTTTTACAATTACAATCCCAATGGGATCCAAGGAAATTTGGCAAATTGGATCCAGAATTGGCTGAGTGGCAGGAAGCAGAAGGTGATGGTCAAAGGGTATTTTTCTGACTGGAAGCCGGTGTACATTGGGGTCCCGTAGGTCTCAGTGTTGGGCCCTTTCTGTTTGTGGTTTATATAAATGATTTAGATATAAATATAGGACGGGTGACCAGTATGGTCGCGGATGATATGAAAATTGATGTTGTGGTAAATAGCGAGGAGGATAGCCTTAGATTACAGGAGGACAGAGATGGGCTGGTCAGATGGGCTAATCAGTGGCAAATTAAATTCAATCTGGATAAGTGTGAGTTGATGCACTTGGGCAAGACAAACAAGGCTAGGGAATGCATGATTAACGACAGGATCTTGGGAAACACCAAGGGTCAGAGTGACCTTGGTGTGCATGTAAACCCGTCCCTTAAGGTAGCAGGGCAGGTAGATACTGTGGTTTAGAAAGCATATAAAATCATTGAATCATAGAATTTACAGTGCAGAAGGAGGTTTTTAGGCCACTCGAGTCTGCACCGGTCCTGTGAAAAAGCACCCTACTTAAGCCCATGCCTCCACCCTATCCCCTTAACCCAGCAACTCCACCTAACCTTTTGGACACAAAGGGGCAATTTAGCATGGCCAATCCACCTAACCTGCACATCTTTGGACTGTGGGAGGAAACCGGAGCATCCGGTTGAAACCCACGCAGACACGGGGAGAAAGTACAAACTCCATACAGACAGTCACCCAAGGCCAGAATTGAACCCGGGTCTCTGGTGCTGAGAGGCAGCAGTGCTAACCACTGTGCCACCGTGTGCTTGTACTTGCCTTTATTAGTCAAGAGTTTAAGAACAGGGTGGTTATGCTGAAACTGTATAAAATGTTGGTTCGGCCACAACTAGGGTATTGTGTGCAGTTCTGGAATCCACATTATGGGAGGGATGTGATAGCACTGGAGATTTACCAGGGTGTTGCCTGGGTTGAAGAGTTTCAGTTATAAAGAGAGATTGGATAGACTGGGTTTGTTTTCTTTGGAGCAGAGGCGACTGAAGTGGGACATGATGAAGACGTCTAAAATTATGAGGGCATAGATAGAGTAGTCAGAAATAAATCTTTCCCCTTTGGTGGAGGGATCAATGACAAAGGAACATATATTTAAGGTAAGGGACAGGAGGTTTAGAGGGGATGTGAAGAAAAATATTTTCACCCAGAGGATGATGTGAGTCTGGAACTCACTGCCTGAAAGGGTGGTGGAGGCAGAGATCCTCATAACATTGAAGAAGTATTTAAATGCGCACTTGCGATGCTGAGACATCCAAGGTTATGGACCAAGTGCTGGAAAATGGGATTAGAATACTTAGATGGTTGTTTTCGACCAGCGCAGACACGATGGGCTGAAGGGCCTTTTCTGTTCTGTCGACCTTTATGACTCTAATAACTAGCTGCCAATGCTCTTATACTCCTGCAACACAGATTGTACTAAGTTTAATCATCCTGTGGCTAGTATGTTCTCCAAGGCTGTTTCATGAGCTGAAGAAATAAACAAGGTAACAAGTTTATACCTTAGAGTCATAGAATCATACAGCACATCTCTTTAGGGATACCAATTAAAATTAAATGAAACCTACCTTTTCCAGGACCTTGCTTCAAACATTCCACTGGACAATAAGAATCTGATTTTTACTCTCCACTCCCTTTCTGGAATTTCGGAAGCCTCCAGTTCTCAAACAGTGCTTTCACGTTTTATGTTTTTTGCCCTACAGTACAGGTGATGAAATGTTGATTTGACCTGCAGCTTAAGTTATGACTGGCCCGCGTTGCACTGCATGTTCACTATTGTTTTCATATTCATAGGTTTATATTCAGACTTGTTCTTGAAATGTCAGCTTTTTATGGCTGTACCAATTTTTTCTGAAGTAGTTGGTCAGCTTTTGCTAATTGCTCCAAGCTCCTGTCCAGTATTTTCTTCTCTGCTCTGTCAGTAAATAACTTAATTCTCTCTTGTTGAAAAGTTAAAAGCTACCAGTTAACCAAGTAAAAAGTATGCTTGTTCCATGTAAATAATGGTCAAGCTATTATATACTTTGAGCTGCATAATAATGAACGCATTGAAAGGTACAATTTTCCCTTGAAAGCAGGGTGGGAGCATGTTATGAGAAGTAACTTAAATTGTTATTTATACGGTCAATACTATTTTTCTTTAAGACCCAATCGGAGTCAATTTTCTTGCGTACAAACAATATTGTGGTTGGATCCAGGCCTGCACTTTTGCCGAGCATGTGGCATAATTTACATATAGTTGCAGCTGGAAATGGACTGTGTTTCAGATTTTCAACATCCGCCCTAGCAACCTGTGTAACAACAGAGGTTTTTTTGAAATGTTCTGGAGTAAATAAATATATTGGTAACTATATTTCAATGACAGGGGTTTTTCAGTATGCATAGTGATGTTGAAAGAAGAATTTAGCCATCAGAAGTCAGAAACAGCAACATGCCAGCGAGATTAAATGTGATGGTTTTCAAACTATGCGGTATAGTGAACATTACCTATTGCAGAAGTTCACACTGCAGGAAAGATTTTGATCTGGGTCAGATTGCACCACAGTTGTAGCCAAGTAGACACATATTTTGATGTGGCTCCATAATAAACAATGACACAAAAAAACTCGGGTGGGCGGGTACGCGGTCCAGCACAAGCGCAGCCATCTTTTCCGGCATGATCGGTACGTGTGTGGGGTGCAGCTTGTTAGTCCTGCGCATGTGCAGCACGGACCCGACGATTCTCCAACCGTTTTCCGTGGGTTTCACGTGGCGCCGATGCTAGCCCCTCACCGATATCAGAATCGATGCGGGTTTTGCGCCGATTTTCCTGTCATGAAACACCATGGATAGTCCGTTGGCATCGGCACTTAGCCTCAGGAATGGAGAATCTAACATATGTATGTTTGGGATCTTTGTGTTTACCAAACTCGTTGAGGGTGTTAACCTGTAAATTCCTCTAAACACACCAATTGGCAGTAAGAGTGGGTGAGAATCCTGGTCAGCAATGCTTGATGTGGAGTGGCAGCCCATCCAGATAACCCCTCCCATTGTGCGTTGGGGCATGGGTTCGGGGGCTTTGCATCCTGATCTCTCACTACACTGAGGCGGTCCGGCGAGGGGAGCTCCTCAGTGCAGAAAATGGGGCTATGTGCAGTCTCGGCAAGCATTCCCCATTGAGGCCCGCTGTCTAACAAGGTGCATTTTAGTATTGTATTTCTCTGTGCTGCGAGCGCCAGGAAACACACAGCTAAACACGCTCGCCATGGGACTTTGTTCGCATTTAGTTAAACTTCCCCCCATAATATCTGGCAAGAGACTAATGACCTGTTCTTGGAATTACTAACTATGGAAACAGCCGAAAGTCTGCTTCAATGCATCTCCAGGTGCCAGAAGAGAATTGGATGGATTTGTGTTTACAGGATCAAATTCTACAATTCACCCATTTTCTGTATAAAAGCAGTGGTCTTCAAAATGATTTCTCATGTGCAATGCGGTGTCCGAGAGAGATGCACTGAATGGGGTTCAATGAACTGAATGATACAGGTGTTTCGAGTTACAAGTATGACCTCATTAAAAAAGGGCATAAAGGCTTGTGGGCAGAACTGATCCAAAGGTTTTCAATGTGAAATCAATGAGTAGAGGAGGTATAAATAGCATTCTCGGTATGAAGCCAAGGAATGGAACTCTAATTATGGAAAATGCAAAATATATATATTTTGAGGTGTAACTTCTAAAGATTATGGTTACAGATTTCCATCCGCATGATAAAAATTAGTTGAAATTAAGGGAATCTTGATTCAACAAAGAGCAAAGGCTGTTTCGAAAGCAAGGCAGAGAGTGGATTGAAACAGTTCAATTGGATTTTCTGATTGAGTGCAGGCCTGAGCAGAAGTGAACACTCACTCCACTATAATTCTGGGATCAACATCATTATAATATTTTGGAAGTAACTCATGCATCAAAAATGGTTCCAGTTGGGAGCTTATCAGGAGGAAGCAGGGAGGGAGGATTTAAAGGCCCACAGTAGCTAAAAGGGACAAGTAATTGTTTTTGCCGCCAGGTTTAGAGATGTCTAGCAGATCTTCAAACATTTCACTGTTTGTGAAGGATGATGAGCATTGGGCTATTATCATCAAAAGTGGATTACAGTGATGTAATTACAGTAAAATTTTAATGTAATTTATTTTGTTCTATAAGTTATTTTGTGCTTAGCAAACATTTTTTCTTTGTATACAGTCTGCTCCTAAGGTGCTCCTTCAAAGCTTTTTGTGTGGTCATTGTTGATGCATGTTATTTTATACAGTAAATTGTTGTTGAATTGCACCACTCCTTTGTTTGGCAAATATATTACAGCTGACAATGCATTTAATACAACAAAATAAGCTGCTACATAGCCATAAATCATTCACGCTTCAGGAGAATGAAAACTTATTTGTTGGGTGAACAATGTACAGTGTGACAAATATGTTTCGGTCCATCCAACAATTGACTAGTTTGTAATAATTAATCGTCAACATATGATTGTGTGGAACTGCTGAAAGGCACACATCATTCAAAATGCTACAAATATGTTTAATTTGCACTCAGATATAATTAAAATTAATCAACACATTTTTGCTCTACGCCATTATCCCACTGAAGACTGAAAAATGTTGCTACTAAAATATATTTCCCAAAACTGTGACCATAATTCAGACTGATAATTGCTGCATTATTTTGAATATTTAGATGACACATAATAGCCTTGGTGTGATTTGCAAAATAAAGTTGAGTATATTTGCCATTAGATGGAAACAATCTGACTTAATTGGAGAGGTTTCAGATGAAAAGTTACATTTAAAGTCACACATTAATGGTTTCAGAACTCTAATATTCCTGGACCACAGTAGAGTCCCAAATTCTCAAAATCTCATTGTGAAGGGCATAAACTGAGTTAACTATAAAGTAGATTGTAGTGGCTGGGCTGAATATAGAATAGATCTGTGAGTGCAGATGCAATTATCAACATTATACAACACTTGTGGTTGACATTTTAACCAGATTGGGACTTGGGGATGGAATCCTGTTTAGCGCTGAGGGCTTGCTTGCAGGCTGGAGAGCTGGCGAGGCGCCATGTTGGCTTTTAGTGGGGAAAGCCTGCAAAACCACAGGCCAGTCAGGCAGTGGTGAGACCAGGGATGGGCCTTTTCCTGGGGGGTCATGGAGATAGAGTTCAAAGGTCAGAAGCAAGGGCAGAGGAGGGTGGCTCTAATGCTTCCCTGTTTCTTGATCTCCAGTTCTGCGATCAGGCACTGATTGCCTTTGATCAAGAGACTACCGCCAACCCTGCTGAAGTGACTAGCAGCCCGCACAGGTTTGCTTGTTTTGCATGGCAACAGTCCTGTTTCAAGCTGCATTAGTCCCAGCGGTGGTAGGGTGAGACTGTTAAGTGGTCATTGATTAGTCATTTAAGAGCCTCAATTGGTGGCAGGACGGGTGGGTCAACCATGGGCCTTCCTTTCCAGAATGTAATCCTGGTGGAGGCAGAAAGATGGCGGAGTTCAGGTAGGCATAAGTAAATATCCCGCCTGTCTCCAACTCGTCTCCAGTGAGAGCAGAAGATTCGGCCCACTGAAACTATTTCCATTGGCATAGAGATGGCCAAGAAAAGATATCAATAAAATAGCATTAGAAACTTCTCGAAGTACTTAGCAGATCAGGCAGCATCTGTGGAGAGAGAAACAAGAATTAAACTTTCAAAACCCTTACTTTATAATTATGAAGGGTTTTACTGAAGAGAAAGACTGTTGGAGTTCAGTGATGAGGCTTAAATAAAGTTAAACGATCACTGAGAAAGTGTAGTTAAGAGAAATTTCTTCCTGTAGATATTAGCACATAGAATGTTTTGCCACAGGAAGTAGTAGATGCAAGAAAAATTGCATTGTTTAAGGAAGAATAGCAAAATATTTGTAGTGGGGGTAGAGAGCAAAGTGTTGGGATACGTCTGCAATAGTTCTGGAAATGCAGAGACATTGGCCTTCTTCTGTGCTACAAACATCTGTGATCTTAGACTGTTGTGTTCCGTGGAGGTTGGTAGTTACAGCTGAATGCAAACTCACAACAATAACTGACCTTGGTAGTTGGGTTGGTATTAATATATGGCATTTGTTTTGCTTCATGCAGTCGTGGAGCATGTTGTGCAGGGGCTGGACACTGTGGTACGTTTCACAAATGACATTCTCATCAGACGAAGACTAAAAAAAGTACTTGTGCAATGAGTAAGATGAAGTGCACACAAAACCTGTCTAAATGCAAATTTCTCCAAAAGTCAATGAAGTTTATTGATAGATTCTGAAGACATGTGTTTGATGTCAATTATTGTCAAAGTCTTCACACTCAGTAGTATATTAACTGAAATATTTTTTGGCATTTTAAATGTTTTATAGGAAATTAGATATTGTGAAATGAGATACAATCGAAGTGGTTAATATAAACAGCAATGTTTAACCACCAAACATTATGATAGCGCAAGTTATTTTGTGGTTGGCACACAGTGCCACACTTCCCTGGGCAGGAACGAGATCCATTTTGGGCCCTGACTTTCCTCATGCTGTCTGAGAACAATCGTGGATGTAATGCACCAGAAGGGAGCTGTGTCGCGAGCCAGGCTCAATACCTGAATCCATGTCAAGTCTAATTTAAATACTACTGAGGCAGAATTTGGATTGGCATGTCCACCGCTTGGGAACCAAAAAGGGGTATGTGTCAAAACTTTGGGTAACTTAGGCTAGGTTCCCTCTTGGTGAGGGCATTTGCAGAGCAGATAGCTATGACATCAGTCAGTATGCAAAGCCGTTTGGGAGCTTAAACCCCAGTTAATATCTCGCAATTTGTTATCCATTTCATTAGGGAGGCCATTGACTCTTCCTCCATTGAGAGCTAACTATGTTTCAATCTCTCTCGGCAGTGAGGCAGGCTAAATGAGCATGGAACTTTGCAAGATTTCCCATGGCACAGAGTCCAATTAGCTGCATACATGTTTTACAGGCATCGCAACTCTGCGTCATACTGGAACTGAAAGGAATTCCACTTGCTTAACATCCAATTTCTGAGTGACCAGAGGTGGAAACTCATTCGATAACAGCTAATTACTGCGGATGCTGGAATCTGAAATGAAAGAGAAAATGCTGGAAAATCTCAGCAAGTCTGGCAGCATCTGTAGGGAGAGAAAAAAGCTAACGTTTTGAGTCCAGGTGACCCTTTGACAAAGTGTCATCTGGACTCGAAACGTTGGCTCTTTTCTCTCCCTACAGATGCTGCCAGACCTGCTGATATTTTCCAGCATTTTCTCTTGGGGTGGAAACTCATTCAGTTGAATGCACAGTATCGTGGCAGTAATCATGATGCCTGCATCCTGTGGCAGTCCACTTGTCAGTTGCATTTGAGCAAAGGACAGTTCCTGATGCATTTCCAGCATGGGATATGTTTTCCAGCAGTGTTCTGAATTGGCTGCCCATGGAATGGAGGCAGGCAGTCAATTACTTAATTACTTAATTTCAGGCCCCATTTAGGAGTGTTTTGGATGTCCTGTCATCGTTTTGCTAAAAGTGGAGTTTCTGGGAAGACTGCCAAGTCCATGGTGGTGGCCTAGCCCAACAGTTCGTGGGAGGAGTCAGCAGAGCTGGAGTTTCCATAGTCCAAGAAAGGGGCTGTGGGAAGGCAAGACAGCCACCACAGGCTCACTGAGCCACCTTGAGGAGGTGCCCCTCAATTCGAGAGGCTTGCTGGGTCCCTTTAAATTATCATTTCAGAATACATCTTTTTTTTTTTCTTTTTTTTAAATTTAGAGTACCCAATTCATTTTTTCCAATTAAGGGGCAATTTAGCGTGGCCAATTCACCTACCCTCCACATCTTTGGGTTGTGGGGGCGAAACCCAGGCAAACACGGGGAGAGTGTGCAAACTCCACACTCTCAGTGACCCAGAGCCGGGATCAAACCTGGGAACCCGGCGCCGTGAGGCAGCAGTGCTAACCACTGCTACCGTGCTGCCCAGAATACATCTTCAATGATGCCTCCATGTGAAACATTTTCTCAACCTCTGATTTGTCCCTTCAATGCCCATGTTCTGCTGAGGATTCAGAACTGCCAGCTTTCTAATTGGGCAAACCATGCAAACCAACCCACTTTCTTTAATTGGACAGTAAGCTTGGGGGTGGCCAATTAGGGGACCATCTCTGGGAATATCTCTGTACCCTTGTTGGCAAGTGCAGACCTGGGATTCCTATTTGGTCCCAATGCAGGGGGCTGAAGGTGGCAGGAAAATTCAGCTCAGTATTTCCATATCTGGATGAGCCTTGCACTACCTGGCAGAATGGATGGCAAGTTTCACTGTGACCTATTGCATGCTGCACAATCTTATCATCATGAGATTACAGCCTTTTCCACCAGTGAGTGGTTAGGGTTTGGAATGCACTGCTTGAGAGTGCGGCGGAGGCAAATTCAATTGTGGTTCCAAAGAAAATTGGATCATTATCTGAACAGAAAATAAAATGTAAGATTAAAGGGAAAAGGCAGGGATGTGGGAGCAGCTGAGCTGTCCTTCCAGTGAGCCTGGCATGGACACAATGGGCTGAAAACTGTAACCATATCATGATTCTATAAGAACTCATCCAAGTGTGATTCCAGCAATCTCATTCATCAACATTATCATACCTCCCCTCCCCTCTGACTTCATCACAATTCAAAAAGAAAAGCCATCTCAAAATAAATTTTCAAACAAATTTATAAATTAAATTATTATTATTTTTTTAAGTCAGCTAATCACCCAGCTGCAGTCTGAACTGACATGGCAGCAAGGTGGCTTTGCATGACTCACACTTATGGTGGAAGTTGCTTGTGTTGCAATGGGAGCTGAGACATCAGGCATCAAGCGCTGCATTATGGTTGAGTCCATAAATTCACTGATGGAACTGGCCATCACATCCTTACTTCAAAGGAGTATATTGCTCAGGAGTTGAGCAGGTGAATTATTCAATAACACCAGGGCCTATTTATTTCCCTTGGTCTGCCTCCAAACAAGCTGATTCATATGAGGTGGTGGGTGCTGTGACACATTACTAAATGCTGCCTCCATCATTAAGTATAGAATACAAACAGTGTTGTGTTCTGAAGTTCTGAAATAGCAAAACTATTACATATTCAAAAAGTCAAACAGAAAGACTGGAGGTTCTTCAAAGCTTGCATGATGGTCAGTGGCGGGCTGGGTCTAAAAATATTGGTTGTCATGAGACAAAGGGGGCCCACCCACAACTACAATGCTATCATTTAATTTTCATAACGAATAAATAGAATTTTCAAAAAATACATATGGAAAAAAGGGTACAATTAAAATTTTTGTGGAAAAAATGTGTATTTCTTAGTAATTACAGTGTACATGTACTGTACATATTACTGGCAGTAGATACCAAATGTAAATACAGAATGTTATAATTGAATTTTTTATTTATTTTTAAAAATTTTAAGTAATTGGTTGATATTTTTAAATAGTTTACTGCACAATTTACATATTAACAGATAGTTCAAAAGCACAATAGAGCATTGCATGCAGTCCACTATATTAAGAGCAATTGTTTGTGTTCGCTAGATGATTGTGCGAATCTGCCAATAATTGCTTCTGCATCCAATTCATCTAACAATTCCTTTTCAATGGATAGCAACATGTATGATTCCAAATTCTCCTCAGACAGTGAATTTCTTAACCTTGTCTTTATGATCTTTAGCTTTGAAACTGTCCTATCACATTGGACTTGAGTAACTGATAGTGTGCAGATGATTTTATAAAGTTCATAAAGGTTATGATATGCCTTGTCATGAAGTCTATTGGATGCCAGAATTTTTAGTACACACGATGGGCAAGTGCTGCAAATTTTACAATTGTTGCAACTGGAATCCATATTCTCACCATCATTAAGCAATAGCTTTAATACATCAAAGTTTGAAGCAAAAGAAAACAATTCCAATATTACTTGATCTTTGCTGATTTGTGGAAACAGCTTAATAATACCTTCCAATGCTTCATCTTCAAGGTCCTTTTCTGCAATAATTTTAAACTTTGCTGGGTCCAAGCAGGACAAATCTTAATACAACTGTTTGTGTTGTACAAAGCGTGATTCTAGTGACTGGACAATGCGATCCATTATTAGGTTAAACACATTTACTTGAAAATCAGCTAGAGAATTTGAGGAATTTCTTTCATCATCATTAAGCTCATCTGCCATTCTTTTCTTCTTCCTCTGCCTCTTAACTGGCAATGCTGTTTCCAACGCATCAATTTCCAATGTTTGATTTTCATCCATATTCATCTGTGAAATCCTGTCATTACATTTATTTACAAATTCCAAAGCCTTGCTGTGAACGTTATCAAATGTTCTTGGCTGTTCCTTCAACTTTATTGTAGCTGAATCTACCAAACTCCATGCAGTAAACATATCTAAACCACTTGTCTGTAGATAACTTGATAACGGGGTTGTAGTTTCAAATATATACAAGTAAGTAAATGCTGTCAATATGGTTTCAAACTTTAGAAGACTTTGAAGTAAAACATTTGCTTCATGTTTTGTTCTTGCATCAAACTTTTCTGAATTTTGTATCATTGATAAGCATGTCAATAGATTTACGAAAGTACTGGCAGCGGCATCATCAAAACGTCCAAATATAGTTGTTGCTGCATTGGATTTTCCTGACCATCTGGTCTCACCAATTAGCTTTAATCGTTTCATTTTTTCTTGTCCCAGATGTTTTCCAACAACTTCTATCCATACAGCCATTCTCTTGTATGATGCTTTCACAAAAGTTGCTATGTTCTGGAGCAAATTGAAAAAAGAAACTGCAGGCACACAACATTTTGTTGTTTCAGTTATCACCAAATTCAAGGCATGGGCATAGTACCATATATGAAAATGTTGATCAGCCACATCAGCAATTTTACTTTGTAAACCATTATACTGGCCATGGTAGCTTGCAGCGCCATCTGTGCTATCAGATAAACATTTTTGGGGGTCAATTTTAAGATGCTGTAATGTTTCAATCAATAGATCAAAAAGTCACTGTCCTGTACCATCATTACTTGGCACAACTGAAAGTAGTCGCTCACAGATAATACCTTTAAGCACATACCGAATAATAATGCTAAACTGATCGATGGATGAATTATCTTGTGTTGAATCAACCTGAATAGAATAATATTTTGCTTGAGAAACTTCATGACTAATTCTTTCTTGTATCATATTCTTCATAATTTTGATTAACATGTTTATAGTTGCTTTACTCAGGTATGTAACAAGTCCACCACGGCCTTTACTTTGAGCCTTTCCTTGTTGCTCTAATCGTTTGATTCTTTGTTTAGACTTGTTTTGCACTGCAGAAACGGGAGCTGCTATAATGGGGTCATATTTTGCCATCAACTGCACTGTAGCTAAAAAATTGCCATGATTCAGAACCTCATTATCTAGAGTGTATGCCGATTCATTTCTGTGACCTCGAAAAGGAAGTGCTTGCTTGCCTAACATCTTTATAATGTCTATAATCCTCATGACAATACTTCTCTGCTTCAATACTTCTTCTTTCCTTTTAGTTAGTGATGCTGCAAAAAATTTATCTAAGGTGCCATCATTAACCACACTGATATATTGCTGAGCATTTCTGATATGTGTTGTTGTCGATTCATGTAAAGTCAAGCTCTGGCTAATACGCCTGTAGTCACTAAAGCCACGTACAAAGGGTGATGGATTACAAGTGTTGGGAAACTCAAAGGCTAAGCAGTATGAACAATATAAGCATCTATTTTCTTTGTTATATGTTAGCCATTTTCTTGGGACTGAGTCATTCATAATTTTCCTCTCATACAAACGAGCATCAAATGGCAGATCATCAAGTGGCTGAAGCGGATGTTCAGCAAAAAACTGTTGTAGCTTTGCTCGTGATGGATATTGGAAGATTCCAGTAATTGATCTTTCATTTTCTTGCGTAGGTTAATTTACAGGATGTGCTTCAGAAACCAAGTCACTTATGCTTGAAGGAATATCTGATTCCCTGTCACTAGTTGAAGCTATGTGTTCAGATGTTGCAACTACAGGCAGTACAGATACCGGAACAAGGAAGCCAGAAGAAATATTGGGCCTGGGTTGATTAGTAATGGATGCACTTGTATTTGTCTGTACATTCAAAGTAGCTCTTCTCTGTTCTTGTAACTCGCATGTCATTGCATCATCACCATGGGCATTGTTTCTTGCTTCTTGATTATTTGTTGCAGAAATGGATATTGATGTGGATTGTGCTTGTGGTATTATAAACTCTGTAATAGGCCTGCATCGCTTGGCTGATTCCTTCCTTTCTGCTTCTTTTTGTTCTTTGCGTTTTAGTGACCCAGATTTATGCTTTTTCTTTTCCATGCTGGTAGGGGTAATATTCCTGAAATAAAAACTTAATTAAAAATAGCGCACATTGGGAAAAATGAATATTGATGATTGCAAGAATAACTTGAAGGAACGCCAGATAAACCCCTGCTTGATAAAAAATATAAAATAACTTACTTACACTTCAATAGGCTATGTTCATTAGTCAATACTACTGTGGCATATGCAACTTCAGAAGAGGGGACAATCCACTGTCCAGTGTTCACACCAGCAAGCAACTGAGACAACTGTTGAAACCTAGAAGTTTGGTCCGACTATAGTAAGACATTAAGAATGGTCCCACGACCAAAGTTAACATGTCCAGTTTTATACCAGTGTAGTGTTACAAGTCACAACCCTTTGAGTTTACCGATCATGGCTTATCACTTCAATATCTTTGACCTCATGATTCACGGTCAAAGGTACCGCTTCTCCTTTTCAATGACCTCACGACCCTATGTACTGCTTGATATCCTTTCAAGTTGCCGACCATCTCAAATCACAAGCTGTAACTTTATCTTTAAATTCACACACTCTTGCTGAAAACGTGGATTTCCAACTATGTCCGACCCGGGTGAACCAGCCCCCCCCCCCCCCCCCCCCCCCCCCCACTCCTTTTCACATCCGTTTAACACTGCTTTGTTCCTTCATACACTGAGTGATTATTTGTTTGTTTCTTTATTGCATTTTTATTTGGTATTGCTCTTTTTAAAAACAATTATATTTTATTAAGTTAGAATACAAATCTCAGGAAAGAAGTTGGAGATTTATTTATCTAATTAATTATAATGTTTAAGGACCCTTCAGAGATTCACGGGCCCCTTCTTGGCTCTCCGGGCCCCAGACCGATGTACCAGCTGAACCAAGACTACTGCTTGATATCCTTTGAAGTTTCCGACCATCTCAAATCACGAATTGTAACTTTATCTTTAAATTCACACACTCTTGCTGAAAACATGGAATTTCCTTAATTATGCCCGACCCGGGCCCCCCTATTCCACATCCTTCCACTACCTCCCCTGCTTCGTTCCTTTTCATGCACTGCTTATTTGTGTCCTGTTCTCTTTTTTTTCATATTCCTTCTTATTACTAAAACAGTTGTCTGTGTTTGTTTCTTTATTGCATTTTTATTTGATATAGGGGGCCCACTTCGTCAGGGGCCCACTTGCCATTGGGCAAGCTGACACCCTGGCCAGTCCGCCACTGATGATGGTTATTTTCACCTGATTCTGCAACATTTTGGGCGCGATTCTCCGGCCTTGTTAAGCTCTCGCTCAAGCGTAACCAGGCCGGTGAATAGCAGGAGAGGCCAAAAACGCGATTGGGCGGAGAATTGTTTCTGACGCCAAAATCGTGGCGGGGATCGATTTCACACCACATCGCAATTGTTCGTCACCTCGACAGCGGGGTCAATGCGTTACACTCCGCATGTACAGTAGGCACAGTTGGCATATCATTAGCTGGCCCGGCCCAGTATTTTCCTTGATTTTCTGCCTCCACGGGGGCAAATTCCTGATGGCGAGGTTCACTTGTGCTTTTAAAAATGGTGAAACAGGCTAATGTGGGAGAGAGTAGAGGAAGGACACGAAGAGGCGTGACCGTGGGCTGCCGGTCCTGACACTGGCTGGGGTGGGAGATGTTTTGTGTGGGAACAGACCGTGTGGCCGGGGTGACGCCACACAGGTCTGGGGTGGTGTCCAGGCATGGACCACCATTGCTGTGGCCTGTGAGGCAGCTATCGCTGCGCACACCACTGACCACTCACTTTGACCCCTGGTTCTGCAGAGTGACACTTGCCTCCAATGCACCACCCCCGCACCCCAGCCCCACCCTACCATCCCTCTCACCCCACTCTCCACCCCCACCATCCCCACACTCCACCATCCACTCCCAAAACCCCGCATCCCACCATCCACCAAACCCCTCCTCCAACTGGCCACCACCTGCCAGTGGGGCATCAGGTAGCCCACCCAGTGCAATGCCCACTGAAGCCCCTATGGGGACAGATGCGCAGAGCGTACCACTGGGAAGAGCAGCATCAGCCGACGGTACACCTGGCAGCTGGGATGGGTGCCAGGGCCAAAGGCCCCCAAAGTTCCGGGTACTGACAAGGCCAGGGGTGTGGGGATGGAGGGGAAAGGGGATGGTCAACATGCGGGAGCAGGGTCTGCAGTACCAACCAAGGGCAAGATAGGCCTGGTTGGACACGGGGGTACGAACCATGCAAACATAGCGGTTTCACCCCCTACAGACATTTGATATTGCAACACAACTAGCAATGGTGGCCTTCTTGCTAGTCGCTGCAGCCCTGGGGGATGCCCTGTGGCTCTACAAGCTGGAGTTGCTTGAGGAAGAGGTAGCTGCAGCAGCGGAGCAGGCAGCAGGGGAACAGGAAGCAGCTGCTCAGGATGGAGAGCCGGCCGCCCAATAGACCGAGGAGGAGCAGGAGGTATGATGCCTCGTGTGTTCCGGCAGCACCTGTCATTCAAGGACTTGCCGGACCGGGCTTGCTGTCGAATACTCCAGTTGAGCAGGGAGTCAGTGCGACATATCTGCCAGATTATGGCGCATGGCACCAGGGGGTTATGGGGGTGGACACCTGCTTCCAGAGACTGTCAAGGTGACGGTGGCCCTGAACATTTACACCACAGGGTTCTTCCAGGTGCCGAGTGGGGACCTGTCCGGGATCTCACAGAGTTATAATGATAATAATAATCGCTTATTGTCACAAGTAGACTTCAAATAAAGTAAATGTGAAAAGCCCCTAGTGCTCAGTGCAGAGATGCATCCGTGCTGTCATGGAAGCCCTATATGCCTAGTTGGCATAATACATCCATTTCAATGTGGACCGAGTCCACCAGGATGCCCGGGCAGCAGGTTTTGCCATCATCGTTGAGATGCCCCCAGGGGTGATTGATGGGATGCATGTCACCATACGAGCATCTGCAGATGACAGCCTGCTCCACAAAACCAAAAGGGTTTCTACTTGATGATCACACAGCTGATGTGTGACCATCAACTGTGCATCATACACGTCTGCGCCCGATACCCAATACTCGGGCAGTTTGCAAAATGACTTAATAATGGCACACTCGACGATTCCCGGCCTCTTCAAGACACACCCCCCTCACCTGGCGTTTGGCTCCTGGATGACAGGGGTGATCCGCTGGGGTGGTGACTGATGATGCCTCTCGGAAGGCCTCGTGAAGTCTTGCTACAACGACGCACATGCAGCGATCGCGGGTGTGATTGAGAGGTGCTTCAGTGTCCTGAAGATGCGGTTCAGGTGCCTAGACTGCTCTGGAGGGGCCCTCCAGTATGATACTGAGAGGGTCGCCCGCTTCATGGCAGCCTGCAGCATCCTCCACAACATTGCACAGCAGGAGGGCGACGTGCTGGAGGAGGAGAAATGCCAGGTCTCGTCCGATGAGGAGGCTGCGGATTAGGGTGAGGATGGGCAGGGTATGGAGCCCAGGCAGGCATGGGAGGCGCATGATGTGTGCACCAGGGCCAAAACACATGGGGCACTCTGATCACCTCTAGATTCACTGACTGGTGGAGGGGGTGGGGGGTGGGGGGGGGGGGGGGAGAACTGGTGAAGGGCACGGACACTTACACCCCCCCTGTCGATTTTCCGGGACCCGAGAATCAGCGTGTTCGCAGAGTACTCCGCGCGGCTGGGGGGCCATTGCCAGAGGCCTGCCCAGCGATTCTCCGCTCCTGGCCAGCTGAGTTCCTGACGGCGTGGTTCTAACCACCTATCGTCGGTCGGGATGCTCGTGTGAGTCCGCGGCTGCCCTGGTGGGGGAGGCGGGGGGAATTAGACACCGGGGGGAAGGGGGGGCCTTATAGGCAGCTGGGGGACAAATCGGCGCGGTTGGATCTTCAGGCGTGCGGCTGATCGGGGGGAGGTCTATATTCTCAATCTGCCTCCGTGGTTTGAGTCCGCCATGGTGCTCGACGCGGCCGCTGGAGGCCGCCACTGTGCGCATGCGCGGACTCAAAACCGGAGGTTTGTGGGCCCGTATCGGCAGCTAAAGCTGTGTGAACTACTCTGGGTCCCTGCTGGCCCCCTGCAGGTCAGTGAATCAGCTGCACTTTTTCACAGGAATCTTCAGAGTGAAACGCCACATAGTCCCATTTTGGGAGAATCCAGCCCAGGGTGTTGTGAAGAGGACATAAGGACGTTGCAGACAATTCTAGACCGGTTTAGTGAGGGGTAGCTGGAGAAAATGGAGAAAGTTGTTGACTTTGGCAGGAAGAATAACAAAGCAGAGTATTATTTAAATGGTTGCAGAATCCTGGGGTGCAGAAGGATCGCAGTATTCTCATGCAGGAGTCACAAAAAGTTAGTATGCAGATACAGCAAGTAATTAAAAAGGCTAATGGAGTGCTATCCTTTATTAAAAGAGGTATTGGTCACAAAAGTAAGGATGTTGTGCTTCAGCTACACAGGGCATTGGTGAGACTTCATCTCAAATAGTGTGTGCAGTTTTTGTCTCTTTGTTTAAGGAAGTAACTGTGTTGGAGGAGGTTTACAAGATTGATACTGGAAGGAGCGAGGTTGTGTTATGAGGAAAGATTGGACAGACTGAGCCTGTTTGCACTGGAGTTTAGAAGTCTGAGGGATGGTCTGAATGGTCTTGACAAGGTGGGTGTGGAAAGGATGTTTCCTCTTGTGGCTGAGTCCAGAACTAGGGGGCACTGTTTTAAAATTAGGGGTTACCCTTTTAGGACAGGGATGAGGCGAAATGTTTTTTCTCAGAGGATTGTGCAACTTTGGAATTCGGCCTCAGAAGATGATGGAGGTGGGATCATTGAATGATTGGAAGGTGGAGGCATGTAGATTCTTGTTAGGCAAAGAATCAAAAGTTACATTGGGTAAATGGGAATGTGGAACTTCAAACATAAACAGACTAGCTATGATCCTGTTGAAGGGTGGAGCAGGCTTGAAAGGCCAACTGGCCTACTTCCGCTTCTATTTAGTATGTTCATATAGTATTTGAGACGCTTGATTAGTCTGAACTTATGACTGCAGCATCTGGAGATTCTATCACATCACCTGAGTGACTATGATATCCATGATGACCTGTTATTTGGTCCTCAGCTGGCATTGTGTGGATATGAAGCGAGATGCAGTGGACCAAAGGTAAAGTTTGGTTTCGGGCACGTTTGGCAGGGTGTTTTGTGAAGGCCGTATTGGCCTGTATTCAACAGTACTTAATGCCAAAAATAAGCCTCCATGAGAATCTTGGCTTTGCTGGCTCCCTCGCCATCAGATTTACCTGACTCGCCCTCTGGCTCCAAGCCTTCCAGAGGACGTCTGCAAAGGGCATCAAAGGCCACAGGGCACAGAAAACAGCAGGCTACCTCCCCTCTGACGGGCACCTTGGGACACACCTAGACGTGGCACTAGACCATGAAAGATGAAGAAGAGTGAGGAACACTCCATTTCTTTCTCAGATGAGGTTGCATTTCCCTCCGCCTCCCCCTCCTCCAGCATGTTGCCTGTGCTGCTGTGCCAGATTGTGGAGGGCACAGCCCCAGGATTGTAGCCACCTGGGGTGACCACTGCCCAACACAAAATGGAAGATTGCAAGGAATGCAGGGAAATTGGACATGTTGCAAAAGCAAGCAGCTTGCAAAGCGCTTGTGTATTCTGACTACTGCAGAAACCAGTTCTGACTGCTGCAGAAACCAGACAGCACTGTGAAAAGAACAAGTTAGCATACTAATGAGGTGATGCCGGGCGATCCCCAGGTACAATGGAAACAAGTTAACACAAATTGATACATTAAATGGAAGGCCAGACTTCTCGGCACCAAAAGAAGTCCAAAACAACAAGTCCCAAGAACCGCCCAGTGATCGAGGAACTGCCCCGTTATTGGGGAATTCAAATCAATCGATTGGGAAGAGACCCAATCGATTGCGAGTGTATAGAGGGTCCGCCCAGGTAGGCGCGAGACCCGGAGAGAGGTATAAGACAGAGACCGCGACCCCAGCTCTCTCTCTCTGCCAGCCTCTCCTTGACCAGCCAGCCCTCCCAGCAGAACACCGTTGCAGCAGAAGAACCTTGAGGAGGAGAGGCCTGGGCAGCAGCCGCCAACACGTAAGTGTCATACAATGCACGCTACGAGAGTAGACACTCCTGACCCCCTTTAGTCCATAACTACTGGAAGCCTGCGGACCCAGGACAAAGCTAGAGGCCGTTGTTCCCTGATCCGGCAGTCCCCTTTTCCAGATAAGTATTTGGCCTATTAGTGGTAGGATTAGCCTAGTCTTATAGTTTTATATGCATGATTAGTAGATTACTGTAATATAATAAACGTGTCTTGTTTGAATTTACTAACTGGTGTATGGATTTATTGTTTTGAACTTGAACTTGAAACTTGTGGTGGTATCTTAACGATACCCGGCGACTCCACAGCTAAGGAACGAAATAGTGCCAAATTGAGTGTTAAGCACAATCACCCAGAATGAGCAACAGGATGTAGCTGTCATTCATGCTTCCAGGGTAATGGGCACACACATGCCTGATCCTGAAGTGGTGGTGGCACATGATCTGAACATTCAGGGAGTAGAACCCCTTCCTGTAAATATCGGGCACTCCCTAATGCCCCAGTGCTCGCAGGACGACATGTGTGCCATCAATGGCCCCCTGGATCAGGGATGTCCCGGCAATGGCAGCAAATCTTGCAGCCCTGGCATCTTGGTGAGCCTGGTCAAGCTCGAAGGTGATATAGTTTGATGTCTGACATACAGAGCATTTGTAACCTCCCGGATGCATCTGTGGGTGGAAGATTAGGATATGCCACAGAGTTCTGCACTCGAGCCTTGGAATGACCCGGTGGCATAGAAGGTGAAGGCTGAAGAGAACTTCATGGCCATTGGGAGCGGCTTCCCTCCTACTCCATGGGGTGCCACATCCACAGGAAATGGCACAGGTGCCTCACTTTCTTTCTGCTGGGATGGCGGCATATGCTGCCGTCAGCTCGTGGAATGACCAATGACGACTGGGCCATCGCTGGCCTCCCCTTCTGGGTCCCTCCTCAGCCTGATGGGTGACCGGGAAATCAGGGTGTGCGATGCCTCCCTGCATATGTGGTGCCACCTTCAGCGTGAGTTGTCATTGCTGCCTTCTACGGTGTCTGCCCGTCTCGGCTGCCAAAGGACCAACAATCAGTTAGGGCTTCCATCCCAGGACCCTCACATTCCCCAAGCCTCCCTCACCCTTACCATGACTGTCCTGCCTTCTCTGAGTGCCATCAGTGAGCAGGTTGTGCTGGCTCTGCGCACCCACCTTCAGCCACATCAGGAGCCCCTAGACCCCAGACCTCTGCTGGGATCATTATGGAGGCCGTGGCCAGCTGTTCTCCGCCCATCCACGCACTTACCCTTTGGTCATGAAAGGGTCCTCAGTGGAGAAGCCCAACTCAGTGTTTGATTGTTGGCAGTTGCTTCTATGGTGCGAACGATCCTAGAGTTCAAGCACACTGTTCAGGCATCAATGCATGCTGGACAATCAGTGCAATAATAATTCTCTGAGATGTTGCACCTGCACCTTCAAGGAGGGACTTGAGAGTTCAGGAACAGGAAATGCTCTCATAACTAACAAGGCTAATTCCTCTTTTGAAATAGCCTTCAGCGGACTTCCAGTGGCATGTAGGAGGAAGTCACATGTTGGGTTAGCTCCTGCTTGAGGCTTGATTTATAGAACTTAATGCCTGGTCCCGGGGCAATTTTTCAACAAATAAGTGTAGGACGACATAAGGATGTCTAAGAATCAGAAGAAAACTGCCGTGAAGAAGAGGGCGAGTGAAGGTTTGCTGAGGATGCGGGCAGCCTTCAGGCAAGTGAAGATGGCGTTGTACAACAGTGGGGTGTAGTTTAGCGTGGTTTATCCAGCGAAGCTGAGGGTGATCTACAACTCCAAAGACTTTTACTTTGAGACTTAGAGGCAGCGGAGGCGTTTGTGAAGGCAGAAGGATTGGGGAAAAAGAGAGAAATGGGACTGAGGATTGGTCTTGGACTGAGGATAGGGGGTTGGATGATTGTATATAGTTCTATTTTTTATTTCTTAGTTCATGTTTTGTATCTCATGTTGTTATATGTGTTAAATGGGGTGATGTTGCCTGTTTGGGTAAGGTAGGAATTGGGTTTTTTTGTAATGCCGGTTTTCTGGGGTTTGTGTGTTTGTATTAGGTGTATTTGTTTGAAGGGAATTTTTTTGTTTTCCTGGGACCAGCTAGGGGGGAGGGGAGTGGAGGGGTGTGGGGTCTGGGCAGGGGTCTCCACATTAGCAGGTTCAAGCTGGCTAGTGAACAAGAGTGCGATCGGGGAGGGGCTGCGGACATTGCAGCCTGGTCGAACAGGTTTCGATTGGCCGAGGAGGTGTGAAAAGTGGGGCGAGGGGACAAATACTGGGAGAGATGCTTTTGAGAGGAAGAAGAAGGGGGGCATTCTGGGAGGGAGGGGGAGCGGTTCGATGGCAACAAAGGGAGGAGGTGGCCAGGCCCAGTGGGCAGGGCCCGGAGTTATGATGATGGCGGATAGGAGGGGCGGGGGGAATGAGCGACCTCTGGTCAGAATAGTAACGTGGAACGTAAAGGGTTTGGGGGGGGGAGGCAGTGAAGAGGTCAAGGGTATTTGCACACCTGAAATGCTTAAAGGCCGATGTTGTCCTGCTACAAGAGACTCACCTGAAGGCGAAAGACCAGGTGAGGCTTAGGAAGGGCTGGGTGAGCCAAGTATTTCACTCGGGGTTCGACAGTAGGGCATGTGGGGGTACTGGTTTTGGTGGATAAGAGAGGGAGGTTCCAGATGGAGAAGGTGGTGGGGATCAGGGGGGTAGTAACAGGGGCGTTGGAGGGAGGTTGGCGGCGTTGGCGAGTGTGTGAGTGTGTATGGCCCTAACTTGGATGATGCAGGATTTGTGAGGAAGGTGCTGGGGGCCATTCCGGACTTGGACTCACACGAGCTAATAGTGGGAGGGGACTGGAACCTGGTGCAAGAGCCAGGGATGGACAGGTCACAGCCACGCTTGCTTGCCAATCGGGGGGGGGGGGGGGGGGGGGGGGGGGGGGGGGGGCTGACTGGGCTTATGAGGGAAATGGGAGTGGTGGACGCATGGAGGTTTTTGCACCCGAGGAAGCGGGAGTACTCGTTTTTCTCCTCCCTTCACAAGGTTTATTTGAGGATAGATTTTTTTGCAGTTGGGAAGGCGTTGCTGGCTGGAATTAGGGGATGAGGGTATTCAGTGACAGCGAACTCGGTCATGCACTGCATTGGCTGGACATGGCCCTGGAGAAAGGGGTAGCTCAGAGACCGGGGCGGAGAATGGATGCGGGGTTGTTGGAGGACCAAAGCTTCTGTGATAAGATTGGGAAAGTGAGTGAGGAGTACGTGGACTTTAACTGTACAGGGGAAGTATTGCAGACCGTGGTATGGGAAGCCCTGAAGGCAGTAGTGAGGGGGGAGGTGATATCATTTAAGGCCAGGGTGGATAAAAAGTGGAAGGAGGAGCTTCATAGGCTGATAGAGGAGATGTTGGAGGTGGACAGGAGGTTCGCAGGGATGCAGATCCAGAACATTTGGACAGAAGGAGGGAGCTTCAGGCTAGTTTTGATCGGTTGCCCACAGGGAAGGCAGTATGCCAACTGAGGCAGATGAGGGGAGCGATTAAGGAATATGGGGAGAAGGAGGTTCCGAGCTTCCCAATAGCGCCAATCACCTTGTTGTTGGAAGAGGCAGTGGCAGCAGTGGGAAAAGAGAAGGGGGTGGCATCGCCGATTTACAGAAGATGTTGGAGGAGGACGGGGTATCTATGGAAGGAATTAGATAGATAGAATTTACAGTGCAGATGGAGACCATTCGGCCCATCGAGTCTGCATCGGCTCTTGGAAAGAGCACCATACCCACACAACCCAGTAAACCCACCCAACACTAAGGGCAATTTTGGACACTTAGGGCAATATAGCATGGCCAATCCACCTAACCTGCACATCTTTGGAGTGTGGGAGGAAACCGGAACACCCGGAGGAAACCCACGCACACACAGGGAGCACGTGCAGACTCCTCACAGACAGTGACCCAGCCGGGAATCGAATCTGGGATCCTGGAACTCTGAAGCAATTGTGCTAACCACTATGCTACCATGGAAGGGATTAAGGCCAAGTGGGGAGAAGAGTTGGGGGAGGTTATGGAAGACGGTCTGTGGTGCGAGGTGCTCCGAAGGGTGAACGCCTCAACCTCATGCACGAGGTAGGGGCTGATACAGCTGAAGATCGTGTATAGGGCGCACCTCACGAGGGCTAGGATGAGCCGATTCTTTGAGGGGGTGGAGGATGTATGTGAGCGATGTGGAGGGAGCCCCGCAAACCATGTCCATATTTTTTGGTCCTGCCTGAAGCTAGAGAAGTATTGGAGGGAGGTTTTCAGTGTCATCTCAGGGGTAACAGATGTGAACCTGGAACCAGGTCCCCCAGAAGCCATTTTCGGGGTGTTGGACCGACCCGAGCTGCAGGCGGGTATGGGGGATGATGTTTTAGTCTTCGCCTCGCTGATTGCCCAGAGGTGGGTCCTATTCGAATGGAGGTCAGCTTCTCCACCCTGTGCCTCGGCTTGTGACCGACTTGAATTTCTGACCCTTGAGAAGGTGAAATCTGAGCTGAAGGGGATGAAGGAGGAGTTCTACAATTCTTGGGGATTGTTTAGTATGCAGTTTTGAGAATTGGTTGCCATTGAACATGGTGGGGAGGGGGTGGGTGTGATGATATACACAAACAATCTTGTATATAATAATGTACACAACCTCCGACCAGCAGGTGGCAGTTTAAACTCACCATGTGAATCTGTGCCTGGGGAATTGGGAGAAGTCGTGTTGATGGATAGACGTATTTTGCAGTAGCTCAAGAATAGTTAATTAGTGTTAGTAGTTTGTAATATATTTATTCCAGTTATCTTTACCATGCATTTGTTTTATAATAAATTACTTTAACTAGTCAAGAACTGGGTGTTCTTCTGTGCGTCATTCACACTGGCCTAGCAAAAGAACATGATAGGCGGTGGGGGTTGGGTTTATTGATTTATTGTTTCGCTGTTTACTGATTGATTGTTAACTTTTAGCTGAATACAAAAATGGATGTATTGGACTGTATATTGAGGGGAATGTTGTTTCTGGGGGATTGTTTGTGGTTGTTTTCTGTTTGTTTTTCTTTTGTTGTTTATTTGATGAAATTGTGGAGAATAAAAAGATTTTTAAAAAAAGAAATAGACTTCAGCTTTGAAGCAAGAGGCTGCTCACAGTCAGAGGGGGTGAAATTGACCTCCAGGAGAGAAGCCACAGCAGGGCTCTGTCCTGGAAGTTTGGGAGCTTTGGCTGCCCCTGTTATGGATTTTCACAATATTAAAGATGGCTTGAAGGCCACACAGACGCAAAGCCCCTCAACCTCCCCAGCCTAGGAGCAACTCCCGACCTGGAACACTTCACCACCCCCTACCCCCCAATCTCCCCGAGCACTGGGCCTGCAGTTCCTTGAGCTGCATGCTAGAAAATGGAAATGGCAGCACACCTTCTCACTTCCCCTCAGAAGCCATTGCACCAGCTTCATGTTTTTAAAAAGGAGTACTAAACGACGCCCACATGATTCCCGCTGGGGAGCGGGTAATTTCCAGGAGTCCGCTGTAATCGACTTCAATCTCATTAATGAGATTGAAATGAATGTAAATTAGGGTTAATGATATTCTCGCAATTTTTGGGCAGGGTCCAGAACTCTCCATCAGGAGTGGGCCAGGTGAATCGCAAAAGGCCCTCTCCTGTGCGCCTCGATGCACACTAGGCTAACGCAGTCACCGAATCTCACCCATGGTTTGCCCAATCCTTCATTGAAGACCAAAAATGTACAGGTGACTTTTCGCAATATAAAATGAAGTTCTGATGTTGAGCTACTGAAGATGTAGCTGGGTCCTGTGAAGCCCAAATCCTAGGCATTCAGCAGCTGAACCAATCCGTGAGCCGACTTTCTGGCTAGAAAGTTGCAATTCCAGTTGTACTTAATTCCTCCTCCTAACTTGTTCTCTATGGTTCCCCAGTATTTCCAGCTGAAACTGATTAACTGACAAATGTAGATATGTCTGTGCCACTGTTTGTTCTGGTTGTTATGGGTAGCCCTGGCTCGTGTGAAATGATTGCCTGAGTGAGTTAATGGGCATTAACACCACCTCCCCATGCACTCAAATAAGCTGAAGAAGCAGTCATTTTAAAACCTTTACAATAAGAGTCCCTTGAAATATTACTGTGGTGAATGTAATATATATGATATGATAATTCACACTGTCTTTGTAAGCGCAGTAGCGCTATCCAACCACTTGGGGGAGTAGCTCTGGAAGTACTCAGGAACTTGTACTGGGCTCCACCCTTGGCTCCGCCAACAACTCCTCCCCCTAGTGCTGCTGTATAAATACCCTTGTCCAGAGTCAGCCTGAGTTCACTAAGAGTTCATCAACGGGTAACAGGCTGGCTCTGAAGTAAGTCGATTAAAGCCTAGATTCATATCGGAAACACGTGTCTGGTGAATTGATGGTTCCATCAATTTAATCGACTTAAGAACAGTAAAGATCGATCATGGAATCGGCCCTCAAGCCTGGACGCCTGGAACTTGACCCGCAGGATGCAGAGGCTAAAGAAATCTTCTCCCACTGGATGGGGTGCTTCAAGGCCTACGTGGCAGAAGCGAGCACAGCTGAAACGACAGAGGAACAGAAGCTAAGTCTACTGCACGCGAGGGTGAGCCACAGAATCTCTACGCAACTAAACTCGGCCAGTTCATATACTGCAGCGCTAGCAGTTCTCGATAAAATTTATGTAAGGCCTATTAATGAAGTTTACGCCGCCATGTGTTCACGACTCGCCGCCAGCGGCCTACAGAATCACTCGCCAAATTTCTAAGGGAACTCAATAATTTGTCCAATGACTGTAATTACCAAGCGGTTAACGTGGCTGAACACAGAGAACTTGCTGTACGCAAAGATTTTGTAGCGGGTTTAACTATGTGCGCCAACGACTGCTGGAAAAGGGGGCCCAGGACTTAGAAACGACTGTGGAAGCTGCTACCACGATGGAGGTCTCTTTCCGCAGCCTTAACGCGTTCCCCACGGACTTCGCGACCCAATCATGGGCCCCCGACAAGCGACTCCCCCAGGCCTGTGCTACGCGGCCGCCCAGCCACCATGCTGCCCCAACCAGCCACTATGCTGCTCCAGCCTGCCATTTCTGCGGCCAGAACCAGCACCCGCGGCAGCACTGCCTGGCCCGCAACGCGACCTGCAGCAGCTGCGGGCGAAAAGGCCATTACGCTAGAGTGTGCCTCGCTAAAAGGGCCCCAGCTTCCAACTCCCCAGCGACTCGAAATAATCGCTCCCCTCACTCGCAGGCCCGCGGGGCCCAAAACGCTGCGGCCTATGCCCCGACTCCGCCCCCTCCAGCCACACGCGATCCATGGGGGCTGCCATCTTGGAAAACCTCCACCACGCGGCCGGCCACGTGCGACTCATGGGGGCCGCCATCTTGGATGCCATCTTCCTCGCCGCCCGCCACGTGCGATCCACGGGCCCGATCAGCATCTCCGCGCTCGGACAACTCAGCGGAAGAATACGAATATGAAATCAGAGGGCAGTCATCACGGGGCCACTCCAGCACAGCTGATCGAGCCGCCGACTACCTGCAACTCAGCGCGGTCACTCTAGACCAATCACGACCAAAGAATCTACGAAACTCGCTGGCAGAGGTCCATATCAACGGGTACAGAACGCCATGCCTCTTCGACTCTGGGAGCACTGAGAGCTTCATACATCCAGACCTGGTAAGACGCTGTTTGCACCCCGTTTTCCCCGTGCAGCAAACTATCTCGCTCGCTTCAGGCTCCCATTCAGTCCAGATCCAGGGGTGCACCGCCGCGACACACACTCCACGTTTTGCCCGAACTCTGCGCGCCACTCTTATTAGGCCTAGACTTCCAATGTAACCTCAAGAGCCTCACCCTCAGCTTCGGAGGGCCCCTGCCCCCACTCACGATCTTCATCCTCGCTATGCTGCGAATCCCCCCCCTCCCCCCCCTCCCCTCTTCGCCAATCTCACAAAGGACTGTAAACCCGTAGCCACTCGTAGCAGGCGGTATAGCCTGCAGGATAGGGTATTTATCAGAGCAGAGGTCCGAAGGATACTCAGTGAGGGAGCTATAGAGACCAGCAATAGTCCCTGGAGAGCTCAGGTGGTAGCCGTTAAGACCGGGGAAAAATTCCGTATGGTGGTCGACTACAGTTAGATTTACGCTCCTCGACACGTATCCCCTCCCCAGGATTGCAGACATGGTAAACCAGATCGGCCAGTACCGGCTCTTTTCCACGGTGGATCTGAAGTCTGCATACCACCAGCTCCCAATCCGCCCGGAGGACCGCCACTACACGGCATTCGAGGCCGATGGCCGCCTCTTCCATTTCCTCCGGGTCCCTTTCGGCGTCACTAATGGGGTCTCGGTGTTCCAACGAGCAATGGACCGAATGGTAGACCAGTACGGCTGCGGGCCACGTTTCCGTACTTGGACAATGTCACCATCTGCGGCTATGACCAGCGGGACCACGACGCCAACCTCCACCGTTTTATCCAGACGGCACAGAAACTGAATCTCACGTACAACAAGGAGAAATGCGTTTTCCGCACAACCAGACTAACCATCCTCGGCTATGTCATGGAAAACGGAGTCCTGGGCCCAGACCCGGACCGTATGCGCCCCCTCTTAGAACTCCCCCTCCCCCATTGCCCCAAGGTCCTCAAACGGTGCTTGGGTTTCTTTTCCTACTACGCCCAGTGGGTCCCTCAATATGCGGACAAAGTCCGCCCACTCTTTAGGGCCACACGATTTCCCCTGTCAGCCGAGGCAAGCCAGGCCTTCGACGGCATCAAGGAGGACATCGCCAAAGCGGTCATGCGGGCGGTGGATGAATCCACTCCATTTCAGATAGAGAACGACGCCTCAGAGGTAGCTCTTGCAGCCACATTAAATCAGGCAGGGAGATCAGTCGCATTTTTCTCCCGTACCCTCTCCGCTTCAGAACTCCGACACTCCTCAGTCGAGAAAGAAGCACAAGCCATTGTGGAGGCTATCCGTCACTGGAGGCACGACCTTGCAGGTAGGAGGTTCACCCTCATTACCGACCAAAGATCGGTTGCCTTCATGTTCGACAACTCGCAAAGGGGCAAAATTAAAAACAACAAAATTCTGAGGTGGAGGATCGAACTCTCCACCTACAATTACGATATTAAATATCGACCCGGGAAGCTCAACGAGCCTCCGGATGCCATATCCTGCGGGACATGCGCCAGTGTGCAGATCGACCGATTAAAAGTCATCCACAATGACCTCTGCCACCCGGGGGTCACCCGGCTCGCCCACTACATCAGGGCCCGAAACCTGCCTTTCTCCAACGAGGAGGTAAAAGCGGTCACCAGGGACTGCCTGATCTGTGCGGAGTGCAAACCGCACTTCTATAGACCAGACAGGGTCCACCTGGTCAAGGCTTCTAGGCCCTTTTAACGCCTCGCGATTGATTTCAAAGGGCCACTCCCCTCAACTAACAAGAACGTTTACTTTTTAAACATCATAGACGAGTTCTCCCGTTTCCAATTCGCTATCCCGTGCCCCGACATGACCTTCCACACAGTCATTAGGGCCCTGCATAGCACCTTCACCCTGTTTGGTTTCCCCATCTACGTACACAGCGACCAGGGTTCGTCCTTCATGAGCGACGAGCTGCATCAGTACCTGCTCTACAAGGGCATCGCCTCGAGCAGGACTACCAGCTACAACCCCAGGGGGAACGGGCAGGTGGAGAGGGAG
Source organism: Scyliorhinus canicula (assembly GCF_902713615.1). Taxonomy (NCBI): domain Eukaryota; kingdom Metazoa; phylum Chordata; class Chondrichthyes; order Carcharhiniformes; family Scyliorhinidae; genus Scyliorhinus; species Scyliorhinus canicula. The sequence continues at coordinate 85,487,177 of NC_052152.1, forward strand.
AACGCAACGGTCTGGAAGACCGTCCTACTGACCCCCCGGTCTAGAAAGCTCCAAGTCTCCCAGTGGCAGGAAGTCCTCCCAGACGCGCTCCACGCTATTAGGTCCCTTTTGTGCACGGCGACCAATCAGACCCCTCACGAGAGGTTGTTCATTTTTTCCAGGGGCACTACCACGGGGGTCTCACTTCCGGCATGGCTGAGGACGCCGGGCCCCGTACTTTTGAGGAAACACGTCAGGGCGCACAAAACCGACCCCCTTGTTGAAAAGGTGTGCCTGCTCCACTCCAACCCCCAGTATGCATTCATCGAGTTCCCTGACGGCCGCCAGGACACAGTATCCCTCTGGGATCTAGCACCCACCGGATCCAGCGCCCCCTCTACCCCCATAGAAGGACCTCTCACCCTACACCCTATGCTGCCGCCCCCTTGCACGCCCGAGCCCACAAGCTCGCTCCACCAGTTCCGCGCACCTGCGCCAGCCAGCCCCCAGCGCCCCCAGTCCCCGGTCGAACCAGGAGAGTATGAAGCTCGGACACAACCCTCCTTGGAATCCGCCATCGTACCCCAGCACACAACACTCATCCAGCCACCGCAAGAGGCTGCAACCCCGGTGCTCCGCAGATCACAGCGGACAATTCGACTACCGGACAGACTGACGTTGTCGGCCACTAACCCCGCCAGACTTGATTTTTTTGCAGAGGGTGAATGTGGTGAATGTAATATATATGATATGATAATTCACACTGTCTTTGTAAGCGCAGTAGTGCTATCCAACCACTAGGGGGAGTATCTCTGGGAGTACTCAGGATCTTGTACTGGGCTCCACCCTTGGCTCTGCACACGACTCCTCCCCCTAGTGCTGCTGTATAAATACCCTTGTCCAGAGTCAGCCTGAGTTCACTAAGAGTTCATCAACGGGTAACAGGCTGGCTCTGAAGTAAGTCGATTAAAGCCTAGATTCATATCGGAAACACGTGTCTGGTGAATTGATGGTTCCATCAATTACTTGATCTGGTAAGATATTGTAAAGAATTGGACTGAAATAGTACAGTGACTGCTTGTGTGTGGAAGAGTGAATAGGTAAAGAAGAAATTAAAAATAAAGGATAATAAAGCATCTGACCTCAATCCCCTCCATTCACTTTATTGCCTCCATGGCCAGGATCTCCTGATAAGGATATGGCGGGTGGGATTCTCCGACCTCTCAATGATTCTCGGCGACGTGCCATTTGCTGGTGGCGGGATTCCCTGCTCCCGCTGCTGTTGATGGGAATTCTCATTGAAGCCACCCCACGTCGCTGGGAAACCTGCGGGAGGGGGTGTGCTGCCGGCGGAACCAGGGAATCTCGATGGCGCGAATGGTCGATGAATTCTGGCCAGTGACTCCAATTATCGTCACGCACTACCTTCTGTAATGCAGGTGTAGCTTTCTGCAAGCAGATATAAAAGAAACATGGGTTGGGAAAAGAACATGAAAAATTATCTTTGCCACTCCAATTCCGAGGCAACCAGCCAGCATAAATGAATGTGGGTTGAGCTGTTTTCAGATCTCTTATACTGGAGACTGTCTTAGTTAACGGACTGTAGGATATACACCTCGATACTTCAAGATTACACAATATTATGGTAAACAAAGCATTTAGAAAGTAGGTGAATAGTTGGCACAATGCAGTGTATTCTCCTGTGATGAGTCACCACTTTCGATGACAATGCAGTTAATTTACCTCGAAGGAACATTGTAAGCCAAGCCACATTTCAGCAAGTTTACTTTGCCACCTTTGTTTCATGAGTACATTCAATTCCTCTGTCACACCTACCACTTCTTAAAAGTTCATGACCAGGCAGAGGGCAAAGCTCCCTGTCACATGCTCATATATGGAAAATTTAGGCTTAAGTCTGCGGTAGGCCGGATACTATGTTCAATCCTATTTCTTTCCGGAGTCCACACATGCAGACTTTTTGGCAGCATCAGACATAGGGAGCAGTATTCTTCATCAGGCAATCGGGAAAGGCAATTGGGAGGAGAATTGGTCTTGACGCTGAAACCGTAGCAGGCACCGGGTTCACGCCAAATCACAATTCTCTCGTGCCTTGACAGCGGCGTCAATGCATTCCTCTCCAGATGTACCGTTTGCATATCATTAGCGGGCCTGACCCAATATTCTCCGAGGCCTCCACGATCCTCCATCTCCGTGGGGGAAGTTCCCCACGGCGAGGTTCACTTGTGCTTTTTAAAATCGGGAGACAGGCGTCATGGCTGATGAGGGAGAGAGGAGGTAGGACATGCTGCGGGCGCGACCGTGGTTTGCTGACTCTGCTACTGATACTGGCTGTGCCGGCTAGAGGGTGGGCGGGGGCGGGGGATGGGTGGGGCGCGGGGTGGTGAAGGGGGCTGACCAGATGACAGGCCATGGATCTGGAAGACCCACGCATGAGACTGGGATGCCCTACCATTGCCACAGCCTGAAAGGCAGCCACTTTGCTGCGCACCCCACTGACCACCCTCCGTGGCCTCATGGTCATACAGAGTGACATTGGCCATCGGACCTGGTTGGGCATGGGGGTATGCACCATTCTAACATGTCAGCTTTTCACCCCCTGCAGACAATGGATATTGGAATTCAATCAGCAATGGCGGCCTTCTTCTTCGTCACAGCAGCTGTGGGGGATGCACTGAGGCTGTACGAGTCGGAGCTGCTTGAGGCGGAAGAAGCTGCAGTTGTGGGACCTGCCCCAGAGGAAAAGGAGGCAGCCGGTAAGGATGGAGAGCCGGTCACCCAACAGGCTGAGGAGGAGGTGGGAAGGAGGCACCGCATCAGGCCCCGTGTGTGCCGGCAGCACCAGTTATTCGAGGACCTGCTGGACCGGGCATGCTGTCGAAGACTCCGGCTGAGCCACGGGACAGTGCGACATACTTGCCAGATCATGGTGCACGTGGCGCTGCAGGGGATTGGGGAAGGACACCTACCCCAGTGTCAAGGTGACGGTTCCCCTGAACGCCACAGGGTCCTTACAGGCCGGGGGAGAGGGGGGGAGGGGGTGGAGTGGGATGGGGGTGGGGCACCATAATGGTGGGCACTGGCTGAACTGCGGTCCCTGGCCAAGCCCACCCCCAACGTCCACCAACGTCTTCTGCTGCGGCCGGGCCTGGATGGGCCCAACTGCTGCTCGGGTGTCCCAGGTGGTGTGGTGCTGCCCTGTTCTGCCCGATGTTCATTTGATGCACCACGTACGCGGGGGGGGGGGGGAAAGGATGTCTGAAGCACTGTGGTGTTCCGGCACCTCCCCTGCAGGAGTCACTGGCGCGGTCCCTATCGCATTCTCCTCCCTCGGGTTGCTCGATGGACCCCGGGCTACTCCATGGCACAGGGGTGCAAGCAGAGCTAACCCCTGAGGCTCCCCTGCCACATGGCATTGCCAGTCCTGGAGGCCCACTCTCGTCTTGACTAGGTTCTCCATGCTTGCAACTATGGAACACAGAGAGTGGACCACCTTCCTCTGGGACTGCGCCACATTATGCTGTGACTGTGCCACCACCTTCTGTGTCTGTGCCATATCAGCCAGCACTTGAGCAATACTGCCAACACTCTCAGCTATGACCCGCTGTGACTGGGCCATGTTCTGAAGTGCCGCTGCAATGTCCAGATGGCTGTGGTACATGGCTGCCTGTGATATGGCAGTCCTGTCCTGGGCCTTGGTCACCACCTGCACAGATTGTCCCAGGCCTTGGACATCTTGACCCAAGGCCAAAACCTTCACCCCCAAGGGCTCCACGGCAGAGGCCGCGCATGCGGTTTTGGGTGCGCGCCGACAACCATTCATGTAGTTCCTGACTCTGTGACCACAGCTCCACAATCGACGGTACCATTCGTCCAGAAGACTGAAACCCATCTGGACGGCAGTTAGTCCCTGGGGTCGGCCTGCCCTCCAGCCATCCGTCCCCTCAGGATCCTACCTCCACCTGTGTACCGGAGCATTTGTGTGGTGCGCACCAGATGGAGTCCCAGGAGCCTTTTTACTGAAGTGCGCAACCGAGGTGAGTGTCTGGGATGGTGGAAGGCGTTGGAGACAGCTGTGATGGAAAGTCAGCGCCTTCCCCGTACTCGAACTCTGGGGTGTCATGAGATCCGGGTTGAGGGCACCCGTCCGTTTACATGTCCTTGTCATCGCTGTTTGTGGTTGTGGTTGGGTGCAGGGGACGCCAGAAGGGCCCGCCTCATCACCAGCAGCTCCTGCAAGATACAAGACAAGATGCATGATTGCATCGTGGGCTGTGGGGTGGGTGTGGGGGTGGGTAGAGAGGTGGTGGTTGGGGGGTGAGTTGCCATGGGAAATACATCTCAGCGGATTCTCACTTCCTCACTCGATGCCAACCTCCGCCTCGGCGACTGCCCTTTATTCAGGCCCACTAGCCACATCTAGTGCCCTCTGTTCTGCTGCGGTGAGGGGCTGCAGGTCCAGGGCTTCCCCTCTAGGCTTCACCCTCTCTCGGCTATAATTTGGGGCCTTTTACTGATGGGGAGGCAGAAATCGCACAGCGTCCGACACCTGCCACCAGGGGTGGGTAGCTGGTTGCTTCGGTGGCCAGGGCACCCGGCCCATGTCGACATCCGATGGCGGTCATGGATTGAGTGGTCACACACAGGGCAGCTCCGCTCGAAGGTGTGGATTTCAGCTCTTTTTAACCAAAACCGGGAGAATTTGGGCGGGAAAGTGTAGTTGAAGGTGTGGAGGAGAAGTTCCCCTTGGGAGTGCCATGTCTGCTAGTTATCATGCCGGCAGAAGAAGGTTAAAGATCCGGGTGGGAGAAGTGCGATGGTGAGCAGGGATAATGCGGGGTTCGTGAGGGGGCTGCTGGGAGCGATTCTGGACTTGGCCACACATCAGTTGCTGGAGCCGAGGGTGGACAGGTCGAGCCCCAGGTCAATGGGAAGGCTGCAGATGACGAAGGAGCTGGGAGGGTTTACGGAAAGGATGGGTATGGTGGACCTGTGGAGATTTAAGAACCCAGGGGAGAGAGAGTACTCCTTCTTCTCGCACGTGTATAAGGTATACTCCCAAATCAAATTTTTTGTGGTGAGTCCTGAGGTGTTGGTGGGGGCAGAGTTCGAGGAGATAGTAATCTCAGACCACGTGCCACACTTGGCTGGAGTCTCCATCTGTCCAAAGTTCTGCATTTTTTTCCTGTAAAATTTTATCAAATCAAACCCCCCCCCCCACCGAACTTGTAACAAAAATAAAAAATAAAATGAGTAAAATAAATGAAAAAAATGAATAAAACCCCTCCGAACTTGCAAAAAAAATAAAATGAATAAAATAAATGAAAAAAATGAATAAAACCCCCCCGAACCTGTAAAAAAAATAAAATGAATAAAATAAATGAAAAAAATAAAAATGAAATGAATAAAATAAATGAATAAATGAATAAAAACCACTACAGAACTTGTAAAACAAAAAGCTGCAATGGTTTAAAAAAAGTGGCCGCACTGCGTATGCGCGCCGATCATCGTGCACGCATGCACAATGCGGGAACATTTTTTTTAACATGTACGCGGCCGCTTGCAGCCGGCGTTATGAAAAGCAGACTGCTGTGCGGGGATTTGTGCAATCGGGAGCGCCGCCAACAACGGCTCTGCGACCCTCCCGACACCTGCCCGCGACCCACCCGCGGGTCGTGTCCCCGACTTTGAAGAACACTGGTGTAGGAGTAAAGGTTTCAAATTTTTGAACCATTGGGATCTCTTCCGGGCAGGAGTGTCCTGTACAAGAAGGATGGGTTAGATCTAAACTAGAGGGGCACTGATATCCTGGCTGGGAGGTTTATCTCTTCGATAACCAGGATTCTCAGGCCTTGGTGCTGTTTTTGTCTACATTCATTGGTGATAAATTCACTCGGGAGGATTTAAACTAGTATGGCAGGGGAGTGGCAACCAGAATGTGAGCTGAGAAGGTGTAATAACTGAAGGGGAAATAGAGAACCAAAATAAAAGAATAACATCACCCTCAGGCACAGCAAAAAAGGTGACAAGTATGAGAAGGGAGGTGATCAATGCAGGATTGAGGGTGTTGTACCTAAATGCACGCAGTATACGGAACAAGGTAAATGAGCTTGTTGCGCAGATTGAAATTGGCCGGTAAGATGTTGTGGGCATCATAGAGACGTGGCTGCATGTGGATCAGGGTTGGGATCTAAATATACAAGGATATATGTCCTATCGAAAGGACAGGCAGATGGGTAAAGGGGGCAGGGTTGCATTGTTTGAAAGGAATGAAGTAAAATCGATAGCAAGGAGCGATATAGGATCAGAAGGCATAGAATCGCTGTGGGTAGAGTTGAGGAATCGCAAAGGTAAAAAACCCTGATGGGAGTTATGTACAGGCCCCCTAATGGTAGTCGGGAGGTGGGGCAGAAAATAAATCAGGAAATAGAAAAGGCTTGTAAAAAAGGCAATATTACAATAATCATGGGGGACTTCAATATGCAGGTGGACTGGGAAAATCAGGTTGTTAGTGGATCGCAAGAAAAGGAATTTGTGGAATGTCTAAGATAATTTTTTGGAGAAGCTTGTGATAGAGCCGACTAAGGAACAGGCAATTCTGGATTTAGTGATGTGTAATGAGAAGACTCGATTAGGGAATTAAGATGAAGGAACTCTTAAGGAACAGTGACCACAGTATGATAGAATTTACCCTGCAGCTCGAGAGGGTGAAGCTGCAATCAGATGTAACGGTATTACAATTAAATAGGGTAACTACAAAGACATGAGGGAGGAGCTGGCCAGAGTTGATTGGAAAAGGAGCCTAGCAGGGAAGACAGTGGAACAGCAATGGCAGGAGTTTTTGGGAGTTATTAGGGAGGCACAACAGAAATTCATCCCAAGAAGGAGGTAACATGCTAAGGGGAGGACAAGGTATCCATGGCTGATAAGGGAAGTCAAGGACAGCATAAAAGCTACAGGAAAAGTATGCAAAGTGGTGAGGATTAGTGGGAAGCCAGAGGGTTGGGACGCCTTTAAAAGCAAGCAGAGGACAACTAAAAAAGCAATAAAGGGGGAGAAGATGAAGTATGAGTGCGAGCTAGCTAGTAATATAATTGAAGATAGCAAGAGTTTGTTTCATTATATATAACATAAGAGAGAGACAAAAATAGACATTGGACCACTGGAAAATGTGGTTCGAGAAGTAATAATAGGAAACAAAGGGTGGTGGCTGGCTTCAGCTGAGCAACTTGAAGGTCCTGCAGAAATATCATTGAAAATTGTTGGTGGCTTTTTTGTGCTGGTGACCATTTACTTTTTCAGGTTTGGAAGCCATGCAAATTGCTGGTGGCTTTTCGTACTGTTACTTATTTATGTTTAAAGTTTGGAAGCCATGTGCTTGCTATTGTACTGTTGCTATTTACTGTTTAATGCCTGGAAGCTGTGTTCTTGTTTACTGCAGTCCCTTTTGCTTCTGTGGCCTGGAGTCCAGAACCACTACCAGTGCTGGAGAGGGGAGGGGGTGCTCTTCCACCATGCTCTGTGTTGGTGTGACTTTTTCCGGTGTATTGTTCCACTTCCCTGAGTGACTTTCCGCTGATACAGGTCAACTGTTGGAGCTGCGGAGGGTTGGGGGAAGAGTTCTTGTACTGTACTGTACACTGGGAAGTTCTGAGCAACAAAGAGACCTTGGTGTGTTTGTCCATGGATCTCTGAAGGCTGATGGTCAGGTTAATAAGGTGATGAAAAAGGCAAATTGGACACTTGCATTTATCAATTTGAGGCATAGATTACAAAAGCAGGAAGGTCATGTTGGAGTTGTATAGAACTTTGGTGAGGCCACAAATGGGTACTATGTGTAATTCTAATTGCCACATTGCAGAAAGCATGTGATTGCACTGGAGGGAGTGCAGAGACGATTCACCAGGGGTGGAACATTTAAGTTATGAAGAGAGGTTGGATAGGCTTCGGTTGTTCTCGTTAGAGCAGAGAAGACTGAGGGGTGGCCTGATTTAGGTGCACAAGATTATAAAAGGCATGGACAGGGTGGATAGGGAGCAGCTGTTTCCCTTAGTTGGCGGGACAGTGAGTTCCGCTGTGAAGCTCCTGGTGTTCATTTCCGGCCCTAAGTGCTGTTACATTTGGGCTGTGGTCTCGTCGGGACAGCCGCCGGGAAGCACCCGGAAAGTCTCACCCAATGTGCCACTTGGAGCATTTCCCGTTAAATTGCGCTCATGATTTTTGGGGCTGGAAAAATTGGGTAATATTATAGATCATGTCACCTTCTCCACCACGAGCTATAGTATTTTTGTGGATAGGAGCTCTATTGCTGCACTTACAAAAGAAGTTGGACCCATTCAAGGCCATTCTTGAGTCACTTTTACTACACGCAGGGCTAAACTACTAACCAGCTCAGCATGGGAGCCAATAGAGTTCCACCTTTCTACCAGTGAGGTGCACATTTGAATACAAGTCAGATTTATCCCTCAGAGTATACGCAAGCTTACCATAAGCAACTCCACTGCAGATCGAATAGATAATAAAATCAGTGATTATATTATGCTTTGCATCTGACATACTTAAAAGTATTAAATTATACTTCATATGGATCTACTTCATATGGATCTATCAACCAGACCAAGGAAGAAATGTCTGATTGATTCCACAAATATAAAGGAAGCATGTAGTGATTTTGTTGTTCACTGTATTACTGAACATTTACAGCACAGAATCCAGCTATGCATGTGTTTAGATTCCACACCAGTCCTTTCCCACCTAATTTCATCTCATCCTATTGACATATCTTTCCATTAATCTTTTCCTCATGTATTTATCTAGCTATCCCTTAAATGCAGTTATGCTATTTTTCTCAACCATTCATTCAGTAGTGAGTTCCACATTCTCACTACTTTTGAGTACAGACATTTCTCCTGAATTCCATATTGGATTTATTAGCGACTGTCTTATATTCACGGTCCCTCGATTTGGGCTCACGTCTCACTTCAAATGCCCTGGAGAAGAATGTAGAGGTCAGTCAGTAGAAAAAAAGGCTTCAATAATTTAAAGCACAAAATTGCTAGGTTGAATTACAAGTAATTTACCACACAGACTTACAGAACTTGCCAAAAATCAATAGTACTCTGTTGTGTTAAGGATTTATGAAGAAAACAATCTTCAGTTCCACTCAATACGATTTAATTCACCCCCTTCTGTACAAGCAACGGTTGCCATTTAAATCTGGAGAAAATAATAATTTGTAACCTGTCTGCTGTCAACAAGAGGTCGAGAGAAACCATTACACCTGACTCTTATCTGTGACCTATTGCTTCTGAAGTTGGGTATCTCTTACTACTGAATCATCAGATCATGAAACATGTTTAAAATCCAGTTTTACCATAATATACATATTTAATAATGTTGGTGCCCAATGTGGGACATTAACAGACACAATTGAATACTCACTGCAAGTTTGATTTACATTTATACTGCTTTTATTATTGCTCCTGAGGTTGGGTATCTCTTACTACTGGATCATCAGATCATGAAACATGTTTAAAATCCAGGTTTACCATCATAATATACATATTTAATAATGTTGGTGCCCAATGTGGGACATCAACAGACACAATTGAATAGTCACTGCAAGTTTGATTTACATTTATGCTCACTGCAAGTTTGATTTACATTTATACTGCTTTTATTATTTCTCAGACTTTAGCTATGTGTTTTTTATACAGTTACATAAGTTTCAAGGCTCACACCTTGAACGAATATATACTACCCTTACAGAGAGAATTCGGCCAGGTTCAATCTGGAGGATGTATGGCTGTGAGCTTTCAAACTCAGGTCTGCTCTTATGAAGGTTGATCCCAGCAGTTATCTCAGAAGTGCCTGCTATTTTATAAGGTTTAAGTTAAAGAATCCGGAGCAGAAAGGCATCATTTTGTCCTCGGGTCCTGCTCTCGCGGTTCCAAAACAAAGTGTTGTCGGTGAAATGTCCAGTTGCAAGTTGTTGTTCTCTGGTTCCCACAGAAGACATTCTACAAAGAGACTGTGTTGGCCTTTTTTCCCATCATGCATCATGGCACTATGTTAGCAATTGTCCTCTTTTACCAGTGTGCCTCACAGCACAATGTTGGACATCTTTCCCATCAATAGTTTATTGTGGGGATGGATTTTAGGTATTAAAAATTGAAATCATTATTTCCTCAGTTCTTCCCATGGAATTCTGAATTTTGCAGTAAGCTTTTGATTTTTATGGTCCATCATTGTCCCTTTTGATCATTTTCATGGCTCAGCAGTGGAGTGTTATTTATAGTATGAGGTATGTGCATTTAAACTGCGTGGCAAGAAGATTGAACGCATAGTTTTATTTAAATTCTCACAGCAAAATTCTTGGGTTGGATTCTCTGCCAGAGGGATGCTCTGTTGTGCCAGCAGCCTGGGGGTGTCGTGAGGGTGTGGGGCTGCCCCACAATGGGAAACCCCATTGACCAGCCGGTGTAATGGAGCATCCCGCCGGCGTGCTGAAACAGAAATGTGGCGTGGCGTGGCGGGACGGAAAAACCAGCCCCTTATTCTTTATGCATATGAACTGGAAAGTGCAGCGTGGGATAACGTTCAAACCATCTATGTGCAGATGAGGTACACATTTGGAAAAATTCTCTAGAAAGCATTGGGAACACAACTGGTAGACTGGAATGTAAATTTGATGGTGGAACAGTAAACTTTGTTCAGCGACTGTGAAAATGCAAGTTTCAATACTTCTGCCTCTGCTAATTTCAGTAAGTAGCTCTCTTGCCTGTGAACCAGAAGGTTGTAAGTTCAAACCCCGTTCCAAAGCCTTGAGCATGTAATCTAGGCCGACTCTCGCGTACACTTCCAACTGAATGCTGCACTGTTGGAAGTGCTGTCGTAACAATGAGATGTTAAATTAAGGCTCCATCTATCCTTTCAGATCACGGAAAAGATCCCAAGGCACCATATTGAAAAAGAGCAAGGCAGTTCTCCCCAGGTACACTGAAACAGATTATCTGACCATTATCACATTTTTAGTTGAGGGAGTTTGCTATTTGCAAATACCTACACGGCAGCGGTTACTCTGTTGCAAAAGTACTTCATTGGCTGAAAGCTCTTTGGAACATCCAAAGGTTATGAAAGACACATAAATTCCAAGTTTTAAAAATTGACTATACCTCCAGCTAAGTTATGACAAGTCCCACTGTACTCTCAGTATATCTATTTATTTTCCCATCTCCCAAGAATAGCTATTGAGTTTCACATAAAAGCAGGCTCAATAAAAGAGGGTGATCCACAAAATACACAGACATTCTGGAATGCAATGTGATTAAAAATGAATTTCAGTCACCATACCACAACAACCCTGGAGAGATATCTCTATTCAGGGCTGTTTTCCAGTTGATGGTTTTATTTTTTTTAGTTGAATTTAATGTGTAACATTCATCCATAATTAATGCAGGTTTAAGCATTGCTTCTGGATATCCATCACCCTCTTTGTTTTCTAAGCAGCAGAATTAGCTCTTAAAAGTAACCACTAATGGATTATTGGACGGAATAGAGAAAAATAGGTGCAAATCTAGAAAAATTATCTACAACTGTGTTGTCTCATCGTCCGCTTTATTGTTGATAACAGTGTCATGCTAATTGGTCCCTTTTGGTGAATTGTTCAGGAATTCTGCCCAAATCATTATCATCGGTTTGTTATGTACTCGGTTAATGTTTCCCAATCCCAGATAATAACCTTGTGGGCTATTTACCTTGGACTGTGGGCTCAGAATTAATGGATCCAGTTAACAAATTAACAATCTTCAACTTGCCCCAGTTTGGGAAAGGGAGCAACATTGCTACTTAGTGATGCCTCTGGTAAGCATGGCACCAAGTGAGAACTGGATCAGACCTGATTATAATTAATGAGGTAAAACTTCTTAAAATTATAGAGAAGTAGATGTCATATGGACACATCGGTATCACCAACAGCAATTTGAAGTCCAAGGGTGGTAGACATCATTGTGCCTCTGTTACTAAACCCCATCACACACACCCAGAACCTAAGCCCCCTCCCTCCACCTGGAGAGTGGCTGAACCCTCACCTGCACCACATGCCGGCACCCATGCCAGCCACCATGGCCAGGTGTCCTGGCCACTGAAGCCACCAGCTACCCACCCCCTGGGCTGCGTGCATTGGACTGTCTAACACTACGTTTTCTGTGCCCCCATGCCCCCAAGAGAAGGCCACTCATAACCGCCAGGAGCGGCCTGGAGGGGAGCCCCGGACCAGCAGCCCCTCAGTGTGGCAAAGTGTGGGCATGGTCAGTGGGCACAAAGCAAGGGCAATCACTGGGGTGGAGGTCGGCATCGGGCGAGGAAATGAGACCCCACTGAGTTGCGGTTCCTCCCTGATCCAGTGACCCACCCAGTCCTTTGCCACCATAGTGATTCAATAAGGCCGTGTGATGTAATGGCCAGCTTGCATGCAGTGATCACCCAGGTGGACGGAGGAACGTGCTACCATGGGCACGAGTCAGACATTGTGAAATGATGCGGAGCACCAGGGCTCATCGCAGAGCGTGTTGTCGTCATCCTCCATCCCAGTCTGGCAGATAGGTATCACGAGGGGGGGGGGCTTCCCCCACCCCCCAGGTCGGTCAACCTGGAGGCGATCAGATAATCCCATGCACGTTGGTCCTAGAGCACACGTTGAGCGGCGCCCGTGCCTGCCCATTCTCACTCTCCCTTGCATGTCCTCATCGGTCAAGGTCTGGTGTTCATTCTCTTCCTCCAGAGCATCGCCCCTCTGCTGTGCGATGTTCTGGAGGACGCAGCAGGCCACCATTTGTGGGCAACCCACCCAGCATTATACTGGAGGGCCTACCAGTGTGGTCCAGGCACCTGAACTGCATCTTCAGGATGCTGAAGCACCACTCGATCACGCCCCTTGTCGCTGCATGGGCATCGTTGTAGTGGGTCTCCACGCCAGTCCGTGGCCTCCGGATAGTTGTCATCAGCCACGACTGCAGTGGGTAACCCTTGTCTTCCAGGAGCCAACACCCGCAGCCAGGGATGCACCTCGGTCATGTCAGGAACCGTTGAGTGTTCCCGGATGAAGGTGTCATGCATACTGCCCGGGTAACGGGCGCAGACGTGCACGATGCACAGCTGATGGTCACACACCAATTGCATGTTCATCGAGTGGAACCCGTTCTGGTTTGTGAAGAGCAGCCTGTCATCTGCAGGTACTGGTAGGGCGACATGCATCCCGTAGATCACCCCCTGGACCGGGGCATCTTGGCGATGGCGGCGAACCCAACTGCCCAGACATCCTGGTGGACTCAGTCCACATTGAAATGGATGTACTGTGCCGACTGGGCACATAGATCATCCTTGATGGTGCAAATGCACCGAGCTCTGTGAGATCCCAGACAGATCCACACTCAGCGCCTGGAAGGACCCTGTGGCGTAAAAGAGAGTGGATGTCCTCCCCCTTTCCCCTGCGGTGCGCATGATCTAGCAGACGTGTTGCACTCTCCCCCTGCACAGCAGCAGTCTTTGACAGCACGCCTGGTCGGGCAAGTCCTCAAATGACATGCCGTGCTGCTACAAGCAACACCTCATGCGGCGCCTCCTTTGCATCTCCTCCTCCTCGGTCTGTTGGATGACTGGCACTCCCATCTTTACCAGCAGCTTCCTCTCCCTCTGGAGCATGCTCCGCTGCTGCAGCTTTCTCCTCCTCGAGCAGCTCCAACTCGTACAGCCGCAGGGTATCCCCCAGGCCTGCGGCAACCAGCAGGAAGGCCACCATTGCTGGTTGTATTCCAATATCCATTGTTTGCAAGGGGTGAAAGGCCAACATGTTTGCATGGTGCGTATCCCCATACCCAACCGGGTCCAACGGGCTACATGGTGGCCTGGTTGGCACTGCGGGCCCTGTTGGTGCCTGGCACTCTGGGTGCCTCTGGCTCTGCCTGTCCCTGCTGCCAGGGTACCATTGGTTGGCGCTGCCCTTTCCAGAGGCACGCTCAGCGGCCCCCGTCCGGCGTCCACCTGTAGGGGCTACTCTGGGCGTTGCCCTTGGGTGGACTGCACGATGCCCCACAGGCGGGTTGCTGTCGGTTGTGGGGGGTGGTCTAGTGATGGCTGGGGTGCAGGGGTGGTGGTATTGGAGGGCTGAGGTGCGAGGATGGTGGTGCGGTGGGTGGGGGCTGGGGTGCAGGGGTGGTGGTGTGGGGGGCTGAGGTGCGAGGATGGTGGTGCGGTGGGTGGGGGCTGGGGTGCAGGGGTGGTGGTGTGGGGGGGGCACTCATAAGGCTGGTGGCACCCTGCAGAAAGGGGCCAAGGTGGCTGGCCAGTGGGGTGTGCAGCAAGATGGCTGCCGTGCAGACCGCAGCAATAGTGGTTCGTGCCTGGACACATCCACCTCCCCCCCCCCCCCCCCCCCCCAGCCAGTGTCAGGAGCCCACGGTCGCGCCTGTGTGTATCCTACCTCTTCTCTCTTCCTCTCATTGGTCACGGTGCCTGTTTCCTGTTTCCCAATTTTCAAAAGCACAGGTGAACCTTGCCGTCAGGAATTCCGCCCGGTGGAAGTGGAGCACTGCGGAGGCCCAGGAGAATACCCAGCTCAGGCTCGCGAATGATAAGCGGATGGCTTTTACTATACTTGCGAGTGGAACGCCTGGATGCTGCTCTGAGGCACTGGAGAATTGTGATTTGCCGTGAACCACCACGATTCCGGCGGCAAAACTGATTCTCCACCCAATCGTCTTTCCCGATTTTGCCGTCGGCCGACGGAGAATCCCGCCCTCGCTGTATGTTTACACTTATCGACAAAACAACAATAATATATTGACAGAATCCCTACAGAGCAGGAGGCTAGTCGGCCTTTTGAGTCTGCACTGAGCCTCTGAAAGAGCATACCATCTAGGAGCCCCTCCCCCCACACCCTGCGCCCTCCTCCCCCAAACGCCTCTCCTGGAATTTAATCTGTTAATCTGAATAATTTGTATTGCGCCCACAATTTGAAATTGGTAATGCAGATAGGAAATATTGGGACATCTATAATGAGCATTCAGTTTACCATTGCGTTCATGTGCCAACAAGTTTCGATCGTTAAATGTGTCATTAGGATGATCAGGTAGTAAACTCTGTGTTCCTCTGAAGTTTCAGTTTAATTTATTTAATTAATTATTGACCCGACTGAAAACTTTGTGCAAATACCAACGGGCTAAATTGAGTCAAGGAAATAAAATAATTGATGCTACACTTCATCTTCCTGAACCCTTTTGTTAATGGGTTGGATAGTCAGCTTTTCACCTGAGCTCATTAGAAAGATAAACAATTTTTCCATAGCCTGATCTGTAGTAAATTTCGATAGACCTATTTAACTCTGGAGGAAAGTTTCTCAAATGTTATCCCTGTGTTCCAAAGATAAACGATGATTCCAGAATATCAATCAAGAATATTGGGCTGGATTCTCTGCCCAACAAGCCACATTTATGTTTCAGCACTCCGGCGGGCTACTCCGTTACGCCAGCCAGTCAATGGGGTGTCTCATTGTAGGGCAGCCTGCGGTAGTCACCACTGTTGTATTATATTGTATATACTGCACTGCATACGAGGGTATTACGGTAAGGCCCCTGTACTGCAGGTACAGGGGTAGATCCCTGCCTGCTGGCTCCACCCAGTAGGTGGAGTATAAATGTGAAGGCTCTCCGAGCTGCAGCCATTTCGGCAGCAGCTGTAGGAGGCCACACATCTCTGTGTAATAAAGCCTCGATTACTCTCTACTCTCGTCTCGTCGTAATTTATAGTGCATTACAGCCCCACGCCGTCGGGAAACCCCTGGGCTGCTGGCAAATGGAGCATCCCACCGGCGGAGAATCCCATCCATTATTCTTACTTAAAAGATGACCGGTGGAATTCTCCATTCCTGTTGATGCTAGGGCAAGATTCCTATGACAGAAAAATTGACGACGCACATGTACCGATTCAACAACTGTTGAGGGGCAAGCACTGGTGCCGCTTGGAACACAATTGATTCCAATGAGGAATGGTGTGGGATTTGGCGGTTTTGTGATTGACACTCAGGAGGCTGACAAACTTCAGCCACATAGTCATACTTCACTCCCCACACACATCATCCCAGCCAACAAGGTGGCAGCAAAGAGAGCGCACCCCGTTTTACGGATGCCAAGTTGGACACTATGGAGGAGAGGCGGGAGACCCTGCCCGAGAAGGAGGCTGCCAGCTGCTGCCATTTGCCGTATCTTGGCGTAAGTGGCAGAGGCTGTAAGCACCATGAGCATTACCTTCCGGACCGGACAGCAATGTCGTAAGAAACTGCACAACTTCCTCAGGGCGGCCAGGGTGAAGAGGCAGCACTGTGCCCCTGGCATGAACCCCGTCCCACACATCCGTAACAATATAACGCCCACCCGGAGGGCTTCAGAACCCCCACCCGGGACTAGCTGCCGGCACCCACACTGGCCTCCATGGCCGGTGCCTGGGCACCGAAGCCACCAGCTACCCACTCCTGGGCTGTATGCGTCAGACTGTCTAACACTCAGCATTTTCTGTATTTTACATTAAGAAAGGGCAGGAAGACGAGTTTTCAATTCTCTCCAACACTGGAGAAAGCCAAGCATATGAAAACTTTGGGTGGGATTTTCTGGCCTTTCCCACCAGCGGGATCTTACGGTCCCACTGAAGGTGAGCCACAGCTGAGGGTTTCCCTGTGGCATGGCTGGCGAGCAACACAAATGGCCATTGATTTCGGTGGGACTGGAAGATCCCGCTAGCAGCCAATGGTTAGCCATTTCCACTGCTGGAAAAGGGGCAGCGGAGGCTGGGGGGGGGGGGGGCTGGAAAATGCCAGCCTTTATCTCTGAATTCAGCTGTGAGATTGACCGATCTACACATTGTGGTTTTATGTGTGGCCTGAAACATGACGGCAGTACAAGGGAAACGGCACCTTGCTGTGCTAGCTGTTCTCTGTTATTTCCCACGTTTCAACAACAATACCGTCAGATTCTCATCATTCGTCATCGTCAAAGAGGTCGAGAGGGGAATGCTCTGGGCCACAGGCAACATTGTTGAAGATATTGAAGGATTGGATTTGGGAGGACTTCAGGACTCCGAGAAGACGTTGGGAGGGTAAGGCCTTCATGGGGGAGCTAAAGTAAACATGGTGGTACGTACCTTACACTCTCGCCAGGGACGAAAGCAGCCCATGAGTCCAATAACACACAGACAGATGTCCACAAGGAGGCAGACAAAAAAAAAGACTGGAAAATCTGATGGGTCCTAATGGGCTAATTATTGCTGTTGTACAGAATAGCAATCATGGGTTGAGGAGCCAGTCATTTGGGATGTTCTACATGCCCGATTGGCTGTTTTGAACACTGACCACTCAGAATGGCAGACTACCTGGTCAATGAGCATCCCCCTGCCCCCCCCCCCCCCCCCCCCCCCCATCCACCCCCCTCCCCTCTACACACACTCCCTACAGCACAGGTCCCAATGATTAGCACCATCTGTATCCCACTCTCAGGCCCTGCTTCAATGTGAATGGTTGTCTACCTGCTGGCTGATATCACCGCTGCTGCATGCCAAGAAGTTTCTTGACCTGGTTGTGGTGAATGTAACTCCGTAATTCACACTGTATTGTATATACATGAGAGCATGCATTTGTAAGTGCAGTTGCGTTGCCCGACCACTAGGGGGAGTAGCGCTGGGAATGCTTAGGAGTTTGTACAGTGCTCCACCCTTGGCTCCCCCCACGACTCCTCCCTCTGGACTGCTGTATAAATACCAATGCTCAGAGCTCAAACCTACGTATCCACCCTATACCCGTAACCCAACAACCCCCCCCCCCTTAACCTTACTTTTTATTAGGACACTACGGGCAATTTAGCATGGCCAATCCACCTAACCCACACATCTTTGGACTGTGGGAGGAAACCGGAGCACCCGGAGGAAACCCACGCACACAGGGGGAGGACGTGCAGACTCCACACAGACAGTGACCCAGCCGGGAATCGAACCTGGGACCCTGGAGCTGTGAAGCATTTATGCTAACCACCATGCTACCCTGTTGCCCTAGTAGGCGGGCCTTGTCCGCATAGTTCAGGACCCACTGGGCTTAGAACGAGAAGAACCCCAGGCATTGTTTGAGGGCCTTGGGGCAATGGGGAAGAGGGAGTTCCATGAGGGGGTCATGCGGTCGGGGTCGGGTCCTAGGATCCCATTCTGAACCACATAGCCGAGGATGGCTAATCGGTTAGTGCTGAACATGTACTTCTCCTTGTTGTAGGTTAGGTTGAGGAGTTTTGCGGTGTGGAGGACTTTGGAAAGGTTAAAGTTGTGATCCTGCTGGTCGTAGCCGCAGATGGTGACGTTATCCAGGTACGGGAAGATGGCCCGCAGTCCGTACCGGTCAACCATTCGGTCCAACTCCCGTTGGAAGACTGAGACCCCGTTAGTGACGCCGAAGGAAATCCTAAGAAGTGGTAATGGCGGCCGTCTGCTTCGAATGCAGTGTACGGGCGATCCGCCTTGCGGATGGGGAGCTGGTGGTCGGCAGATTTCAGGTCCACTGTAGAGAAGACCCGGTACTGTGCAATCTGATTGACCATATCAGATATGTATGGGACGGGGTAGGCGTCGAGCTGCATGTACCGATTGATGGTCAGCGACCATCCTGTTTTCCTCCCCAGTTTTTACCACTACCACTTGGGCTCTCCAGGGGCTGTTGCTGGCCTCGATGATATCTTCCCGCAGCAGCCGCTGGACCTCAGACCTGATGAAGGTCCTGTCCTGGGCACTGTACCGTCTGCTCCTGGTGGCGACAGGTTTGCAATCCGGGGTGAGGTTCGCAAACAGACAAGGCGGGTCGACCTTAAGGGTCGTGAGGCCGCATACAGTAAGGGGTGGTAGGAGCCCTCCAAATTTGAGGGTTAGGCTCTGGAGGTTGCACTGGAAGTCCAGGCCGAGTAATAAGGCAGCACAGAGATTGGGGAGGACGTAGAGCTGGACGCCGCTGAACTCTATGCCCTAGGTGGTGAGGGTGGCGGTGCAGTAACCCCGGATCGCCACGGAGTGGGATCCAGAGGCCAAGGGGATTTTTTCGATTAATGGGGTATACCGTGAGGGAGCAGCGCCTTACCGTATCGGGGTGGATGAAGCTCTCCGTGCTCCTGGAGTCCAGAAGGCATGATATCTCGTGCCCATTGACCGTCACTGTCGTCGACGCGGTCGCGAGGTTGTGCAGTCGGGACTAGTCGATCGTGATGGAGGTGAGACCCAGCTGTTCGGCGGCAGTTGCAGGCGATGATCGGCCAGATGAGGTGCCCGACGAGCAGGGGTCCTGAGGCAGGGAAGATGGCGGCGCTCTTTGGCGCACGTGGCGGGCAGCGTTAAAGATGGCAGTGCACACGGCCGCACGTGTCGTTAGGGGGGAAAGATGGCGGTATTCACGGGCCGCATGTGTTGTGAGGCGAGCAAGATGGTGAAGCCCACGATCCGCAAGTGGTCTGTGATGAGGAAGATGGTGGCGCCCACGGAACGCACGTGGGGGGTGCAGGGACAATAGTGGCGATGGAGCGGGCCTGGAACACAGCAGCCAAATGTCCTTTTTTCCTGCAGGCCTTGCAGAGCGCGATCCGCGCTGGGCCGCGCAGCCGGGGGTGTTTTGTCTGTCTGCAGAAGTAGCACTTGGGTCCCCCGGGGTTGGTTGGCTGCCGCGCGGCGCATGCCTGGGTTTGGCTGGGGGCGGTCGCTGGTGGGGTACACAATGGGGTGTTCGCCGGCGGGGTCCACAATGCCCAGGAGGGGTGGGCAGAGCGGTCAGGGGCATACGCCTGTACATTGCGGGAGGCGACCGTGAGTGAGATCGCTTAGCTTCTTGGTCGCCGCGAGGTCGAGGGTAGCCCCTTCTAAGAGGCGCTGGCGGATGTAGGCCGACTCTATGCCTGTAACGAACGCATCTCGAATTAGAAGTCCAGTGCGTCTTCGGGCGACTCAAAATAATGATGCTGGTCTCACATGTGACCCAGAGATGAGCCGGATACAGCCGTTCAAACTTCACCTGCTTATTAAAAAAGATTGACTTAATTTGGTTGAAGCCTGCCCTGGTAAACCACTAACAAGACTAAACAAAGAAAAATTTTCAGTCACTGTCATAAAACTACCCCAACCCCACACCCCTCCCCCCATCTTCGCCGTCCTCGAACATTACCACATCCAAATGCACATACAAAAACAACAAGGCAAAATAAAACCACTAAAACCTAATTCTAATTAACCTGATAGTCAAAGGACCCAAAGTACAAAAAACAGTTAAAACATAGTACTCCAATTGAGAGCAATATATTTTCACAACAATCAACATCCTGGGGGTTACCATTGATCAGAAACTGAACTGAACTAGCCACATTAATACTGTGGCTAGCAGGGCAGGTCAAAGGCTAGGACTCCTACGGAGAGTAACTCACCTCCTCAGCCCCCCTAAAGCCTGTCCAACATCTACAAGGCTCAAGTCAGGAGTGCAATGGAATATTCTTCACTTGCCTGGATGAGTGCAGCTCCAACAACACTCAAGAAGCTCGACACCATCCAGGACAAAGCAGCCTGCTTGCTTGCTCCCCCTTCCTCAAACATTCAAATCCTATGCCACGATGAACAGTAGCAGCTGGGTGTAACACCTACAAGATATACTATAGTAACTCAATGTTCCTTCGGCAGCACCTTCCAAACTCAAGGCCACCACCATCTAGAAGGACAAGAGTAGCAGATACCTGGGAACCCCGCGACCTGGTTCCCCTCCAAGTCACTCACCACCTTGACTTGGAAATATATTGCCGTTTCTTCACAGTTGCTAGGGCAACATCCTGCAACTCCCTCCCTAACAGCACAGTGTGCGTACCTACATCTCAAGGACTGGAGCGGTTCAGGAAGGCAACTCACCACCACCTTCTGAAGGGCAACTAGGGATGGGCGAAAAATGCTGGCCTAACCAACAACGCCTGCATGCCATAAATGAATTTAAAAAACCATAGTTATAGCAAATAGAACAAACCCCCCAATAGAAATAAGCTCCCCCCCCCCACCCAAATCTAATTTATGGAACATTCAATGCAGACAAGAACATGGAAATGCATGTAAGAACAAGGAACCTCAACAACACCCCATAACCACATGCCCATCCCCAACATCCAAAAAGCCTAAAAAACCACAATCAACCCGTACCCAGTCCATGCTTTTTAACAAAATAATCTGCTTCTTCTGGTGCATCAAAAAAATAATCTCCCCCTCAAAAGTCATTCTTAACCACGTTGGATGTAGCACCCCAAATCAGGCTCCACTTTTATACAGGGCGGCTTTGGACTTTTGAATGGCGCCCACTTCTATGGCAGCTTCTCTCCACGCCCTGTAAAACCAGATGGCATGCTCTTTTGCCCATCTCAAGACCCACTCTTTTTTCTGAAAGCTGTGAAATTTCACAACTGCTCGGAGTGGTTCTTTAGGACCGGGCTCCAATCAGAAGGGTATGTGAGTCCACCCTCTCCCACAATCTTCCCAAACATCTTTACAAAATACTCTGCAGGAGTTGGGCTTTCCATCCCTTTTGGAAACCCCCCAACATGGATATTTTGTATCTAGGAATGATTCTCCAAATGATTCATTTTGCCCTTCAGCGCTTTATTCACCTCAGCCATCAGTGACACCTCTGCTTCCAGAGAGGCAATCTGGCCATTGTGCCTCAAAAGGGCGACCTCCATGCCTTGCAGCGCTTTTACCGTCTCATTGGTCTTCTCCAATGCCAACCGAATAGGAACCAGGGCCTCTTCCATCGACTTTCGGGGGTCCTCCAACATTACCAACCTTTGCTTCTCAAATTCCGTGACCAAGAATGCCGATAAGCCC